>NC_136419.1:57505000-58705000 GCF_052625555.1 Lactuca saligna | reverse complement strand
CACAATCCAATGATTCATTTAATATTGAAGAAAAAATGAAAAAAGGAAAAGGGAAATAGAAATGGAACATCACATACACACACATACCTTGATGTGTCGTTCTCACAAGTTGCATCACCGGTTGAAATTTGAGAACATTGTTAAGTAGTTATTATCTTGATTTTATGATTTCTCTATTTGATAACAAAATATTGATAATGGTTATTAGTTTGATACTTTTGTAGCATTCAATTTCAGAATCAAGAATAAAGAATGTCTTTGTATAAGTTTTATAAAAAGAAAGAAAATAGCGAATAACAACATAAGTATATGAATGTGGATTTAAACTCACTATATGTTGATCCGTTTAAACGATCAAGTATAGAATGTAACATCCCGAAATTTAGGTCAAAGACTATGAACGGTCAAGTTCACAGTAAATCTCTTTGTAATTTGACTCATTGAGTTTTAGTGCATCTTATGTGAACTAAATGAATTCATTTCAATTATTATAAAATACCATATGATATCTTACTTCCAAATGTGTAAACTGGCAAACGAATCAAACAGCTCAAACTGCAACCATAGGAATGCATCTGAAAAACTGAAATTTCGTATTAAGTAGTTTTGAACAATACAAGCACTCTAGTCTCATAGCACGTGTTTCCCTGATTCCAAAAATATAAAGAACGTCCAAAACGGAGTCTGTATACAAAAGATACGACTGTTTTAAGAATCTAAAATCAGTATAATATTGATTTTTTAAAACCTACAAAACCGTTTCTACACGTTGAGGGACTTGCACATCTGATATGGAAATTTCGAAAGCATTTTTGGACTTAGGGTGTAGTCTAATATTTAATTTCATACTTAAAATATTTTTTGCAAAAATATTTATCAAAGTAAAAAAAATGATGTTTTTCGATTAATAAAATGTGATTCGTTAAACACGATTTCACGGAGTTCTATAACTTGGAAAATTAATCCATTTGCATTTTTGAAATTCTTGAACTAAACTCTATTATTCACCATTTCAGAAAAATATTTAAAATCGGGATCGATGACACACAAATCGAGAAAAACTGATTTGTAACGTTTTAAATGTCACAAGTGGGACATTACCCATTTTGGTACCATAATTTACACATTTTGACTCAAATATTCAACCATGTATTATGGTTTAAAATACACAAATAATTTAAAGCAATACACAATACATACACAAATACATGTATAAAATGCATCTTATTACACAAATATATAACTAATGTAATATTTTTGTATTTGATTTTCTGTACAAATAAGATTATCTAAGAAACTGTCAACTATACACACAATCCATACATCCATACACTCAATTGTTCTAAAACCTTGCTTGCTAGCTAACTCAAATTCAACCAAAATCTTCCCAAAATCATAAGAATACCTATGATTTCTTGGGTATATGTCTTGCAAGTTTAAAACCCATACATCCCATATCTTGATCAACTACCTAAGCTAGAAAATCATGTTATACAAAACCACACTCTAAAGCAAACGTGTTATAAACTTTTCTCAATTGAAGCTGTGAAACACCAAGCCCCATCTTTCCTTCACCTTCTTCGTTGATACCATGAACACACCGAAGTGTGTGTTTTTTCCTCCAAAAGTCGACTACCTCCTTTCCTTTTCCCTACAGAATCACCACCATCGAACCACCCTCCACCACCCATTCGATTTATGCCCCACCCTCACTCTTTCTCCTGTCAAAAACAAACCCAAACATCCATTTTTCCCCATCGATTTCTTGAGAGAGAGAGAGAGAGAGAGAGAGAGAGAGAGAAACAGAAGCAACATGGGGCTGCTCCATCCACTCCCCTACTCCTACCGGAGCAAAACATCCATCGCGCGCTCCTTTCTCCTGCTGTCGAGGACTGCCGCCGAAGACCTCACCTGAAGCCGAAGGCGCTGCTTGACATGCTGCTACCGGACCCCTTTCTGGCCTCGCATTCCACTCCATCGTTGCACCCACCGAGACCGATGAAACCTCTTCTAGCCCCCTTCCCTTCGCAACCCTTTAGCCACACCGAACCCTCGATCCAAAACCATTACAACACTCATCCGTTTCGCCCCTCGCTATCGAACGAGAATAGAGCATGCTTCGGTACTCTTTCCTTCTCCCCTTCGGCCTCGTCGACCCCAGGAGACAGCGATCCTTCTCGTGAACCGATCAATGAAACATGGTGCCGCCTGCAAGCCTTCGTGTTTTCCCTCTCGCTGTCTCGTTCATGGGGTTCATCCGTTCGTATATCCCCTTTTCTTTGCCCGATCAACAAAAGGAAACGGGCATAAAAGCCCTAATTTCATTAAGTTTGGACCACTTCAACACAATCAGTCCCTCAACGAGATTCCTTTTTATAAAAGCCCTATATCATTTTGATTTTTCAAAATAAACATATTAAGCCCCGCTTGAACCCCTTTATTCAAAACGAGTCCTTTCCCCAAAACTTTGGTGTATTTTCAACAAAATAGCCCCTCCCATGGAGAATTCTTAATAAAATCAGTCTAATCCTCAAAAATTAAATTCATTTTAAGCCATTTCAGTCCCTCCCTTTTATTTATTTTAACTAAATCAATCCTATTTTGGTTAGTTAAGTTACCTAACAACCCCCAATAGTTTAAATTAGTTACGAAACAGTCCCGGGAATATTTCAAAGTTCAAGAAACGTAACTTTGTGGTTTCTCACATCAAGCTTCCCAAAAGTAAACGAGCTCTGTATAACTCAAACTCACGTTTCAAGGGTAAGTGCTTACGGGCCCTTTTTAATATTTCTAGTTATTTCGGGGGGAAATACATGTGCCTATATACTTCGATTATATAAACAAATTATCATTTATGTGAAAATACAACCGGTCTAGTTTATAAAAAAATGTTATTTAACGATGTAACATATTCTTACAAATAAACTATTATAAACTTTTCGTATGCATATTATGGTTATTTTATCATGAAATAACTAGTCCACACAACAAATGTTGCATGATACAAAAATATATGATTTTTATGTGACATTGTATATTATAACAAGCACGATATAAAACTTTGTAGTATTTCAAGAATTCTAGCTATTACTATTCATGTATATTTATATATTTAAATACCTAAAGATTATACTTGTACATATATTCATTACATTGAAAAATGCATCATTATAAAAGCGAGTACATTACACTTTTACATGTATACCAAGCATACTCGACTTTTATAAGCTGTATACAATGAAATTCGTTATACCTAGTGACTTAACCCAATTAACTTAGGGATGAGAGCTATTCACATACTTTTTAGTTAAGGGCCTTTTAGTGAGACTATATTTATTAGTTGAGTCTAAACACTTAGCATACCCACACTACTATAACCGTTAACCTTCGGAGCGAGATATATATGTATAGATCTATACGGGGTTGACATCCCCACATGTGGTTGCTAGCTACCTCCACTAATCAATCGAATCAGGTGATAAGTGTCTACAATTGTTACTACAACGTCTAATGAAGTGTTGTAGAGGGTACATTCAGTCACATAGCTCGGTTATAGTACTCACTATAAACAGTAACTAGAATATATATATATATATATATATATATATATATATATATATATATATATCTTTCTCACTACAAACCATGGTCTTGGTTGCTTTCAAAACTATTTTAAGTATGGATTTACTTATATAAAGATACATTTTGGCTTTCAATGATTCTTTATAAATACGGTTTTCAATATGGATTTACTTATACAAAGATACATTTTGGCTTTCAAAGACTTTTTGCAAACACAATTTTAACCATTGTTATATATACAAAGATAATACTTTTTAGACTTATTAAAAGTATTACTACTGTTAGCAGAAAACTTGTAACTCTCACCACCCTTGTGTTCACCCTCAAAACTACACGTATTCTCAGGAAATCACTAAACAAACATTCAAAACAGATTGGATTACAGGTGACCTAATTTACTTGTTGTATTATATGCCTATCTGTTAACGAAACTCATGTACTATTGTAGAAACCTTGTATTCAAATATCAAGATGGAACTTAGTCGCATAGTCTGGCATGTTCCGCCGCTTCGGCCGGGGTGTGACATAGAATTTTATCATGTAAACCAAAGAGATGAAATTAGAAAATCATACTTGCAAAAAGGGCCATTCCAACCTCTAAATCATAAAGTCCCACCACGTGATTTTGGAGGTAAACCTTGAAGATTTATTCAATCTTCGTTTTATGATAATAAACATTGGTTAGAATATAGTATAAAATAGGATGTTCCATTATGTTTATGTTGTAATCTATCCAAATAAAGTATACCAAATCAAGGTGGATCAGATCATTTTGTTAAATCTGGATTCAAAGCTTGGAATAGGAAATCAGGAATAGATAAACACAAAGAAGGAACTCCACACACTATTGTTGTCCAAAAGTGTCGAAGTTTGATGAACCAAATACAATTTGTTACGTCTACTTTTGAGAAACAAACTACTTTATAAGAAAAATAATACCATACTCGTTTGGATGCTTCACATAATGTGTCATGTAATGAGCAAATAGCATTAGTGTTGTGGTTTGTTAATAGAAAAAGGTGAAGTTGTAGAAAGGTTTGTTGGCCTTTGAAATGTACCATTTGTGATATGCTTTCAAAATGGAATTTGAGTCCTACTAGGATTAGAGAACAAAGGTGTGATGGTGTTAGTAACACGAGTGGTGCATTCAATAGATATAAAACTTTGATTATGAATGTAACAAGATCTACACACTTTTTTCATTTTCTTTTTTATCACCAATCATAGTTAGCACTAATGTTTGTTGCAAAGAATCACACAACGGTTAATGTATTATTTGATGTGATTTCTTGGTTCTTAAATATCATTTAATCTTCTTAAAAAGAACGAGATAACTTAAGAAAAAAAACCAGATAAATTTATGGTAGCGTTGGTTGAAGGTATGTTTTATACTATATTGACTATTTAATTATTTATAAATTGTAACTATTTTCAGTTGTTTATGCTAATTATTCGACTAATTCAATTCTTATATGGTTTATATTAGGTGAGCTTGAGAGTGGTACCATTTTAAATCAATAAGTCAATATTAAACAACCATCCGATACTCAATGGGGTTCTCATTTTGAATCTTTATTAAATATCCATACCATATATGCTTCCATTTGTGATGTACTTGAAGACCTTGGTAAATTTGATTTTGATCGTGATCGTAAAGCTGAACCGATTTGTATCTTAAAGTGGTTAAAATTATTTGATTTTTTTATTTTCTCTACATTTGATGGTTGATATCTTGTAAGTGACGGATCATTTGAATACAATACAACAAAGAAACGACCAAGATATCGGAAATGCCATGAATCAAGTAAGTAGATTAAAAAAGCAACTCAAGAAAGTAGGGATGTAGGATGGCAACCACTTTTAGACAAAATTATTTTGTTTTGTGCTAAAAACGAAGTTGAAGTCATGGGTTTTGAATATGCATATTATAATAGGTACAGTCGTGGAAGACGTTCACAGGTTAGTAATGTTTATTACAACCAACTACCACGTTGACTTATAAATTTATTTTCTTTTATCATTATATATATATATATATATATATATATATATATATATATATATATATATATATATATATATATATATATATATAAAGCTTAACCACTTGCACCACTACCAAGTTGAAGTATTTAAGGAGGTGATTGATATGCAACTTCAAGAGCTGAAACATCCCATCGCTTTAATGAAGTAAACACAAATTTACTTCTTTGTATTGTTTGTTTGTGCCCCAGTAAATCTTTCAAAGCTTTTGATTACACTTTATTGGCAAGAGTTTCCAACTTAATATGATCTTTTAACTCTTGAAGTGGGACTTGGAAATT
Organism: Lactuca saligna; assembly: GCF_052625555.1. Classification (NCBI taxonomy): domain Eukaryota; kingdom Viridiplantae; phylum Streptophyta; class Magnoliopsida; order Asterales; family Asteraceae; genus Lactuca; species Lactuca saligna. The sequence goes on along the minus strand of NC_136419.1, from coordinate 58,699,094 downwards.
ACATTAAAGATGTGCGAGAAGTGGATGATTTAATAATTGCTTGTTTGTGTTTGATTAGTGTCTAAGCCCGTAATCATATTTGATAAATACTTGACCCGATTATGCATGGTCCTTTTGTGTTGCCTTCACCAAAGCAACTTGAATGGAGAAATAAATAGAGAAATAGGTTATTATGATTTATTAATATGTTATAAGAATAATATATTAAAGGAGAAATCATATTTGTTTAATTAATATTGGTTAATAATTAATTAGGAATTAATTTTGTGATCAAGTGTAATTAATTAAACTAGAGGGGCTGAATTGTAATTATGTGATAGTTGCAAAGTAGGGCAATGATTATCCTTGTTAAAGGGTGGACGAATTCAAGGATAAGGATATCCTTAAAGTCGTCCAAGGTCCAAGGGATAAGGGCTTTTCAAGGCTTATCTTATGGTTGCTTGGTGGGCAAGTAACTAGAAAAGGTTAAGGACTGAAACCCTAATCCTAACCTTATATAAACACCCCTAGGCCTTGAGAAATCATCCCACCTGTTCCCTAGAGATCCCTAGGCTGATTTCTACCTCTCATCTCCTCTCTCTATAGCCTCTCCAATTTCTTGTAGTGTTTGTGAGCCATTAGAGGCACTACACTTGTGGTGCTTGCTTTCAAGACTTAGGGTTTAAAGATTTAAGTTGTTATTACAATATAACAACAAGAGGTATGTAATCTAACCTAATATGTGAATTTCGAAAATAGCAACATACTTTAGGTTTTTAATCATGTGTTCATAAAGTTGTATATCTAATAGTGAAAACATAGATCCAAATCTAGGGTTGCATGCACACATAGGATTGTTTGTATAAAACCCAACAGCGGTATCAGAGCCTTTGGTTAACTTGTTTTCAATTAGTATTATTCAACTGTATGAACTTGACAAATTAAGGTTTATAGCCAATAAACCCTAGGAGGCCAAAGATTTCGAGATTAGGGTTCCCTAACCCTAATTTTCGAAAATCTTGAAGGTTTTTTTTTTTTTTTGAATCCCTTCCTTTTAGCTCAAGATTTCGAGATCTAGGGTTGGCAAGCCCTTAGATTTCGAGATTTCCCTCCTTCCCCAAGATAAGATCCTAAATTTGAGGGATTTGGATAATCCCATATCTTGTAATTATCTCTTAATTGTTAAATATGGTAATCAAATATTTTGAATTATCACCCCCCCCCCCCCCCATTATTTCGAAAATTAGAGGGATAAAAGGGATTAGGATAATTTAATTTATTAATTGGTAATTATCCTTTAAGATTTAATAATCCCTTATGATTTAATAATTTGAATTAATAGTTTAATTGGAGATAATTATTAAATCAAGAGTTTTAATGTATAAAATTTTAATTTGAATGGTATTAAATTTTAATTTGAAGATTAAAACCTTAGTATTTTGAAATGTTTAAAATACACCCTATACTATTATATTATTACAAGCTTAATATATATATATATATATATATATATATATGTATATATATATATATATATATATATATATATGTTGGATTAGTGTCTAAGTCCATAACTATTTTGGTATGTACTTGACCCGATGGTGCATGGTCCTTTTGGGTTGCCTTCACCAAAGCAACTTGATAGGATGAATTATGGAGAGAAAGGATTAAATATGATTTATTAATATATTATGAGAATAATATATTAAAGGAGAAATCATATTGTTTAATTAATATTAGTCAATAATTAATTGGTAATTAGTTTTGTGACTAAAAGAGATTAATTAAACTTAAGGGACTGGAATTGTAATTATAAGATAATTGCAATTTGGGCCATGGATTGCCTTGTATCAAGGGTTGGACGAATTCTATGGGGAAGCCCATAATGAAATTGTCCAAGGGCTTGATTAAAAGGAGTCTATGGGTTGCTAAAGGCTTAAGCATCCAAATTAGGGTTTCCTTGTTAGATAACCCTAATAGGCCAACTATATAAAGACCCCTTAAGGCTCAAAAACGTGGCTAAGCTTCTTGTTAGGGTTTCTACACGTTTTTGGTAGCCTCCAACCTCTCTCCTCTTCATCCTCTTGCTTATGGTGTTTGTGAACCATTAGAGGAGTGACACTTGTGACTCTAAGCCTTCCAAAGTCAATACAAGGAGATTTGGGATTGTTATTGCTGCATAACAATCAAGGTAACACTATAAACTTATTCTCATGTTAATATGATTATATGTATGCTAGAATTAGGGTTTATAGTCTTGGATAACTTTCATGTACAATAGAGAAACCTAGATCCAAGCATTAGGGTTTGTATGAGCACATAGGATGTCTTATGACGAAAACCCATCAATATATGTATGTATAATTAAAATGCTAGTCTTACCGTTAGTAGGCCTCATTCACGAAGTCGGTCTATAAGGTGGGTATAAGGTTGTTGCCTATAAAATGGCGCTAAATGGGTGTACACTCACACCCACCGCTTGCTTGACTGGTGGAGGGTTGTTAGCCGAATGGGTAGGATAGGGCAATCCTCTCCTCATTAATAAGTATAATGAACATAAATAAAGTAACTAAACATTTTTTTAAAATTCCCAATCCTAGTTACTTTAAGAAAAAGTGAAATTGATGCAATCCCATGAAATTATACTTTACACCCTTGCTAAGAAGTTAGTGGAGCGTGTGTGGTTTACCGGCACACTAATTGGTTCTAAGCAAAGGTGGTAAAGGGTGATTCATTTTTTGTCATAGTTCGATGGAGTGTGTCTGGTTTACCGGCACATTGAATAGATGATTGTAACAATGAAGGCACCATGTAGATTTGCATGGTTATTCACACCCACTTTGTGATCCTCGGCATCCCAGTCACAAACGAGAGGGGCATATCGAGATTTAAACATGCCATTGAAAGGTTCAATGAATCTCCAAGAAAAATCTAGGAATTCTCAATACATTTAAAACGTAAGCCTATGTTTTTCATGATGAAGAATTAGTGAATCGTCATTCATTTACCTCCAAATTATTTGTGTGTTGGATTACGGCATCCCTTTTCTAATATGTAAATAATGTTGTTGGATCCTAGCCCTAATTTTTCATTTTGGGTGTTTAATTAGGGATTCAATTCTAATCAAACTTTGTCCTTTCTATTTGTAGATTTCTAACGCAAACAACACTGCTGCTCGCTCATTCACGCTAATGAGCCTTTGTCAAAAAGTGACTTTTGATGGATCGAACTTTAGTGAATGGATAAGATACATTCGCATTATCGCGCGTTACAAGGACAAAGAGTATGTTCTCGATGAGAAGCTCAAGAAGATCAATCCTGAAACTGCTACTCCCGAAGAGATGGATGTCTTTGAGACCCATGAGCGTGATGCAAGGAAAGTCCATTGCATCATGATAGCCACAATGAACTCCGAATTCCAAAAGTCCTATGAGGACATGTATCCCTACGAGATGCATATAGACTTGATGGAGAGATATCACCAAAGCGCAAGGCAAGAGCGCTATGAAATCATTACGAATATGATCACTGCTAAAATGGGAAGTGGAGAGTCTCTAACCGTGCACTTGCAAAAGATGCAAAGGTATGTTGATCGTCTTCGCAAGTTGAATGTCAACTTACGGGAATATTTGGCTATCGACATTGTTCTTCACTCCTTGCCCTCGTGCTACAACAAATTTAGGATGACCTACCACATGAACAAGGAAGAGGTAACCCTAAGCAAACTCCAAGGGCTCCTAAGGACTGCTGAGAGCAACCTATAGGACAAGTCTATTGCACCAACTCCAAATCCACCCGCTGCTACTGTTTTGGCAATTGGGCAAAGAAGGGGTAAGAAGAGGAAGGCTCCGTCAAAGAGACACCACAAGGGAAAGTCCCAAGATGGTTCCTCTTCTAGTGGGACCAAAGTTGATCCTGCTACGCCCAACTCTAACCCAAAGGAGGCAGAGTGCCATCATTGCCACAAAATAGGGCATTGGAAGAGAAGTTGCTCGGAATACCTGCAAGCCATCAAGGATGGAAAGATCAAGCCATCTTAAGCAGGTATATACACTATTAAATCTAATGATTAATCTCATGCTATTTCTTGGGTTCTTGATACAGGATGTGGTTACCACATTTGTTCTGATTTGCAGGGGCTAAGAAGAAATAGGGATGTGGAGCATGGAAGGATAAATCTAATCATGGGAAACAGAAGATCGTCGCCTGTCACCAAGATTGGAGTGTATTCTTTAGTGCTTAGTAATAGATTAGGTTTAGATTTAAATAATTGTTGCTACTCGCCAGATATGGCAAGAAACATCATTTATTTTCATGGTTTGTTTAGATAAGGATTTAGATATTCATTCAATAATGAGAATGGTTCTATTTATGCTTATCTAAATGGTGTTTTATATTTTGAAGCAATGCCTTGTAATGGAATTTATGAAACTGTTATGGTTATAGATAACCTAGGAAATGATGTGTTGTGTATGGATTCTTCCAATAGTATGGATAAAGTATCTTTGTGGCATTGTCGTCTTGGACATGTTAACAAGAAGCGCATAGCCCAACTCCAAAAGGATGGAGTGTTGGAGTGACCTTAGGGAAGATGACACGCACGAATCTTGTTTACTTGGAAAGATGACCAAGTCACCCTTCGCTGGCACTTGTGAGAGGGTGAGGGTTTATTGGATCTCATACATACCGATGTATGTGGACCCTTCAGATATACCACAAAGGATGGAAACTGCTTCTATGTGACTTTTACCGATGACTATAGTAGATATGGGTATATTTACTTAATCAAGCACAAGTCAGAAACGTTTGAAAAGTTCAAAGAATTCAAGCAAGAAGTGGAGAATCAATTGGGTAGGAAAATCAAGATGCTTCAATCTGATTGAGGAGGAGAGTACCTAAGTCTTGAATTCCACGACTATCTCAAGGAATGCGGAATAGTTTCGCAATTGATGCCACCTAGGACACCACAATTGAATGGTGTGGCAGAAAGGCGTAATCGAACCATGTTAGACATGGTTTGTTCTATGATGAGTCGTGCTTCACTACCTATCTCATTATGGGGGTATCCCTACAAAGAAGGTTTCCAAAACACCTCACGAGATGTGGATAGGGAAAGCTCCCTCGTTGACACATATCAAGGTTTGGGGTTGCGAAGTTTTCGTAATACGAGATACTCACGACAAGCTCGAACCTCGTAGTGAACGATGTATTTTCATCGACTACCCGCAAAGATCCTTTGGATATCTTTTCTATAGACCAAGCGACAATGTTGTCTTCGTTGCAAGAAAAGGGGTTTTCTGAGAGAGAGAACTTATAAGCCAAGGAGATAGTGGGAGGCAAATTGATCTCGAAGAGATTCTAGAATCGACCGATGAAGGAACCTCTAACGCTGACGCTCAACCCGAGGAGGAAAATCCGGTTGAACCAATGGACCAATCCTTACCTCTTAGACGTTCCTAAAGAGTTAGAGTTCAACCCCAGTTGTATGGTTTTCATATTACTACCAAGGGGGACACGTATATTAATGATAGTACACTAGTAAATCTATATGAACCTAACAGCTATAAAGAAGCCATGACAGGCCCGGAGTCTGCTAAATTGAAAGAGGCGATGGATAGCAAGATACAGTCCATGTATGACAATCAAGTTTGGAATTTGGTTGACAATGTGCCCGGACGTAAGATGGTTGGGTGCAAATGGATCTTCAAGAAGAAGACCGACATGGATGGGAATGTGCATACATATAAAGCGCGATTGGTGGCGAAGGGCTTTACTCAAACTCCCGAAGTTGACTATGATGAGACCTTCTCACCAGTTGCCAAGATAAAATCTATTAGGGTAATGCTAGCCATTGTTGCATTTCATGATTATGAGATTTGGCAGATGGATGTCAAGACCGCTTTCCTTAATGGGAAGTTGGTTGAGGATGTTTACATGGCTTAGCCAGAGGGTTTTGTCGATACGAAGCATCCCAATAGAGTGTGCAAGCTTGAGAAGTCCATTTATGGACTTAAGCAAGCATCTTGCAGATGGAATATTTGCTTTGATGAGAAAGTCAAAGAGTTTGGATTTGTACGAAGCGAAGATGAATCATGTGTATATGTCAAGGCCAGTGGGAGTATAGTTAGCTTCCTCATTTTGTATGTTGATGACATACTGCTCATAGGAAACGACATCCCGACTCTACAGGAGGTTAAGTCCTGGCTCGGAAAGTGCTTCACTATGAAGGACCTCGGAGAAGCTTCCTATATTTTGGGAATAAGTATAGTGAGAGAACGAAGTAAGAGACTAATAGGACTTAGTCAGAACACTTACTTGGATAAAGTGATGAAACGTTTTAGTATGGAGAACTCAAAGAAGGGAGAACTACCGATACAGAGTAATGCCAAGTTGAGTAAGACTCAAAGTCTGAGTACCGAAGCTGAGATTGAGTAAGACTCAAAGTCCGAGTACCGAAGCTGAGATAGCAGAGATGAGCCGAGTACCCTACGCTTCCGCAGTTGGCTCGATCATGTATGCTATGACTTGTACTCGACCTGATGTGGCCTTTGCCTTGAGCATGGTCAGTAGATATCAAGGCAACCCGGGCATATCTCATTGGATTGCGATTAAGAATATCCTTAAGTACCTTCAAAGGACTAAGGAATGGTTTTTAGTCCTCGGAGGGAGTGATGACTTCAAGTTGCGAGGGTATAGTGATGCAAGTTTCCAGACCGATAGAGACAACTACCGTTCACAGTCAGGCTGGATCTTTACTCTAAATGGAGGAGCAGTGACTTGGAAAAGTTCCAAGCAAGAAACTGTAGTTGATTCAACGTGTGAGTCAGAGTACATTGCAGCGAGCGAAGCGTCCAAGGAGGTGATATGGTTAAAGAACTTCATTGGTGACCTTGGAGTTGTGCCTGCCATAAAAGAGCCTATGGAAATTTTCTGTGATAATGAAGGAGCGGTTGCCTTGACCAAGGAACCGAGGGATCATGGTAGATCTCGGCATATCAACAGAAAGTATCATTTCATTAGACATCGAGTAGAAGAAGGGCACCTCGTGGTTAAGAGGATATCATCAGAAGATAACCCAGCACATCCACTTACAAAGGGACTGAGTAGGATTAAGCACTTGTAGCACGATAGGAGCATTGGGCTGAAGGATGATATTAGTTTAGATTAGCTAGTTTTAGAAATGTATAATGGATCAATGTAATTAACATTTGATGATTAAATAAAGGAGTATTGTTTATAAGTAAAGTTATTGTCTTATGTTAATTGTTTAACTGTTGTTTCAAATTTGCATGTTTTGACTTCCTGAATAATTGAGTTATTAAGAATAATCGAATTATTCGAATAGTCCACAATCGTTCATATGTTGGAAGTAGGTATGAATGAAGATTGTCATGAATTGGTATGTACAGTGTCTATAAGATATTAGACATACCAAAGGTTTGCTGCAACATTCATGAGTGCTTATGAACAAGTTTTGAGCATTGGAATAAACCCGCGCTTGCTGGAACATACTTTAGGGTTTTATTCATGTGTAATCTAACCTTATATGTGAATTTCAAAAATAGCAACATACTTTAGGGTTTTATTCATGTGTTCATAAAGTTGTATATCTAATAGTGAAAACATAGATCCAAATCTAGGGTTGCATGCACACATAGGATTGTTTATATAAAACCCAACAGTTTGGTCTCTATGTTTGGCCCATTTAGCCCTTTTGCTTGGTTTAACCTGATTAGCTTCTCTCTCTCTCTCTCTCTCTCTCTATATATATATATATATATATATATATATATATATATATATATATATAGTCTTTCCTTTCATTGTAACTGTACTCTTTATTTTCAATAATGAAACCCTAGGAGTATTTTGTTTATAAGTTTACACAGAAGATATAGTGAAGCTTAAGCCCATCTCTCCAACAGAAACCTTATTACCGAAGGATACGACCTACCTAAAGCAAATATTGAAATTGAAAGTGTGTCTGTTGTGACTGAGAATCCGAACATGAAAATTGATCAGGAAGCAGAAGATCAAGTTGAAAGCCTGTTAAACGAGCATGTTGTGTCAACGGAAATCCATATGGATCCACCTACACCATTGACTTCTACTTTAGTTAGCTTGATTGAAACTATCTCAACTTTCACAAAGGGAAGATACTCCTAAAAGTTATAGATCACCAATATATTTATATAAAGATTGCCCTATCATACAAGATGACAATATGTTATTATTTCATGGGTTTTATGAGCCCATGTCATATCTCGTTGATGTGAAAGATAAGTGTTTGGTCAAAGCAATGAAGAGTCAACTAGATGATAGAGAAAATAAAACATGGAGTCTGATTGACCTACTAGCATGACGACGACTTATTGAACTAAAGAGGGTTTTTAAGGTGTAATGGAACCCACAAAGTAGCATGATAAGACATAAGAAAAAAATTGGTGGTGAAATGGTACATACAAAAACTGGGAGTTGACTATGGCGAAGTATCCGTACCCTGTGGCACGACTTGAAACTGTATGCATCATACTCGCTCACTCATCTAGAAATTTCTGAAGTGTGCAATACCTTAACGTAATTGAAAGGGTTCGTAAAATGAAATCAACCACAAAGAGTCCACACAAAACAAAACAAAAATAAATAAATAAATAACTCTTTATAGGCTTCTTCAGGCCTCGAGAGCATGGAATTCCAATTTAGACAACTGTTTGAAAAAACTTGATTTCTCAAAGTCTCCTCAGGAACTAGAAGATTATACTAGAAAGAGTACAAACAAAATTTTTATTGTTGGGATCTATATTGAAGTGCAGATTAAAGAGTTGTAAAAGAATACTAAGTTTGATATGAGTGATCTTGTACTACTACCATGCCATCTAAGTATTTAAGTGGTTTAAAGAGATGGAAAGATTCTCCTAAATTAATCAGGTTATGCAGCCTAATAAAATATCTGATGGAGCCTGAACCGAAACCGAAGCTTAGTAGAATATCTTATGGATCGGAGCATTGTAGGTGGAATGGTAATAGGTTCACCGAAAGCCCAATAAATACGAACCTACATGCTAAGATATCTAAAACACACAAACATACACCCCAACATATCATATGAAGTTGGAATGGTAATAGGTTCACCAAAAGCACAACAAATGTGAACCTACATGCTTCAAAAAAGATTCTTCGACATGTACATGGTACAATCAACTAGGTTTTGGTTTATACAAAAGACAAATATGGGACAATAGTCGTAGACTATGTGGATAACAATTTAGCTCAGGATGTTAATAATTGTAGAAGTACTGTTAGAATGACATATTATCACAATGTAAACCTAGTAACCTGAGGTTTACATAAGCAGCATAGCATTGCTCTTTCCTCATGTGATGCAAAATTTATGGCATCCACAAAAACAACGTGTCAGCAAATTTTAATGTGAAGACTACTCGGTGATAAAAACAAAGAAAGAAATTAGCCCATCGGTCCTTTATATAGTTAACAAGTTGACTCTCTCCCTAATGAAGAAACCCAATTTTTCATGGGCAGAGCAAACACATCAACACTTGGTACTAATTTATTGGGTTAATCGGAGATTTTGAGTACATATTTTTTATGGAAACTTTCTTTTTTAGTAGAATGTGAGTTAGATAAGGATGCTATTTCTTTTAGTATAAATAAGGGCATTGTCTTTGTTTTTTTTTTTTTTTAAGTTTTCCAACAATAAAGTTTTGTTTACCTAGTAATATCAATCTCAAAGTTTCTCTCATGTTTTTTTTCGTCCCATTCCGATTTCATCCTTAGGCACCAAGGTAACATTAGTTTAACATCTTACACTTGGTATCAGAGCCTAGGGATAGTGAAGATGTAAGGCGTCCGGTTTGAGAGTTGGTTTCAAGAAAAGTGTAGCCATTTGTTGCGGGGCAGACGCAGCCAACGGGAATCGGGTTACGTTGAGGGGGTGTGATTTGGTTTTGATCGCAAGCATCCCCGATTTCTCTTAATCGGGCTTGTACTAAAGTAACGAGAGACTAACCGGAGGCGCGGAATAAACGGATGGTAATACATCAAATCGGGTGGCTTTGATTCAGTTTGTTTTTGCAGGTGACGGAAGATAGTAAAAGTGGTTTTGACCTTGTCTTGTTGTTTGGTGGAAAATTGCTCTCAGAACAAGTTTAATTAAAGAGGTCGTGGTTGTCAAAAGAGAGAATAGGATGTCGATGGTTAAAGAAGGATGTGCGATGTCGTTTCAAGTTTCGGTTTTGACTCCAACGAATTATCCGGTGCGGGGAATTAAAGTCAAGTTGATTATGAATGCACACAACATATGCGAAAATATTGAATCGAGGGCGTTCGATGGAAGAATCTCGCGGAATATGATTGATCGGCAAAGTTATGGTTGTCAATACAAGAAGGTAATGGACAAACAACACGGTGTGAACATTATGGCGTTGGATTTCAAATCGGGTGGCTTTGGATATGGGCGAGGAAAGATCGTGAATCCGGAAAAAGTCAAGATGGTAATGAACGTGTCCAACGGGATGTCAAGTTACATGTTAAAGGTGCTGTGAATAATCAAAAGCGGATGAGAGAAGATTTTGGATGTGACCAAGGTGGAGGTCGGGTGTCCGGAAAAGGTCAAGAATCGAGACGGTTTGAAAAGAAGGTGATTAAACACTGTTGTGAACGAATGCTATATGATCAATTCGATTAAAGGGGGTGATTGTTGGGTTAATAAGAGATTTTAAGTACATGTTTTTTTTACTTTTCTTTTTAGCATAATTTGAGTTAGATTATGATGCTATTTCTTTTTGTATAAATAAGGGATTTGTCTTTTTTTTTTTTTAAGTTTCCCAGCAATAAAGTTTTGTTGTTTACCTAGTAATATCAATTTCAAAGGTAACATTAGTTTAATATCATACATAATTCATACGTTAGAAAGAGGTGACGTTGTCTTGAAACATGTGTGTACACAGGAGCAACGAACAGGCATCCTAACAAAAATCAGTGAGCAAGGTAAAATTTGAAGAAATGCAAAATCAGTGGGGAGTTACGAATATAGGGAAAATACCGGCAATAGTAAAAAATGATGGTGAGTTTCAAAATTTAGACATGAAAATGGACATTTCTGGGTATAGACATGCATTCCGCGGAGGTAACTCCGTGGAATCTACTGTAACTCCGCGGAATGGCAAAATCGTAAATAAATTAGTGTATTAAAAATAACTCAAGATCCATCCCGCGGAGCTACAGTGGATTCCGCGGAGCTCCATGGAGGTAGGTCCGAGGAATGGATCTCCACTAAAAAAAACTCCTCCAATGATTCTTTTATGTAATGATATGTAATTAAAAGATCAATTTTTTCCACCTCACATTCATTCCAAACATTGTCAAGAAAAATTCATATTATCATAATATTTTCTTGAAGATAATTAGTTGGGAAATGAATATAAACGACGAAGAATCGATATGAAAAAAAATGAAGATCCATTCTTCGGAGCTCCGCGGAATCCATTGTAGCTCCGCGGAATGCATGTCTATACCTAAAAATGTCCATTTTCATGTCTAAATTTTGAAAATACCCACCATTTTTTTAATATTGCCAGTATTTTCCTACGAATATAACCATTTCTAGATTAAGAGAAATCCCTATACTAATAAAAGAGTAAATCTTTTGTCATGTGTCATCATATTAAACCTATTAATTAATGTGTTGACACTTGTTAATATATTAGTTCTTCATTTTAAAATTTTTAGATCTCCCCAATAATGTGATGCTATTTGTCAATGTATTTATTCTCTATTTTAAATTTTAAATTTTATATTAATGTTTTCATTCATTCACAAATAAAAAATATCTAATATATCTTAAAAATTAATTTTACATATTTATTTGAATCAACGATTATAATTTCGCATAACTAAAAAAATCTCTTAAATTAATAATTTATTTAAAATAATTGATTAATAATTTTCAAATTTTACTATAAAAATTTAATTAATTTTATAACCGTGGTTCCCACGGGTTAAAAACTATTGTTGGGATAATCAAGAAGTTTCAAACCACTTTGAATTATACATTTTTGATTTTTAGTCATTATTTGTTTTCGTACTTTTTGTAAGAGATAAAAACTCAAATGGTTTGTTTCGTTTATGTTTTTCCTATCAGTATAAGGGAGGAGGGAGTCGTTCCCTCCCAATCCACTGAACCCACTGTCATATCAATTTTTGTCTCTTCTTTTTCTTCATCTTTCCCAACCCACAATACACGAAAATCATATCTTTTTCAACCCGTTCAATTAAAAAAAATACAAAACAACTAAGATATAAGTTTTAAAACACATGATAGAAGAGAAAATAAGAGAGAGAAAGTAGAGAGAGATGATGAAGTAGGTTCGTGAAACCAAATAATCAACCCGTTGAAACGTAAGTGGCACCGCCGGTAACTCTATTGCTAATTATGATTTTACCTTTGGCTGTTTTGTATTTTTTGTAATTGAATGGGTTGAGTGAGTTCAAAAAGATAGGGTTTCCGTGTGTTATGGATCGGGAAAAATGAAGAAAAATAAAAGAGAAAAACTGATGTGGCAGTGGGTTCAGTAGATTGGAAGGGAATGACTCCCTCCTCCTAAGTAGGGATAATTTCCTGATGTTTAAACGTAGAGTTTTTCATGAAGTTGAATAAACACAACAGCCGTTTTGTTCTTTGAGTTTACTATTTTTTCATTCCCATGTTCTTGGTTTCTTATGCTCATAGCAAGAAGCGAATGTGCTCTTTGTTTTTTTTAAAAAACCTCTTCAAACCATTTTTTGCTACGCGGCGCAGCATACACGCAACACTTTCCCTCTCGCATCATTTTGTTTTTTAGAAGGCTTCAGACTACAAAACATCTGAACATGAGTTGCGTGGCGCAACACTTGACTTGTTTCTTCAACTTTCATTTTTTTCAAGTGTTTTTTTTAGAATTTTAGTATAACTTTTTTTTTTTTAACTTTTATTTTTTTATTTTCAGTTACATTTATATCTTTTTTAACATGTGTAATTTTTTACGAATTTTGTAGACATGGTTTGCAATACTTTCTTAATTTTTTTTTTTCTTTTTTGATGTTTTTTACATTTAGTTTTTTTCTAGAATAAAACTGTTAGCTTCTTTTATATTATTTTAAGTTTTTTTTTTTTAATTTTTAAATGTTTGTTTTTTACATGTTTTTTTAGTTTTCTTTCAATGTTTTAATACTATAATTATTAAATTTTTTGTATTGAAACTATTTTTAGTTTATTTAAATTTCAGTTTACTGCAGCAGTTTGCAGATATTAAAAAACAAACATGCTTCTTATTATAGGTTGCAGCCGTTTGTTCCACCTCTTCTGATACAGAGGATTGCAGAGGTGGTCCGCAAACTTTATAAATTTTCTCTTCGAAAAAACAACGGCTCCGAAGTGATTGCTTCCTACGTTGAGTCGATAGCGCTTATAAGTGGCCACTTCAACAAATTAGCAAATTTAACCTTTTAATCATCATACAGATTTTGTCCATTTTGATCTATACATATCCATTTCAGTCTATACATTTAATAACATTTCATTTAATACTTTAGCTATATTTAGATATTAAATACATATTATTTTTTAATTAGTTACTTTATTTAATTAATAAAAAATAAAATGTATATATTTAATAAATAGTACTTCTTATAAAATAAATATTAAATGTTATAAAATATTACGGTTAATATAATTTATTATTTTTTTTAAGTGCATATATGAAAAAAAAAAAAAAAAAAAAAAAAAAAAACGTTGTCTCCATAAGAAAATATGAGAAATTAAATATATTCCTACATTTTATTCCTATATATCATCCTACTCAATTACATTTTTTTTTAACCGGCAAATACAAATATATAATCTACACATAAACTATCCCCTAATAACACTTATGTCCACAACGGGACTTGAACCCTTAACCTCACGGAAGCACAGCACCACCTGATACTGCTGGGCTAGAAGCCCTTTGGGTCTTACTCAATTACATTGTGACATGTGTAATATTTAATTTTATTTAATAATATTTTATGATATTAATATGATACATATCATCATTAAATAGGTATGATGATTGATAAGAATAAAAGATAGAAAGATATTTAATATTTCTAAAAAGATACACCCTTTTAGGAATATAATATTGTCTAAAAATTATAAATTATATGATCGTGGGACAACAAATTTTTAGTAAACGAAATTATTAATAGAAAACTAATATGATAACAATAATTATTATTCAAGAAACTATTATTGAAATGCTTTAATTAATGTTTGATGCATAAGTATATTTATAATTATAAAGTAATAATTAAGGTGGATAATTTATTAACTAAAAATAAATAACATAATAACATAGTACGATTTAATAAACTAAAAAAATTAGTATGAGTATTGTATATGCATCTTGCATTTCAATATTTGCAAGAGCATACCCATGTAGTCATGTACATTCTAGAACAGAATAATAGATGTTCTAGCCTCCAAGTACATTACAAAATCGATTTGGGGAAATATATCTTTTAGTGGGCTATGACTTCTAATGTGTAATTGTAGTGGACAGGTAGCCTGGATCTGTATGCTTGAATCATTACAGCTTATTAAATTAGCTTGAACCTTAAACTAAAAGCCCATAAAGTAATATGTACTCGTGCTTTTGAAGATATATATATATATATATATATATATATATATATATATATATATATATATATATATATATATATATATATATATATATATATATATATATATATATATATATATATGTATATATATATCTTAAAAGGTAATATATTTTTCAATTTTATACATTTGGTTACTGAGTTTTTTTTTCGTCCACGTTTAACTCCCTTCAACTTGTTAAACTATACACATTCAGCCATTCTGACCGGTTATTTCAGGTTAGCCGGTAAAAATGACTTAAGGGTAATATATTTCTCATTTTGTATACATTTAGTACTTATTGTACACATTTAGTCCTTATGTTATTTTTATTACAAAATAATTCATTTTTGTTTTTGTACTCATTCAGCTCTTATAAATGATTTCTTTAGGTTTTTCTTACAACATCTTACGTGGGACAATCATTAATGAGGTGTTTCGGGCTTTTGATGTTTATATCCATCGCGGTGTTTATAAAATATTTTATAGACCAAATCTAATTTGTTTTTAAGCACATTTCATGCCTCTAAAAAGAAATATTCCTTAACAATAATAATTAGTTAGATATATATCACTATACATAAATTTATAAAAAAAAGAACTCGCTTGAATATTATTTCCAAAAAAATGGAGTTTTGTACGTATAATTTTAAAAATATATGTATTAAATAACCGTTTCAAATTTAATCTTTGATGCTGGTAACTAAAATGAAACAAAATAATTAGTAAAAGTTAAATATGCGGAGGATTAATTATAATTAGAGAGTAAAATGAAATGGTTGATTGTATAAAAAACAAATTAAAAATAATTAAAACATATAGTAATAAGTGGTTGATAATATTGAAAAAAGGGTATAATCTCTAATAATAATACTAATAATTTATAGGGTAAAATCTATTTCAATGATTTTGAAAAATAAATCTAATGGAGATGCTCTTATAATAGATTTTATTATTATGTTTCTAAAAGTGGAGAGAAGCTTATTTTAAAAACTAACAAGTATACTTGTTAGAGAACAAACAAGTTGGAACGTTTTTATTCAACCTTGAAGAACAAGAACTTGAAAATGCTTTTAACAATTGAATGAACGTTTTTGGTAAGGCGGTCCTTACTTCTATTTACTACATGTAGATTTGTGTTAACATTTGGTAGTCCATGCATGATGTTGGCGAGACGAAAACAAAAAAACAAAATAAATAAATAATTAATTATGTATCAAAAGCATATGGACTTTCCTTTCTTTTATGTATGGTCCATGCTCACTTCGATCGGTGGATATTTATGAAAACCTTTGACTATTAGATATGTTGGGTTATGACGATTCCTTGAGCACAAAGCAACAGAAGCAAATTAACAAACAAAACCGAATCATCATACGTCACCAAGGATCTTGTTCTAGTGAACTTTTTTATTTTTAATGGTTTAAAGATAAAATAGAAATCTAGCTAGAAGCTAGCAAAGGAAAACGGAACAATTAATTCATTAGCGGATTCTGCATATAGAACCCAAACTAAATGAAATGTGTCCATAAAAGATACTTTTGTAGACTTTGATTAAACCATTTTTGTTGATGTTGTTTTGATGATCTAGAATCCAAACCAAGATTCATCTATTAAAGTCGCACCTAAGAACAATGATCAAACCCTAGCAAGAGGGTACATGAGGTCGAGAGTATGAGAGCTGACAAGAAGAGAAAAGAGTGGTGAAAACCATTCAAGTCAAAAGTCAAGCAATCATCCCTTATTCATCAGTTTATAAATCTCTTACGTAAAGGTATAAATACTATTCTCTCAGTCCCAAATTATTGTCCACGTTTGACTTTTGAATTCTTTCCATGTCAACTTTGACCATAAATAACTTTATTTGTGTTATATAATTTTTGATAAAACTTATAACAATGAAAATACATTTAAAAAACAATCTATTCTTATATCTTGCATAAAAAATTATATTACAAAACGTAAATTATTTAAGGTCAAAGTTGAACCTAAAAAGACTTAAAAAGTTAAACGTGGACAATAATTTTGGGACCCTCAATTTTCCATAGTTTCTAATATACTCACAATAGGGTGACATGTTAATAAACTAATCCCTTTACAATTCATTTTGACATTTTATTCTTAAAGCATATCTTGCGTTAACCCAAAAGGACCTTGCTAATTATGGAAAATCATTAATTTATTATGACCATAGACATATTTCCATCAGTCTTCTATATGCACATGTAAAAAAAACTATATAGCCTTACCTTCCTTATCCTAGCAAGGTGTACATCATCCAAGACTACAAATGTAATCATAACATGTAGGCATGAACAATCTTATGTAAGAGATCAAATATTCATTTTTATATGATACCCATATGAATGTAAGACATGAAAGTAAGTAATTAAACATTCAAGATCATGTTTCGTGATAGAGATTTGTGATGACCAACCTGTTGTCTATGAAGAAGCTGATTCATCAAATCAGGAAGGTTCTGCCCATAGTAATTCAAATGAAATTTCTAATCCTAGAATCCTTCGAGATCATCCTAAATCTCAAATCATTGGAGATGTAAATTCTTGAATTCTCACTCACAACAGAGTCATATCAACTTTTGCATGTTTGTAAACTTCATCTCAATGATCGAACCAAAGAATATTATTGATTCCTTGAAAGAAGTTGACTAGATTAAGGCCATGCAGGATAAGCTAAATGATTCGAAAGTCATCGTGTGTGGACTCTTGTTCCCAAACCTCAAGGAAATACTATCATTGGCACTCGCTATGTTATCAGGAACAAAATGGATGAAGATAGAATCATCATAAGAAACAAAGCTAGGCTTGTAGCTCAAGGGTTTTGTCAGCTTGAAAGGTTAGACTATAATGAAACATTTGCTCTAGTTGCAAGACATGAAGCAATTCATCTGTTTCTAGCTTTTGCCTCTTTTAAAAAATTTAAAGTCTACCAAATGTATGTCAAGATTGCCTTTCTATATGGAGTTCTTCAAGAAGAAGTTTTTCTAAAAAAAGCTCCAAGGTTTGAAAATGAAGAGTTTCTAGATCATGTGTATTGTCTTGATAAAGATGTCTATGGCTTAAAGCAGGCTCCTAGGGCATGGTATGATACGTTGGCAAGCTATCTTCTCTCAAGTGGATACAAACGAGGAAAGATCGATAACACTTTGTTTATAAAGCAATCGGGATCCCATATCATTCTTGCTCAAGTGTATGTGGACGATATCATCTTCGGATCCACTGATGAAAAGCTAAGTTCAGAGTTCACGGAGGTCATGGCTAAGAATATGAGATGAGCATGATGGGTGAACTAACTTTCTTTTTGGGCTTGCATGTCAAACAACTAATTGATGGCATTTTTGTTTGTCAAGCTAAATATATTGTAGATATGTTGAAGAAGTATGGTTTCTCTTATTTCAAACCGACAAAGACTTCGATGTCTTCATCAGCGTCTATTGGCACTTATCCAAGTGGAGATGATATGAATGTAACTCTGTTTTGAGGAATGATAGGCTCTCTACTATATCTTACAGCCAGTCGCCCTGACATTATGTTTGCCACCATATTGTGTGCTCGCTATAGAGCCATTCCTAAGGAATCTCATCTTCATGTTGTCAAAAGGATTTTCCGGTACATAAAACATACACCCAATCTTGGGTATGGTATCCTCGTGAATCTGAGTTCAAGCTGATGGGATACACTGACTCTAATCATGGTGGGTGTTGCATTGATCGTAAAAGCACTTTAGGAGGAGCTTAAATGCTTGGAAAACATATTGGTAAGTTGGTTCAACAAAAAGCATACATCAGTGGTTTGTTCTGATGTTGAGGCTGAATACGTTGTCTCTAGAAGGTGTTGTGCTCAGATTCTATGGATTCAGAATCAGCTCTTGGATTATGGTCTGAATTTCTCGAAGAAACCCATCTGTTGTGATAAGACCAGTACAATTCAGATGATTCAAAATCCATTGCAGCATTCCAAGACCAAGCACATCGAAATTTGTCATCATTTCATCAGGGACATAGTTCAAAAGGGAAAAGTGGAATTGTTCTATATTCTATCCACATATCAGCTAGCTGACATTTGCACCAAGGCATTGGATGAAAAGAGTTTGAACAAAGTCATTGCTGATCTTGGCATGCTTTCTATGGTTTAGTTGTTAATTAATTTCTTTTTGATCTTATGAAAAACTCAAAAAACAAACAAGTGCTTCTTTTATTGTAAATGCAAAATCTTACATTTATTATTTACATGTATTTCCTTTCAAACCTATCTAAGATTTATCTGTATCTTATTTGTAAGGACTGAAGCTGTCTTAAAGGATCTCAATGCTTTTGATATTGAGAAAAAGAGTTGCATCATGTCCTTTTCTTCTTGAGAATACCCTCTTTCTCCTCCACTCATTGTTATGGGTGTAAAGAGCAACCATCAAAGCAGTAAGTCTTAGCTTCATCTGCTGACTCATAATCCAATAAAACCTCGTATTCCCTCATGTTGATCTTGAAGAACGATGGTTTTATGGATTCAAGTCAGTTAACTCGTTGGTTACAAAGACTAATCTCTACTTCTCTCTTGCTCCTGGTGAAGCTTGGAATCCATCAATGACACCTTAATAATAAAAGACTTCATCAGTTGTGAGTTGTTTGATGATGTACTTACCATTTTTTGTTCACTTTTATAGCTGAAATTTCAAGTGGTAGATATCTTAGAAAATCAAAGTATATTTATGATCATTCAATTCCAAAAGATTTGATGGATCGAGTCTTGATCACCTTTATAAAAAAAGCTGCACATTTTACTATTTAAACTGTTTTTTCTTATTTGACTAATTATTTTGTTTGTAGTCTTATATTATTTATTCTTTTGTACCATTTTGCAAAGAAATCCGACGATGGCAATTTTGAGCGTAGTATACAACTTTTTACACATCATCGTCCTTATAAACATGTTGTATGTGAAAAAATCTCTCTCAGCCTCTCATCAGCGAGACCATCTACTGTGATCATTGAGTCACCCTCTCACATTGATTGTCTAGCACCGTCTAAACTATCAAAGTGAGATCGCTTGGGCCAAATAAAATTTTTGATAAAAAGGCTAGGTTGTTTATTTTTAATTAAATCATCTTTACCTAACCCTATCCCTGGAAGCATACTTGTCGTATGCATCAAGTCTCATGTTCTGCTGAAATATTGAGCATAACCCAATGGCTTACCCTAATTGCATAGTCACCAGCATAATAGATACTTGTCAGGTCCTTAAATAATAAAGGGTTGTTCATGTCCCTGACCTCCTAGTTTGAGGTAGACATGGTACCATTATGAATTAACGGTGAATCTTTGATTCTAGATTGCAACTTACTCTATGATACATAAGTTTAAACCACTTCTTGTTGATGATTTGACTGTTAATGATTCACACCGATTTCACATCAGCGTGAGCAAAACAATCCATTCTCTCATTTTTTTTTCTCAACAGAGCTTGATGATTCACTGTGTAAAACCACACACTATAAAAGTTTGAAAGTCTATGCCGATGGTTAGTCTATGTATCGTAGGCTATCACACGCATCAATCCATTCTTTCCATTTTTCTTATAATAAAAGAGATTTATGATTCAGCGTATGACACCACACGCTGATGAGATCTCGAAACACTATGTCAGTTAATGGTAGTTTAAGCCCACATTATCAGGAGACATCACAATATTACTAGACTATTTTATTCTGCTTGAAGTTAGCTATTGATGTTAGAAAAGGGGAGAAAATATTGGTAAAACAAAAAATATTGTTGAAGAAATCTCGATACTAGAACTACAGAAAAGCATATTCTAAGGAGGAGTCGATTCAAGTTAACGTCAAGCTCAGCTCAAGCTTATTCTTCTGTTGTAACATCCATAAAAATCATAATAAATTTAAACTTTTTAATTACAACCTAAAACCATAAAGTATTTACAAAATTGCTTTCAAAACATTTCCGACATTAGAGTTTCCTAAAAACCATACATCATAAACAGAGGATGTATACGGTTACGCCTTCTCCTTCCCGCATTCATCCGAAGTACCTGAAACATTACCCAAAATTGTAATCCAACGCTTAGTGAGTTCCCCTAAATTACCAACACATAACCAAATAACATATACAATAACAACATGAAATGGGTTTACAGCTAAACGACTAGATTACCCTTGAGCCCACAACATAAGTCTGGCTTGCCCTCAACGCCCACAACTTATGTTTGGCTTGCTCCTCGATTAGATCGGTCCTCAAACTAAATACCATCAAGCCCTAAATACGAGTCTATTATGCCATCCGGTCCTCAGCTCGTATCTAGAATGATCTTGAGCCCTCATCATGAGTATGGCATGCCCTACCCGACCCTCAACTCATATCTAGAATGATCCAGGGTTTGTTGGCTACCGCACGGAGTAGTACAGCCTCAACCCAACACAATATGTCGACATATACCAGATAATAAACATATACAGATAACCATGAAACCGAATCATAGGTAGTCCTACAAATCTACCAGACTAGCATATCAATAGATAGTATAATCATGCATATCTATCCCATACTCATCATGTCAGTGAATATCAAACCAATGGGCCGGCCTTGGTGCCTTTGACATGCAAGTATAGTGAGGAAAACTCACCTCGCAAACTATACAACAGTTGATAAAGTCTCGGCTCCGAATCTCAACTCTAACTGCCTCCTACTTCAGCCAAATGACCAAACTCAGTCAAAATCCCAAAATACCCTAAGGTCAAATTTGGTCAAAGTCAACCCTCCTCGCTTCGTGACCAGGCATTGGTCATGTTGTGACAGTGAACCCGATCAGGTTCTCACTCGACTTGACCCGAACTAATCAACTCAGTGAAAGAAACCACCTGAGTTGGCATCACGACGTGAGCACCTATTCTCACATCGTGAGCTTCAAGGGTTCTAACAGAAACGCGACCGCTCTGATTCTCACATCGTGGTGTCTAACACCTCACGTCGTGAGCATTTTCTGTGGCTAAGGGTCACCATTTTAAGTCCTTATTCCATTATGTCTTTGAGTACACTTCATCCAGAAGCTAAATGGGATCCCTAAGGTCCATAAAAATGTTTCATTTATGACCATGCATGCACCAAACATGATCACCCATTTTCTAGGTCAAAAAGGAAGAAATGAGCTTCAAACTTGCATGCATGTCTCAAATCTATACAACTTCCAAATCTGAACACTATAATGTTCTTGGGACTCTTAGAATCCATAAAGTTGCCAACTTTATGGATCTAATCCACTCAATGATGCAATAACATTAATAAAACAAACAAAACTCAAGATCTATCCATGATAAGCATTAAAGTTGGAGCCTTTGATACTTACAATGGTCCAAAAGCAGAAAAAGACAATGATGATGATGCTGATTCTTAGCCCACACTAAAACTAGAGCACTTCCTTTTTCTTTTTTTCATCTTCCCACAAGCTAGAAATGCACCCAAATGATAGAGGATCTTAAAGAGGTGGAAGATTGGGGTTTTCGGAGGTCCAGAGAGTAAGGGAGGCTGACGATGAGAAACCTTAGCCCTATCATTCCCTTAAATACCGAAAACTTAGGGTTTTTGTTCGCCATCTGCCATCACTTCGTGAGCATAATATTGCTACGTCGTGAACCTTTAAATGATGCACTGGTCTGGATCAATCTTCACGACATGAGAAGGTATTTCCACAGTCGTGAAAAGGGCACAAAGGGAAACTTTTAACTTTACAAATATAAAGATAATATGAACCTGATTCGGGTGTTACAATTCTCCCCCACTTGAATCAGACTTTGTCCTCGAAGTTAACTGGTGCAAACAACTCCGGGTAATGCTCCTGCATCTCAGCCTCCAGCTCCTAGGTCCACTCAGAGCCCCTCTGATGCTGCCACTGCACCTTTACCAAAGGTATCTCCTTGGTGCGAAGGACCTTAATCTTCCTTTCTAGAATAGCTATCAGCCTTTAAACATAGTTCAGGCGCATATCGACCTGAATATCATCCAACATAAACCACTACCTCGTTGTCCAACGCACACTTCCGCAATTGAGAGACATGGAAAGTGTTGTGAATCTAACTAAGCTCGTTGTTAAAATCCAATCTATATGTCACCTTGCCAACCCTGGAAATCACCCCAAAAGGTCCAATGAACCAGGGACCCAATTTCCCCCTCTTTTTGAAGCATATCACACCTTTCCTGGGTGAGACCTTCAGAAGCACCATATCGCTGACCTGAAACTCCAACTCTGATCGGTGTTGGTCGGCATAGCTCTTCTTCCGACTCCGAGTGGTCTACAGTCTCTGCCTGATCTACTGGATAATATTCGTGGTCTGAATGACCACTTCAGTCCTTCCCATAACCTTATGACCAATCTCTCCAAAACAAACTGGGGTGCGACACCTCCGTCCATACAAGAGCTCAAAAGGTGGAGCAGCAATGATGGAGTGATAAATGTTTGTTGTAGAACTCTGCAAGAGGTATGTAGGAATCCCAACTCCTAGCAAAATCAATAACACGGGCCCGCAACATATCCTCAAGGGTCTGTGTAGTCCGCTTACTCTTGTTGTCGATATGCTGATGATATGTAATGCGCAATGCAATCTCGTGCCCAGTTCCTCGTGGAACTTCTACCATAATCGGGAAGTGAACCGAACATCTCAGTCAGAAACAATGGATAATAAGATCCCATAGCGAGAAATGATCTCCCAGACATAAACATCAACTAACTTTTCGGCCGAGGAACTCTCTCGGATAGCCAAAAAGTGGGCACTCTTGGTCAATCGATCCACGATGACCCATATAGGATCAAAACCCTTTTCCGTCTTCGGAAACTGGGTGATAAAATACAGGGTGATTTGCTCCCATTTCCACATGGGAACCTCCAGAGGCTGCAGCTTGCCATGCAGCCTCTGATGCTCGGCCTTGACCATGCTGCAGGTCAAGCACCTCTCGACATACCAAGCTATCTCTCTCTTCATGCACGGTCACCAATAACTCAATCTCAAATCCCAATACATATTGGTGCCCCATGGGTGTATAGAAAAGCGAGACTTATGAGCCTCCTCCAACATAATCTTCCTGATCCTACCATAAATCGGAACCCAAACCCGACCACACCAGGTCAACAACTTGACTATCCATGACAAATCGATCTATCTCACCTCTGATTTGTTCATGTTTCTATTTCTCCTTCCGAACTCAATATACCTAAGCCTCTCTGGTCAATCCTAAAAGCATAGAATCAACATTCGCTTTACCCAGATGGTAAAGGATCTTACAGTCATAATCCTTGACTACGTCCAGCCACCTGCGTTGCCTCATATTCAGGTGCGGCTGATCCATAATATGCCGTAAACTCTTGTGATCCTTGTAGAAAGTTGTGACAACCCGACACTTTTACATTGTGAAATCGATCCGTATATCTATAATTCACTTGAATTTAGCATCTTTTAATAGTATATTGAGTCCGTGCTAGTGTTTTAGGCTTAATATATCATAGATATGGACCTTAGGAAGGATTAGGAAGGGTGTTGCATCACAAAATCCAGCCAAACACACCACGAGAGGTGTGTGCGGCCAAGCCAGCCACACACCCAGCAGCAAACCCCTCCACCCTCACACTCAACCCTATATAAAGTGGAGGACCCCCTTCCAGTCACTTTTGGTTGCATCCTTTCTCTCTCTATACTTTCTCTCTCTAGAAAACCACCCAAGAACACCTAGAAGGCCTCCAAAACGTGAAGAACACCATCATTTAGCTTGTCATAGAGGTAAAACACTTGAATCCAAGCCTCAAACTCATAATGTTCTTCAAGTTCTTATCCTATGAAGGAGTGCAACCGCACACCTTCATCAGGTGGCCGCACACACTCATAATACCCTCCAAAGTGAGAGTAAGGCGACACAATCGACACATGGGACTCAAGCAAGGAGTGTACGGCCGCACACCCCTGTGTACGGCCACACACACACCCTGTACGGCCGCACACTCTAGTGTATAGCCTCACTCAAAATTCTGGCCGCATACCCCAGCCGCACACTCACCTTTATGGCCATACACACACCCTAATACCCATATTTGGCCTTAAAGTTGCATAGATCATTGAGTATAGAACATGGGACACTTAATCTTAGTGATTCCAAGCCCTTAGGAAACATTTCCCATCATGTTTAGTCATGAAACACCTTAGCTCTAACTTATGATTAATAGGGGCTACTCGCATTCAGAGCATCCGTTGACACTCGACACTCATACGAATCGCATACTCGAACCCTACCTTAAACTGTGAGTTCATACCCCTTAATTAACCTTTCAAATGTTTTAAATGCCTTTATGGGGGGGGGGGGGGATACAAGTTGAATTCAATACATTACAGTATCAATCACACGTGATTTAAAACCTATTAACAAAAGGTTTTCTACATTTTCAAAGTACCTGGTCAGTAAAGTTATTTTAAATGTTTATCAACTTCATTTTCACAAATCAATTGTATTAAGACAATTTTTCAATATTTTCAAACCTTAAATTATTTTCAAATCATGTCTACACCAATATATTTATATAAGTAAGTATTGAAGGATTTAGAACTGATAACTGGCCTTATCTCCTGTTCTTGTTTGATTGTGGACTTAGGGTGTTAGGTTATCTATCCGACTATCGTTGAATACTTGGTTATATATCTTGTATATTTATGTTAGACATAAAAGTTTTCACTCTAGTTCGATACTTCTACATAACGAAGATACTCAATCAGGTACTCAGTTTAACTATAATAGGTATACTTAAGGATTACCACTCATTTTCTGATATTACTATGATACACACTATGGTCAGTATAATTACAAGACTATATGTACAATATACGATACGAAGAGAACACTATACACTATACTAAGGAAACACTACCCACTATAAGAAGAAATACTATAAACTAGATCAAGAGAACAGTACAAAGTATACTAAGAGAACATTATATACCATACGAAAGAAAATACTACAACAGAATGTGATGCACTATCTCTCTATACGACCTATCGCTATGCGATCGTCGGATAACCATCGTCTCCTGGAGGGAGAGCGACCACTACGTGTATAGATCTATACGGGACGGATATTTCCCCCCATCCCGACTGCTAGCTACAGTCCGAGCCTCTTAAGCCTAGGGATGAGAAAACACTACTACACTATTGGTGACCTGGAGGGTCAGCCACTACACTACTATCACTCAGTATGGTTACATACGAGCTCACATTCAATTAAACACACATCCCGAGGTGTGCACACAATTAATACTATTCGGAGTTTGCATTAATTAATCCACTTAACCGACAGGGATGCTGCTCGGGTGAAACTCTATTATTTCTCTACAATGAACAAGCTTAAAACTGTATTTTTCATTTCTAATACTTTCATAAGAAAACTATTACATTTTCAAAGAAACGAATTTACAAATAACCAAGTCTTGGTAAAAGACTACTTTTGCTGGAAAATAGGGGATTTTTCTAGGGATCAAACCATCTTCAAACCTTGTTAATAAATGTCATCCTATGCGATTTGCATACACTTTTATACAAACAATGACGCTAAATACTTATGAACTCACCAGCTTGATGCTGATACTCGTTTTCAAAATAACTTGTATTCTCAGGTCAAAAATAAACAGGTACTGGTGCAGCTTTTGGAAGATGGAGCACATCTAAGACTCATCTTTTATTTTGTTCATACTTTTGGTGTCTACTTAAATGTACATAATACACATGTATTACAATTAACATATTAATGTAATGAATGTTGTTGCTTGTTTTTACTATTATGCATTGTTATGATACTAAACATGAAGTCCTCCACCTCAGAACATATTCCGCCATTCTCGGTTTTGGGGTGTGACAGATTGGTATCAGAGCTTTGTTTATAGTGAATCAAGTATATCAACCCATAAAAGATATACAAACTATAAACACTTCGAGACTAAAACACTCTGACCAAGAATATATACTTTTAAATACTAAAATATTTAACTAAGTATATTGATAGCTTCATTTTATTTACTTCTTTTTATAGTTTATTTTAGCATATTTCATTCATAATTTAGATAATTTCCATGCATATTTTCCTTTTTGTTATTTTATGACTATTTCGGGTACTCTCGAATCTTGTGAGCATAATTGCAGGTTTTCGGGTCTAGCGGAGCGGGAGTGTTCGGGACGTATAGGAGGCGATGAGATTTGGTAGACAAAAATGACGTTGGGCTTGATGGGTAGTGGAGATGATGCATGGAGTGATCTTGATGATTATTTAAAGGCTTGGAGAGAAATAAACTTTAAATTTGCAAGATGCGGGGGAATATTCAAGCGTACGTAGATTATCAATCGGGCGAGTTCACGAGCTTTGGAGGATTTGGAGAGGTCAAATTGGGCTTAAAATGAAGAAAAACTTGAAGAAAATGGGCTAGGAGGTGATTGGATTCGATCTGGGCTAGTGGGATATGCTTCGGAGGCCCAAAATCTCAAAGAAGCCCATGTCAGGCACCACCCGTGCAACCCACCCGCGCAGCAGCATGCGGGTCGCGCAGAGCTCTGCAGGGGTAATTTCGGAAATCCATTTGGAAGGCTATTTGAGGAAGGTTGGTGCCCATCTTTTGGAGACTCTTGGACATCCGATTTTTGAAGATACTCTCTGGAGTTTTGGAGACTTTTGAAGGCCAAGAACCCTTGAAGAACATCATATTTTTACCTCTTGATTCTTGCTTAATGTTTGGTACAAATTTCTCTAACTTTGTTTCTTTGTGTTTAGCCATGCTTGGCTAAGCTAATCTTGGTTGACTTTTGGTTAATCCTTTGAACTTTTGTTGAATGTTGAAGAATCCATGAACATGTTCTTGAATCTTTATGGGAATGTTTTGTGTTTTAACATCTTATCATTACTTGTATGTTTTAGTTCATGAGTTTAAATGTGTTTGTGGTGATTAGTTGGCTAATTTCTTGATTAAGTAAAGGATCCTTAAATTAGCAAGAAACAAATGATTTTTGTGTTTTTTTTGCTTCACACAATCATAAAAACATTTCCTCCAACATGGTGGTGAAAGCATTTGACCCCTCTTGGATTTGGTGACTTTTTGGTTCTTAATGCTAGTTGACTTTCACTAATTACATGCTATTTGGAATTAGTGACTTTGACTAAGGAAATTGTTATGAGCTTCTCTAGCCATTTCAACAATTAAGAAAAGTCTAGGTAATCTCAAGCTCATTGGATTACTATAGCCAAATTGAGGATTTAAAACAAGTATTGCACCATTGAATTCTAATGATATGTTCACTAAAAGTCAAAGTGAGGAAACCTTAAGTCAACCATCCTTCTCTAATTGATTTTACATCAAATTCTTATTTTTGTTGCAATTGTCTATTTAAATCATAGTTAATTCTAGTTTGTTTCAAGTATTTCAAAACATCAAAACCCCCATTTTTAATTTATTGTCATATTCCAAGTATTTTACAAAGAGATTTTTCATAGAATTATCAAATTGAACCAGTCTCCGTGGATTCGATCCCTTTACCACTATACACTATTTTAGTGTGTAATATTTAGGGTTATTATTTGCGTTAGCCTCGACAACCACCATATATGTATATACATTCACGGATACAAAGGGTCGGTATCATACTAGAACAGAACAAAAGTATTAAGATTGTTGAGTAGCATTGTTAGGCTTAGAGACATATAGTCACATCTGGGTGGATGTAGCCTGATCAACTACATTTTTTTAGGAGTGAGTACAGTTGAAGGGCTAAAAGTGTAAATTTGAAGGGCAACTCGGCGAGTCTATGGATGGACTCGGCGAGCAGGTTCGCGACTTTGGTCGCGTGTTAAGTGGCCTACTCGGCGAGTCAAAAGATGGACTCGGCGAGTTGGTGCTGAGTGGAGAAAACCCTAATTCTCGGGGTTGAGCCCTATATAAAGAACTTAACACCCATTCCCTTAGCCTCTTTACTCATCCTCAAGTCCAGAAACCCTTAGCAATCGTGTGTGAGTGGATCAAAGTGCATTTGGGAGCTTGAAGAGTATTTGTTGAAGGAATCTTGGGAGTTTGGAGGCTTGGAGCAAGGGTCTTTGCTTGGATTCGAGTTTCATTGTAGTTGGGGAGTTCTTTTGAGGTAATATCTCGTTCTTGGGTTGTTACTCATATGGATTCATCATTTTGGGGATTATGGGGAGCTTATCTTAGTATGTTTTAGGTTTGGAGGTTAGATCTAAGGTTGCTACCTCAGATCTGGAATGGGGAATTTCTAGAGTGCATTAAAGTCCTTGTGTTTGAGTGCTTAGTGAAGCCATCATGTCCCAAACCCTAGCTCTAAAGTGTATAAGGCCTAGATCTCTTTGGATTCACGTAAAGTTTTCCACTTTACGTGATGGATGGGTTGTAGGAGGCTAGATCTATGTTTTGGATCAATTGCATGGCCTAGAATGCTTCTGTATGGATTCAGACCGGTGGTACTCGGCGAGTCACAAGGGTGGACTCGACGAGTTGCTTGAAGATGAGCTGGAACTCGATGAGTTGGATGAACAACTCGACGAGTAGGTTGAAGATAGCCTTAGACTCGGCGAGTCTTGTCGAAGAGTCCCAATATTTTCTGGTTGAGTCGAGAATCAGAGAGTCAAGGGATGACTCGGTGAGTTGGGTGCGAGTGGACTCAGAGTTGCTGGACTTGGCGAGTCTCGGGGTGACTCGGCGAGTTAAGTCGCGGATTGAGGGAAGTTCTGAGCTTGGGGACTCGGCGAGTCATCGGGTTGACTCGGCGAGTAGAGTCAGTCAGGGGTTGACTTTGACCTTGTCCAAAGGTTGACCAATTGTCTTCCAGGGGTATTTTGGTAATTAAGGGTATTTATTGAGTTGGGTGTTTTGGTGTTTAGTGGAGGAGTTCATGTCGGAGTTTGGAGCAGCGGGATCTTATCATTTCAATCGACAGTTTCGAGGTGAGTTATCCTCACTATATCAACAGGGTCTAAGGCACCAAGGGCGACCCTTTATCGAATTGAGATCCGGGTATCTGTTGTTATGTTATTGCTTTGATATGTTTGCATCCGAGTAGTTAGGATGGTATTCGTTAGAGACCTGGTTAAGGTCGGTATCCTGGTAGATAGGATGATGCTATGCTAGTGACCGGTTAGGTCGGTATCCTGTTAGAGTATGTTGTGTTATGTGATATGCTAGATCGATTTGCCTGAATATGAATTGTTATGTGATTGTATGTTTATGCGCACATGGTTGTTTGGACTGGAGTTGGGTTGAGGCGGGTCCTGCTTCGTGTTGTAGGCCAAGATATCCAGGGAAGACCGGTTTTTCCGAAGGCCCAACGAGCGGTCCGGATAGGCTGTAGGCCCCATCAGGGCGGACCAGAAGTGCCGAGGCTCGGAGAGTAGACCAGGCCGACTGAAGGCCCGAAGCGGGCA
This sequence comes from Lactuca saligna, assembly GCF_052625555.1. Classification (NCBI taxonomy): domain Eukaryota; kingdom Viridiplantae; phylum Streptophyta; class Magnoliopsida; order Asterales; family Asteraceae; genus Lactuca; species Lactuca saligna. The sequence continues at coordinate 58,668,947 of NC_136419.1, read as the reverse complement.
GACCAGTCATACTATAGACTCAGAGAGTGGACCAGGTGAGTTGAAGGCCCAGTGCGGGCGGACCAACCACACTGCAGACTCAAGGGACATGATTGGACTCAGAGAGTGGACCAGGTGAGTTGAAGGCCCAGTGCGGGCGGACCAACCACACTGCAGACTCGAGGGACATGATTGGACACGGAGGGTGGACCAGGTGGATTGAAGGCCCGACAAGGCGGACCAGTCCCACAGTAGACCCGATATGCATGGTTGTTCTGTGATTCGTTATGAGATAGCATGTTATGTGTATGGTATATGTGGTTGGTATTTTGGGGCTATCTCACTAAGCTTTCGGGCTTACAGTTGTGGTTTAATGTTTTTCAGGTTCTTCAGGAGACTGTGGCAAGGCGAAGGCGTGATCGTACCGCTCCTCATGATTTTGTAGTAATGTGATTATGGGAATACTCTAAATGATTTGTATTGAAAACCTTTTTGTAATAATTTAATGAAATCGGGTTGTTTTTGAAAAATTTAAATTGGTTGGATTTTTCGGTCGTTACATGTGCCTAAGGATGGTTGTGGTGCTGCAACAAGTCTAAAAACTTACCAACACTATCCCAATAACTCTAACACGGGAATACTATAGGAGTATTCTGCATTACTATAATTTACATAAATGAGAACCAAAAATGTCATTACTATAATTTACATAAGTGGATACACTACGGTTACATGTAACTAAGACGATATAGAATTAGAATCTGTAATCTTTGCTTTACTTCCTGTTCCTTGTTTGGTTGTGGATTTAGAGTTAGGATCGCTTATTCGAAGGTCTATCTTGTTTCGGTCACATATAATTAGTATGCACTATGCAATTATTGGTCTGGCTAATAATGATTCTCTTATAAGTATCTTAGATTAGTACGTCTATTAACTATTCTTCCCCTTTTCTCGCATAGATAGCATGGCCGGATTTCATCATGGTGACCCATACTTCCCAAATCACGGCAATGCGGGGTGGCTCGACGAAGACCCTGATGAGGAACATCAGGTCCCTTTGGATGACCACCAAGCAGAAGGTTTCTCGGATGAGTCAAACTCCGAGCCCGAAGTCAACAACCTACCCCCTGCGGCCCCGGTCCCGAACCCTAACCCCCGCCAGGCCTTCCACGACCCTACGCCTGCATGGGTGGAATGCATAGAAACGTGGGGAGAAGAGCAAAATCAACCAATGCCCTTCAATGCAGACCGAAGCTTCTACAACACAAGTGAAGGAGGAACGGCGGACAGAGTTTTACCCATTCTGGTCGGAAGAGTTGCCCTCAACGAAATTCAAGGTAGGACTGCTCTCCAGCGCATCGCAGAGGTTGATACAAATGGAGGACTGCACTCCCTTCGCACCAGCCGCCTGGAACATGCCAATGAGAGGTTTGCAGCAAACCGCGAGGCCTTGCTGCAAGCATTGTCCGAGACCCGGGCTGAAGTTGTAGAACTCCGAGTTCGCCAGAGGGTCTACGAGCGACACCTCCTCAACATGGAGCACCAACTGGCTGATCTTCGAGTCTGCCTAAGAAACATCCGCCGCCGCCGATGAAAGATGACTAGCGCATCTTTTCTTTTGGACCTAGGGATAGTCTTTAACGTCTTCCTTTGAATGAAACACTTGTCTGTATAATATTCCCATCTTTTAGTATGTTATGTAGTTATCTAGACTGTCAATCATTTTTTCCTCATGGTTTGATGTAAGGTCTACCATTAGGCCATTTTTCTAGAACTCATTTACATCAGTAATATCATTAAAATTGATAGTTATCTAACCTATTTGGAAAAGTCTATACTCTTATGTCTCCCTACTCGGTATATGACCATGTCTGACAACTTGTGTATGGTGGTTTAATTCATAAAACACTCTCATCATACTCACCATAGTTTCTCACTATTATCATTATCCATAAAAAAAATTCAGCAAAAGATGCCTCCCCGTAAGCGCTCAAACAAAGGCAGACCTGCGGCTCAAACCCCTCCACCACCACCCCCTCCACAGTTCGATCCAGTGATGTTTCAAACGGCTGTAACTGCAGCAGTGACGACAGCTCTAGCCCAAATAAATTCCAGTGATGCAAGTGGTGCTGGAATGGGCGGAAATTCTAAACATGGTGAAGATCATACACAGGTACAGGGATGCACTTATAAGGATTTCATGAACTGCAAATTAACCTTCTTCAATGGGACTGGAGGAATTCTTGCATTATCCCAGTGGATCGAAAGAGCCGAAGCCGTTTTAGAAATGTGCGCATGCCCCGAAGAGAGAAAAATCAAGTTCACTGCTGCTACCTTCACTGAAAGGGCCCTAACATGGTGGAATGGCCATGTCAATTCACTCTCCTTAGTAACAGCCAATGCCATGGGCTGGGCACACTAAAGGACCTACTGAGAAAGGAGTACCGCATTAAAGGCGAGGTTCAGAAGCTTGAGGAGGAACTCTGGAACCTCAAGATGAAGGGGACAGATATAGTGGCTTATACGGCCAGGTTTTGCGACTTGGTGACTATGTGCTCTAACATGATCCCTTCTGAGAACAAGAAAATCGAACAATACATCTGGGCTTTAGTGCCCCTGTATCAAGGGAATGTTCTATCTTCACATCCTGCAACCTTTGACAGCGCCAAAGAGTTGGCCCACAGGTTGATTGATCACGAAACTCCTTCCACTCCAGCAACGGAAACCACAACGATTACCACTGTGCCAGCTACGTCATCCGACAACAAAAGGAAGCGGTGAGACCGGAAGAAGGGCAAGTCAACTCAATCATCCCTCAAAAACCAACAGACGGTGACTATTCATGCTGCCACCACTCCTGCTGCCCCTAAACCAGCCAAAACCTATGTGGGAAAACCTACCCAAGTGCACCAAGTTCTCTTTCCATCATTACGGCCCCTATCGTGAAATGCACTGCACTAATTGTAATCGGAAGGGCCATACCATCTGATTTTGCAAGTCTCAACCTAAACCCATCAGTCAAGTTCCCAGTACCGGAGTGAGGCAAGCCTGCTATGGCTATGGAGAGGTCGGACACTTCAAAAGAAACTGCCCGAAAGCTGGGAATGCGGGAGGCACAGGAAGATTACTTGCTATCGGTCACAATGAAGCGGTGACAGACCCCACAGTAGTCACGGGTACGTTCATTCTGGATAACTCTTATGCTTGTATCCTCTTCGATAGCAGAGCAGAAAGAAGTTTCGTAAACCAAAACTTTAAGTACCTACTTAAACAATCCTCACAACCACTAAAAGAAACATTCGTCGTAGAGATGGCTAACGGAAAAACAGAAAGTTCTAACGAGATCTACATAGGTTATACCCTCACATTAGATGGTCGTTCATTTCCTATCGATCTCATACCAGTATCGATCAAGAGTTTCGACGTCATCGTAGGCATGAATTGGTTGAGTCCCCATCGCGCCGATATCATGTGCTTCGACAAGGCCATCCGTCTAAATCTACCAAATAACGAAACTATGTTAATCTACGGAGACAAACCCAGTACGAGCCTTCGCATCATCTCGAGTATTCGAGCCCAGAAGTACTTGCGTAAGGAATATCGTGCATTCCTTCCTCACGTTGTTGATACGAGCCGGAAAACGAAAGATCTCAAAGACTTTCCCGTAGTGTGCGACTTTCCTGATTTCTTTCCCGAGAAGTTACCAGGTTTACCTCCGCAACATCAAGTCGAATTCAGGATCGACTTAATTCCAGGAGCTATCCCTGTAGCCAAATCGCCCTATCGCCTAGCACCTGCTGAGATGCAAGAACTATCCGGTCAACTTAACGAGGTACTCAGCAAGGGCTTTATAAGACCGAGTTTCTCACCTTGAGGAGTGCTGATATTGTTCTTAAAGAAGAAAGACAGATTGTTCCGTATGTGCAACGATTATAGGGAACTCAACAAACTGACGATTAAAAATTGTTACCCACTACCTCGTATAGACAACCTCTTTGACCAACTGCAAGGGGCGAGTTACTTCTCCAAGCTTGATTTAAGGTCCGGATACCATCAGTTGCGAGTGCTCGAGGAGGATGCTCCAAAAACAGCCTTCCGAACACGTTACGGGCACTACGAGTTCGTAGTGATGCCATTCGGACTGACCAACGTACCCGCAGTATTCATGGACTTAATGAATAGAGTTTGTCGTCCTTATTTGGATCAGTTTGTCATCGTCTTCATTGATGACATACTGGTTTACTCTCGAAGTGAGGAGGAGCATAGCGAGCATCTACGACACGTCCTGGAAACCCTGCGATCAGAGAAACTATATGCGAAATTCTCTAAGTGCGAATTTTGGATCCGAAAGGTTGAGTTCTTAGGAAACGTGGTTAGTGAAGAAGGAATCCACGTGGACCCATCCAAGATTAAAGCTATTGAGAACTGGTCAGCACCTAAGATGCCTACACAAATTCGTCAATTTATAGGTCTCGCGGGCTACTATCGTAGGTTCATTCAGAATTTCTCCTGGATCGCAAAACCGCTTACAACATTAACCCAGAAGAGTGTGACTTTTGACTAGGGAGAGAAATTGGAGAAGGCATTCCAAACCCTGAAACGAGCCTTATGCACTGCGCCGATATTATCCCTTCCTGAGGGAACAGATGATTTTGTGGTTTATTGCGATGCATCTAATCAGGGGCTCAGTTGTGTTCTGATGCAACGAGGTAAGGTCATCGCCTACGCTTCAAGACAGCTGAAGACACATGAAGTCAACTACACCACACACGATCTCGAATTAGGAGCGGTTGTATTCACTCTAAAGATCTAGAGACACTATTTGTACGGTACAAAGAGTGCGATATACATCGACCACAAAAGCCTCCAACACATACTTAAACAGAAAGAGCTCAATATGATACAATGACGGTGGGTCGAACTACTCAATGATTACGAATGCGAAATTCGATATCACCCCGGTAAAGCCAATGTAGTCGCAGACTCACTGAGTCAGAAAGAATATTCTGGCCGAAAGGTTAAATCACTGACAATGACTATCCATTCTCACTTATCCGCGCAAATCCGTGAAGCCCAGATGGAAGCCCTGAAACCAGAAAACATCATAGACGAAACTTTAAGAGGAATGGATAAGAAGCTTGAGACTCGAGAAGACGGAGTTTATAGTTTCATGGACTGGATCTGGACCCCAAAGTTCGGTGGTTACAGAGAAGTGGTCATGAACGAAGCTCACAAGACCAAGTACTCCGTTCACCCAAGTTCGGACAAGATGTACCTTGATCTCAAAAAGATATATTGGTGGCTAAACCTGAAAGACAAGATCGCTACCTTCGTCGGTAAGTGTCTGACGTGTGCCAAGGTGAAGATCAAATATCAAAACCCCTTGGGTCTGCTCTAACAACCCGAGATACTTGAGTGGAAATGGGAGATGATTTATATGGATTTCATTACCAAATTACCCAAATCTCCGAGTGGGTACGACACCATTTGGTTAATTGTCGATCGACTGATGAAATCCCCCCATTTCCTGCCAATCAAAGAAACTTTCAAGATGGAAAAGCTTACACAAATCTACATCCAAGAGATTGTTCGACTACATGGTGTTCCTATATCTATTATCTCCGATAGAGATAGTAGGTTCACTTCAAGATTTTGGCAATCGCTGCAAAGCGCCCTAGGAACGAGGTTGGACATGAGTACAACTTACCATCCGCAGACCGACGGACAAAGTGAAAGGACCATCCAAACTTTGGAAGATATGTTGCGAGCCTGTGTGATCGACTTAGGTAAGGCGTGGGATACCCACTTAGCTCTAGTCGAGTTTTCTTACAACAACAGTTACCACACGAGCATCAAGGCAGCCCCATTTGAAGCCCTCTACGACCGAAAGTGCAGATCCCCTCTGTGCTGGCTGAGGTGGGTGACACCCAGTTAGCTAAACGACGGATACCTGACAGTACTCTCACAGATCCGGAGATCATTCGAGAAACGACTGAGAAGATCGTTCAGATTCGTGAAAGATTAAAGGCCGCTAGAGATTTACAGAAAGCTACGCGGACAAACGAAGAAACCCCTTGGAGTTCTAGGTGGGAGATTGAGTCCTTCTGAAAGTCTCACCCTGGAAAGGCACGATACGCTTTGGAAAGCGTGGAAAGCTAAATCCAAGATACATATGGCCTTTTGAGATTCTCGCTAGAATCAGCCCCGTGGCTTACAAACTCAACCTACCTCGCGAACTTAGTAACATACACCTTACATTTCACGTCTCAAACTTGAAAAAGTGTCTATCCGACGAGACTCTCATACTCCTACTCGATGAGATCGAGATAAACGAGAGCCTCAATTTCGTAGAAGAACCGGTGGAGATTATGGATCGAGAGGTCAAACGAACGAAACAAACTTGCATCCCTATAGTGAAGGTTCGTTGGAATGACAAACGAGGACCGGAGTTCACTTGGAAGCGCGAAGATCAAATGAAAAGTAAATACCCCCACCATTTTACTTAGTTATTTGTAATAACTTAACTACTTGAACTCTAAATTTCGGGACGAAATTTCCCTAACCGGGGGGGGGGAGAGAATGTGACAACCCGACACTTTTACATTGTGAAATCGATCCATATATCTATAATTCACTTGAATTTAGCATCTTTTAATAGTATATTGAGTCCGTGCTAGTGTTTTAGGCTTAATATATCATAGATATGGACATTAGGAAGGATTAGGAAGGGTGTTGCATCACAAAATCCAGCCAAACACACCAAGAGAGGTGTGTGCGGCCAAGCCAGCCGCACACCCAGCAGCAAACCCCTCCACCCTCACACTCAACCCTATATAAAGTTGAGGACCCCCCCTCCATTCACTTTTGGCTGCATCCTTCTCTCTCTCTCTATACTTTCTCTCTCTAGAAAACCACCCAAGAACACCTAGAAGGCCTCCAAAATGTGAAGAACACCATCATTTAGCTTGTCATAGAGGTAAAACACTTGAATCCAAGCCTCAAACTCATAATGTTCTTCAATTTCTTCATCCTATGAAGGAGTGCGGCTGCACACCCTCATCAAGTGGCCGCACACACTCATAATACCCTCCAAAGTGAGAGTAAGGCGACACAATCGACACATGGGACTCAAGCAAGGAGTGTACGGCCGCACACCCTTGTGTACGGCCGCACACACACCCTGTACGGCCGCACACTCTAGTGTGCAGCCTCACTCACAAGTCTGGCCGCATACCCCAGCCGTACACTCACCTTTATGGCCATACACACATACTAATACCCATATTTGGCCTTAAAGTTGCATAGATCATTGAGTATAGAACATGGGACACTTAATCTTAGTGATTCCAAGCCCTTACGAGAGATTTCCCATCATGTTTAGTCATGAAACACCTTAGCTTTAACTTATATATGTGTCACCATATAATTAATAGGGGCTACTCGCATTCAGAGCATCCGTTGACACTCGACACTTATACGAATCGCATACTCGAACCCTACCTTAAACTATAAGTTCATAACCCTTAATTAACCTTTCAAATGTTTTAAATGCCTTTATGGGGGGGGGGGGGGGATACAAGTTGAATTCAATACATTACAGTATCAATCACACATGATTTAGAACATATTGAAAAAAGGTTTTCTACATTTTCAAAGTACCTGGTCAGTAAAGTTATTTTAAATGTTTATCAACTTCATTTTCACAAATCAATTGTCTTAAGACAATTTTTCAATATTTTCAAACCTTAAATTATTTTCAAATCATGTCTACACCAATATATTTATATAATTAAGTATTGAAGGATTTAGAACTGATAACTGGCCTTATCTCATGTTCTTGTTTGATTGTGGACTTAGGGTGTTAGGTTATCTGTCCGACTGTCGTTGAATACTTAGTTATATATCTTGTATATTTGTGTTAGACATAAAAGTTTTCACTCTAGTTCGATACTTCTACATAACGAAGACACTCAATCAAGTACTCAATTTAACTATAATAGGTATAGTTAAGGATTACCAATCATTTCTGATATTACTATGATACACACTATGGTCAGTACAATTACAAGACTATATGTACGATATACGATACGAAGAGAACACTATACACTATACTAAGGAAACACTACCCACTATAAGAAGAAATACTATAAACTACATCAAGAGAACAGTACAAAGTATACTAAGAGAACATTATATACCATACGAAAGAAAATACTACAACAGAATGTGATACACTCTCTCTCTATACGACCTATCGTTATGCGATCTTCAGATAACCATCGTCTCCTGTAGGGAGAGCGACCACTACGTGTATAGATCTATACGGGATGGATATTTCCCCCACCCTGACTGCTAGCTACAGTCCGAGCCTCTTAGGCATAGGGATGACAAAACACTACTACACTATTGGTAACCTGGAGGGTCAACCACTACACTACTATCACTCAGTATGGTTACATACGAGCTCACATTCAATTAAACACACATCCCGAGGTGTGCACACAATTAATACTATCCGGAGTTTGCATTCACTAATACACTTAACCGACAGGGATGCTGCTCAGGTGAAACTCTATTATTTCTCTACAATGAACAAGTTTAAAACTGTATTTTTCATTTCTAATACTTTCATAAGAAAACTATTACATTTTCAAAGAAACGAAGTTACAAATAACTAAGCCTTGGAAAAAGACTACTTTTTCTGGAAAATAGGGGATTTTTCTAAGGATCAAACCATCTTCAAACCTTGTTAATAAATGTCATACTATGCGATTTGCATACACTTTTATACAAATAATGACACTAAATACTTATGAACTCACCAGTTTTATGTTGATACTCGTTTTCAAAATAACTTGTATTCTCATGTCAAAAATAAACAGGTACTGGTGTAGCTTTTGGAAGATGGAGCACATATAAGACTCATCTTATATGTTGTTCATACTTTTGGTGTCTACTTAAATGTACAGAATACACATGTATTACAATTAACATATTAATGTAATGAATGTTGTTGCTTGTTTTTACTATTATGCATTGTTATGATACTGAACATGAAGTCCACCTCAGAAAGTATTTCGTCATTCTCGGTTTTGGGGTGTGACAAAAGTACAATGGATCCCATAAAGATAATGCCTCTAAATCTTCAGGGCAAAACCCACCGCCCCCAACTCTAGGTCATACGTGGGATAACGCATCTCATACGGATTCAGCTGTTGCGAAGCATAAGCAATCACCCGCCTCTCTGTATGAGGACCGCCCCAAACCGGTGATAGATGCGTCACAGAATACCACAAAATCCTCAACTTCCTCCAGGAGGGTCGATACCGGGGCCATGCATAACCTCTGTCGAAGAGTCTCAAACGTTGACTGCTGCTCAGGGCCCCATCGGAAATCCACTCCCTTCCTCGTCATATAAGTGAGGGGTACCGCAATCTTGGAGAATTCCCGAATAAATCTCTAATAGTACCATGCCAAACCCAAGAAACTCCTAATCTCTAAGGGAGATTTTAGAACCTCCCACTGCATCACAGCCTCGATCTTGGCCAAATCGACCAAAATCCCATCCTGGTTAATATTGCCCTGGTAATTGGACCTCTCGTAACCAAAACCTGCACTTCGAGAACTTGGCATAAAGCCATTCTCACCTTAAAACCCCCAAAAGCTCTTGAAGGTGCTCCTCATGCTGCTCTATAGTCTTGGAATACACCAAGATATAATCAATGAATACGATAATTGATCGATCGATCATCTGCTTGCATACTCGATTCACGAGATCAATAAATACTACATGTGCATTGGTGAGCCCAAAGGGCATCACCACATACTCGTAATGCCCATAAAAAGTTTGGAACGCGGTCTTCTCCATGTCCTCCTTTCCCAATCTCACCTGAGGATACCCACGATAAGTATGAGCATAATAAACAAAAAACCTATGTGTGCATGCAACCCTAATTCTTGATTTATGTTTTCTCTAATTGAACATACAACTTTTGAACATCAAATGAAAAAAATCTAAGACTACTTGTATATTTTCGAAATCACTAACTAGGCAAGGTTAAGAAAACATACCTTAATTGTTATATAGCAATAACAATACAAATCCTTGGTGCTGTTGAAGCTTCAAGTGCAAGCACCACAAGTGTCGTGCCTTTAATAGATCACACCCAACACTAGCAAGAGGATGAGAGAGGAGTGAGGATAAGAGGCTTAAGAATTCCGGCTATTCTTCTAGGGTTTCAAGTGGCTGAAAATCCAAAGGGGTGGAGGTCAATTTATATTGTAGCTACGATGCATTGGATAACTCTAATCTAAATATAATAATAATATTTCAAATATGTAATTATTGATGGGTTTTGGCCATATGAACATTCCTATGTGCACATGCAAACCCTAATGCTTGGATCTAGGTTTCTCTAATTAAACATGCATTGAATCCAAGACTTCTAATAGCTAATAGAGTATAAGAACAATACAAAATCAGAGATAGAAGTTTACTTTGAACCACTTGTTTGATCTTCTTGTTCTTGGAGCTCTAGAGTCACAATTGTCACTCCTCTAAAGGCTTACAAACACCAACTAGAAAAGATAATTATTTGAGAGAGAGGTTAAGGAAGAAATCGATCAGGGTTTCCTTACTTTAGAAGAGATGCCGATTTCCCATGCCCTAAGGGTCTATTTATACTTGCAAGGCTCCTAGGGTTTCACCCTTAAACCCTAATTGGATAACTTAAACTCTAAGCAATCCTAATCCTTACCAAAGATAAGCCTTTGGACGAATTTGAGGCTATCCCAAGCCCTAGAATTCGTCCACCCTCTTATCCTTAAAGGATATATAGCCCAAAGTGTAACTATCAAACAATTGACAGTTTATACCCTCTTATTTAATTAATCTCTTTAAGTCACCAAATTAATACTAATTAATCTATGAATTATATTAATAAAATAACAATATTATTATTTCTTATATTATTCTCATAATATATTAATAATATCTATTCTCTCATAATAAATCATCCTGTCAAGTTGCTAAGGTGAAGGCAACCCAAAATGACCATGCACAATCGGGTCAAATACTTTCCTAATATAGTTGCAGCCTTAGATACTATTCCAAAAATTATTCACCTCCTTATTTATCTATATGGTATAATCTAGAAACCCTAGACTATCCATATAGAAACTGTCCACCTTCTTCCCTGTAAAGGTTCTAGAACCTCTTGCTCAACTATTGAACAATTGCACTTTATCCCCTGCACTTTTAATTAATTCTTTTAATCCCAAAATTAATTACAATTAATTTCTGATTAAATATTAATTAAATATTATAATTTCTTATTAATATATTATTCTCATAATATATTAACAAATTATTTATTTCAACTTATTAGTCAAATAATAAATTCAAGCTCTCTCTCTCCAAAAGTCATCATGTATAGTTGCTAGTTTTGAGGGCAATCCAAAAGGACATTGGTATCATTAATTCAAGTATATACCAATTATAGTTATGAGCTTAGACACCTAATCCAACAGTCTCCCACTTGGATAAGTCTAATAAATATAATTGCTAGTAAGAAATGACCAACACCATACTTTCTTCATGTATGAGTAAGGAGAGTCCTTACATGCACTCTTTACTTACCCAAATCACTAGATCTTAGCATTAAACATGAACGAAAGCTCATGGATCTCTTCAAACTCCATGAAACAAATCACAAAGGGACTAAAACTCACTAAATTGGACCAAAACACAAAATACTCATAGATCTTATGATCAAACACAATAAACGTTGGATCTTTAAGGCTTACCAAGGTCTAAAAGGTGAATGGAGGTTGAATACACTAAATGCATAGCTTCAAGGATCAATCTTTCTTGTTCTCCTTCCTTCTAGAGCACAAAACCACCAAAATGGATTTAGGAGAGAGGATGAGATCCAAACACTTCAATAAAGGCTAGGGTTTCATTAGAGGTGTTTTAGGGAGGTGGAGGTTGAAAATGGCAAACCCATTAAGGTTAATGGCCTTTAAATATCCTAAAAACCCTAAAAAATGTGCAACTCGCTGGGTCGGGGTGCCACACGCTTTCCGATAAATTCATGGTTTTGCTGGTTTTCAGTTTTAGCTTCAAACGATCATAACATTTTCGTTCTAACTCCATTTTTAGTGATCTTTATATGCACACGAATGCATTAACAAGCCCCACAATTCTATCCACTCACTTTTAGCTTAAACCATACATAACTTAATTTATTAATACTCACAAATTTGAAGAATATCACTTTGTCATTTCACCCCTTTCGCTCCAACGCACAATTCAAGGGTTTAAATCACTTAACCAACATTATGAGCATCCAATAACGTCTAAACTCTATTCCATTGAAACCCAAAACCTTTTACTCAATCAAATCATGGTCTGCTATCCTGAAATCAGGAACATCGTAAACAAGATGTTACAGTGATTCGTACCATTTTAGAAAAATCGATTTAACACATGGAACATCAAACGTGGAACAAACATTGACAAAGAATGATTTGCGGAATAAGATGAGTGATCAATTTATGAATGATTTTCTAGTGTAACATATTAAAAAAGATGTATTAGATAGTATTAGCAGCGATACGCCTATATATTATTTTCAAAATATGACAATTCGTAATCATTATAAGACATTAGTAGTACTTTTAAACCATGTTTGATCTTTTGTATTAAATGTAATACTTGATTTGTCTTGGATATTATCATTGACCGGTCCAATAGAAAATAAATTTTAACGTGATAATTTTGTGATCCCTTTGAGATGGACTAGATGGACATCTGTGAGTTTCAAACCTATATTCATTACTAATTCTAATTCTGGATTATGATTGAACGAATAAATGGTATGACATGTTTAGAAATTTATTAAAAAACTGTTATTTTGAATATAAAAATTGAGTGGGCTAAAGGTTTTTTAATTTCATAAAATTTTAGAAATTTGTAACTTGTTTGTGAATCATGAAGATTACATATCCGGTGTGTGTCTATATATATATATATATATATATATATATATATATATATATATATATATATATATATATATATATATATATATAAGTTTATTTGAGATCATTCTAATTTTGTGAAACAGTGAGACTAAATCTAAAAATAATTTTAAAATGCAAAATAAATGAAAAATTCCAAAAATTCTTTTTTAAATATTATTTTCGGAACTTGAATTAACTAAAAAAAATAAAAGAAATTTTAAAAAAAATCCCGTTTTTTTTTAAAAATACGTGAAATATTCTAATAGAATATTACACTGACATATTCTAAAAAATAATTTTAAAATGCAAAATAAGTGGAAAAATCTAAAAATTTCTTTTTTAAATATTATTTTCGGAACTTGAAATAACTAAAAAAAATAATAAAAAAATCCTATTTTTTTAAAAAAATATGTGAAATATTCTAATAGAATATTACACTGTACATGATCTAAAAAATAATTTTAAAATACAAATGGAAAAATCTAAAAATTCTTTTTTTAAATATTATTTTTGTAACTTGAATTAACTAAAAAAATAAAAAAAAATCCCATTTTTTTTTTTGAAAAATACGTGAAATATTCTAATAGAATATTACACTGTACATATTCTAAAAAATAATTTTAAAATGCAAAATAAATAGAAAAATCCAAAAATTCTTCTTTTAAATATTATTTTCGGAACTTGAATTAACTAAAAAAAATTAAAAAAATTTAAAAAAAATAAAAAAATACTTCTCACGATCTGACAAAATATAGGTGGTCTCAAATGAATCTGACCATATATATATATATATATATATATATATATATATATATATATATATATATATATATATATATATATATATATATATATATATTACGAAAATTGGTTTGTAAGGTTACTATGCATTTCAACTTTCTTTTTCATCCGTCCATTCATATCTTTTTTTTTCTATGATCTTGTCACGTTATAAATTTCGTTTTTCTATTTCTAAATCCAAATTTACTAAAAGCAAATCATATTATATATTATCAAGCATGCATTATTAAGGGTAAAAAAACATTCTTTTTTGTTAATAGTCTGATCATAAAAGATTTTCAAATTTACATTTTTCTCTTCAATTAATTTTTATTTTTCATCCCTTGTAATTTTAAAATTAAATTATTACTATTTTATACATTACGGTTTACTTCTTTATTATATTTTAAAATTATATTTTGACCACTTACATACATTGTTAATAATCCTTTTACGAAACAGTTTTTCAAATCTTATTTCCGTCCACCTACTATTTACATAATTGTTTGTATCTAAATTTTATTTTGATCTTTTTGTGTGCTTCTTTATATGATTTAATCGTCTTTGTAGTATGTATAGTATCGAACTACGTTTTTGAACATACTAGGAATTCCACAGCGTTGCGTGGACGATCCAAACCCTACTTTGATATAAATATCATTATATATTTTACCAAATATATAATCAAGTCTAGTCTACTATAATAAAGTTAGAATAAATAGTTATTGTCATTTCTGGTATTACTCTTTGTGATTAAGCATTTTTTAAATATTATCCAATACGTAAACAAAAGATCCAATTATTTTTGCAGGACATGGACTCTATTTAGTGGCGGGTTGATTGATAGTGATTTGTTCACACTTCACGGAATTGCCGTTGTGGTGTCACGGACACGGTCAAAGTTTAACGGTAAAAATCCCGTGACCCTTTCGTAAAACTTTAACGGTAGAAACTGACACAGATTCTCGTTCCATTATGTCTATTCTTTTTCTACTTTTTGTTTATAATTTTCCATAAATTAAATTAAGTTAGATAATAACAAAATAAATATATTAAACCTTAAATAATTCAGTGTAATGCCATGTGGATATAATCATACCCGCATACAACGTCGGTGCTCGGTTGGCTACCCATTCATTGAACTCCATTTTGAGAAATTGCATGTCACTCAGATTGCCACTGAATTTTATTTAAATAAGTTATCTTTACAACCAATTTTTGATGCAAAAGCAAAACAATTTTAGTTTTTTTTTTTAACAATTAACGTTTATATTTATTCTATTTACACTATTATAAGAAAATTAGATGCTCAAATATTTATGGTTTCTAAGGTTGTCTCATTGATAGATGGTGATTTGTATATAATGTTTTGTTAATCTTATATAACAATTTATATTCTATATAATTATGCAATAGAACATTTAAAACATAAAATATAAATTATTATGTATGACTAAAAAAATATCATGTAAAAATCGTTTTCATTTTCTATTTCTCTTCATTTGCAACCATGCAACCTTTCTCAAAGTTGGTTGTAATTGATTAGACCAGTTGATAGATCACATACTTCAATTCTTTTGTATATGTCGACTGAATGCTTCAATTGGCCTTCATCCGAAAGTCATTAGGTGAGAAGTCACCCCCGATGGCTAATTTAACACCAAAAAAGAGGATTAGACATTTTGACCTTGTTTTATAATTACTCGTTTTATGTAATGGGTGATTTGACGAGAAAAGTAGGTGTAGATGTTTGAGGAGATTAAATGAAGATGGAGACTTAATATTAGAAATAATGAAATCCAAGGTATGCAATAGTTTTTGTATATTACCGTTATCTTTTTAGACCTTTGTTTTCATTTATTTGGAGTGAGAAATGAATTGTCATAATCGTTTATAGATTAAATCTCTTTTTTTTTTTTTCTAAAAAAATATTTATATTTTCTTATTTTTTTTATTGACCCTTTTAACAAGTAAAATTCATGTTTTAAGTAAAAAAATCCATTTGTTTTTTCTAAAAAACCCCCTCAAAATATTATTATTATTATTATTATTATTATTATTATTATTATTATTATGAAAAAACCCTTAGATTTGAAAAACGTTTTTGTTTTGTTATGTTTTTCATGATGATTTATTTTATGACGTTCCTCATAGTTTTCAATATTAAAATTTGAAGAAGACATTTGATTTTTTTGCAAAAATGATGTCTAATTCTTGTTGGCAAATACATATCAAAATCTATTTATATGATGTTTGGAGATTGTAGCAGGCGAAGAATAATGGTATAAGTTGGCTTACTATCTTAGACAATAGTTTATGTTGGTTTGGTATCTTAGATCGCTCATGGTTATGGATTATGACTTAGGCTTAGGGCTTAAGGCATATAACTTATAGCTTACAACTTATGGCTTCTGGGTGATGGTTTATGGTTTAGGGCTAAGTGCTTTTGGATTAAGGCTTATGGATTAAGGCTTATTTTTTAGGGTTTTTGACTTTTGGCTTATGACTTTTGGCTTATGGTTTATGACTTATGGTTTAAGGCTTACAGCCTATGACTTATGGCTTATGGCTCAAGTCCTAAAGCTTAGAGCTTATGACTTATAGCATATAGCTTATGGTTTATATTTTATGGCTTATGGCATATGGTCTGTGGATAAAGTAGGCATTAGGCTTAGTGTTTATGACTTATGGTTTATGGCTTAGGGATTTTAGTCTTAAGGTTAGTTTAGGTTTATGGATTAAGGCTTGGAGATTAGAGGATTATAGCAGGTGAATAAAAACAGTAAAGAACATTTTAAGTTGACTTGACATGTTTGATTTTTATTGACAAAATGCATAATAACTCACATGCATGGTTGTTATTGGCATAATTCATATCAAAATCTATTACAAGATGCTTATAGATTGCAACATGTGAAGACCAACGAGGGGGACTTACGATGCAAGTAAAGGCCATGGTGTATAATACCTTTTAAATAGTGAAGCAGATGTTTAAGGGCTTGCCAAGGTACATCAGACGGAGCATGCATGAATTGTGACAGTTTGTTGACAACAAAGGAGATGTTAGGATGAGTAAAAACAAGATATTAGAAAGTGTCAACAAGTTTGCGATATATGTAGGATCAACTTTAGGAGCTCTATCATCTTCGATAAGTGTAATAGATGTGCATAAAGGAGTTGTGTAACATCCCGAAATCGCAAGAGTAGAGTTGAAGGGCTGAAAGTGCAAGTTTTAGAGGATGACTCGGCGAGTCCATGGCTGACTCGGCGAGTCCGGTCGCAGTCATGGTCGCGTGTCAAGTGGCCTACTCGGCGAGTCCATGGGATGGACTCGGCGAGTAGGTGCTGTATGAAGAAAACCCTAATTTCCGGGGTTGAGCCCTATATAAAGAGCCTTATACCCCTCCACAGCCTCTCTTATTCCCCCCTTGAGTTCCAGAAACCCTAATCTCGTGGAGAAGAGCATTGGTGGAGCAAATTGGAGCTTGGAGAGGTGTTGCTTGGAGAAATCTTGAAGGAGAAGTGGTTTGGATCAAAGGGCTTTGCTTGGATTCGTGTTTAGCTGTTATTGAGGCATCTTCTGGAGGTAATATCTTCGTCCTTGAGCTGTGCATTCCTAGTTTCATCATTTGGGGTTGTGTGGGATGCTTGGTTGTGTGACATTTTGGTGTTGGAGGATGGATCTGAGGTTGCTACCTCAGATCTGGAGTGGAGAAGTCATTGAGTGCATTAAAGTCCCAACCTTTGTGCTATGAGTGAAGCTATCATGTCCCAAACCTTGGTTTTAAGGTGAAAATGGCCTAGATCTCGTTTGGTTCACGTAAAGTTTGCCACTTTACGTGATGGATGGATTGTAGGAGGCTGGATCTATGTTTTGGATCAATTGCATGGCCTGAGATGCTTCTGTATGGATTCAGACCGGTGGAACTCGGCGAGTCACATGGGTGGACTCGACGAGTTGCTTGAAGATGGCCTTGAACTCGACGAGTTGGAAGAACAACTCGGCGAGTAGGTTGAAGATTGCCTTGAACTCGGCGAGTCATGTCGAGGAGGTCCCAATATTCCTGGTTGAGTCGACGAATCGGTGAGTCGAGGGATGACTCGGTGAGTTGGGTGCGAGTGGACTCAGAGTTGTTGCACTCGACGAGTCTTGGGGTGACTCGGCGAGTTGGGTCACTAAGTGAGGGAAGTCTGAGCATAAGGACTCGGCGAGTCATCGGGTTGACTCGGCGAGTAGGGTCTGTCAGGGGTTGACTTTGACTTGTCCAGGGTTGATCAGTCGTCTTACAGGGGTATTTCGGTAATTATGGGTATTTATTGGGTTATTGGTTATGTTCAGTGGAGGAGTTGTGTCAGAGTTCGAAGCAGCGGGATCTTATCTTTTCAGCCGTCAGTTTCGAGGTGAGTTATCCTCACTATATCAACAGGGTCTAAGGCACCAAGGCCGGCCCTTTATTGTATTGAGATTCAGTTACGTTTATCATGTTATTGCTGGTTGTGTCTGCATCCTGGTAGTTAGGATGGTACATGCTAGGGGACCTTGTAAAGGTCAGTCCTCAATATGCAGAGTAATGCTATGCTAGTGAACGGGTAGGTCGGTAGCCCGGTTAGAGTAATGATATGCTATGTGATCTGTTTACTCGGTTGTTGATTATGACTGTTATATGAATGTATGTTTTGTGCACATGGTTGTTTGGACTGGAGATGGGTTGAGGCGGGTCCTGCTTTGTGCTGTAGGCCAAGATACCCAGGGCGGACCGGTTGTTCCGAAGGCCCAGCGAGCGGTCCGGATAGGCTGTAGGCCCCATGAGGGCGGACCAGACGTGCCGAGGCTCGGAGAGTGGACCAGGCCGACTGTAGGCCCGATGCGGGCGGACCAGTCACACTGTAGACTCAGAGAGTGGACCAGGTGGGTTGAAGGCCTGATGCGGCCGGACCAACCCCACTGTAGACTCGAAGGACATGACTAGACCCGGAGGATGGATCCGAAGGACTGAAGGCCCGATACGGCGGACCAGTCATGTTAGACCCGATATGCATGGTTGTTCTATGTTCTGTTATGTTATGTATGATTTATATGTTTTGGACCGGAAGGTCGTAGCCTGGAAGGGTGTATGCGTGGTTGGTATCTTGGGGGTATCTCACTAAGCTCTCGGGCTTACAGTTGTGGTTTAATGTTTTTCAGGTTCTTCAGGAGACTGTGGCAAGGCGAAGGCGCGATCGTACCGCTCCTTATGATTTCGTAACGACATGATTCTGGGAATACTTAAATGAATTGTATTGAAAACCTTTTTGTAAACATTTTAATGAAAATCGGGTTGTTTTGAAAATTTTAAATTGGTTGTGTTTTTCGGACGTTACAAGTTGGTATCAGAGCCTTGGTTTGAGTGAATTGGAGGAACACTTGTGTGACTCCAGTCTCAAATCGAGGAGAGTTTTCAAAAAAAGAAATTAAAATGGTTTTCAAATAAGTAAAGGAGGACGCGGAGGTACGATCAGCCGGAGCCAGTAAGTAACCCCAAAATACCATACATGGCAATTGTTTTATTGAGCTTTGATAGAACAGCATGCTAGAGTTAGGCTAGGGATTTTCAGGATTTATTGATAAGTTGCCTGATTTATGATGCCTGCTAGCCTAGGGTTCCTTGTGAGAGATTTCTAGTGTTCCTCTAGTTGTGAGGATAGAGCGTTGTTATGTGCGTCGCTAGGGTGTTGTGGGAGTACTTCATGCAAATATGGGTTGGTGTGGAAGGTAGTATGGGCCCGTACTACTGAAAGCACGGACTCATACGCGTATCAGGGAAACCATGACCTCTAGGGTTGGGATGAGAGCTGGTTCCCGGGTTAGCGGAATATGTCTGAGATTGGGTGTTTTATTTTCAGTATGGAGATTTCAGGGCACGCTGGGAGTGGATCCGGATCAGGATCAGGAGCAGGAGAGGGAGTTCCGGGTGGGTCTGTACAACCCGAGGTTGTCAGCCAGATGAGTACGCATGAGTTGGATGCGAGGATTCGTGAGATCTTGCATGATGAGGTTGCCGCATTGTTTCGGGCTGAGCTGCCAGAGTTGTTTGGGTCGATCAAGACCGCCATGGTGGAGTATTTTGATGAGCGCTATGCAGCTCTCACGGAGACGGCTGTCGCGGCGGCTACCGCAGCAGTAGCAGCGGAAGGGGGAGGAGCCAGTAGAGGTTTTCAGTATCGGGACTTCGACAATACGAAGCCTCCCACTTTTGATGGAGTTCAGGATCCGATCGTTGCTATGAGATGGTTATCAGATGTGGAAGGATGCTTTTTCACGTGTTCATACCCTGCTGATCAGAGGGTGAGATGTGCTTTGAACCTGTTAAGGCTCGGAGCAAAGGATTGGTGGAGATTGACCACGGGGTCGTACTCGGATGCGCAGAGGGCTGCGATTTCATGGGATTGGTTCAGAGAGATGTTCAGCACTCGTTATGTTCCGCAGGTCGAGAGGGAGAGGTTGGCTCAGGAGTTCTTGGAGTTGAAACAGGATTCGGAGTCGGTGACGGAAATCACCAGGATGTTTACCGAGAGGGCGATGTTTTGCCCTGAGTTCGCTTCGGAGCAGGCTCAGATGTCCCGATATCTGAGTATGCTAAAGAGAGACATCAGGCAGTTTGTGTCTGCGCAGAGGTGCGAGACTTTGCTGGAGTTGCAGGAGGCCGCCAGGCGGCGTGAGTTAGAGATTGAGTTGCAAATGCGTGAGCTGAGGCAAGCTCCGGTTCAGTCGCAGCCGGCGACGAAACGACCTAAGACCGTTGATTCCAGGATGGGAGATCTGGGTGGCCACGTCTGTGGAAAGTGTGGAAGGGGTCATGCCGGGGTTTGTCGGTCCGGTGGAGCATGCCGCAAGTGCGGGAAGGAGGGACACTATGCGAGGGATTGTCGGCAGTCAGTGCCGGTTCGGGATTTGAGGATATGCTATCATTGTCATCAGGTTGGACATTTGAAGGTCAACTGTCCACAGCTTGCTGCGGGATCGGTGCAGGCTCCAGCACCGGCTACGTTGAGGATCACAGGTGGAGGTCAGGGTGGAGCAGAGCCCCCAAGGGCTTAGGGTCGTGTTTTTCAGCTTGCTGCTTCGGGTATGTTCTTTCTGCTGTTTGATTATTTATGATTGTTGTAGAGTATTGATATCTGCTCGTTTCATTGGTTGGTTATGGAATTGCGTTTCGGGTTTCGTGTGGTATTCATTGTTCCTTGAGGGTTTGGCGAGTTGTGATCGAGATTTCGTTTTAGTATCTTGTGTTCCCTGGGGGATCGTTATGGTTATGGGTTTGTACTTCGAGCTATCGTTGATTATCTTTGTGAGGATTGGTGGCGGATGCGGCGTTGGTTTGAAGGGCAGTTAGATTCGGTAGTCTGAGGAATTGATAGTTGAAGATTGGGTTCCTTTCGAGCAGGTTGTGCAGCATGGGAACATGATGGTATGAAAGTTGTTGGTGCTGGTGAAAAACATTTTGAGTGCATGTGTTGATTCCTGCAAGGTTGCTTGGGGAGATCGATGATGGCAACCGGTGACTAACTGTCAGTGTCTTAAGTGGGGGAGAATTGGAAATTCTCCGGATGATCGTTGGGCCTGAGAGGTTGTGTAGCTGCTTGGGAAATTCAGCGGTATTTCTATTAGTCGAGAGCAGGCTCATATGAGTGAGTAACAGGCGTGCGGGGCGGAATACAGACCTAGAGCAGTTGATTGAGGAAGGCGTGGGGGCAGGCCGGGATCGAGTATGTAGGATGGAGATAGAGTTCGGAACCCCTAGAGGGCTAGAACGGTATTCACGGGAGGATTTCCTGAAGAGATAGTTCGGAATAATGAGTGATTGTCGAGCGGTCCGGATAGACTGAAGGCCGTAGGCGTACCAGTCAGGCCGAAGGCTCGGAGGACGATCCAGTCAGGATTGGCTGAAGGTTCTGAGAGTGGTCCAGTTTGGCTGAAGGCCTGGGGAGGCGGTCCAGTCATGCTGAAGACTCTGCGGGTAATGTTAGATCGGTTGGAGGTTATGGGTTGCGTATGTTGCAGTGGGAATACATTGGGAAGTCCGGCCTGGCGAGCGATCTTTAGCGGTAAAGGTAGTGCACGGGCTTGAGAGTCCTTGTGATGAGAGGCAGAGTAGCGGTAATGCATGGATGTTGAGTACGCTGTAAAGAGGTAATGTGGCGTAGGATGAGCACCATGGTGCCTGTCATGGTGACTGGACAGATGAGTGGTTTCCTTGGTAAGGAAAGAGGGAGGAATGGAACTCCGGAAGGGGAGTGCGAATTCACGGAAGTGAAAGCGACAGTGTAGAGTTGCGAACGCAGTGGGCCGTCGATGGTCTTTGAGTAGTGTGTTGCGGCGGCAGAATATAAGCTTATTCGACTCGATATGTTGCTCTGGGCGCGGAAGGAATATCGTGTCGTGGAGCCAGGGAGAGGAGTTCGTAAGGGATGCAGAGCATGAGTCTTGGACTCTCAATGAGATTCTGATCAGGGTTCTGGGTATGTATCAGTGGTTTATCCTGGGAGGATGTTGGGGATATTGTCAGTATATCAGATTGTCCATACTAGAGGGTGCTAGAGCCAGATCAGCATGTGTGTGTGATGACGAGAGGAGAACTCGGGGAAATTGCTCCGAAATGGAAGATTGGGTCTTTCGGTCGTCATGGGATGGATAGAGTGGAATTCGGATCGAGAATCCGATGGTCCGTGGCTTTATAGCCATATGAGTCGAGTGAAAGACGAGAATTGGAGCAGTAAGGCATCATGGGTAATTCTCGGTTGTTGAGTGTGGTTATCGGAGGGTACAGTTGGTGCCCGGTTTAAGTAGGTGGTGGGGACACCGTATGGAAGGAGAAAGTGAGCTTCTAGTTCTATGGTTGTACCTTGAGGGACTTGGTTCGGTCAAGGTCAAGTGGCGCGTCGTGGGAAGTAATTTGAAGATGAGATGCCGTAGGCTTCGAGGACGAAGCCTAATTTAAGTGGGGGAGAATTGTAACATCCCGAAATCGCAAGAGTAGAGTTGAAGGGCTGAAAGTGCAAGTTTTAGAGGATGACTCGGCGAGTCCATGGCTGACTCGGCGAGTCCGGTCGCAGTCATGGTCGCGTGTCAAGTGGCCTACTCGGCGAGTCCATGGGATGGACTCGGCGAGTAGGTGCTGTATGAAGAAAACCCTAATTTCCGGGGTTGAGCCCTATATAAAGAGCCTTATACCCCTCCACAGCCTCTCTTATTCCCCCCTTGAGTTCCAGAAACCCTAATCTCGTGGAGAAGAGCATTGGTGGAGCAAATTGGAGCTTGGAGAGGTGTTGCTTGGAGAAATCTTGAAGGAGAAGTGGTTTGGATCAAAGGGCTTTGCTTGGATTCGTGTTTAGCTGTTATTGAGGCATCTTCTGGAGGTAATATCTTCGTCCTTGAGCTGTGCATTCCTAGTTTCATCATTTGGGGTTGTGTGGGATGCTTGGTTGTGTGACATTTTGGTGTTGGAGGATGGATCTGAGGTTGCTACCTCAGATCTGGAGTGGAGAAGTCATTGAGTGCATTAAAGTCCCAACCTTTGTGCTATGAGTGAAGCTATCATGTCCCAAACCTTGGTTTTAAGGTGAAAATGGCCTAGATCTCGTTTGGTTCACGTAAAGTTTGCCACTTTACGTGATGGATGGATTGTAGGAGGCTGGATCTATGTTTTGGATCAATTGCATGGCCTGAGATGCTTCTGTATGGATTCAGACCGGTGGAACTCGGCGAGTCACATGGGTGGACTCGACGAGTTGCTTGAAGATGGCCTTGAACTCGACGAGTTGGAAGAACAACTCGGCGAGTAGGTTGAAGATTGCCTTGAACTCGGCGAGTCCAGTTGGACTCGGCGAGTCATGTCGAGGAAGTCCCAATATTCCTGGTTGAGTCGACGAATCGGTGAGTCGAGGGATGACTCGGTGAGTTGGGTGCGAGTGGACTCAGAGTTGTTGCACTCGACGAGTCTTGGGGTGACTCGGCGAGTTGGGTCACTAAGTGAGGGAAGTCTGAGCATAAGGACTCGGCGAGTCATCGGGTTGACTCGGCGAGTAGGGTCTGTCAGGGGTTGACTTTGACTTGTCCAGGGTTGATCAGTTGTCTTACAGGGGTATTTCGGTAATTATGGGTATTTATTGGGTTATTGTTGATGTTCAGTGGAGGAGTTGTGTCAGAGTTCGAAGCAGCGGGATCTTATCTTTTCAGCCATCAGTTTCGAGGTGAGTTATCCTCACTATATCAACAGGGTCTAAGGCACCAAGGCCGGCCCTTTATTGTATTGAGATTCAGTTACGTTTATCATGTTATTGCTGGTTGTGTCTGCATCCTGGTAGTTAGGATGATACATGCTAGGGGACCTTGTAAAGGTCAGTCCTCAATATGCAGAGTAATGCTATGCTAGTGAACGGGTAGGTCGGTAGCCCGGTTAGAGTAATGATATGCTATGTGATCTGTTTACTCGGTTGTTGATTATGACTGTTATATGAATGTATGTTTTGTGCACATGGTTGTTTGGACTGGAGATGGGTTGAGGCGGGTCCTGCTTTGTGCTGTAGGCCAAGATACCCAGGGCGGACCGGTTGTTCCGAAGGCCCAGCGAGCGGTCCGGATAGGCTGTAGGCCCCATGAGGGCGGACCAGACGTGCCGAGGCTCGGAGAGTGGACCAGGCCGACTGTAGGCCCGATGCGGGCGGACCAGTCACACTGTAGACTCAGAGAGTGGACCAGGTGGGTTGAAGGCCTGATGCGGCCGGACCAACCCCACTGTAGACTCGAAGGACATGACTAGACCCGGAGGATGGATCCGAAGGACTGAAGGCCCGATACGGCGGACCAGTCATGTTAGACCCGATATGCATGGTTGTTCTATGTTCTGTTATGTTATGTATGATTTATATGTTTTGGACCGGAAGGTCGTAGCCTGGAAGGGCGTATGCGTGGTTGGTATCTTGGGGGTATCTCACTAAGCTCTCGGGCTTACAGTTGTGGTTTAATGTTTTTCAGGTTCTTCAGGAGACTGTGGCAAGGCGAAGGCGCGATCGTACCGCTCCTTATGATTTCGTAACGACATGATTCTGGGAATACTTAAATGAATTGTATTGAAAACCTTTTTGTAAACATTTTAATGAAAATCGGGTTGTTTTGAAAATTTTAAATTGGTTGTGTTTTTCGGACGTTACAAGTTGTTACTTCCTTTGCACCATCCATTTTGAATTGAGTAACATGTTATGATAGAAATAGTCCAAACTTCGTTGGAATAATTTCAACCCCCAAAAGGTGACTGAGTTGACCAAGATCCTTGATTGAGAACCTGTAAGAAAGCATGTCTACCAACTTGTTGATGAAAGATGGATTATTCCCTGTGAGAACAATATCATCAACATAAACCATGAAATAACACATAATATCGTTATAATGTTGTAACACCCTATTCCAAATTGTTTCCTAATACGAGGCTGTGACCTGAAGATTGGTTATTACAAGACTTAGGCCCTTTGGGAAAGAGAGATTTAGACCCATTTGGATGTGGGTAATGTAATTTAGATGATCCGATAGTTCGATTTATGTTTTGGAGCCAAGGGGTATATCGGTAAAGTGTCAGTTTGGGCTTTTTGTGAATTTTGGATTTTAGTTCGTGAAGTTTTAAAGCAAGGATGAGTTGATAGAAGTGTAGAGCTTATGTTACCTTTCCCTGGATATAAGTGTTGGGTTTTATACAAACAATCCTATGTGTGCATGCAACCCTAGTATTGGATCTATGTTTTCACTATTAGTTATACAGCTTTATGAACACAAAAAGAAACCTGGCATGCTACTAGAATTTTCGAAATTCATATATAAAGCTATAATACATACCTTTTGTTGTTAAATAGCAATAACAACTAGTTCCTTGAATTTCCTTAGCTCTTGAAAGCAAGTACCACAAGTGTAGTACCTCTAATGGAGTCACAAACACCATATGCAACTTGGATGAAGAGTAGAAGAAAAGGAGGCACCAAAAACGGCTGGAAACCCTAATGGAAGTGTTGTCCACGTTTTTGGGGCCTAAGGGGTCCTTTATATACTAGTGTGGGCTTCTAGGGTTTCAGTCAAAACCCTAATGGACAGCTTAAACTCTAAGCAGCCCATGGAACCTTCTGGACAAGGCTATGGACGAAAATATGATGGGCTTCCATCATAATTTCGTTCACCCCTTATTCCTTTAGCATTCCTTAGCCCAATAACTCAATTATCCAATAATTGCAGTCCAGTCCCCTATATTTAATTAATCTCTTTTAGCCACAAAATTAATTCTTAATTAATTCTTGACTAATATTAATTAAACAATATGATTTCTCCTTTAATATATTATTCTCATAATATATTAATAAATCATATTTAAACCTTAATCTCCTTAAATCATCCTACATATTGCTATGGTGAAGGCAACCCAAAAGGACCATGCTCATAATCGGGTCAAGTACATACCAAAATAGTTATGGACTTAGACACTAATCCAACAGTCTCCCACTTGGATAAGTCTAATAACTATTTTCCGTATGACTTCAGAACCTGATCAGCAATCGTAGCTTTCAAAAGCCGCTGTCAACTCTGATCTTATTAGATAACGTGTCCTTTAGATAAGGGATTATATATTCCTCCATTCTCAAGATATCGTATAGACAAAAGACATGAATTTCAATCATTCTCTCTATACTATTTCCCGACTTCCGATTCATGACGACTGATAACAGACTACAATTGAACACATCAACTTAGTCTTGGCTTGGCCAAGCGCTTCGGTGTCATCACTAAATCATCGAGAGGCCCATAGATATCGCTTTTATCCCACTTTGGGTAAAAGGAATGGATAAACTTCGACTCAAATGCTCGCTTGTATTTACTGATCGAATCACACACAACAATAAGTTTTATAACACCAAGTTACTGGTGCGTTTACTTATTATCAATGTGTAACCGATTAACAAATAACAACTCACACGTCTCGGTTTCAAGAATATACAATATTATCGTCTCACTAATCACTCGTGATAAATCCATGAAGTGATCCAAGTGAGCGTGGGTTTAATCCAATACTTTAATCTTATCAAAGCACTCACGAACTCTGCAGCAAACTTGTGCCATGTCTAAACACTTCAGACAATCTACAGACAGATTCATGACAGTCTTTATTCATACCTACTCCCAACGTATGACCAACTGTGGATGTTTGAATAACCTAGTTATTCTGGAAGTCAAAACATGCAAATTGAAACATGACAACAATACTTAATCCTATATGGCCTCAAACTTGTGAGAGTAAATAAAACCCTTCTATTTATCCACCATATTGATTACTCATTATTTATCATTTAATGTTTCGGATAATCAACTCATTACTTGAATTATACCAACAATTGTCCCATGCTCTAAACATGCACACTTTGTTTCCTATGGTCCATGCTTTGCGAAATAGATCACTTGAAAACTTTTCCAATGATGCTCATTTCACAATTCCTTAATCCTAATTATTAGTGTAAGAACACAAGGTTCTTGCCACTACTAGAATATGCTAGATTCTAACATTTTATGCAACGATCCCTTTGCAAAATCATAGCACAAAAGTCACCAAGACGTAGCTAATGAAATTACAAAGTACTTTCTTAGAAATTGTTACAAGACAATTCCATAGATGTGAAGTCTCACATTCAAAGTACATTCCTTTGAACATCCTTCTTGCATAAAAGTTTCTAATCTAGGCATAGACTCTCAATATCCAACTCCCAATATGGAAACATTTCCACATTTGCCATATGACAACTCATTCTTAATAGAATCTTATCTATTCATAATAATGTCGATATGGTCCATCCAATACCATACTTCCAACTACTTACAAGCGATCAATCCTCAGCGAACTTTGGATCGTCCTTTGATAGTTGTTAAATTCTTTCAGTCAAAACCAATTCTATTCCTTTTTCCCTCTTAATGCGCTAGACATTTGGAAAATTTTAGAATGGTAAAATACTATAGCATTTACAATCGATCCTATACCCGAAGCGTATGAGACACGATGCATAATGTCTTACATAAAGATATGATACTTTACCAATTCGAACTTTGGATCGTCTTTTGCCATAATATTTTATGTGTCATGTTCTCACAATTCGAACTATGAAGAGGGATGCCGTAATCATAATCGAATTTTAAGAACACACAATGTATCCTTTTGATTTAAATGTGAGCTTTTAATCTACTCCAAAAGCTATGGATGCTAGATCTTGGCTCCATTTAGTCCCCATGTTCATAAAAATGTCAACTTTATGGAAGATTTTTGTCTATGCAAGCATTCATATTTTTATTAAGCTCTTTTGAGGTTTTGACTCCCTTTAAACCATGCATGAGTGTAAAGTATCCAACTTTACGTGATAAGTTCCCCTTTAGGATCAGATTTGAGAGTTTGGCTTGAGGTCTTAATTGATTAAGTGCTTAATGGAGTAGGTTGGCAAACTGAGGAGTATATAGGGTGTACCCAGATGGTACGTTGTGCGTACTAGCCCCAAATGGAGTATGCTAAGCGTACAAGTTGAGAGTACGCCCCGAGCACTCAACAGATGGGCTTTGGGGTTGATAACCTTGGTTTTGGGCCATAGTTCGGGATTGTAAGTTTGGGCATGGTTGGGCCATTAGACCTCTGTTTTGGGCTTGGGCCTATCTTGTTGGGCTTCCTTGGATTTTAGGCCATGATGGGATTTGGAAGATAGGGCCATATATTGGATTTTAGGTTTCCATTTAGGTTTTGGGTCTTAATGAATAGTTGAGTTGGACCTTAGCTTTGGGCCAAGTTAGATAAAGTGTAAAATGGTATTTTACCCTGGTTATGGGCCAAGTAGCTTAGGCTCTTGGTTATGGATCAGAATCTAATTAATAGTTGGATGTTATTGATATTTATAGCACGGGGATTTTTTTGGACCAGCAGACAGAGATTTGTTCGAGTGTTTCAGCAACTAGAGGCGAGTCTCCTCACTATACTCATGGTTTGAAGGCACCAATGTCGGCCTACTAGGATATGTTATGCAGTTGTCTTTGTGACTCTTGCATGGTATGTTGAGCTAGGTCCATTAGTATGTTGGGCTAGGCCCATGGATCTGGAAGGGCTAGGCCTATTGTATGTTATGTAGGTGCTAACTGACTTTGTGACTTTTGCATTTGTATGATTGGGCTAAGCCTATTATGCTGGGTTAGGCCCAATATGCAGGTTGGCCCCAATGTGAGGTCTAGGCTCAATGGTATATATGGTATGTGGTATCATGGGGAACTCACTAAGCTTTATGCTTATGGTTTTATGGTTATGTTTCAGGTACTTCCGGTTCGATAGGGAAGGGCCCGACTTGAACGCAACGCATCCACCCATGTTTCCGCAGTATGATGATTTTGGGATTGTACTCTAATAACTATTTTCTTATGAATTTCTTTTGAATATAAAGAAAAAGGACAATGGGTGTTTGACTATAAGATAATTAGTGTTTTGGTTGAATTAAAAATGAAATTTTTACCTCGTAATTTTTGGGACGTTACAATTGTAAAAAGTAAATAAATAAGCATCCGCTTGTGATTTGCAAAAACCGTTCTCGAGGAAAAAAGAGGTTAGGGCTAAATACTGAGACATCCCCATTTTCACGGCCAGAAAAGACCGATTTTGTTTATGCTTTATAAAAATCAGAGTACTTCTTTTAATAAAAATGTTGCGGAATTTGTTCCCAGAAAAAAAAACATGATAAATACGTTATTAAAACATTTTCGAAGAAGTGTATTTTATTCATTTCAAAACGTTTGGGATGTCATCGTTAATACAGAAACATAAGCATAAAAAGAACTTACATTTATTTACACTAGTGATCTACATCTCTTTAAATCTCTCAGTGTAAAGTGAATTCGTATCAACACTTGTGAAATAAATAAACTGAGTGGGTCAGGTTGGGAAACCTGGTGAGTACATAGGGTTTTCAACCCACATTAATATAATTATTATGTTTAAACAATCAAACAATCAACCCAATTACCCATCCCCATTATCTTCTTTAGTCTTAAGGATCTACCCTAAGAATCAGCTATTCCTCGTTTATTTAAGGATCATCCTAAGGAATCGACACGAAGTCCATCATTACCAAGGCTTATAGAATGTATCTGGTGAACACGTAGTCCGAAACGTCTGGTAAACACTTAGTTCAAAAGTAACTAGTGAACACACTTAGTTCAAAATACCTAGTGAACACACTTAGTTCAAAGATATGTAGTGAACATACCCAGTTCAAAAATATCTAATGAGCACCTAGTTCAAAAATACCTACATGTTACGAACCTGCTATCGTTCCACTGGACAGTCTAGTATCGTCCATAGTCGTCATCTATACTCCACTAGATGATTGGATCACTGACAACACTGATGTCTCCCATCGTGTTATCACAAAACAACTATTTCATCTACCCATGTTTTACCCAACACGTTTTGTAGATATAAAATACGTATACAGTTTAAATCATTTAAAACATGTATAAAAATCTTTCACCCAGCATAGACAGCAAGTATTCAGACAATATGCACACACAGCGCATAATTTATATTAAAATACTTCATATCTATGTGTAAGATGAAAGAGACTATGCACTCACCTGAAAGGTGGTGACTCAGCACTCGGACAGTGCTTCGATACTCTCAAAACAAATTCCTTTGATAAAACCTAGTACCAATACAACTAGGGTTTAGTCTAAGGATAACTGTGACTAATTAATAGTCTAACAATTATTATTATTATATAAGCGTTAAATAACACTCAATATAACTCATAATAATAGCCCAAATACTTATTATAAGTTCCTAATAAAGTTAATATATTAAAACATAAGCTATACTAAAGATAGGGTAGGCATAACTCACTTACAGCGGGTTTTCTCGAAAACCGGGCTTCGCTGGAGCAACGTTTTCGAGCCGAAAGACCCTTTTTCGCGGGACTCTGGGAGCCTCGGGGCTTCCTTCGGGTGCTAGGGGGTTTACCTAGGCTTTAGGGGGGTTAGGGAGGCTTAGAGAGAGAGTTTAGAGAGAGAAAGAAGGGTTTGAAGGTGTGAGAATGAATGGAACCCGGCACCTCTATTTATAGGGGAGAAATCTGATGGACTCGCCAAGTCTGAGTCATGACTCGCCGAGTTGGTGCATGTGGCAACCTTCTGGTGGTGCCACGTGTCCAATTCTGGTGGTGCCACGTCACCCCCTATCACGTATCAGCCTTCAAACTTAGAAAAATCATAACTTTCGCATACGAGCTCCGTTTTTGACGTTCTTTATATCCACGCGTAGGTAAAATCAAGATCTACAACTTTCATTTAGACTTTGTCGGCTAATTCTCGACCGATCTCAAATTTAACAGTAGAAGGCGTTTAGACTGTTAAATGACCGCGAAGAATTCATAACTCCTTCATACAGACTCCGTTTTTGTCTGTCTTTTTACCGTTGATTTCCTATTAATGAGATCTTCAACTCTCATTTAGGTCGCGTAATCCAAAAACCGCTCGAACTAAAATTCGAGTTTCGGGCCGTGCACTGCTATGTCGAATCTTAGAAAAATCATAACTTCCTCATACGAAGTCAGATTTGGGCGTTCTTTTTATTGACGCTCTTAGTTTAACATATTATACGACTTTCGTTTAGATTGCTATGGATAAATCTGTTGAAATAGTGTCTAAGGCTATAACTATATTCGGTGGTGCATGGTCCTTTTGGGTTGCCTTCACCATAGCAACTTGAAGGATGATTTTATTAAGAGAGAGTAAATATTATAAGGAATAATATTTAGATATTTGATTAATATAAGTCATAAATTAATTGGTATTAATTTGGTGACTTAAAGAGATTAATTAAATAAGAGGGTATAAACTGTCAATTGTTTGATAGTTAGACATTAGACTATAAATCCATTAAGATACACCTTGGACGGATTCTAAGAGCTTTAGGATAGCTCAAAAATCGTCCATAGGGTTATCTATGGAATGGATTTGGATAGCCTTAAGAGAAGATTATCCAATTAGGGTTTAGGGTGAAACCCTTAAGGAGTCTAAAGGTATAAATAGGCCCTTGGGATGTGGAATTCGTGAACAACCTTTCAGAACCTAAAGCAAGGAACCTCTGGTCGAATTCCATCCCCTCTCCTCTCTCCTAAATCATCTTGCTTGCTATTGGTGTTTGTAAGCCATTAGAGGAGTGACAATTGTGACTCTAGAAGCTCCAAGACAACCAAGATCAACAAGGGATTCAAAGGTATGATTCTAGATCTGTTTTAATATTGATGTTTAACCTAATTAGCCATTAGAAGTCTTGGATTCAAAAGCATGTTTATTAGAAAGCCTAGATCCAAGCAATAGGGTTTTGCATGCGCACATAGGAAAGTTCTTATGGCTAAAACCCAACAGTGGTATCAGAGCCTAGATTGGTTTTCTTTAAATTGTTGCTTGAATAACTGAAACAAACCTGCAAAATTCGATTTTTTGGGTTTTGAGTCATTGACTCGTCGAGTTCCATGGTGGACTCGTCGAGTAGGCCTGACTCGTCGAGTCCCCTTGTGCACTCGGCGAGTCCAAGCGTCAGGAATGGCCAGATTCGGGATTTTTTCATAATTATCTTATGGAAACTTACCTTAATCATATTAGATCAATGTAAATCCGATTTTTTGATAAATATGACTGTTATCTTGATCTAATTAAAGATATTTATCATCTAATAAAATATTTAATTTCCTTATATGATAATAATTAATTATTTTTGGTAATTATCTTCAAAGAAATCAAGATAAATCAAATAAAGATAATTAGAATATTAAATTGTTAATTGGAATTATTTGTTATTTGATCCTCCATGTTTTTAAATGTTTAAAACCTACCCTATAGTTTTGAAATTTATATTTGTGATTAAAAGTTTTAATTTAGACAACTTAAATTTCAAACCCTAGATTTTGAAAAGTTTAAAATGCAACCCTATACTTATATGATATTACTAGAATAATATATATATGTATAACTAAATGCTAGTCTTACCGCTAGTAGGCCTCATTCATGAAGCCGATCTATAAGGTGGGTATAAGGTTGCGGCCTATAAAATGGCGCTTAATGGGTGTACACTCACACCCACCGCTTGCTTGATTGGTGGAGGGTCGTTAGCCGAACGGGTAAGATAGGGCAACCTCATCCTCTCATTAAAAGTATAATAAGAAATATGAAGTAACTAAACTTTCTTCTTAAAATTTCCCAATCTTAGTTACTTTAGGAAAAGTGAATTGATGCAATCCCATGAAATTACACTTTGCACCTTGCTAAGATGTTAGTGGAGCGTGTGTGGTTTACCGGCACACTAATTGGTTCTAAGCGAAGGTGGCAAAGGGTGATTCATTGTTTATCATAGTTCGATGGAGCGTGTGTGGTTTACCGGCACATCGAATAGGTGATCGTTACAATGAAGGCACCATGTGAATTTGCATGGTAATTCACACCCGCTTTGTGATCCTCGGCATCCCAGTCACAAACAAGAGGGGCATATCGAGATTTAAACATGCCATTGAATAGTTCAATGAATCTCATCCGAACCTAGGAATTCTCAAAAACACTTAGGACTAAAAGTTTAAGTTTTGTGATGGAGAATTAGTGAATCGTCATTCACTTACCTTCAATTTATTTGCATGTTGGATTACGCATCCCTTTTCTAGTATGTAAATGTTATTGTTGGATCCTAGCCCTAATTTTTCTTATTGGGTGATAATTAGGGATTCTTATTCTAATCAATCTTTGTCCTTTCTATAGATGTCAAACGCAAACAACGCTGCTGCTAGTTCTTTCACGTTGATGAGCCTTTGCCAAAAGGTCACCTTCGATGGAACGAACTTTGGCGAATGGATAAGATACATTCGCACCATTGCTCGCCATGAGGATAAAGAGTATGTCCTCAACGAGAAGCTCGAGAAAATCAACCCCGAAGTTGCTACTCCCGCCGAAATCACCACCTTTGAAACTCATGAGCGAGATGCGACGAAAGTACATTGCATCATGATCGCCACCATGAACTCCGAATTCCAAAAGTCCTACGAGGACATGTATCCATACGAGATGCATCAAGACTTGTTGGAGAGGTACCACCAAAACGCGAGACAAGAGCGTTACGAGATTTTCACTAACATGATTTCCGCCAAGATGGGTCATGGAGAATCTCTTACCGTGCACTTGCAAAAGATGCAAAGGTATGTCGACCGCCTTCGCAAGTTAAATGTTGACTTCGGCGAAGACTTGGCGATCGACATGGTGCTTCACTCTTTGCCTCCGATGTATAATCAATTTAGGATGACCTACCACATGAACAAAGAGGAGGTCACTCTAAGTAAACTCCAAGGTCTCTTGAGGGTTGCTGAGAGCAATTTCAAGGACAAGTCTGTTGCACCAACTCCCAATCCATCCGCTACTCCTGTCTTGGCTATTGGTCAAGGGAAGGGAAAGAAGAGGAAAGCTTCTTCAAATAACTATCGAAAGGTGAAAGCCCGAGATGGTTCCTCTTCTAGTGGGACCAAAGTTGATCCCTCTAATCCCTGCTCTAACCCGAAGGAGGCAGAGTGCCACCACTGCCACAAGATAGGACATTGGAAGAGAAGCTGCCCGGATTACCTGCAAGCCATCAAGGAAGGAAAGATCAAGCCATCTTTCGCAGGTATATATGCAATAAAATCTAACGATTCTAATCATGCTATTTCTTGGGTTCTTGACACCGGTTATGGTTATCACATTTGTTCTAATGTGCAGGGACTAAGAAGAAGTAGGGATGTGGAGCAAGGAAGGATCAATCTAATCATGGGGAACAGAAGATCGTCGCCTGTGACCAAGATTGGAGTGTATTCTTTAGTGCTTAAGAATAGTTTAGTTTTAGATTTGAACAATTGTTGCTATTCGCCAGAAATGGCTAGAAACATCATTTCATTTCATGGTTTATATAGACAAGGTTTTAGATTTTCTTTTAATAATGAGAATGGTTCTATTTTGGCTTATCTAAATGGTGTCTTTTACTTTGAAGCTATACCATGTAATGGAATATATGAAACTGTTATGATTGTTGATAACTTAGGAAATGATGTTTTGAATATTGATTCTTCAACTAGTATGGATAAAGCATCCTTGTGGCATTGTCGTCTTGGACATGTCAACAAGAAACGCATAGCCCAACTCCAAAAGGATGGAGTGTTGGAGTCATTCGACCTTAGGGAAGATGACACATGCGAGTCTTGTTTACTTGGAAAGATGACTAAGTCACCCTTCACGAGTACTTGTGAAAGGGGTGAGGGACTATTGGACCTAATACATACCGATGTATGTGGACCCTTTAGATCAACCACGAAGGATGGGAACCGCTTCTATGTGACTTTTACCGATGATTATAGTAGATATGGGTATATCTATTTAATCAAGCAAAAGTCAGAAACCTTTGAAAAGTTCAAAGAGTTCAAGAATGAAGTGGAGAATCAATTGGGCAGGAAAATCAAGATGCTTCGATCCGATCGAGGAGGAGAGTACCTAAGTCTTGAATTCCACGATTATCTCAAGGAGTGTGGAATAGTTTCGCAATTGACGCCTCCTAGGACACCGCAGTTGAATGGTGTGGCAGAAAGGCGTAATCGAACCTTATTGGATATGGTTCGCTCTATGATGAGTCGTGCTTCACTACCTATCTTCTTTTGGGGGTATGCCTTAGAGACTGCCGCCCATATCCTTAACCGAGTCCCTACCAAGAAGGTTGCCAAAACACCTCACGAGATGTGGACGGGGAAAGCTCCCTCGTTGGCACATATCAAGGTTTGGGGTTGCGAGGCTTTCGTAAGACGAGATACTCACGATAAGCTTGAACCTCGAAGTGAGCGATGTATTTTCATCGGCTACCCGCAAACTTCCTTTGGATATCACTTCTATAGACCGAAAGATAATGTTATCTTTGTTGCGAGGAGAGGAGTTTTCCGAGAGCGAGAACTCATAAGCCAAGGAGACAGTGGGAGGCAAATCGAACTTGAAGAAATTCAAGAATCGATAGATGAAGGAACCTCTACCGCTGGCGTTCAACCCGAGGAGGAAACTCCGGTTGAACCGATTGACGAATCCTTACCTCTTAGACGTTCCGATAGAGTTAGAGTTCAACCCCAGTTTTATGGTTTTCATATTACTACCGAAGGGGACACGTATATTAGTGATGGTACACTAGTAAATCTTGATGAACCTAATAGCTATAAGGAAGCCATGGCAGGCCCGGAGTCTGCGAAATGGAAAGAGGCGATGGATAGCGAGATCCAATCCATGTACGATAACCAAGTTTGGAATTTGGTTGATTACGTGCCCGAACGTAAGACCGTAGGGTGCAAGTGGATCTTCAAGAAGAAGACCGACGTGGATGGGAACGTACACACATACAAAGCGCGATTGGTTGCGAAGGGCTTTACTCAAACTCCCGGAGTTGACTATGATGAGACCTTCTCACCAGTTGCGAAGATTAAATCTATTAGGGTGATGCTAGCAGTTGCCGCATTTCATGATTATGAGATTTGGCAAATGGATGTCAAGACCGCTTTCCTTAACGGAAAGTTGGCTGAGGATGTTTACATGGCTCAGCCAGAGGGGTTTGTGGATCCGAAGCATCCGAATAGAGTGTGTAAGCTTGAGAAGTCCATTTATGGACTTAAGCAAGCGTCTCGCAGATGGAATCTTTGCTTCGATGAGAAAGTCAAAGAGTTTGGATTTGTACGAAGCGAAGACGAATCTTGTGTATATGTCAAAGCCAGTGGGAGTGTAGTAAGCTTCCTCGTTCTATATGTCGATGACATATTACTCATAGGAAACGACATCCCGACTCTGCAGGAGGTTAAGTCATGGCTCGGGAAGTGCTTCGCTATGAAGGACCTCGGAGAGGCTTCTTACATTTTGGGAATAAGGATAGTAAGAGAAAGAAGTAAGAGACTAATTGGACTTAGTCAGAATACTTACTTGGAGAAGGTACTAAAACGTTTTAGTATGGAAAACTCAAAGAAGGGAGAACTACCGATACAAGGAAATGCCAAGTTGAGTAAGACTCAAAGTCCGAGTACCGAAGCCGAGATAGCAGAAATGAGCCGAGTACCATACGCTTCCGCAGTTGGCTCAATCATGTACGCTATGACTTGTACTCGCCCTGATGTAGCCTTCGCTTTGAGCATGGTTAGCAGATATCAAGGGAACCCTGGCAAAGCACATTGGATTGCGGTGAAGAACATCCTTAAGTACCTTCGGAGAACGAAAGAATGGTTCTTAGTCCTTGGAGGGAGTGATGACTTGAAGGTACGAGGGTATAGTGACGCCAGCTTTCAAACCGACAGGGACAGCTATCGTTCGCAGTCGGGCTGGGTCTTTACCCTAAATGGAGGAGCAGTGACATGGAAAAGTTCCAAGCAGGAAACCGTAGCTGATTCAACGTGCGAATCAGAGTACATCGCAGCAAGCGAAGCGTCGAAGGAGGCAATATGGTTGAAGAACTTCATCGGTGATCTTGGAGTTGTACCGGCCATAAAGGAGCCCATGGAGATTTTCTTTGATAACGAAGGTGCGGTTGCCTTGACCAAGGAACCGAGGGATCATGGTAGATCTCGACATATCGACAGAAAATATCACTTCATTAGACATCGTGTAGAAGAAGGACAACTCGTAGTGAAGAGGATATCATCAGAAGATAACCCAGCAGATCCGCTTACGAAGGGACTGAGTAGGGTTAAGCACTTACAGCATGCTAGGAGTATTGGGTTGAAGGATGATATTAGCATAGATTAGATAGTATTAGAAACGTATAATAGATAAATGTAATTA
Source organism: Lactuca saligna (assembly GCF_052625555.1). Taxonomy (NCBI): domain Eukaryota; kingdom Viridiplantae; phylum Streptophyta; class Magnoliopsida; order Asterales; family Asteraceae; genus Lactuca; species Lactuca saligna. The sequence continues at coordinate 58,631,269 of NC_136419.1, read as the reverse complement.
ACATTTGATGATTAAATAAAGAAGTTTTATTTATGAGTAAAGTTACTATCACATGTTAGTTGTTTAACTATTGTTTCACTTTGCATGTTTTGACTTCCAGAATAATTGAGTTTATTAGGAATAATCGAATTATTCAAATGGTCCACAATCGTTCATATGTTGGGAGTAGATATGAATGAAGATTTTCGTGAATTGGTGTGTAGAGTGTCTAAATGGTGTTAGACATAGCAAGAGTTGCTGCAACGTTCATGAGTGCTTATGAACTGGTTTTGAGCATTGGAATAAACCTGCGCTTGCTGGAATCACCTTATGGAATATGATATAAAAGGTGATCGCAAGACGATAATATCATATGGTCTTAAAACCTAGATATATGGTTTATTATTTGTTAATTGATTGTGCATTGATAATGCGAAAACGCATCAGTAACTTGATGTTATAAAACGCATTGTTGTGTATAGTTGGTTAATGAATAAGTAAATGCATATAAGTCGAAGTTTATCTGTAAATTTTATCCTAAGAGGATAGAAGAGATATCTTGGCCACTCGATGATTTGATTTGACTTATGTGCTGGGCCCGGTCAGAACTGAATTGATGTGTTCGATTGAGTTCTATGTCAAATAAATCGAAGATCGAGAAATCTAAATGCTAGACTAACCATTCCATAGGATTGTCAGCATGATATCTAACAGAGGACTGTACGATCCCTTATCTAAAGGACAAGATTGATTATATCAGAGTTGACAGCGTCTTTGAGAGCTACGATTGCAAACCGTATTATACTTGTATAGTTATTAGACTTATCCAAGTAGGAGACTGTTGGAATAGTGTCTAAGGCTATAACTATATTCGGTGGTGCATGGTCCTTTTGGGTTGCCTTCACCATAGCAACTTGAAGGATGATTTTATTAAGAGAGAGTAAATATTATAAGGAATAATATTTAGATATTTGATTAATATAAGTCATAAATTAATTGGTATTAATTTGGTGACTTAAAGAGATTAATTAAATAAGAGGGTATAAACTGTCAATTGTTTGATAGTTAGACATTAGACTATAAATCCATTAAGATACACCTTGGACGGATTCTAAGAGCTTTAGGATAGCTCAAAAATCGTCCATAGGGTTATCTATGGAATGGATTTGGATAGCCTTAAGAGAAGATTATCCAATTAGGGTTTAGGGTGAAACCCTTAAGGAGTCTAAAGGTATAAATAGGCCCTTGGGATGTGGAATTCGTGAACAACCTTTCAGAACCTAAAGCAAGGAACCTCTGGTCGAATTCCATCCCCTCTCCTCTCTCCTAAATCATCTTGCTTGCTATTGGTGTTTGTAAGCCATTAGAGGAGTGACAATTGTGACTCTAGAAGCTCCAAGACAACCAAGATCAACAAGGGATTCAAAGGTATGATTCTAGATCTGTTTTAATATTGTTGTTTAACCTAATTAGCCATTAGAAGTCTTGGATTCAAAAGCATGTTTATTAGAAAGCCTAGATCCAAGCAATAGGGTTTTGCATGCGCACATAGGAAAGTTCTTATGGCTAAAACCCAACAAAATCTTGCTCTATCGTAAATTTACTATTTACGCTTCCCGGTACCGTGTCGGTTTTGCTGTAAAACTTCGACGGGCCATAACTTCTTCGTTATAACTCGGATTTCGGCGTTCTTTATATGTACGGAAACCTTGTGACATATTCCACAACTTGGTTAAGATTATTTATTCTAAATAATATTTTCTTGAAAAGTCATTTTCGACCCCTATTATCTCTAAATTGACTAGCCTGGATCTACGGGCGTTACAAATACCACGCACGTGGTGCTTGTTTGAGGCCATAGAGTGATTTTTGAAGCTTGCACATGTTATTTGCGTAGTCATAGTTGATAAAGCCTAGTGATTAAACCATGTACACCTCTTCCTATAATATGTCATGAAGAAATGTGTTGTTCACATCTAGTTGCCTGAGGGTAAAATCATTTTAGAGAGCAAGGGAAGAATTGTGTATATTGTAATTGGTTTGGTTACATGGCTGAAAGTTTCAAAGTAGTCTTTCCCATATGGTTGTCGAAAACCTTTGGCCACAAGATGGGCTTTGTATTTTTCTATAGTACCATCAAGGTATCTTTTAATACGGAAAACCCACTTTCACCCGATGGGACGATGAGAACTTCGAGGAACAAGCTCCCACGTGGCGTTGTGAATCAAAGCATTATATTCATCTTCCATTTATTGACATCATAGATGATTTTTGGAAGCTTAGGTAGGAGTGGTCAGTTCAAGGGTAGCAGGAATAGGATGAACAGTTGTGTTGTTAATAAAAGATGAATTAAAATGCTTAGAATTGGGTTTGCGTAGGCGAGTGGTACAATTGGGAGATTGATTTGGTGATAGAGGTGGTTATGATTGATTGGTTGTGCATACTACAACATCCTATGGTGCATATACAACCCTAAATCTCTGGGATCTATGTTTTTTCTAATTATACATGTAATGGTGTTTCCAAAGCATTAAGCATATAACTAGCATACAAATGATATAAACTATATGAAATACTAGTTAGGATGACATACCTCTTATGTAGCTTGAAACCTTGTTGTATTTAGCCTTTAAAATCTTAGCCCTAATAGTGTGGAAGCCTCAAATGGAATCACAACACACCATGGACAAAGGTGGCTCTTGAGAGAGAATTCCATGCACCCAAAAACGCCACATATGAACTCTTAGAACATAGACACATGATTTTCGTCATAGAGTAACCTATTTATATGTAGGATTACAAGGGTCATGGGTATAACCCAAATCCATACCCATTGGTTTATGATCCATGGTTCATGTGGCCCAACTCTTTATGTATCCATACAGAAACTTGGTCTAACATGGATCATAAGCCCAACACATATAAATATAAATATAAGTAATTACCATAATTAGTCCCCATAGATTTAATTAGTATCTTTTGATAACTAAATTAATTCCAAATTAATTCTTGATCAATACTAATTAAAACATATGATTTCATATTATAACTTATAATATATTAATAAATCATATATATAACCTTCTCTCAAGAATCCATCCTAAGAAATTGTGCTGATGATATGCAACATAAATGGACCATGCTACTCTCGGGTTAAGTACATACCAATAATAGTTATGGGTTTAGACATCTAATCCAACAGTCTCCCACTTGGATAAGTCTAAACTATTATTACAAGTACGACTCCAAAACCCGACTAGCAATCGTAGCTCTTAAAAGCCACTGTCGAACTCTGGCGTAGTCAATGACGTATCCATTAGATAAGGGATCATATATTCCTCCATTCTAGATATCATATCGATTGAGACATGGATTATAATCATTCTCTCTGTCCATCTGTTGTTTCCCGATTTCCTATTGATGACGACTGACTAATTGAACAAATCAAATCAGTCCAGGCCCGGCCTAGCACTTACGTTTGTCATCACTAAATCATCGAGGGGCCAACATATATCGCTTTTATCCACATGGGGTAAAAGGAACGGATAAACTTCGACTTATATGCTTTTACTAACTACCTGTTGAATCATACACAAAGGCACGTTTTATAACATCAAGTTACTGATGCGTTTTCGTACAATCAATGTACAACCAACTCATAGTCAACAACTCATATCTCTAGGTTTGAAGACTTATATGATATTACCGTATCACGATCACTCGAAATAAATGCCTAAAGTGATACAAATGAGCGTGGGTTTAATTCAATACTCAGAACTTATGAGCACTCATTAATGTTCCAACAACTTTTGCTATGTCTAAACACCTTAGACATCTACAAGCCCAATTCATGACAGTCCTGATTCATACCTACTTCCAAAGTATGATTGACTGTGGAGAGTTTGAATAACCTAGTTATTCAGGAAGTCAAAACATGCAAAGTGAAACACAAGAATAATACTAATCCTATATGGCCCCAAACACTTTGGAGAGTAAACAAAACACCTTTTATATAGTCGCCATATTGATTACTCATTATTCATTGTATAATGAATAATCAACTTTATACTTTAATCAAAACAATAGTCATGCCATGCTCCAAGCACACACACTATGTTTATCTGTGGTATTTTCTTTGTGAAATAGATTAATTGATAACATTTCAATGATGCTCATTTCACAACTCCAAATCCTTATGATAAATGTAAGAATACCAAATTCTTACCATTTACCGAAATCTGTTAGATTCTAAACTTATATGCATTGATCCTCTTGTAATGACTATGCACAGAAGTCACAAAGACTTGGCAACAGACATTACAAAGTATTCCAATGGAGAACAATTCCATGGAAAAGAAGTCTCATATTCAAAGTACATTCGTTTGAACATCCTTCTTGCATTAAGTTTTCTAATTTTACACAGATTTTGAAGAATGACTTCCACTTATAGAAACATTTCCATATTCTCATTTTGACTATCACTTCTAAAAAAGAGTTGCCTCTTTTCAGAATATGTCAATATGGTCCTTTCCAAAATTTACACGATACTTCCAAGTGTCCATGAGAAACCAATTTTTGGTAAGCCTCAGATTGTCCTCGACAACTGTTTAATCATTTTAGTCATATCCAGGTCTAGTCCTTTTCCCTCTTAATGCCCTAGGCATTTGGAAAATTTAGAACGGATGAATATTACAACACATATAATCGATCCTATATCCGAATCATATGGGATACGATTCATAATGTCTCACATAAAGACATGATACTTAACCAGTCTTTTGCTATAATGTTTCTATTTGCCATGTTCTCACAATTTGGACTATGAAGAGGGATGCCGTAATCATAATCGAATTTTGAGAACGCAACAAACATTTCCATATATAGAATTTTCTTATTTTGAGCGTCTCCAACATAACATTCATATATATATATATATATATATATATATATATATATATATATATATATATATATATATATATATATACTTGACTAAATTTGATTAAAATATCTGTTTAAGATTTTAGAATTAGAATGAAGTATAATTTCTTCTCCCTTAATTATAGCAAAACAACTTTTCAAACCATGTAACTTTGCAAATTGAAACTTTTGTTTTCTATAATTAACATTGCTAACTTGCAAAACTTAACATAATAATCATGCTCCCACTAACATGATAATTATATCCTTATCAGCATAATACTTATGCTCCCACTAGCTATGACATGTATCCCAAATCATACACCTTTCCTCGGATAGCTCATATGTGTGTCTAAACAAATTTTAGAACTATAAAAAGGGATGTTGTAATCATAGTCTCTATTGTTTAGACCTTTTCAATTTCTCACAAGTCCATGTTAGTGTGTCGGTTAACCACACACGCTCCACTAACGACTTTGAGAATGCAAATATCACAATTGCTATCTACTTAAAATCTATTTAGTGAAAGCGTTTCCTCGCCATCATTTTCATGAATCGGAGAGAAACCTGATGACACTTAGATTTTATGGTGTATGTGTTCCTATCCATGTGAATTTGTCAAAAAGATAACCACAAGAGGAGGTTAGTGACAAATCCAAACTCATATGGACTGAACTTGTTCATTCTTAATTTCTTGCCACCTGGCAGCACAAAGGTCTACCATTGCTTCCAGGTTGTTATGCAACCAACTGAGAACTCTCAGAACTCATATGCATAGTCAACTTAAACTGGAATGGGCACAGAAACAAGAATATGTCAACACGATAGGCTATAAACCTCAAGTTGTGTGCTAGTGATAAACAACATGTTTTACTCTTGATTAGTTCTTGAAACTTTTCAAGATCTTTAAGACTTCCACTAATCTGCTGACATATAAGATTCTCTTGTCAAAAACCATTTCTTGACAAAGCAAATATTCAATAGTTAGTGTGGATTCTTATCAAGAAAAACACTTCACACAATTGGCCTTCGTTGGTCTTTGTTTTATCATAAACATCACAACTCACCAGTTTCAAATGTACAAGGGTAAGAAATCATTTTACTCTACATTTGATAAGTGTTTTAAATCTTCTTAGTATTACTCTAAGACTCATTTTTGGAACAAAGTATGATTTATCTTTTTGATTTAACCATTTCAACAATTCACGATTCCTCTTCTTAGCCAAACAAATGCACCAAGATGTCCTTAGAGGATAATTGTGATATGGCTTTCCACAATCATTAAGATGATCATAAAACCTGATACTGAAAGCACCCTCCCATATTTTCAGATTGGAGAAACTTTTATCTGTCTGCCTAATTTGATTCTTCTCATTCGTCCTGCCATACATTGAAAATTTTCAAATTTTTCAGGATTATACTTAAAATTGTAAGAACAACCATATTTACTAATCTTTAGTAAATCATGACGAATAGCCTTATTGTTCTTTGTGATTGACCTAATCAGCGCACAACCAAGCGTACTCGATCTCCTAGTCCCTCACTTGACTCACATATACATGTGAATAAGGAATTAGCCTTAATCTCCCAAAGATGAAAATTCTCATTCATCATACAATACAGTTGCATGATTCCAAGTTTCTATCCAAATAAAACTTGGGTGATGAAAATCTTTCCTTATTTGGTAAATTATGACACTACCACAAACGAAAGAATCAAATCCATTTTCCATTATTTCTATCAAAGGAATCATATAAACAACAATTTTCACAATTGCCATTGTAAGGATACTTAAAATAAATAAAATCAAAAATTTCCTTTTATTTTAAAATTGTGGAAAACTTATCCTTACAATGCAAATACATATGAAAACTATGTTGTTTTCTACTCCTAAGCAATCTATCATAACTCTTAAGCAGTAGCTCAAAATTATGATCTTCGAATCATGTGATTGAAATCCATCTTCACGATCAGATTCAGCATACTCTTCTTCTAAGCTCCCTCTCCTTTTTCGATTCTACAAAACATCAAAATGCGACCTAGTCACATCATGTAATAAGAATCTCCAAATACAAACTTAATAGAGTTAGATAGTGGACTTTAGCTGAAGCAAAGTCAAATTTATTGTCTTTTACCATCCTAGTGAACTTTCAAGTAAATAGGGCAGCATCGCAACCAATGCCCATTCCTTTTGGAAATAGAAATATATGGACTCTTTAGTAATGGTACATGTGACTATCTCAGACTTAGCCTTTCTGTTTACCATTTGGTCAACAGGGTTGACTATGGCCGATCCATTTCCATTGATAAGAGAATACTTTTCTGGACTTCCAATGATTCCATTGTCAATGTCCATGTAATTTTGGGAAGTAAACCTTCCAATCAAATTTGCTTTACCGGTGCTCCAAATCATTGTTGACTTCAGCAGCAACAAGCAAATAGGTAAGGTCAATAAGGGTCATGTCGTGATATGTCATCAGGAAGTGACTAAAGAACCCAATCAACAACCAACTTCTTCGAGACTTCGACACCCAACTCTCCCAGTTTTTCAATATGTGACTTCATCTCCAAGATGTGAGCACATATAGACATTGCTTGCTAATAGGGATTGAGTGACCTTGAACTTTTCAAGAGCTTGTGGGTTAGGGAGAATAATTGGAGGAGTTGGAGGAAGTGAAGTATGATTTTCAGTCCCATTAATGCACAACAAAGGGATTAATCTTTCACTTTGATCGCCATTTGGGATATCATCTTCATTAAGAAAGCTTTATCCAAAAGGATAAGGAAGATCATAGTTGTCATAACTAGACATCTATCAGGGAGAAATTCAAGTTTAGTTGATTTAAGTCCTTAATATAACACCCAATATGAAATATTAAGGCTAGGACCCAACACAATATTTTATAACTAGGCAGAGGGATGCCGTAATCCAAGCTACAAAATATTTGAAGGTAGTTAAATGACGATTTACCAATTTCCACCATGAAAAATGAAATTTAACATTAGGTTTTAAATGAATTGAAACTCCTAGATCTTTTCAGATTCATTGAACTTTTCAATGTCATGTTTAAATCTCAATTGTGCTCTCAAGTTTGTGACTGGGATGCCGAGGATCACAAACAAGGAGTGAATAACCATGCAAATTAACTTGGTACACTCAATGTTACAACCAGGGACGGTCCATTGTTTTTTACTACCCAGAGCGAGATAAGTATTTTATGCCCTTATATATATATACCATACACCAGAGAAAACGTGTTTATAAAAGATTTATAAAATAAAAAATACATTAAATTTTACAATCAAACAAATAATACAAGCAAAACCCTACAAAATCACCTAAAACGATGTTTTCATGCATTTTTTTGAAGCAAAAACCTCTCTTATTTGAAAATAATCAATATTTTGTACAAAAATCACTTTTGATACTTAAAATTGATAATTCATTCACTCTTTCATGAGTAATGGTACTTCAATGATGCGATTTAAAAAGCTTCAATTTTAGAAAACTTCTTTTTGCGAAACCAACCGAAACCAACCGTAATCAACACAATCAACAATATCCAATGTCCACTTTCAAAATGTCTAAGAGATATGAAAAATAAATCATACAATAAAAAATAAGAATATATTTTTCAGAACCACTATACTATAACAACAATGGAATAAGTTTATACCATTTTACTTTCTCAAAAAGTCCACAGTTTAAATTAAAAACATAAGACAAAACTCATATTTTGATTCAAACAAAGGAGAAATTACCTTTCTACTGCCTCTAAAAGTCAATCAAGATAGTTAAAAAGATAGAAATCAGAACTAACAAGTTCAATAAATAACTAAATGTTTTTATGCCTCCTGATTCACATAAAAAACAATAACACAAAGGTTTAGAAGACAAATAAAAAAAAAAAAAAACAAGGAGAATGCAGCCAATTTTTTACCTGTATCAGATACGAAGCATAATCACTATGAGTTAGAATTTAGAGCTCAAAAAGAGGAATCAGATACAAAGCAGCAACAAATTTTGACTTAAATTGATCATATAATCTTTGAGACTTTAACAAATTTCAACTCAACTCGAATTCAACATATAAAGATAAAAAAAATTCATCCAAATCAATGAAAAGAAAACAAAAATCAGAAACAAATAAGAAAAATGAAGTAAAGAAAAACTAAAAAAGAACTCACTGGAGATATGAAGAGTGAAGAGGCTCAGTCATTCAGAAATTAGAAAAATTGAATAGGTGACATGTGATTTCTTTAATTCTTTCGTTGTTCTCATGCTTCAGGTTGTAACGCCTAATTGGAACTCGGGAGTCGGAACTCAGATTGCATGATTGAAACTTGAGAAAAACCAAACTATGAAAGCAATTGATGATCGATTGAATCCACAACAGGTTTAGAGAAATGAAAAGAATAGAAATCAGATATCTATTTAGAATGCAAAATTGAGAATATAAATTATATACCGATTTACTGATTTAAAACTCGACTCCTCGATCTCCACATATCGCTCAACGATTTTCAATTTACAAGGGTGTTATTGTATACCAATTTTGACGATTGCAATTCTCAAGATCATAGATTATTTGGGACGCTTTCATTGAAATTATGCCCCAGACGTTGATTTCTTCTTGGACAACTGGACTTAATATTGGGCCAACATAATATATATTAATACATATTGAATAAAAATTCTGCCCCTAGTGTTTTGATGCCCTGGGCCTTGGCCCAATTCGCCCATGTGTTGCATCGGCCCTGGTTACAACCACCTAATCAATGTGTCGGTTAACCACACACGCTCCATTGATCTATGATTAACATCAAGCTACCCTTTTTCACACATTGTTAGTCCCATATTAGTGTGTCGGTTAACCACACACGCTCCACTAGTGACTTAACAAGGTGCAAAGTGCAATTTCATGGGTTAGCACCATATTCACATTTTCCTAAGTAACTAAGATTGGGAATTTATAAGTGTTTAGTTACTTAGTATTTATCATTATACTTTTAATGAAAGGATAATTAATGTCGTATCCTATCCGTTCGGCTAACGACCCTCCACCAGTCAAGGAAGCGGTGGGTGAGAGTGGACACCCATTAAACTGCCATTTTATAGGCAGTAACCTTATACCCCCCTTATAGACCGGCTTCGTGAATGAGGCCTATTAACAGTAAGACTGACTTACTCTTATACATATATATAAATATTAAACCTATAATATTATAATAGTATAAGGGTTAAATTTTAACTTTTAAAATTCTAAGGATTTGATTTGGAATTAAAGTATTCATGGGGGGAACTTTACAAAATCCAAAACTTGAGGGCAAGTTGTGAATAATTCAAAAAACTTTTGGTTTCCATAACTTATGAGTTTAAAGTAGTTTAATGGAAAAACTCTTCAGGTTCCATAATTTGAGGATAAGTTATGGAAGACTTTAACACATTAAAAATGAGACTCTTCATTTTCATAATTTATGGAAATTTTATGAGTTTTAAATTTATAAATAAGACTTTTCATATAACTTGAGAACAAGTTATAAAAACACATATTATGAACAACTTTTAGATCAATTTGGATCGAAAACAATTATCACATAATTTTTCTATCAATCTAAACTGACTCATAAGAACAAGATAATTCATATCATCAATCTTCAAGAAATTAACATATTCAAATAAACTAATACAAAAATTGAAATTATGACAATTATCATTTTATTGGAAGAGAATCAACATTACCATCACAACAAAATCAAATTTTATGAGCAAAAACATTTTGTGGTAATGATTCTAATCCAAAACATGCAAAAAAAAACTCGAAAATCAATTGTCTGGACTGCCAACTCGTGGAGCCCATTACTGGACTCAACGAGTCCAAGGCAAAAGCCATGCTACTCAGCGAGTCACCTAGTGGACTCGGCGAGTTCACTGGGCAGACAGCACAATTTTCGATTTTCTTGCTTTAAAAACTTCTAAAACATCAAATATAATAGAAAACAACCCACGGCTCTGATAACACTGATGGGTTGTGTATACTACAACATTCTATGGTGCACATACTGATGGGTTTTGGTCCTAAGAACATCCTATGTGCTCATACAAACCCTAATGCTTGGATCTAGGTTTCTCAATTGTACATGTAAGTTATCCAAGACTATAAACCCTAATTCTAGCATTCAAATAATCATATTAACATGAGAATAGTTTTATAATGTTACCTTGATTGTTATGTAGCAATAACAATCCCAAATCTCCTTGTATTGACTTTGGAAGGCTTAGAGTCACAAGTGTCACTCCTCTAATGGTTCACAAACACCATAAGCAAGAGGATGAACAGGAGAGAGGATGGAGGCTGCCCAAAAACGTGTGAAACCCTAGAAAGATCATTAGCCACGTTTTTGAGTCATAAGGGTCTTATATATAGTAAGGCTATTAGGGTCATCTAACAAGGAAACCCTAATTTGGATGCTTAGGCCCTAAGCAACCCATGGAGCCCTTTCCTCAAGGCCTTGGAAGATTTCATATGCGCTTCCCCCATAGAATTCGTCCACCTTATAATATAAGGCAATCCATGGCCCAAATTTCAATTATCTTATAATTATAATTCCACTCCCTTAAGTATAATTAATCTCTTCTAGCCACAAAACTAATTACTAATTAATTCTTGACTAATATTAATTAAACAATATGATTTCTCCTTTAATATATTATTCTCATAATATATTAATAAATCATATTTAATCCTTTCTCTCCATAATTCATCCTATTAAGTTGCTTTGGTGAAGGCAACCCAAAAGGACCATGCATAATCGGGTCAAGTACATACCAAAATAGTTATGGACTTAGACACTAATCCAACAGTCTCCCACTTGGATAAGTCTAATAACTATTCTACGTATGACTTCAGATCCTGATCTGCAATCGTAGCTTTCCAAAGCCGCTGTCAACTCTGATCCTGTGACATCCCCATTTTTACGGCCAGAAAAGACCGATTTGTTTATGCTTTGTTTTATAAAATCAGAGTAATCTTTTAAAGAAAACGGTTGCGGAATTTGTTCCCAAAATAAGATATGATAATAACTTATCAGAACATTTCTCAAAGAGAATGTATTTTCAATTAATAATAAAACCTCGGGATGTCATGTTCCGATACAGACATATAAGCATAAACAGAACTTACATTCAATTACACTAATGATTTACATCTCCTTTAATCTCTCAGTGCAAAGCAGCTTCGTATCGATACCTGTGATACAATTAAACTGAGTGGGTCAGGCTTGGGAGCCTGGTGAGCATATAGGGTTTTCAACCTACAATAATATAATTATTATATTCAATCATCAAACAATCAACCCAATTATCCATCCCCGTTATCTCCATTTATTTCTTAAGTACCTTCCCTAAGGAATTATCCTAAGGGTCATCTTCTACATCGTATTTACCTCTCATCTCCTTACATCACATTTCCTTGTATGTTTGTTCCTAAGGACTTTTTCCTAAGGATCATCGCATGAATACGTAGTCACAACATCTCCTGGACTAGTAAGTCATAATAAGGGTTAGACTATCATCGCATGAATACATAGCCACAACATTGCCTGGACTCGTAATTCATAGTAAGGGTTAGAGTATCATCGCATGAATACGTAGCCACAACATCGCCTGGACTCGTAATTCATCACCTACAGGTTATGAGCCTGCTGGTGTTTCCACGGGGTCATCTAGAATAGTCCGTGGTCGCCATCTATACTCTGGTAGATGACTACATCGCCAAATTTCCACATCGCCGGTCAAGGTTATGGTATCTCCTCTCATCTCACATCACCTATTTATCATTACCTAATTATCATCACCTTTCTATCATCACCTAATTATCATCACCTGTTTCTCATCACCTAATTATCATCACCATTATATCCTCACCTTTCTCTTATCACGTTCGTTCAACACACATCAACTATTTCATCTACCCATGTTCTACCCAACATATTTGTAGATATAAATTACATATATAGTTTAAATCATTTAACACCCATATAAAAACATCAATTCCAAGCCCATCTCATATAGACAATTAATATATAACGCATACCACGTATTTCATAGCTAATACTTTATATTTATGTGTTTACAAGAGAGTAACCACACACTCATACATATAAACAACAATATATATACACATAACACGTATTTCGTATAAAATACTTCATAATTATGCGTTAGAAGAAAGTAACTACACACTCACTTGATTAGAAGATGATCGGACAACACTACGACTTGTAGAAGTAATATTCTTCGGTAGATCTGGAAGATCTTCAAAAAAACCGGGCTCCTCGCGGGCAAAGCTTCGGCTCGGGAATCACACTTCTCAGGATCTTTGAGGCCTCGGGACTTGCTTCGGGGCTCGGGAATGATACCGGGGCTTCGGGATATTATTGGCATGCAAAACGATGCAAAACTTAGAGAGAAAGGAAGAAAAATCGCAAGGAAAATGGCTGATCTCGAGTTCTATTTATAGGCTGCTGTGTCTGGGATTACACTGGGCGTAATTAGGTTACGCTGGGCGTACTTTGACGTCACTACATGCGTCAATTGGTGGCACTCGAGTATTGGTCAGACAAGTTGCACCCCTCTGAGTACGTTGGGCGTACTCAAATTACGCTGGGCGTAATTTGACTCGTCGAACTTCTATATTGCGTAACTTTTGCATACGAGCTCCGTTTTTGACGTTCTTTATATCCACGCGTAGGTCAGACCATACTCTACAACTTTCATTGAGATTCTGTTGGCTAATTTTTAATTTTGTTTTTATTATTTATTTTTAGAAGGTCGGGACAGAAAAACTTCGTTATAAATTCATAACTTCTTCGTCCGACGTCCGTTATCGCCTAACTTTTCATCGTTTCGCTACTAACAACGAGATCTTCAATTCTCATTTAGATTGTTTCAGCTAAAAACAGCTCGATCTCAAATCGAGTATTCAGGCTGCACACTGTTGGGTTATGAGCATTCTAACACTCCTAAGTGTACATGCAACCCTAAATACCTTGGATCTATGTTTTCTCTATTATACATGCAAATATGAACATCCAAGGTATTATCCTAATCTAGCATACAAAATAATGGATATAACAAGATAGAATACATACCTCTTTGATAGTGCTTGTCTTCATGAAGCTTGAGTGCCTAGTGCCCCAAGTGTGACACCTCAAATGGTTCACACAACACCATAAGCACTTGGAATAACTTAGAGAGAAATTAGAACACTTCATGAAATCGTCTAGCCCTCTCTAGAATAATCTAGTGTCCGATTTTGGTCAAGAATAATATCTATATATAGTGTTACAATTAGGGTAAACTCTAATTGTCATGACTTTCCATTTCCTTGGATCCATGGGTTCAAATACACCATGGAGCATCCAAGGAGCATCATATGGGTTTTGGCCCAACTAGATAATCCATGGAGCATTAGCCCACTATACAAGTATGGATGATTTACACAATCAACCCATATATTTAATTAGTCTTCTTTTGATCACTTAATTAATCCTAGATTAATTCTTGATCAATACTAATTAAATAATCTTATTATTCTTATTATTAATATACTAGAACTTATAATATATTAATAACCATAAGTGTCTTATTTCTCTCATTATAGTCTATCCAAGTGCATGATGCCATGCAACCCAAATGGACCATGCCGGGTCGGGTCAAGTCTTACCAATTATAGTTATGGACTTAGACATTAATCCAACAGTCTCCCACTTGGATAAGTCTAAAACTATTATTGCATATGACTTCAGGAACCAACTGGCAATTGTAGCTCTCAAAAGCTTCTGTCGAACTCTGACCTTGTAGATGAACTCTGATCTTGTCAATGACTTGTCCATTAGATAAGGGATCATATATTCCTCCATTCTAGATATCATATGGACTGAGACATGGATTATAATCATTCTCTCTGTCCATTTGTTGTTTCCCGATTTCCGATTTATGACGACTGACTAATTGAACAAATCAAATCAGTCCTGGCCCGGCCGAGCACTTCCATTTGTCATCATCAAATCATCGAGGGGCCCACAGATATCGCTTTTATCCCGAAGGTAAAAGGAATGGATAAACTTCGACTCATATGGCTTGTTCTACTACTTGTTGAATCATACACAAAGACACGTTTTATAACATCGAGTTACCAATGCGTTTCGTGTAATCAATGTACTATCAACTCATAGTAACAACTCATATCTCTAGGTTTGAAGAATATAAGATATTATCGTCTCATGATCACTCGTGATAAAACCCATGAAGTGATTCCAATGAGCGCGGGTTGAATCCAATACTCAGAACTTATGAGCACTCATGAGTGTTGTAGCCCTTTGTCCAACACCTTAGACCTCTACAAGCCAACCCATGACAGTCTTAATTCATATCTACTTCCAACATATGACCGACTGTGGATGGTTTGAATAACTTAGTCATTCCGGAAGAATAACCTAGTGTATTCGGGAAGTCAAAACATGCAAAGTGAAACACAATAATAATTGAATCCAATATGGTCTCAGAACTTATGAATATAAATAAAACACTTTTTATTTATCACCATATGATTACACATTATTCATTGTATATTGTTTCAGCTATCAACTTTATTCTTGAATTTAAAACAATAGTTGTCCCATGCTCCAAGCATGTACACTATGTTTTCTAAACACTAGTCATGCCATACACCAAGTATGCATACTATGTTTGTCTATGATCTTTACTTTGTGAACTAGATCAATTGAACATAATCTTCAATGATTCTCTTTTCACACTCCCAAATCCTTACTGCAAATGCAAGAATTCCAAATTCATGTCATTTACTGAAATCTGTTAGATTCTAAACTTATATGCATTGATCCTCTTGTAATGATTATGCACAAAGTCAGAAAGACTTAACAACAATCATTACAGAGTATTCCAAAGGAGATCAAGTCCTTAGAACCATCCTTCTTGCATTAAGTTTCCTTAATCTTACACAGATTGAAAATCTAACTTTGAAACATTTCCGAATTCATTTTGACTATCACTTCTGAACAAGAGTTGCCTCCTTACAGATTATGTCAATATGGCCTTTCCAGAATTATCACTATACTTCCAACTGTCCTTGAGCAACCAATCTTTGGTAAACCTTAGATTGTCCTCGACAATTGTTTAATCCTTTTAGTCATATCCAGTTCTAAACCTTTTCCCTTCTTAATGCCCCAGGCATTTGGAAATTTTTAGAAAGGATGAATATAGCACATGTAATCGATCCTATATCCGAAGCATATGGGACACGATTCATGATGTCTCACATAAAGACTAAACCAATCTTTTGCTATAACATTTCCATTTCTATTTGCCAAGTTCTCATAATTCAGATTATGAAAAGGGATGCCGTAATCATAATCGAATTTAAGAACGCAAATAATGGACCCATATACAGAATTTCCTTATGTTGAGCCATTCCAACATGAAATTCATATATATCCTTGACTAAATGATTAAAACCTCACGATCTAAGCTTATAGATTTGAGATGAAGTATAATTTCCTCTCCCTTAATTATAGCAAAACAACTTTTCCCAATTGAAACATTTTGTTTTCTATAATTAACATTGCTAGCTTGCAATACTTATCGTAATTATCATGCTCCCACTAACATGATGATTATTAGCATAACACTTATGCTCCCACTAGCTTTGACATATACTCAGAAAGCTCGACTTCTAGAAATCAATACTTTATTGACTTTCTTACCAAAGTTCAAATTTCTGATACTAGATTGTTTTGATAAGACTTTATCAAAAACTCACACCTTCCCTTAGATAGCTCATGGGTGTGTCAAAACAATTTTAAGAACTATGAAAAGGGATGCCGTAATCATAGTCTTGATCGTTTTGACCTTTGCCATTTCTCACAAGTCCAAGTTAGTGTGCCGGTAAACCACACACGCTCCACTAATGACTTTGAGAATGAAAATATCACAATTGCTATCTAACTAAAATCTACTTAGTGAAATTGTTTCCTCACCATCATTTTCATGAATCGGAGAGAAACCTTATGACACTTAGATTTAATGGTGTATGTGTTCTTATCCATGTGAATTGTCATAACCATAGTCACAAGACAAGAATTATGACAAATCCAAACTCATATGGACTGAACTCAATCTTAATTTCTTGCCACCTGGCAGCTCAAGGGCCTACCATTGCTTCCAAGTTGTTGTGCAACACATTGAGAACTCTAAGAACTCATATGCAAAGCCAACTTTAACTGGAATGGGCACAGAATATGTCAACACGATAGGTTATAAACCTCAAGTTGTGTGCTAGTGAGGAACTTCAGGTTTCATTCTTGATTAGTTCTTGAGACTTTCAAGACCTTTAAGACTCCCACTATCCTCTTGACCTATAAGACTCCCTTGTCAAACATCCAAGAGATAGTGTAGATTCTAATCAAGACAAACACTTCACACAATTGGCCGAAGTTGGTCTTTGTTTTATCCAAAACATCACAACTTACCAATTTCAAATGTACAAGAGTAGAAAAATTTTACTCTTACATTTGTAAGGTGTTTTAAACCTTCTTTAAGACATGTCACTCATATTACAATCATGGAGTATGACTCTAAGACTTGTATTGGAACGAAGTATGACTCATCTTCTTGATTTAACCATTTCAACAATTTCAAGATCCCTTCTTCTTAGTCATAAGAATGCACTAAGACTTTCTTAGAGAACTAATTTTGATATGGTTTCTTAATCATTAAGATGATCACAAAGCTGATACTAAAGTACTCTCCCATCTTTTCAGATTTGAGAAACTTTTATCCTTCTGCCTAATTTGATTCTTCTTATTCGCTCTGCCTTACATTGGAACCTTTTCCAATGTCTCAGAGTTACACTTAAGCTTGTAAGTATAATCATATTTACTGAGCTTTAGTAAACTATGACGAATAGCCTTATATCTTTTGTGGTGGACTTAATCAGTGCACATGACTATGTGCTCGATCCCTTAGTCCATTACTTGACTCACACATCCATGTGAATAAGTAATTAGTCTTAATTTTCCAATACTTGAAAGTTCTCATTCATCATGCTATACAACTTGCATGATTCCAAGTTCTGGTCCAATTGAGACTTGGGTGATGAGAATCTTTCCTTATTTGGTAAATTTAGACATTACCACAAATGAAAGAATCAATTTCATATTTCCACTCTTGCTATTAATGGAATCATATAAGCAACAATTTTTCCTCAAATGCCATTGTAAGGATATTTAAAATAAATAAAATCAAAAATTTCTTTTATTTTAAAACTATGCGGAAAAACTTATCCTTACAACCCATATGAAAACTTGTTGTTATCTATTCCTAAGCAATATCTCATAACTCCTAAGAAGTAGCTTAAGAATCCGATTTTCAAACTACGCGATAGAAATCCATCTACGCGATCAGATTCAGCATATTCTTTCTTTAAGTTCCTTTACTTTTCTTTGATTCTTAAAACATTACCATGTGACTCAGTCACATCATGTATCAGGAATCTGAAAATAGAAACTTAACAGAGTTAGATTAGTGGACTTTTACCTGAAGTAGAGTCAATCTTATTGACTTTAACATCCTTAGGTAAATTTGGCAGCTTCGCAACTAATGACCCTTTCTTTGGCAATATAAACATATGGACCCTTTGATAATGGTACATGGGACTATCACAGACTTAGCTTTTCTCTTTACCATTTTGTTCAACCGAGTTGACTATGGCCGATCCCTTTCCATTGGGAAGAGAATGCTTTTCTGGATTTCCTGTGTCACTATTGTCAATGTCCATCAAGTTTTGAGGAAGTTGATCTTAACAAATAGATAAGATCATTAAGGGTCTTGTCATAGTCTGTTTCATAGGTGTCCCAAAGGAACTCACTATGTGACTTAGAAAGTGATTGAACCACCAACTTTCTCAAGACTTTGACACCCAACTCTCCCGGCTTGTCAATATGTGACTACATCTCCAAGATGTGATCACACCTAGACCTTGCCTTGCCATTAGGGCTTGAGTGACCTTAAACTTTTCAAGAACTTGTGGGTTAGGGAGAATAATTGGAGTAGGAGAAAGAAGTATGATATCCATGGGACATCATCTTCATTAGGAAAGCTTGTTTCAAGATATTTGGGAAGATCATAAATGTCTAAACCAGACATCTTTTTGGGAGATATTCAAGATAGTTGATCTTTGAGTCCTTAATATGACACCCAATATGAAAATATTAAGGCTAGGACCCAACAAACTATTTTATAACTTAGAAGAGGTATGCCGTAATCCAAGCTATAAAACAATTTGAAGGTAGGTGAATGACGATTCACCAATTTCCACCAAGATAAACGAAATGTATTATTAGGTTTTAATTGGTTTTGAAACTCCTAGATCTTTTGAGATTCATTGAACTGTTCAATGTCATGTTTCAATCTCGAGTGTGCCCTTCAGGTTTTGTGACTGGGATGCCGAGGATCACAAAACAAGGTGTGAAGTAACCATGCAAATTACTTGGTATCCTTAAGTGTTTACCCCTCAATCGATGTGCCGGTTAACCACACACGCTCCATCGATACTATGATAAACATTAAGTTACCCTTTGCCTACCTTGTTAAATACGAGTTAGTGTGCCGGTTAACCACACACGCTCCACTAACCGACTTAAACAAAGTGCAAAGTGTAATTTCATGGATTAGCACCTTATTCACATTTTCCTAAGTAACTAAGATTGGGAATTATTAAGAGTTTAGTTACTTAGTATTTATCATTAATACTTTTAATGAAGGGAGAATTATAGTCCTGTCAAACCCGTTCGGCTAACGACCCTCCACCAGTCAAGCAAGCGGTGGGTGAGAGTGGACACCCATTAAGTTGCCATTTTATAGGCAACAACCTTATACCCACCTTATAGACCGGCTTCGTGAATGAGGCGTACTAGCGGTAAGACCGACTTTACTCTTATACATGTATATATTATTAACTTATAATATTATAAAGTATAAGGGTTGAATTTTAACTTTTAAAATTCTAAGGGCTAACTTGGAATTAAAGTATTCATAAGAGAAAACTTTACAAATTCCAAAACTTGAGGGAAAGTTTTGAAACTATTCAAAACTAATTAATTCCATAACTTATGTGTTTAAAGTAGTTTTAATCCAAAAACTCTTCAAGTTCCATAACTTGAGGACAAATTATGGAAGACTTTAAACTAATAAAGAATTAACTTTTTCTTTATTTTATAACTTATGAAATTAATTAAGGTTACATTATTTTTTTTTTATATTTATTTAATGAAGAGACTCTTCATTTTTTGTAACCTTTGCCAACTTTATGAGTTTTATGAGTCTTTAATGTGACTCTTCATGTAACTTGAGGATAAGTTACACAAACACATTTTATACTCAACTCTTAGATTAAAATGGATTGAAAACAACTATTTCATTCAACTTTTCTATTAATCTAAGAAACTCATAAGAACAAGATAATTCAAATCAAACTTTTTCATGTAATTAGTCTAACCTTTAAACTAATACAAAACATGAATCTATTGACAATTATCTTTGAAAATGGATTAGCATGAACATTACCACATCAAAAAACAAGTTTATAAGTTCAAAAACAACTTAGGGTAATGTTTCTAGTCCATTTCTAGCCAAAAACCTCGAAAGTATGCTGTCTGGGGTCCAACTCGTCGAGTGCATGAACACAACTCGGCGAGTTGGATGCATTTTGCCTTGGACTCGTCGAGTCCCTTCATGGACTCGGCGAGTCTGCTGGGCTGACAGCATCAATTTCGATTTTTCAGCTTCTATTGCAAGTATAACAAGAAAACAAGCCTAGGCTCTGATACCACTGTTGGGTTATGAGCATTCTAACACTCCTAACTATACATGCAACCCTAAATACCTTGGATCTATGTTTTCTCTATTATACATGCAAATATGAACATCCAAGGTATTATCCTAATCTAGCATACAAAATAATGGATATAACAAGATAGAATACATACCTCTTTGATAGTGCTTGTCTTCATGAAGCTTGAGTGCCTAGTGCCCCAAGTGTGACACCTCAAATGGTTCACACAACACCATAAGCACTTGGAATAACTTAGAGAGAAATTAGAACACTTCATGAAATCGTCTAGCCCTCTCTAGAATAATCTAGTGTCCGATTTTGGTCAAGAATAATATCTATATATAGTGTTACAATTAGGGTAAACTCTAATTGTCATGACTTTCTATTTCCTTGGATCCATGGGTTCAAATATACCATGGAGCATCTAAGGAGCATCATATGGGTTTTGGCCCAACTAGATAATCCATGGAGCATTAGCCCACTATACAAGTATGGATGATTTACACAATCAACCCATATATTTAATTAGTCTTCTTTTGATCACTTAATTAATCCTAGATTAATTCTTGATCAATACTAATTAAATAATCTTATTATTCTTATTATTAATATACTAGAACTTATAATATATTAATAACCATAAGTGTCTTATTTCTCTCATTATAGTCTATCCAAGTGCATGATGCCATGCAACCCAAATGGACCATGCCGGGTCGGGTCAAGTCTTACCAATTATAGTTATGGACTTAGAAATTAATCCAACACACACTACTAAGCTGAAACTTAGAAAAATCATAACTTCCTCATACGAAGTCAGATTTGGACGTTCTTTTTATTCACGCTCACAGTTTAACGAACTCTACGACTTTCGTTTAGATTGATAAGGCTAAATATCACTCTAACATAAATTCACTTGTTTTACGTCATTCAACGTCGTTCCAGTTCTATCGTGAAACTTCGACAGGTCATAACTTCTTCGTTATAACTCGGATTTCGGCATTCTTTATATGCACGGAAACCTTGTAACATATACTATAACTTAGTTAAGATTATTCATTCTAAATAATCTCTCATCAAAAATCCATTTTTGACGCCTATCATCTCTAAATTGACTAGCCCGGATCTACGGGCGTTACAGATCCTATCAGATCCGCGTGTCCTTAGATAAGTGATCATATATTCCTCCATTCTAGATATCGTATGAGATATGATTTCAAATCATTCTCTTTGTACTATTTCTCGATTTCCGATTTATGACGACTGACTAATTGAACAAATCAAATTAGCCCTAGCCCAGCCGAGCATTTACGTTTGTCATCACTAAATCATCGAGGGGCCCAAAGATATCGCTTTTATCCTACTTTAGATAAAAGGAACGGATAAACTTTGATACAATGCTTGCTTGCACTTACTCACCAAATCACACACAACAATATGTTTTATAACACCAAGTTACTAGTGCGTTTACATATTATCAATGTGCAACCGATTAGCAAGATACAACTCACACATCTCGGTTTCAAGAATATAAGATGTTATCGTCTCACCAATCACTTGTGATACAATTCATGGAGTGATCCAAGTGAGCGTGGGTTTAATCCAATGCTCAAATTCATATTCATAAGCACTCATGAACGTTGCAGCAAACATTTGCTTATGTCTAATACTCTTTTAGACAATCCACACACCAATTCACGACAGTCTTCTTTCATACCTACTTCCAACATATGAACGACTATGGCCCGTTCGAATAATTTAACTGTTCTTAACCAACTAAATTATTCAGGAAGTCAAAACATGCAATGTGAAACACAAGAATAATACTAATCCCATACGGCCTCAAACCTTTGAGCATAAATAAAACACCTTTTATTTATCACCATATCGATTACTCATTATTTGTCGTTTCGGGTAATCAACTTCTTACTTGAATTATTACACTTGTCCCATGCTCTTTCGCATGCACACAATGTTTACCTATGGTTCTTACTTTGTGAAATAGATCAAATTGAATACATTTCCAATCATTCTCATTTCACAACTCCAAATCCTTTTTCATAAGTGTAAGAATATCAAATTCTTGCTACTTATAGAAAATGCTAGATTCTAACATTCTATGCAATCATTCTTTCGTAATGTCACTGCACCAAAGTCACAAAGACTATTGCCAATGATATTACAAAATCTTCTATCGGAGATTGTTACAAGACAATTCCTTAGATATGATGTCTCTCACTCAAAGTACATTCCTTTGAACATCCTTTTGCATAAAGGTTTCTAATCCAGTCATAGATTTTTCAATATTCAATTTCCAATATGGACAGTCTTCCATATTTTCCATTTGACAACTTATTCTTAATAGAATCTTTTCTATAATAATTTCGATCTGGTCCATTCAATACCATGCTTCCAACTACTCACAAGCAACCAATCCTCGTCGAACTTTGGATTGTCCTTTGATAGTTGTTTAATTATTTTACTCCAAACCAATTCTAGTCCCTTTTTCCTCTAAATGCGCTAGACATTTGGAAAATTTTAAAATGGTAAAACATTAAAGCATTTGAAATCGATCCTATACCTGAAGCGTATGGGACACGATGCATAATGTTTTATTTGCTATGTTCACAAAATTCGAATTGTGAAGAGGAATGTCGTAATCATAATCGAAATTTTAAGAACACACTATGTACCTTTGACTAAATTTATCAACATTTCTTAACCTAATCCTTTAGATTTGAAATGAAGCATAATATTCTCTCCCTTAATTATAGCAAAACAATTTTACAACCCTTACGACTTTGCAAGGTATAACTCTTGTTTTCTATAATTAATATTGCCAACTTGGAAAACTTTCCATAATAATGATACAATAATAAATTTTATGCTCCCACTATCATGATGATTACTATAAAAAACATAACACTTATGCTCCCACTAGCTTCGACATGTATTCAAAACATCTTAACTTCCAGAAAAACAATACCTATTGAATTTCTTAAGTCCATGTTTCTAATACTTAATGCTTTGATAATCTTTTATCAAGGCCTCTTAAGCTTATACACCTTTGCCTTAGATAGTTCATATGTGTGTCTAAACAATTAAGACTAATTGCCAAACCTCACAATTCAAATCATGGAAAGGGATACCGTAACCATAATTGAATTCGAGAATGCAACTTTACAATCACTATCTTCTTAAAATCTTTCTTAGTGAAAGCATTTCCTCACAATCATTTTCATGAAGGAGGAAATCTTATGACACTTAGATTTTAATGGTGTATATGTTCCTATCCATGTGAATTTGTCAAAACCAAAGTTTACGACAAATTCATACTCATATGGACCGAACTCTTTTAATCTTGATTTCTTGCCTTATGGTAGCACAGCTGCCCACCACGTCTTCCAAGTAGTTAAGCAGCTCACCTTTTCCTATCAATGTACCTTTCATTTATTAAGGTGCTTTGCCTTTTATGCGTTCAAAATGAGAACTCATAGGACTCACATGCATAATTAACTCAATTGGAACAGCACATAATCAAAATATTGTCAACACGATAGGTTGTAAACCTCAACTCGTGTGCTAGTGATGATCGATAAGGTTTATTTGATTTGTTCTTGAAAATTTTCAAGACCATTAAGACTCCCACTGAGCTCTTGACATATAAGATTCTCTTGTCAATAACCATTTCTTGACAAAACAAATATTCAAGAGTTAGTGTAGCTATTATCAAAACACTTCATAAATTGGTCCTAGTTGGCCTTTCTTTATCCAAGACATCACAACTTTCCACATTTTATGAATGTTATAAACCTTCTTAATACTTTTCACTCATTGTCACAATCTTAACTTTAAGACTTGTTATTGGAACGAAGTATGATTGACCTTTTGATTTAACCATTTCTTCAATTATTGATTCCTCTTCTTAAACATACAATTGTGCTAAGACTCACTTAGAGGATGAATTAAGATATGGTTCTTAATCATTAAGACCTATCATAAAGCATAAAAGCTACTCTCCCTTCTTCTTAGAACGGAGAAACTTTTATCTTTCCGCCTACTTGATTCTTCTTATTCGATTTGCTATTGATTTAAACCTTTTTAATCAATTTCGAATTATACTTAATCTTATAAGTATAATCATATTTACTAAACCTTTAGTAAATCATGACGAATATCTTTGTTACTCTTATGGTGGACTTGATCAACATGCAACTTTGTGTACTCGATCTCCTAGTCCTTCACTTGACGCTTTGTCAACGAATTAGTCTAATTTCCAAATATGAAATTTCTCATTCATCATGCAACCAAGTTGTGTGATTCCAAATTTCTGTCCAATTGAAACTTGGGCGATGAGAAACTCTCCCTATTTGGTAAATTCTCGACTTTTCCATAAACACCATAAATAAGAATCATATCCATTTGTTGTAGAAATATGCAAACACCAATTTTCATAATGATTTCATTGCAAGGAAATAGACAAACAAATAAATAAGTCAAACAAAATTTATTTTATTTATAAAAGCAACGGAAAATATTTGTCCTTACAATGCAAAATCCAGTGAAAATTATGTATTTCAAAAGGAAAATTTCTAACAACTCTATCATAACTATCTAAGCTAAAAATCTAATCTTCAAGTCCATGTGATCAAGATCCATTTCTTGTGATTAGATTCATCTTGCTCTTTCACCAAGCTTCCTTTCTTTTCACCGATCCTGCAAAACATTCAAATGCAATCTTATCACATCATGTATTAAGAATCAATGAATAAGAACTTAACGGAGTTAGATAGTGGATTTTACCTGAAGCGTAGTCATACTCTTTGACTTTCTCATCTTTGGAAATTTCAGGCTCTTGGGGCAGACTTCTATCCAACGCCCTTTCTCTTGGCAGCAAACGCGGGTCGCTTCTCTTAGAACGTCCTCGGAAGCATGGTCGGTTGACTCTCCCAACAAATACGCTCCATTGCTTCGCCAAATCATTTCTGATTCAGCAGCAATGAGCATGTTAGTTAGGTCAATGAGGTTGTCGTCATGATCCGTCATATAATACTTTCTTTTGAACTCATTATATGATTCAGGAAGTGACTGCAAAACCCAATTTATAGCCAACTCATTCGGGAATGACACACCCAACATTATCAACCTATCAATGTGTAATTTCATTCCTAGAACGTGGGCACACACGGGCTTACCATCTTCATGTTTCATTTCCAATAGGGCTTTAGTGATATTGAACCTTTCAATTTTTCGATCTTGTGGGTTAGGGAGAACAATTGGAGGAGGTGGAGGAAGTGAAGCATGATATCTTGTTCCTCGATCGAATCGTGGAATACCATCTTCATGTGGAATGCTTGTTCCACAGGATTTGAAAAGACCATAGTTGTCGAACTTTGGCATCTACAAAACGGGAGAAAACAGATTCAAGTTAGTTTATTGATTGATTGAGTCCTTAGTAGATCACCCAAATGAGATACTAAGGCTAGGACCCAACACAATATGCTACAACCAAGAAAAGGGATGCCGTAATCTAGTTGCGGAATATTTGAAGGTAAGTGAATGACGATTCACTAATTTCCACCATGAAAAATGAATAAATTTAAGTTTTAAATCTATGAAAACTCCTAGATCCTTTGAGATTCATTGAACATTTCAATGGCATGTTTATATCTCGATATGCGCCTCTTGTTTGTGACTGGGATGCCGAGGATCACAAAGCGGGTGTGAATAACCATGCAAACTTACATGGTGCCCTCACATGTTACAATCACCTATTCGATATGCCGGTAAACTACACACACTCCACCGAACTATGACAAACATTGAGTCACCCTTTGCTACCTTTGCTTAAAACCATTTAGTGTGCCGATAAACCACACACGCTCCACTAACGTCTTCGCAAGGGCACAAAGTGTAATTTCATGGAATTGCATCAATTCACTTTTGCCTAAGTAACTAAGATTGGGAATTTGAAAAACATTTAGTTACTTTGTATTTCATTATACTTATAATGGAAGGTTTCGTCCTATCCTACCCGTTCGGCTAACGACCCTCCACTAGTCAAGAGTGCGGTGGGTAAGAGTGGATACCCATTCAATCACCATATTATAGGCAATTTCCTTAAACACCCCTTATAGACCAGCTTCGTGAATGAGGCCTACTAACGGTAAGATTGACTTTAACTCATACATATATATAATGTTAGACTTTTAATGTTAAATATATAGTATACGGTGTATTTTATACCTTTTAAAATACTAAGTGGTCAAATTTAACAATTATACTTTTAATTCAATTAAATTGCAAACCTAAACTTTTATGGATTTATTAAACTTCTTTTAATTATACACTTTAATTAATTAATAAAACCATAAGGGTGTAAATTGAACTTTGCAAAACATTACTAGGGTTTTAGAATTTAATATTCCTAATTAAACTTTTAATCAACTTTTAAATTCCAAAACTTGAGGGCAAGTTTTGAAACATTTCAAAACATTAGGGTTTAGAATTTAAATATACATCAAAATTAAACTGTTAATCAAAATTTAAATTCCAAAACTTGAGGGCAAGTTTTGAAGCCTTTTTTCAAAACATTAGGGTTTCAACTATTTAAATTTCAAAACAACAAAACTTTTGGGTTCAAATTTAAACTATAAAACCTAAAGGAAAAAATATGAAGCTTTTCATAATATCAAGGATCAAATAACAAATAATCTTAATTAACATTTAATCACATAATTATCGATATTTGATTTATTTAATGATTTTTTGCAAAACAATTTATCTATTTAATCAAAATAATCAATCAATTATCACATAAGGAAACAATTATCTTATTAATTGATAAATATCTTCAATTAGATCAAGAATATAGTCAAATATATCATAAAATCGGATTTATATTGATCTAATATGATAAGGTAACTATCCCTAAGCAAAAACAGCAAGAAATCCCGAGATATACTCCATCTGACGAGTTGACTCGTCGAGTCAAGCTTGGACTCGTCGAGTCTGCATGGACTCGGCGAGTCCAACCTCCAGAAACTAAAAAATCGAATTTTTTGAACATGTAATGCATCAATACAATTGAAACCAGTCTAGGCTCTGATACCACTGATGGGTTTTGGTCCTAAGAACATCCTATGTGCTCATACAAACCCTAATGCTTGGATCTAGGTTTCTCTATTGTACATGCAAGTTATCCAAGACTATAAACCCTAATTCTAGCATTCAAATAATCATATTAACATGAGAATAGGTTTATAATGTTACCTTGATTGTTATGTAGCAATAACAATCCCAAATCTCCTTGTATTAACTTTGGAAGGCTTAGAGTCACAAGTGTCACTCCTCTAATGGTTCACAAACACCATAAGCAAGAGGATGAAGAGGAGAGAGGATGGAGGCTGCCCAAAAACGTGTGAAACCCTAGAAAGATCATTAGCCATGTTTTTGAGTCATAAGGGTCTTATATATAGTAAGGCTATTAGGGTCATCTAACAAGGAAACCCTAATTTGGATGCTTAAGCTCTAAGCAACCCATGGAGCCCTTTCCTCAAGGCCTTGGACGATTTCATATGGGCTTCCCCTATAGAATTCGTCCACCTTATAATATAAGGCAATCCATGGCCCAAATTTCAATTATCTTATAATTACAATTCCAGTCCCTTAAGTTTAATTAATCTCTTCTAGTCACAAAACTAATTACTAATTAATTCTTGACTAATATTAATTAAACAATATGATTTCTCTTTTAATATATTATTCTTATAATATATTAATAAATCATATTTAATCCTTTCTCTCCATAATTCATCCTATCAAGTTGCTTTGGTGAAGGCAACCCAAAAGGACCATGCACCATCGGGTCAAGTACATACCAAAATAGTTATGGACTTAGATACTAATCCAACACATACAACCCTAAATGCCTTGGATCTATGTTTTCTCTAGTTATACATGTAATGGTGTTTCTAAAGCATTAAGCCTATAATTAGAATACAAATGATATAAACTATATGAAATACTAGTTAGGATGACATATCTCTTATGTAGCGTGAAACCTTGTTGTATTTAGCCTTTAAAAGCTTAGCCCCAATAGTGTGGAAGCCTCAAATGGAATCAAAACACACCATGGACAAAGGTGGCTCTTGAGAGAGAATTCCATGCACCCAAAACGCCACATATGAACTCTTAGAACATAGGCATACAATTTTGGTCACAGAGTAACCTATTTATATGTAGGACTCCAAGGGTCATGGGTATAACCCAAATCCATACCCATGGGTTTATGATCCATGGTTCATGTGGCTCAACTCTTTATGTATCCATACATAAACTTGGTCCAACATGGAATAAGCCCAACACATATAAATATAAATATAAGTAATTACCATAATTAGTCCCCATAAATTTAATTAGTCTCTTTTGATCACTAAATTAATTCCAAATCAATTCTTGATCAATACTAATTAAAACATATGATTTCATATTATAACTTATAATATATTAATAAATCATATATAACCTTCTCTCAAGAATCCATCCTAACAAATTGTCCAAATGATATGCAACCCAAATGGACCATGCTAATCTCGGGTCAAGTACATACCAATAATAGTTATGGGCTTAGACGTCTAATCCAATAATGATATAGGGGAAGGTGGTGACTGATGTGCATTGGGCGATTGGGGAAAGTCGGAGGCCGGTTCAGAGATGGAAGGAGAGGTCAGATCAAAGATGATTGGGGAGGCTGGTTCAGAAGGTGAAGGGATGATGGGAGTGAGAGAAGTGGTGGTGGTGTTTGGAGGGTAAGGAGTTAGAGGGTAAAGATGTAAACATGAAGAACTCATAAATAGTTGGAAGAGTGGATTTCATGGAGGGAAAAACTTTGTAAGGGAACTGGTTGGTGACAAACTTAACATGCCGGGAGTGATAAATATGGTGGATGTCAAGATTATAACACTTGTATGCAGACTTGTCTATGGAGTAACCCAAGAAAAGGCACGAGGTGGATCGTGGATGAAGCTTTGAGGGGGAGTAGGGACAAAGCCATGGATAGAAAAGGCAACCAAATGGCTTGAGTTTGGTGTAGTTGGGAGAGTGACCATATATAACATCAAATGAACTTTTAGAGTTTAAAAATATTTTGATAATTTTGTGTATTATGTCGTG
Source organism: Lactuca saligna (assembly GCF_052625555.1). Taxonomy (NCBI): domain Eukaryota; kingdom Viridiplantae; phylum Streptophyta; class Magnoliopsida; order Asterales; family Asteraceae; genus Lactuca; species Lactuca saligna. The sequence goes on along the minus strand of NC_136419.1, from coordinate 58,601,285 downwards.
TTTGTTGATTATTATTCCAAGTATGTTTGGTTTTATCCTATTAAACACAAATCATATGTCTCCAAAATATTCCCATAATATATGTTTTTGGTGGAAAAATTCTTTCAAAAACCTATTATCTCCATGTTTATTGACAATGGTGGTGAATATCAAGCTCTTATTCCTATATTTCAGTATAAGAGCTTGATATTCACCACCATTGTCAATAAACATGGAGATAATAGGTTTTTGAAAGAATTTTTCCACCAAAAACATATATTATGGGAATATTTTGGAGACATATGATTTGTGTTTAATAGGATAAAACCAAACATACTTGGAATAATAATCAACAAACACGAGATAATACACAAAATTATCAAAATATTTTTTAACTGGTCCCCAAACATCTAAACAATTAAGCTGCAGAGGTTGAGTGGTATTAAAGGAGTTGGAGCCAAATGGAAGTTTGTGGCCTTTATTAACTGAACATGATGCATAATGAAAATTCATACTAGAAAAATGAAGACCAAAGTCTTTAGCAAGATTCTTAAAAACACGAGTAGATTGATGACCAAAAACGTGGTGGAGATCAAGAGATGACAATTTAATGGTGGTGTTGATTTGTAGAGGAGAGATTTGATGAAAGACCCAAACTTTCATACTAAAGACATTGTTACTCCAAGTTACTCCAAAACATGATACATGCATATTTATAAACAATATTTTACATTGATAGTTTAATTACAAAAGACTGGATACAGACCGACTATTTAGACTATTACAAAGTGTTATAATTATTACATAACTACCCAGAATATTATAGTTTTATACATACATGAAAACTAATTACAAAAGTAATAGTATTATCTATTCAAAATCTTCTAACAGTATATGTCTATACTGGATGCTTATTACCTGCAATTATTAAACACTGAGAGGGGTAAGCGGTGACGCTTAGTGAATTCAATAATAGATACAATATAACGTTATGCCATATATATACTTCAATATGGTAGAAGCAAAGAGGAACAAGGAACAACAAAGGCATATGTGAATCATGTGACAAGCTTTTCATATCAATCAGTGATTTGATTCAAACATATACAATCAATAAGACTTTCGCCCAAGTGGCACATAAAATACAATTTCGGATTATCAATTTGCCAGAATATACATGCTTTTAGCCCTACATAGCCCTATGCCAATACCAGAAGTTATACAAGTCATGCTCTACATGGCCAAAGGCACAAAGCCAATACCAGAAGTTATACGAGTCATGCTCTACATGGCCAAATTCATAAATCTGATACTAGAAAAATACGAGACAATACCAAAAGTTATACGAGTCATGCTCTACATAGCCAAAGGTATAAAACCAGAATAATAACACGGAAAAACACATAGCACATATAACACATAATATACAATTGTTCCTATATATTGAACTCACTGTGAAATAATCGGAGGTTAAAATAGTAATTTGGGCAGCACTTCGTGTCTAAAAATGACTTCTTTTGATGAAAACGAAGAATTTTAGTTGAAAACCGGCCTTACTCGGGCAAAGTTTCGACTTGAAAATATGATTTTCTTGGGAACTTCGAAGCGTCGGGACTAGCTTCGGGTGTCGGGATGATACCGAGACTTCAGGGGGTTAAAAGTAGGCTAAAGAAGGGTTTGAGTGAGAGAAAGTATGGTTTGTAATAAAAAAACCCGGGGGTCTTCGGTTTCTACTTATAGTAGGAGGTTGATCCCTCGAAAGCAATGCGTTCCCGAATTCAGCACGTTCATACGAACGCAACACGTTCATAAGAATGCAACGCGTTCCAGTGGGTACATGGCTTCGGACGTGTCAAGATGCGATATACCTATCCACTTCATGCGAACACGGGGTGTTCCCTCCGAACGCAGCGGTTGAATTAGAGCTGGATGAGGTAGCATTGACAACATGATTTTGAGAGTGAGTTCCGATGATGTTATGATCTTTAAGAAAATGAACAAGATTTCTGCTATTACGAATTTCATGACCCGAAATCCGACAAAAGTAACAGTAAGTGGAACAACGGTTTTTGTGGTACTAATTGTTGTTGTTCTGGTGGTTGGTGCGTGATTGGTTGTCATAGTTAAAGCACCCAAAGTTTTGTTACCAAGGTTAAGAATCAAAAGAAGGTCGGTTGTTGGTCTTCCTTGGTTGATGGTGAGAGTAGTTGTGACAATCGTCAATCTTGAGTCAAGTCAAGTCATCAAGTCAAGCCGGTCAACTCGATTAAACCTTGTGTATTAGGGTTTGTGTTATGTTCATACTGTATAACTTGCTATATTAATGGGAAAACATCACTTGAGAAAAGTCTTGTGTTAAAAATTTCCTAAGCCCTAGTGCTAATCAATGAACTAAACTGATAAAAACCATGTTGCATACTCATTGGGAGTGTGTGGGATCCTTAACCATGACTTAACGGGGCTCAAGAAACTTGCATTGCGGAGCCAAACACTCACAAATGCCACACTTGAAATCTCTCTCAAATATCTCTCTGTATGAGAAATCTCCCCAAGAATGAGAAATCTCTCCCAAATCTCTCTCAAATATCTCTCTGTATGAGAAATCTCTCCACGAATGTCAAATCTCTCCCAAATCTCTCCAAGTATGTGAAACCTCTCTCAAATATCTCTTTGTATGAGAAATCTCTCCAAGAATGTCAAATCTCTCCCAAATCTCTCCAAGTATGAGAAATCTCCCTCAAATAGTTCCCGTAACTTTTTAGAATCATTCGGGTCATTCCGGCCCTTAACCGGGTCAAAAACGGCTTAAAACGGGGCGAAAACGAGAAAAATAGGCTTTAGGAACCGAAACCAAGAAGAGAGGCTTCTTAGGCGAGGACCGAGCCTCTGTTGGCTAAGACGCGAGGACCGAGCCTCTGTTGGTTAAGGCGCGCGAGGACCGAGCCTCTGTTGGCTAAGACGCGAGGACCGAGCCTCTGTTGGTTAAGGTGCGCGAGGACCGAGCCTCTGTTGGCTAAGACGCGAGGACCGAGCCTCTGTTGGTTAAGGCGCGCGAGGACCGAGCCTCTGTTGGCTAAGGAGCGCGAGGACCGAGCCTCTGTTGGTTAAGGCGCGCGAGGACCAAGCCTCTGTTGGCTAAGGCGCGCAAGGACCGAGCCTCGGTCTCTGTCGCTTCTCCGCCTCTCTATCTCTTCCCTACTCTCGGTCTCTACTCTGCCTCTCTGTCTCTTCGCGCCCCTCTGTTCTCTCCCCCCCCCCTCTCGGTTCCTACCCTCTCCCTTCTCCCCTCTCGGTTTCTACCCTTCCTCCTCTTGGTTTCAGCATCAGAAGGCCGAACCTCGGCCAGATTTCGGAAATTTGTCACTTTTAGCCCATTTTTGATATTTTTAACATTTTGAGCCCGTTTTTCGTGATTTTAAAGCAAGATTTTCTCAAGAAATTATATTTTAACATAATAAACTCTAAATATTCATAATTTAAACATATTTTTATGAAAATCATTATCTAAATAATAAAGATCTAATGGAGGATTTATTTAAGGTGGAGTGTTGACTTTGCCTTATCTTATGACACAAGCAACCAACCCATACCCACTCTATGACCAGCCATACCTCCCCACCTTACCTATGTCACTTCAATGTCCCTTACACTCAAATTACACTCACTCCCACATTTTTTTTTGAGCTGGAACAAACACCCACACTCCTCATTTTCTCTCATTTCATTCCACTAAGTAACAAACACCACTTTTCTCTCAAACTTTTTCTACACAAATTTTCGAGATTCAAGGTTGATTTCAAGTGTTCTTCCACTCTTAGTAAGTAAAAATTCATCCTCCCTATTATTATTTCACTTCATTCTACTCAAATCTTTGATTGCTTACACAAACTCCATAACTATAATGTTAGATTCTCGAAAATCTTCAAGGCATCTCCAAGTGTTCTTGAATTAAACACTTCCATTCTTCAACAATCATCTACTAAAATCACTTAAGGTGAGTTCATACCCATACATTTTCATGTTTTCTCAAGTTTTCAGGGGGGGGGGGGGGGGGAATACAAGCTAAAACACTAAGAACATAACTAAATTTTTCTAACAGCCTTCATCAGAAAAGTTCAACTCCATTCACGGACTATTTTGGGCATCTTAAACATTTTTGTTTTCAAAACTGTACAAGTTTCAAATAGTTCAAGTTCTTAGCTTTAAAATGGCTACTTGCACATCTCCATACGATTTTTCTACAATTTATGGTGATTTTTACAAAACTGCCTATCATTTAAAACAACAATCCGGACCAGTCTATGATTTTGGACTTATTCACCCAGGTTGGAGGTCATTAAAAATCGTGATAAAAATTATGAGTAAACTAGACACATTTTGTGAACTCTCAGAATTTACGGATCTAGTTTTCGACTTCGTATGATTTTTCTATGATTTTTCCAAAACAGGGCAGAATGGCTAAAGTTAGCCAACAACATGTAAATATCATAACACTTTGTATTATGTTGAGCAAAGTGTATAATCATGAGTTCTAATTATTGAATGTGTTTCCTTGTTAGTTTTTCATCATGAATTGAAACTAAGTAATTCATAATAAATATTATTCATTCATTTAGAACGCGTATATTAAACTATAAAAAGTATAGTTTGATAAATTCATAACACTAATACATATCTATAAAAGAGTTCATACATATTACATACATTTTAGATAAACTATAATAGGTATAGTTTATGATACATCACTCAACACACTCGTACAAAAAGGGTACATTCATACAAGAAAGGTTTATATTCACACACATTTCACGTAAACTTGTTAACCTATGTTGTGAGACTCTCTCTCTCCCCGTACGTCCGAGTGCGTGATATAATTCCTGGTAGTTATAATCAGAATCTCCTTGAGGGAGAACGTGATACTTGTATATAGATCTATATTGGGTTTGACACCCCACACCTTGCTGCTAGCTACAGTGGGACCTGCTAGTCTACGGGTGACAAATGTCATTTCATTTTCACGACGCCTAAGAAACGTTGTGGCAGGTTCACATAGTCACAGTATGATTATAACGACTCACCTAGGGAGATAACAATTCATAAAGTTTACGGGATTTCATAAAACCGAAGTAGGTTTTAGGTTGATTTAAAAATTTACTTTCCATATCATTTCAAACTCACGACATTTCTACTATGTAAGGATGATTTCTTATACATTTTGGTCTTTGGTTATAAGGCTACATTATACGGATTTTAAGGAAAATATCGGATTTTTCTGAAACAAACGCGACATTTATATGTGAAAGACTTCTACTAAGTTTTATAATAAAAGCTTATGAACTCACCAACCTTTGTGTTGACACTTTTCAAACAACTTGTATTCTCAGGAAAACACTAACCAGGAAATCAAGTGCTTTTGAGGATGGGACGTTAAGGCGTCAAACTTTTCATATTTTGTCAACATATTGTAATTGATTTCGAATCATGTAATTCATACAAGTGATGTAACTTTTTCAATTATATATATATGTTGGTTGTGTTTGCTTAAATTACTATTGAAATTGTGGTTATGATACTATACATGAAGTCCTCCACCCCCGGACGTTTCCGCCATCCTTGGTTTGGGGGTGTGACAGTAGTTGGTAGTAGCAATGAGTGGGGTTGAATATGTTTTTGAGAGATCGTTCAAAATCAACTAATTTGTCAAAGAGTTTAAAGAAAGACATTCATGTTTCTTGAATCTTGAGGGCAACAATGATGGGTCCATATTCTTCTCCAAGCTGACTTAGTAACCATGAGATCCTCCTCATCAATGGGGCTTTGTGCAATTGCAAGTTCATCTGCAATCATCCTCAAGTCATGAATAAAATCAACAATAGAGTGATTTCCTTTAGGGTTCTTTGCGAGTTTAGATTTGAGGGAGATGATTATGGACCAAGATTGACTAGCATAACTTGTACCTAGTTGATCCCAAGTATGGGGCTGAAGATGATCTGGTCTTGTCTGTACCAGAGTGTGTACGCAGGGTTTCACGTGGTGGTGGTGTATTTGGTGAGAGTTTTGGATGGTGATGGTATAGATCCAGTAATGAAATCGTCTAGGGCAAGGCCAATGAGGGCTGATTGAACTTGCTTGCGCCACACTGGGAAGTTTGTGGCTGTGAGTTTGATTGGAAAGTGACTTGTGGCTGTGAGTTGAATGGTGGTTTCAGAAGGTGCCATGATAACAGCTAGAATTAGGGTTTCGATAGGGAGAAGAAGATCGAGACTCATTAGAGTGGGTGAAGCTCTGATACCATAAAGAGGCTTGTAATTCATATTCTGTTCACTGATTATACATGACATAAATAGGGATTTGTACAAAAGGTAAGTCACAAGTTAGAGTCTACACATGGAATGATTGTAATATAAATATAGAGAAACATATGTACAATTGGTGCTTGATCATAATTTGCTATTCTCCTTGATACAATAAATATATTTTGATATGTTATGTACCAACAAGAATTTAACACAAGAAAACAAGAACATGAATTTCTCTTAAATTATGCGCCAATACAAAAAAAAAAAAAAAAAAAAAAAAAAAAAAAAAACCCAAAAAAACCCAAAAAAACTTTGCTAGATTTGAGGGATTTTTTCGAAAAAAAAATAAGTGTTTATTCGAAAAAAAAAATTGAAGTGTTTTTTCGGGAAAAGTTTATGTAAAATTTATAGGAAAACTCTTATAAAAATGTCAAATCGAAAAAATAAAAAATATATAAAAACTTTTTTATGAAAAATAAAATAAAGTTGATGCTTAATCTGAAAATCCTCTACTATATAAGGTTTTTTTTATGTAATTAACTCTAGTATATAAGGTTTTATGTAATTAACTCTTATAACTATTTCAACTTAACATATTATGACTCTCATATATGACAAGCTATCACAAACCATTTTGCTACAAAATTTTAAAAAAAAAAAAAAAAAAAAAAAAAAAAAAAAAAAACATATTCAAGAGAATTTTTTGATATTAAAACTTTTTATTATATATATTTTTACGTTATCTAAAACATTTAATTTAAATATGAGTCTTGATCTGTACGGAAAAAAAAAGGTCATGATGACATTATCTACATCCATACCCTCCTTGCGGAGTAGATCATACATCCAAGCAAGTCTTTGACCTGAGAACAGGATAATTCTCATTATTCATGACATGGTTATAGCTTTTCTCGGTTGATTTTTCATGGTTTGGAAAAATTTCCGTCTAAATTGAGAACCAAATTCTAATATTTGATCTAGGATCGTCCAAACCAAAAACCGAATTTGGCTTCAACTTTAACAAAAGATAACCAAACAGCAAAATCAAAAGGAGTTGTCCGCTATTTTATTTTTACATGCTTCAATTTATGGCAACCAACCGTCTTTCTTTATGAACGTTGTGTCTCATTCAAGTGGTTTGCATAGTATTGCATGTGGATTGTATTTTCCATGTGCTAACAAAGTTAACGCGTATAAAACTTATGTCCAAAAAGGAAACGGTATCATATCTGATATTTAACCTTTTAATTTTGTCATCTATTCGGTTTAATTTTTAAGTCTTCCCGTTTTAACCAAGCATTAAACACTACTTGCTTAAATGCATCGACTAACTTTTTTCTTTTTGTCATCATCGTTCATTGGTTTGAGAAATTTGGAGTTTTAAGCGGTACATAAATAAACATTTTAGCTAAATTACCGATCATCTTATTTGTTAATAGTGGTAGACATGTGACAGGTCAATCTTAGGGGGGAAAAGAAAGAAAAAAAATTAATCTGGTTTACGTGAAAAAAATAAATCGTGAGAATTAAAAAAAAAAATGATTCCTACACAATAACTTTTTACCGCACACAACAATATTTTATAAATAGATAATTTTACCCTTTCTTAATTTTATAATTTACCTCCATATTTACAACTTTTCCTCAATTGTACACTTTACCCCTCCCATTCTATAAATATAAATATATATATATATATATATATATATATATATATATATATATATATATATATATATATATATATATATATATATATATATTATTTTCTAAAAACACTCATTCCTATCTATCATATATTTCTTCTACGTACCATATATTTATACTTACTAAAAATTGTCAATTTTATCATTTTTTTTGTTACGACATATAACTTGATAATAACTTTTAAAATCAAAGACTTAACTATATAATCAAACTTTTTCCAATCAAATTTATTAAACAACCATTAATCTAAACAAGTATCCACATAAAAAAAAAAATACTATGGTAGGCTTAAAAAGAACATTTGAATCAAGCAACCATGTCAATAAAAAAAATACTATGATGAACTTAAAAAGGACCGTCTAAATCAAACGTATCTAATGAATATACGTTTAAATCAAATAAGTTGTTTTCACCATTTGCTTCATTACGTCTTTGTGAAGATTCTACCAACTCAAATCTTGAAGGATCCCGTGTCGTTGATGTTATTCCTCCTTTCTTTTTTGATTTTGGAGGTCTTCCTTTTGGTCGTTGAACCACCAGCTCAAAAAAGGCATCAGATTGGTTCAAAAGTTCAGTAATCAGCGAAAGTGCATGTTTTTTCTTGTTTAAGGGCCACCTTTGGTACGTTGAGCGCAATTCATTAAGTAACTCATCAAGTCTACCAGTGTCTTCATCATGCAAATCATTTTGTGAATTTAGCGATAGTGTGTGAATCCTCCATTGCGGATGGATTAAATCCAATGGAAAAGTAGTTCCTTGCCAATATTTTATCTTGTGAGCACATGGAAGACCCATGGTTGCCATATAGTGACCGGTGCAAGGAGTCATACTACCTAAAAATACAAAATAATTAATAAATGTTAGTAAATAATAAAGGTTAACAAACAATAAGAAAGGTAAATATTACCATCTTTCGTAAAACTATATTGCTTATATATCTCCTTTAAGGCAAAGTGAGATACGTCAAAATGAAGTTCTCTAAATAATGGCATAGTGCCATCATGATGAACATGAATTTTCTCACTTAAGAGTTTTACTTTAATCTCATTAAATTCATGCTCAACTACAAAACAAATTTTCTCTTTCACCTCCCTCAAATCTCCCGTAGAAACTTGCAAATATTGTTTAAGTTTAGCATGTGCACCTTCAACTCTTGATGACGATCGATTGCCAAAATGCAAGTACTTATCGGTCCAAGTACTAACAAACTTTTCTTTCCAAGGCAACCATACATTTTTTATGTACTTAATTGCGCCTTTCTTCTCTTTATGAATTGATGTAAATTTAAACCAATTTTCCTCAAAAAGAGCTTCCGTTGTCGAATATACAACATTATTCCAATCAGATATAAAAATATCGAACTCTTCGGCACGTCCAAAATATTTCTTGCAATTTGCCAGTACATTTTTTTCAATATGCCAAACACATAAAAGATTTGATGTCGTAGGAAAAACTTTTTTTATGACATTTATTAACGCCAATTCCCTATCTGACATAATCACACACGGGTCTTGTCCAATAATCTCTTTAAATGCTCGTAATGCCCAAGAATAGTTTTCTTCATCTTCTCTTTCCAAGAAAACAAACCCAAAATAAAAGGCAGTATTAAAACATGAAACACCAATAATATCAAGGAGTGACATGTTATATTTATTGGTTTTGTAGGTGTAATCCATCAAAAATATGTTGGAGAAAGCTTTAGCCAATTTAATCGACAAAGGGTGTGCAATGAATAAACGAGATATCCGCCCCTCTGCATTATGTGAAATGTCATAAGTAAAACCACCTTCATCAAGCTCCTCAAATAATGCATTGATCATAGGTCGATTCCTTAAATTTTCCCTTCGTATTTTTCTCTTCATGTTGTATATGTTTCTAGAGATTACTGGTAGATTTGGGGTTTGTTGACGCAAAGAAGAAAGAATTTGTCTCGGGGGAATCCCTGCCTTGGTCATTTCTTTAACACTGTTTATGCTTTCCGATGGTAACTGATGAAACAAGGGATGTCCGGAGATGTCCGTAGATGGCTCATGGTTATGTGATAAGTCTTTTACATCAAATATCCAAGCACCATCACTACTCCTTTTGCCCAAAAGCTTAAAAGGACAATTAATCAAACGCGATCCAGTGGTTTTTTTTCGTTTACCTGAAATACCTCGTATATCTCGATATAAACCACCTCTGTCACATTGCAAAATCACATGTTTGTCTTTTCTTGAACCACGAATAGATATCCCATATCCTTTAGAATAATAAAATTCTCGAACACTCTTCAATAAATCATCACACGAGTCAAATTTCGAAGTAGTTAAATAAACATTTTCACTCAGTGGCATTGATGGAGTTGATTCCATTGAAATTGTCTATTACATAATCACACACAAATTAAGAAATTCAGTACAAATAATAGTGATAAACAGAAAAATATAGTTTGATGAAATTAACTTAAAAATTTAACATTAGCGTGTTAAGTGACTAGGTGACTAGGTAAGCTTTACATTTATATTCTTCAATAGCATGGATTTTTGGGCTTACAATCAAGACAAATAGCAAAGTATTTGATGTATTTGATGAAATTAGTAGAAAGGTAAACAAAATATTCATTGATTTTTTGGATGAATAGGGTTTAAAGATATTTACTCTTATTAATATAAGCATTATGTAGTGTAACTAAGGGAGAAGAATTGATTTTTTCAATACAAACAACAAACAGTGGTTTTGACCTTTTTCAACGGTTTTGATCTTTTTCATTCTCAAATTACAAACTAGAATTGAATATACAAACTAGAATTGAAAATAAAATCATAATAGTAGCAACGATACAAAAATCACAATACCAATAATTCAATATAAAATCACAACTCAATTAATGGAAGAAATACAATCACAATATAAAATCACAAACCAAAAAATAAAGGATAAAAGTGACCTCAGTGGGGCAGCCGGCTATGGCGGTGAAGCAAACCTAAGATGCAAGTTACCAATGATCGCCGATGAGAAGCGTAGACTCGTTTTTGTGTTTGTATATTGGGAAGGGTTTTAGACGGGAGAGGGTGGATTGTAAAGTTTATTAAAATAGAGAAAAGGGTAAAATTGTCTATTTATAAAAAATTGTTGTGTACGATAAAAAGTTGTTGTGTACGAATCAGCTCCTTTAAAAAAATATTCGAAGATGTCAATCCTGATCCTGAGAATTAATGAATGATAAATCTTGTAACTTTAATTTATTTGATTTTTATGTCGACATTAATGAAAATAAATTAAATATATAGATATCATTTTAAAAAAGGACAAAATATTATTGTACTTTTAATTTTATCTCTAAAAGAATGATTCATTGTATATATACTCTTCACTCAATCATTAATAATTACACGATTATATCGGATCCAAATCTAATCAAAATAACAGGGATGATCTCAAAAATGACAATTAAAGATGAATATGTTTTTCAACTAGCTTTAGCTTTTGAGGTATATGCCAAAATGATCATGGTTTTCGAATAAGCATTTTGAAGCCTAAAAAGTTATAGTCATGAAAATATTGATGATAAAATTGCAAAAATAATATGTGATTTTTTATTTTATGTGGCTAAGGTTTAAATATTGACAAAACTGATAAATGATCGTTGTGGTTTAGCTGAAAATTATCACTTTAATCCAAAAAAGTTTGGATTAGCACTAGAGGTATAAACTTTTCATTTTGTTGTAAGTTTGGTCCAATTCGCTATGAACTTTTTTTTAATGGTGATTTTGCCGTTATTTTTTTTCTTTTGCAGTTTGGTTCATCTCTCTCTCTCTCTCTCTCTCTCTCTCTCTCTCTCTCTCTCTCTCTCTCTCTCTCTCGTTTCACAAGCAAACACACAAACACAGATCCACCTTTAAGAACATCAAGAACGCCCAATACTCCCCTCTTTTCTCTAGCAAAGCAGATCCTTCGGTCACCACCATAAACATCGCCAAACCACCAACAATCACCAGTTTTGCCTAGAAAAATCGAGCCTTCAGAAAACCATCATCATATTCATCTTCAACCCACCATGAAAAATCACCACCAACGAGAATCCATCATCCCCATCTGCCTTATTCTTCCATTTATCTTCTAATCAAGTTGCAGCTCAAAAAACATATTAAGAAAGATGAAGGATGAAGAATGAGGGATTATGATTGAATGGAGAAGTGATGCTTGTGATCGAACAAAAAAAAGAAAAAGAATAAGGTTCAGACCTGCAATCGAGTTTGAAGAAGGAAAGAAGGAGACGCATACAAAATTAATGAAGGTGGTCGGATGATCGTTGACTTCAGATCTTCTGTAAGTTGACGATGACAAAGTTAGATCTAGAAATAGGCACACACACACACATAGGTTTGGGTTCGGGAAGAATATCATCAAAGTCGAACAATTTAAACCCAGATACATTGAAGACAACGCTTGCAATAACCTTGTAGATCTGGTGCACCATTCGAAGTGATTTCAAAAATCGATTTCATCTCATCTCAGCTCTCCTCCCTCCTCTCTGTTCAGAATGGATGAATGGCGGCTAGGGTTCCGTCAATGGTGGTTCACAGTAGTGGAAGAGGAGGCGACGGGTTGGCGGAAACGAGAATGAAGGTTATTGGGCGGAGTTTTACGTCAAGCAGGTGGCAATGGTGGGCGATTGGTAGTATTGAATGGTATCGAGAGCAAGAGTGGGAGGAAGAAGATAAGCTAGATGGGTGAATTTGGGGGGGGGGGGGGAGAGAGAGAGAGAGAGAGAGAGAGAAAGAAAGAAAGAAAGAAAGTGAAAAAGAGATAGTTTGCATTTTCACTTTCTATTTTTTATATTATAAAAATTATATAAATTAAGTAGAAAAGGCAAATTTTCTTTTTTCTTTTTTCTTCTGAAAAATCTTTAACTAATAAAAAAGAAAAAGAAAAAAATATGGGTAAAATCATCATTATGAAAAAGTTCATAGCAAATTGGAACAAACTCACAAAAAAAAATGAAAAAGTTTGGACCTCTGGTGCTAGTCCAAACCTTTTTGACCAAAGTGGTAATTTTCGACAAACCACAAGGACCATTTGTGCAGTTTTTGTAACACTCTATCCCGAATCGTTTCTTTTTGGGTGCGTGTGATGTAATTTAGATGATCCAAGTATTCGGTTGTGTTTTGGAGCCAAATGGTATTTTGGTAATATGTCAGCTCGGGCTCTTATGGGGATTGGATGTTTGTTCGGGAAAATGTAAGGCAAGTATGAGTTGATTAAAGCGTAGAACTTCTTATGACCTTTTTGTGGATGTAAGGATCGTCGAAATTGAGTTTATAGCGAATAAGTTATGGCCTTCTGAGTTTTCAGGGTTTAAGAAGAAACCCTAGTATACAGAGCGTACATAAAAATTACGTGGGGCGTACTAGTGCGAAGGGAAGTACGTTAGGCGTACATTGATGTACGCTTAACGTACCAACAAGGAAGGATCGCGAACCTTGGTCTCGTACGTTGGGCGTACGAGGAGCATGATGGGTGTATGAGGGGTGCTTTAACCCTAAAATTTGATCATGTGTACCCTATTTAAACATCCTTATTGCTTAGGGTTGGCCTCCTTATCAGCCTCTAAAGCCCCAAAAACCCTAAAAACGAGTCTTAGCTTCCATTTTTGGGTGTTTGAGCCTTTGGTGTTTATTTTGTGGATCTAGAAGAAGAAAGAGAGTCTTGAAGACTTATTCTTTGAAGGAAAGCTTTGAGATCCAACATTTGCATCTCCTTTTGGTAGCTTGGGGGGTATAAAGTCTAAACCTTGCCTTTTCATTTCATGGATCTTCTTCTTGGTTCATTTTTGGTCATTTTGACCGGTTTTGGTTGATGATTGGGAGTTAAATTCGTTTCTAAAGCTTGTAATTGTAGATCTGGATATATATATATATATATATATATATATATATATATATCATGGGATCCTTGGGTATAAAGGTGCAAACTTTATGGTGGTTTTGGATCCATGCATGTATTGAGTCAAGTATTAAGCTCTTTTGACCTCTAGAGTCCTATTTAGCCATGCATGCACATAAAGTTGGCAACTTTATGTGATTAACCACCTTGGAGAAGTCAGATCTAAGTTTGGACCGAAGTCTTAATGGATTAAGTGCTCAATTGGAAAGCTGGCTATGTTCTTGTCTGATTATTTGCTCTCGGGTGGACCATCTATTCAAATGTCTATCTGATCCCTGACTACATATGACTTTGTGAATTATATAGAAGACTAGGATGTTGCCCTTAGAAATTGTATGAAAGACCAGGATATGGACCTTGGTAATTGTATGAAAGAACAAGATCTGGACCTTGACAATTGTATGGAAGACAAAGATATGGCCCCCAATAGTTGTATATAAGATCGATATTTGGCCCTCTCGACAACGCAATGAAAGGATATGATTTGGTCCATGGAATGATGTGACTATGAGACTATGATTTGGCCCATAACATTCACCTAAGGTTGGATCAGGCCCGTTATTTCATATATGATTGCTACGTATATATATGTTGATAGGAGATTTAGCAGGTCGGTGCTAGAGCCGAACACTTTGTGTGGATGCATTGTATATATGATGGAATATGTGGTATATTGGGGAACTCACTAAGCTTTATGCTTACAGTTGTAGATTAAATGTTTTGCAGGTTGTTTGTGCGAGGAGCTCGGCGGGACTATACACACGCATCGAAGTTACTCATTTATGCGGTTTTTAATTTGACTATGATAATGTATTGTTTTAATCAAATAAATGTCATTCAATGGTTTTTGAAACAAGAGTTTTAATTGGTTAATCTATTTTGTAATTTTGGGACGTTACAATAATACATATTATAAAGTGAATCAAAAAGTCTATTTAGAAAATAGTTCATACACAAGAAGTCTGAGCATTTCCAAGGATCAATTGTACTTACTAGATGTCTCTAATTCTCCTTTTTATTTTATTTAATGTTTGTACTTCTCATCCATTATAGTATAAGAAAAATAGTAAATAAATCCACAAAATATGCAACCTCAAATATTTAATCTTAAAATAAAGGAACCAGTAAATAATCAGAATCACATTTTAAATTTAAGAAAGTCATGGATTTGAAGAATGGGGTTGGAATCTTAAATTCTAAGAGGCAATGAGAATTCCAACACGAAATAAAAAAAATGTGAAGATAGGAATGTATATGTTAGAGAAACAACCGATCAATTTGTTTTCATAATACGAGGAAAGTTGAAGAAGTTACGAGTGTAACCCCCCAAAGTCATGATTAAGATAAATGAAATCAACATATATTGTTGTTCTCGATGCAACTCCAACTTCATCACAATGATAAAGGTGAACGTTGAGGGGTGATGACCAAGAAAGGAAAACAGCGAAGGGAATGGCGGGGTTGGGGTGTGAACCTTGTGTTTATTTTATTTTTCTATAATTAAGTTTAATAACAAATATTAATAAAAAAATAGGTATCTGATAAGATCGGTGGGTATGATCATCACACCAACTCTCCACCACCTCAACATCATCTTAGTTCTTACCATTTCGCACCACAACCTTGATGGTGTGGTCATTACAGGAAGAGATAAAAAAAAAAAAGAGAAAATGAAGAAAGAAGGATGAAGACATTTGTAAAGATAAAATAGAGAAAAAAATGGTTGTCACCGGTTACCGCTTCATATAGGGATCATGCTCGGCGGTGTGCACTTCTTGGTAGTTGGTCCATGTTGACATCACGATTTAATCGTGAAGACTGTACTGCATGACCTAAGAAAACCGAACCAAAAACACAAATCATAACAAATCTCATATTTTAAATGCTCAATTAAAAAAAGATAAAAACGGTATGATTGTTATCAACCACCACTCCATATATGTAGGCATCATGTTCTTAGGACGGTGTGCACGGTATGTGGTTTATATCGGGCATCATGGTCTAACCATAAAAGCTATAATGCATAATCTGAGAAAGTTGGACGAAAATCAAAATCATAAACAAATCTCATCTTTTAAGCGCTCACTTGCAAAGAAAAAAGGTTACAGACAAAAATCATGTACTTTTATAAATCACATGGATAATCATTATAATTTTGCTTAAAATAAACATCTAAATAAATTATATATATTATTTATGGATACTAAATTATTGAAAATTCATTATTTTTATTAAAGACAAAAAAAGAAAGCTCATATAATAAAAACACGGTATTTTTCTATTGTTTTTCATGACACGTAAGTTTTACTAAACGGTGACTTTCTACGCCTTCAATGCATCGACATCTTCCGATAAAGCGACACACAGTCACACCTCATCTCCATGCTAATTAATTGAATGTTTGCAGCTGTTGTATTGAACCTTATTATATACGATAGCACTTATTATCACCGAATATTATATTGTTTCCGAATGTACGATAACGAAAGAAGACCCCATGTGAGATTAGATGCTTTTACTCTTGCTCATTGACCTCTCTGCCACTCTCTTCACCCTAAACTAAAGGGTTTTGCTCTTCTCTTTCCCATTTTCATTCACACCACCACTTCGCCAACGCCAACGCCACCGCCACTGCCACCGCCACCGCCGACAAATATGAACCTCCACCGCCACCATCACGGCGGTGTGTCATTTTCCGCTCTATTGTTCATCATTTTGTCCGTTTTTGCTCCACTGGGGCATGGCTCCTCTTCCCCAATTCTGTCGGTGAGTTTCTTTATTTTCTCTCGCAATTTAATCAAAAACCCATTTTAGATTTAAGATGTTAATGTGCCTATGTGTTTGTAGGAAGCTGGGATTTTTTTTTTTTGATAATTTTATGAAACTTGAATTCTTTAATCCCCTTTTACAGGCTTTCATTCTTTCTGGGCATTTTTTAATCATCCAATTTGCTTGCGTATTTGCCATTCACAACGTTTAACTTGTTTAGGTTTATAAATTGCATAGATTAAATGTTGATGCATCTTTCATGATTTCTGGGTGTTATTCAATTTCTATAAATAGCATAATTTCATCATCTAAATTCACTTGATCCATAATCAAAGGAATAATGTATGTAGCGTAAATCACATATTCACATGGGACCTTAAAAGTTCCATTTTTTCTGGAAACCCGCGAAAATTGCTGAACACTCCAATTAACTACAAAAATTGAATACCTGGAAGCCGATTTCCAGCTCGGATACAGTTAGGGCACAACTGTGTTGCAAAAAGTCTCAATTTTTAATAATTTTCAAGACGAAATTTGCTCCTTTCATCGTTAACTGATTTTATAGTCATTGATGGTGTTTTTCGCATCATGTTTCATGTTTTAAGATCTGTAGAAGAGGAAATGGAAAGTACGTGTTTGGATTTTTTCGCCTATTTAAGTCATGTTGCCAAATCCAAGAAGATATGATCAATCTTAATTGTCGACTACGAAAATCACTTCCCCAATTCGATCATATCAATACAAAACTTTACAATCGTCAATATTTTTTGTTATAATATACAAATGAATTGAAATACGTAGCTAGTTCTTACTTCTTACATTTAGCCCTACCCTTTTTGAATCTGTATTTGTCTCTTTGTAAATTAGTAAGGGTATTTCATGGCATAATATGGTAATTTCTTCATGTTTTCAGGGGTTTAAACTTGAAAGTATTATTAAGCGTCTCATAGTCTGAATGTGTTTATTTTGCAGGAATTAAATGGCCCAAAGCTTCGGCATTCACGTTTATTTAAGAGTGCGTTACAACACCAAGTTGTGAGTTTTTGATTCGACTGATAATTATTTATCTTGTCTTGTAATATTTTATTTATTTATTTAGATTAATTATTCAATTTCTTTGCTTTCTTGTTTAGTCGGATGAGAATTTATCTGATCTTTGGGAACCATTGTCCAACCAAGGGTGGAAACCGTTTGTTGAATCAACAGTCACTTCTTGTAAGCAATTTTTGAATTTTGACACAATTTAAATAAACTTAATATTTTTGTTCATATGTTTAAATTTTCTAATTGGTTGATTTATAAACTTAAGCATCAATGCCGGAGTCTTCCGGATTCATCCAAGTGTTCCTTGATGGAGGATTGAACCAACAAAGAATGGGGGTATGTTTTGTACATTTTTCAAACTAAAAGGTTCATAAACGTATGATATTTTCATTTATTCAAATGAAAATCACATTGCATATTTTTATTAGATATGTGATGCGGTTGCCATTGCAAAAATCCTCAATGCAACACTCGTGATACCGTATCTTGAAGTGAATCCGGTTTGGCAAGACACAAGGTATTTTTTTACACCATAAGATTCTATCCACAAAACATTTCAATTTCAACATTTAAATTATTTAAGCTAATGTCTTTTTACTCATGTGTTTAAATTTGCAGCACTTTCGAGGATATTTTCGATGTCGATCATTTTGTCAATATATTAAAAGACGATATATCGATAATTAGAGAGTTGCCCGATGAATATGCATGGAGCACAAGAGAATATTACGCTTCCGCCATTCGATCTACCCGAGTTAAAAACGCACCTCTTCATGCTTCACTGAATTGGTATCTCGAAAATGTCTATCCCGTTTTAGAAAGGTTGGTATTTTTTTTTTACTTTTTTTTCTTCCTAATTACATACCTTAGAATAAAAGATTTACTAATCACATGATTATACTCTAATGACATTTTTTTTTTAGTTATGGGATAGCGGCAATTTCACCATTTTCACATCGATTAGCTTTTGACAACATGCCAATTGAAATCCAAAGGTTACGTTGCAAAGTGAACTTTGAAGCATTGGTTTTTGTTCCTCATGTTAGAAGTCTTGGTGAGGCACTTGTGAGTCGTTTGCGGTACCCGATTGTTGAAAGTATCGATGCAGTCTCCGGGACCAAATACATTCGACAAGTTGTTGATACCAAAAGTGGCCATGGAGCCGGCAAGTTTGTCTCCCTACACCTTCGCTTTGACAAGGTACTGTCGTCTGACTGTCTGTGTCTGGATAAAGTGTTGTATGCATAAAGTCTGTTTCTTTTCCAGACCGTCTGAGAACGAGACTAAATGACCATTTTACACTTACATTCCAAGTTTCCAACAAAAGTTTGTCACAATAATCATTAAGTTTAAACAATATTCGTGAATTTTAACATGAAAGGGGTTTAGAGGAAAAAAAATAAGGGAAAATAGGTAAAGGATTAGTGTGTTAATACATTAAGCCATGTTTTTTGGATTAACCCATTAAGTCATTCTGTCTAGATTTAGTCAATGAAACAACCATGTATAATTGTCTAGATTAAGTGATTAACTCACCAAGCCCATTAAGTAAAAAGAAACATCCCCCTCAAGATAAATTATGTTAATCTCAAAAAAGACCTTATACTTTTTGTTTTTTTTTTTCCGAATTAAACCTCATCTTTATTTTTTCATGAATATGACCTTGTATTTTTTCATTTTTTCCGAGAAAACCCTCAACTTTGTCTTTTTTTTTTTTATTTTTTTTTTTTTTCCGAAAAAACCATCAACCTTTTAAATGTTTCCAAATAAATCCTCAACTTTTTTAGTATTTCCTGAAAAAACCCTCACATTTTACAACTTTTTTAAAGAAAAATGACTAAAAGGGTCAGATCGGAAAAAATGAAAAAATGCAAGGTTTTTTTCTTGAAAAAAATAAAGTCGAGGTTTAATCCAGAAAAAAACACAAATATAAGGTCTTGTATAAGATTAACCCTAAAACATACATGAGAAAATGATGACACCATCTTGGGTAAGGGAAGGAAAAAGTACAACGAGGGTAGGTAGGATACCACTTTCTTTATTAACTCGTTCTTTCTGCATTAAGTAAAAAAGAAACAGTCACACATATATAGCTTACCAGATTAAGTTATGTCACAACTCTAGTAATGCTAACATAATTATCTATTCTTAGGATATGGCTGCTCATTCAGCATGTGATTTTGGTGGAGGAAAAGCCGAAAAGTTGGCTTTGGCTAAATATCGCCAAACCATTTGGCAAGGAAGAGTCATGAACTCCCGCTTCACAGACGAAGAGTTAAGAAACCAAGGAAGGTGCCCATTGACACCCGAAGAAATCGGATTATTACTTGCCGCTTTGGGTTTTGACAATAACACCCGTTTATATCTCGCTTCACATAAGGTCCGTATATATACACTTCATTTTGATATCATATTATCAAAGGGTATTTTCGGCATTTGACTTTTGTATATACAACAGGTGTACGGTGGAGAAGCTAGGATCTCAGCCTTACGCCAACTCTTCCCATACATGGAAGACAAAAAGAGCCTCGCCTCGTCAGCAGAGCGGGCCCAAATAAAAGGGAAAGCTTCTTTATCGGCTGCTGTTGATTACTATGTTAGCATGCGTAGTGATATCTTCATCTCTGCTTCCCCTGGAAACATGCACAATGCAATGGTAAACAACTAATAACTAATAACGAATAATTAAGTTGTTTTTTTTGTTTTTGACTTAATGGGGAGATGACTTAATATGATAGGTGGGACATAGAACATACCTAAACTTGAAGACGATAAGGCCAAACATGGTGTTATTGGGTCAGATTTTCATGAACAAGAGCATGAGTTGGGTGGATTTTCAAGAAGCGGTGGTGGAAGGGCAAAGAAATAGGTCAGGGGAGATAAAGGAACGAAAACCAAAACAATCAATATACACGTATCCTGTTCCTGATTGTGTGTGTCAACAATTGGGTGTGTAATTTTGTTGTCGCACATATTAATTGTTTATGGGTTGTTGTGATTACTTGAAATAAGGCGTGTTAATTGTTACTTGAGAGGTTTGGTGTTATACTGTATTCTTCCCACGTGAGTGTTGTATGTTGATAGGGTTTAGTGTTGTATGTGTTTACTGGGGATATGATACTGATACGTAAGGTTATACTGTAATTTAAACGATTGAGTTCTTATGCTCATGTTATGTATGTATGTATAATATTTAGTTGTATACTACAATGAAAATTTTTGCTCATGTAATTTTTATGTATTGTCTTCTTCTGTCTTTATGAATTTCTTCTTTGAGAGTCTCAAGTGACTTCCTAAAGGTGTGTTTCTTCCATTTGCATCTTCAATAATGAGTTTCTCTAAAACTTTATTGATGTACTTTTCTTGGAAAGCTTCAAATAAGTTAAATCCGACATACCCATTGATTTGATGTGTGGTTTATATATTGTTGTGGTCTTGATTAGATTTGTAACAATCCTTCCAACTTCCTTTAATACGGTAAAATGAATATCATATTTCATGTTTAATAATATGAGGCAAGTTGGTTCTTGAGAACAATGTGTTATAAAAAAATATAAAAGATAAAATTCGGCTAAACAAATTTAGTTTTTCTTCTTGAAAGAAAGAAAGAATCATATGAGATTAAAGCATGTCATACAAAATTGCAATATTGTAGTGTACCACCTAAATTTATTCTTGAGTAAATTATAGAAATGGTCCCTATATTTTATTCGTAGTTTTGGTTTCTAAGTTTAAAAACTGATAGGTTGTATCTCCGTGGTTTATGAATATTGCAGTTTTGATCATTGCTTTATATAAAAAGACTAATTTAGCCTTCTTTTTTCTTTTTCTTTTTCTTTTAACAATTTATTATTATTATTATTATTATTATTTATTATTATTATAAAGCAAGGACCAAAACTGCAATATTCATAAACCGTATGGATACAGCCTATCAATTTTTAAACTTACAAACCAAAACTACAAAGCTTACCAAAACACATGAACCATGTTTGTAATTTACTCTTTATCCTTAATTGTGATTAAATAATTATAATAGAGTTTAAATAATTATTTGAAATGTTGGGAGTGAAGTCTTAAAAACCGAAGTTTGGATTGTTGACATTTCAAGATAAGGTATGTGGCTTTGACATAATATTCTTTAACTCTTTGTATGATCTTAATTGATTAAATAATTTAGATTGGGTCAAATAGAATCACAATGAGTCACTTTGATTCCGGCTCAACCCAACCTATTTATTTAAATAAGTTGTGGTTTCAATCCAATTTAACTTATTAAACAAATTGATTGTTATTGGGTTGACCCATTTATTTATTTAACAACCTAATTTATTAAATAAATTGGTTGAACTCTGATTAACCAATTTAAAACTAAAAAATGTAATAAATTGAAATTTTTTTTAACCAACTTAACCAACTTAAATAAAAAAACATGAACACTCTGATATATAATATTGTACTTACTACTGTAAAGTAGGATGAAGTTAGAAAACGAGGTGTGATCTGTAAATCAAAGAAAGCCAATGTAATTATGTAAGTGTGAAGAGAGAGATAAAAAAAGATAGAGGTTGTCAAACTGCGGGAGTCAAATAAAGAGCATGATAGGCTCAGGGTCGACAATTCCGGTTGGGCTATATGATGCATAATTAATGAGTGAAGTTTAGAGTTAGTGTAGTATTGTCGATACAAAAGTTAGAAATGAGAATTACAATTGTAATTTTTTTTTAAAATAAAGAATAATATAACATTATAATTAAAAAATTAAATATATAATAATTTATATAGGTTGGAAGGTTGAAAATAGGTTGACGACTTTTACCGAACCTAACCCATTTAATTAGATGGGTTAGACAAGATCCATTTAAATTAAATGAATTAAAAATCTTAACCCAACATAATAATTTTGGATCGAGTTCGGATTAAATCGGTGGGTTAGGGTTTTGTCACTTGTTGTCGCTCTATGATCAAATTAGAAGTATAGAGCTTGATTTGTTAAAACATTCTCCACTAATATATTTGCAAAAAGAATGAAAGTTGAGGGAATTTTACAAGTGAGGAAACTTTAAAAGACACAAGTCTTAGTTGTGTTTTTCCATTTATTTGCACGATTTTAAGAGGTGAATAAAGCAGAGAGTTTCATTGTTTTCAAGGAGAAATCGATTTGGAAATGAGAATTGTGATTCCTTTCCACCTTTTTCTTTGAGTTTTTTTATTTTATTTTATTTTATTTATTTTTTATAATTCAATAAAGGAAATGAAAGAAATATTAACAGAAAGAAAGGAAGGGGAAAGAAAATTTTCCTTATTCTGTGTTTCCGATTTCGAAGGAATTGAAAAGAAAATTTTAAATATTTATGTTCCCGAATTAGGAGGGAAAAGAAAAGAAAACTAAAAGATTTTCCTTCTCCTCACTTTGTTCTAAAATACGTCTAATTTGGAGGAAAATATGGTCCCAAAATCTTTTCCTTCCCTCACTTTCCTTCCATCAATTTCTGGGAACACGATTTTCCCTCGACATCCTTCACTTTCCCTTCATATCCATCCATATCTCTCGTTAAGTAGAACTCGGGAACAAGGCATTCAAGTTTGAGCATCAATTCGAAGTAGTGAAGCTTTTAAGGTAATATCCTTGTTCATTTGAAAAGGTGGGTGGATGCGATTAGGAGGTAGAGCAGATAATTAAGGTGATAAAGAAGAGATGGTTGCCGGTAGAGAGGCGATTGACGAGGGAAGAAAAGAGATGTGTTAGGAAGTAAAGAGGATAACTAACAAAACCAAAAGTACACAAGACACAATATTTACGTGGTTTCGTCAAGGTGACTTACGTTCATGGGCATGATGAAAATATTCTTTATTTTAGAGTTTTCAAATAGAGATTAAAAATACAATTTCACAGAGATTCGTCTATCACTCTAGAATACAAGACACATCAAATGACAATGCAGGAATCCCTATTTATAGTAAAGATATCAGACCTAAAACCATAATGGGCCAAACCCATTGACCCATAAGACTAATAATGATGTCAACTATAACGTCCCAAAAATACGAACTAAAACTTTTATTTTAAATAAGTTAAAACCATTCATATATTATCTCAAAAGAAGATTAGAGTATAAGTATTCTCAAAACATCATAGTAAATCATAAATAAGGATTACGGAATAAAACTTTAGGTGATGCAATGCGATCAAGCTAGACCCTTGTTTTTAAAAGTGGAAAGTACCTGAAAATGTTTAAACCACAAAACCGTAAGCACAAAGGTTAGTGAGTTCCCTAAAATACCGCATACCATACTTATATGTCACCTCAAGGATATACCGAGTTTATTTTAACTCATATGTCAACACAAGGCTGTACTAGGTCTATTTCACCCTATATATATATATATATATATATATATATATATATATATATATATATATATATATATAGCAAACAGGCACACAAGCATACAACACATACACCAGGAGTTATAAAGAGTACACGCACATACAACCCCTAGTATCCTACAGTATAGTGAGGAAACTTACTTGTGATGGGTTTTAGCCATAAGAACTTTCCTATGTGCGCATGCAAAACCCTAATGCTTGGATCTAGGCTTTCTAATAACCATGCTTTTAAATCCAAGACTTATAATGGCTAATTAGGTTAAATAACAATATTGAAACAGATCTAGAATCATACCTTTGAATTCCTTGTTGATCTTGTTTGTCTTGGAGCTTCTAGAGTCACAATTGTCACTCCTCTAATGGCTTACAAACACCAATAGCAAGCAAGATGATTTAGGAGAGAGGAGAGGGGAGGAATTCGACCAGAGGTTCCTTGCTTAAGGTTGTATGTCGAACTCCCTCATCCATTGGGTCTATTTATACTATTAGACTCCTTAAGGGTTTCACCCTAAACCCTAATTGGATAATCTTCTCTTAAGGCTATCCAAATCCATTCCATAGATAACCCCATGGACGATTTGAGCTATCCTAAAGCTCTTAGAATCCGTCCAAGGTATATCCTAATGGATTTATAGTCTAAAGTCTAACTATCAAACAATTGACAGTTTATACCCTCTTATTTAATTAATCTCTTTAAGTCACCAAATTAATACCAATTAATTTATGACTTATATTAATCAAATAGCCAAATATTATTCCTTATAATATTTACTCTCTCTTAACAAATCATCCTTCAAGTTGCTATGGTGAAGGCAACCCAAAAGGACCATGCACAACCGAATATAGTTATAGCCTTAGACACTATTCCAACAGTCTCCCACTTGGATAAGTCTAGTAACTATACAAGTTCAATACGGTTTGCAATCGTAGCTCTCAAAGACGCTGTCAACTCTGATCTAATCAATCTTGTCCTTTAGATAAGGGATCGTACAGTCCTCTGTTAGATATCATGCTGACAATCCTATGGAATGGTTAGTCTAGCATTTAGATTTCTTGATCTCCGATTTATTTGACATAGAACTTAATCGAACACATCAATTCAGTTCTGACCGGGCCCGGCACATAAGTCAAATCAAATCATCGAGTGGCCAAGATATCTCTTCTACCCTCTTAGGATAAAATTTACAGATAAACTTCGACTTATATACATTTACTTATTCATTAACCAACTATACACAACAATGCGTTTTATAACATCAAGTTACTGATGCGTTTTCGCATTATCAATGCACAATCAATTAACAAATAATAAACCATATATCTAGGTTTTAAGACCATATGATATTATCGTCTTGCGATCACCTTTTTATATCGTATTCCATAAGGTGATTTCAGCAAGCGCGGGTTTATTCCAATGCTCAAAACCAGTTCATAAGCACTCATGAACGTTGCAACAACCCTTGCTATGTCTAACACCATTTAGACATTCTACACACCAATTCATGACAATCTTCATTCATATCTACTCCCAACATATGAACGATTGTGGACCATTTGAATAATTCGATTATTCCTAATAAACTCAATTATTCTGGAAGTCAAAACATGCAAAGTGAAACAATAGTTAAACAATTAACATGTGACAGTAACTTTACTCATAAATAAAACTCCTTTATTTAATCATCAAATGTTAATTACATTTATCTATTATACGTTTCTAATACTATCTAATCTATGCTAATATCATCCTTCAGCCCAATACTCCTAGCATGCTGCAAGTGCTTAACCCTACTCAGTCCCTTCGTAAGCGGATCTGCTGGGTTATCTTCTGATGATATCCTCTTCACTACGAGTTGTCCTTCTTCTACACGATGTCTAATGAAGTGATATTTTCTGTCGATATGTCGAGATCTACCATGATCCCTCGGTTCCTTGGTCAAGGCAACCGCACCTTCGTTATCACAGAAAATCTCCATGGGCTCCTTTATGGCCGGCACAATTCCAAGATCACCGATGAAGTTCTTCAGCCATATTGCCTCCTCCGACGCTTCGCTCGCTGCGATGTACTCTGATTCGCACGTTGAATCAGCTACGGTTTCCTGCTTGGAACTTTTCCATGTCACTGCTCCTCCATTTAGGGTAAAGACCCAGCCCGACTGTGAACGGTAGTTGTCCCTGTCGGTCTGAAAGCTGGCGTCACTATACCCTCGCACCTTCAAGTCATCACTCCCTCCAAGGACTAAGAACCATTCTTTCGTCATCCGAAGGTACTTAAGGATGTTCTTCACCGCAATCTAATGTGCTTTGCTAGGGTTCCCTTGATATCTGCTAACCATGCTCAAAGCGAAGGCTACATCAGGGCGAGTACAAGTCATAGCGTACATGATTGAGCCAACTGCGGAAGCGTATGGTACTCGGCTCATTTCTGCTATCTTAGCTTCGGTACTCGGACTTTGAGTCTTACTCAACTTGGCATTTCCTTGTATCGGTAGTTCTCCCTTCTTTGAGTTTTCCATACTAAAACGTTTTAGTACCTTCTCCAAGTAAGTATTCTGACTAAGTCCAATTAGTCTCTTACTTCGTTCTCTTACTATCCTTATTCCCAAAATGTAAGAAGCCTCTCTGAGGTCCTTCATAGCGAAGCACTTCCCGAGCCAGGACTTAACCTCCTGCAAAGTCGGGATGTCGTTTCCTATGAGTAATATGTCATCAACATATAGAACGAGGAAGCTTACTATACTCCCACTGGTTTTGACATATACACAAGATTCGTCTTTGCTTCGTACAAATCCAAACTCTTTGACTTTCTCATCGAAGCAAAGATTCCATCTGCGAGATGCTTGCTTAAGTCCATAAATGGACTTCTCAAGCTTACACACTCTATTCGGATGCTTCGGATCCACAAACCCCTCTGGCTGAGCCATGTAAACATCCTCAGCCAACTTTCCGTTAAGGAAAGCGGTCTTGACATCCATTTGCCAAATCTCATAATCATGAAATGCGGCAATTGCTAGCATCACTCTAATAGATTTAATCTTCGCAACTGGTGAGAAGGTCTCATCATAGTCAACTCCGGGAGTTTGAGTAAAGCCCTTCGCAACCAATCGCGCTTTATATGTGTGTACGTTCCCATCCACGTCGGTCTTCTTCTTGAAGATCCACTTGCACCCTACGGTCTTACGTTCGGGCACGTAATCAACCAAATTCCAAACTTGGTTATCGTACATGGATTGGATCTCGCTATCCATCGCCTCTTTCCATTTCGCAGACTCCGGGCCTGCCATGGCTTCCTTATAGCTATTAGGTTCATCAAGATTTACTAGTGTACCATCACTAATATACGTGTCCCCTTCGGTAGTAATATGAAAACCATAAAACTGGGGATGAACTCTAACTCTATCGGAACGTCTAAGAGGTAAGGATTCGTCAATCGGTTCAACCGGAGTTTCCTCCTCGGGTTGAATGCCAGCGGTAGAGGTTCCTTCATCTATCGATTCTTGAATCTCTTCAAGTTCGATCTGCCTCCCACTGTCTCCTTGGCTTATGAGTTCTCGCTCTCGGAAAACTCCTCTCCTCGCAACAAAGATAACATTATCTTTCGGTCTATAGAAGAGATATCCAAAGGAAGTTTGCAGGTAGCCGATGAAAATACATCGCTCACTTCGAGGTTCAAGCTTGTCGTGAGTATCTCGTCTTACGAAAGCCTCGCAACCCCAAACCTTGATATGTGCCAACGAGGGAGCTTTCCCCGTCCACATCTCGTGAGGTGTTTTGGCAACCTTCTTAGTAGGGACTCGGTTAAGGATATGGGCGGCAGTCTCTAAGGCATACCCCCAAAAGAAGATAGGTAGTGAAGCACGACTCATCATAGAGCGAACCATATCCAATAAGGTTCGATTACGCCTTTCTGCCACACCATTCAACTGCGGTGTTCTAGGAGGCGTCAATTGCGAAACTATTCCACACTCCTTGAGATAATCGTGGAATTCAAGACTTAGGTACTCTCCTCCTCGATCGGATCGAAGCATCTTGATTTTCCTGCCCAATTGATTCTCCACTTCATTCTTGAACTCTTTGAACTTTTCAAAGGTTTCTGACTTTTGCTTGATTAAATAGATATACCCATATCTACTATAATCATCGGTAAAAGTCACATAGAAGCGGTTCCCATCCTTCGTGGTTGATCTAAAGGGTCCACATACATCGGTATGTATTAGGTCCAATAGTCCCTCACCCCTTTCACAAGTACTCGTGAAGGGTGACTTAGTCATCTTTCCAAGTAAACAAGACTCGCATGTGTCATCTTCCCTAAGGTCGAATGACTCCAACACTCCATCCTTTTGGAGTTGGGCTATGCGTTTCTTGTTGACATGTCCAAGACGACAATGCCACAAGGATGCTTTATCCATACTAGTGGAAGAATCAATATTCAAAACATCATTTCCTAAGTTATCAACAATCATAACAGTTTCATATATTCCATTACATGGTATAGCTTCAAAGTAAAAGACACCATTTAGATAAGCCAAAATAGAACCATTCTCATTATTAAAAGAAAATCTAAATCCTTGTCTATATAAACCATGAAATGAAATGATGTTTCTAGCCATTTCTGGCGAATAGCAACAATTGTTCAAATCCAAAACTAAACTATTCTTAAGCACTAAAGAATACACTCCAATCTTGGTCACAGGCGACGATCTTTTGTTCCCCATGATTAGATTGATCCTTCCTTGCTCCACATCCCTACTTCTTCTTAGTCCCTGCACATTAGAACAAATGTGATAACCACAACCGGTGTCAAGAACCCAAGAAATAGCATGATTAGAATCATTAGATTTGATTGCATATATACCTGCGAAAGATGGCTTGATCTTTCCTTCCTTGATGGCTTGCAGGTAATCCGGGCAGCTTCTCTTCCAATGTCCTATCTTGTGGCAGTGGTGGCACTCTGCCTCCTTCGGGTTAGAGCAGGGCTTAGAGGGATCAACTTTGGTCCCACTAGAAGAGGAACCATCTCGGGCTTTCACCTTTCGATAGTTATTTGAAGAAGCTTTCCTCTTCTTTCCCTTCCCTTGACCAATAGCCAAGACAGGAGCAGCGGATGGATTGGGAGTTGGTGCAACAGACTTGTCCTTGAAATTGCTCTCAGCAACCCTCAAGAGACCTTGGAGTTTACTTAGAGTGACCTCCTCTTTGTTCATGTGGTAGGTCATCCTAAATTGATTGTACATCGGAGGCAAAGAGTGAAGCACCATGTCGATCGCCAAGTCTTCGCCGAAGTCAACATTTAACTTGCGAAGGCGGTCGACATACCTTTGCATCTTTTGCAAGTGCACGGTAAGAGATTCTCCATGACCCATCTTGGCGGAAATCATGTTAGTGAAGATCTCGTAACGCTCTTGTCTCGCGTTTTGGTGGTACCTCTCCAACAAGTCTTGATGCATCTCGTATGGATACATGTCCTCGTAGGACTTTTGGAATTCGGAGTTCATGGTGGCGATCATGATGCAATGTACTTTCGTTGCATCTCGCTCATGAGTTTCAAAGGCGTTGATTTCTTCGGGAGTGGCAACTTCGGGGTTGACTTTCTCGAGCTTCTCATCGAGGACATACTCTTTATCCTCATAGCGAGCAATGGTGCGAATGTATCTTATCCATTCGCTAAAGTTCGTTCCATCGAAGGTGACCTTTTGGCAAAGGCTCATCAACGTGAAAGAACTAGCAGCAGCGTTGTTTGCGTTTGACATCTATAGAAAGGACAAAGATATATTAGAATAAGAATCCCTAATTATCACCCAATAAGAAAAATTAGGGCTAGGATCCAACAATAACATTTACATACTAGAAAAGGGATGCCGTAATCCAATATGCAAATAAATTGAAGGTAAGTGAATGACGATTCACTAATTCTCCATTACAAAACTTAAACTTTTAGTCCTAAGTGTTTTTTTTTTTTTTTTTTTTTTTTTTTTTTTTTTTTTTTTTTTTTTTTTTTGAGAATTCCTAGATTCGGATGAGATTCATTGAACTATTCAATGGCATGTTTAAATCTCGATATGCCCCTCTTGTTTGTGACTGGGATGCCGAGGATCACAAAGCGGGTGTGAATTACCATGCAAATTCACATGGTGCCTTCATTGTAACGATCACCTATTCGATGTGCCGGTAAACCACACACGCTCCATCGAACTATGATGAACAATGAATCACCCTTTGCCACCTTCGCTTAGAACCAATTAGTGTGCCGGTAAACCACACACGCTCCACTAACATCTTAGCAAGGTGCAAAGTGTAATTTCATGGGATTGCATCAATTCACTTTTCCTAAAGTAACTAAGATTGGGAAATTTTTTTAAAAAAGTTTAGTTACTTCGTATTTCTTATTATACTTTTAATGAGAGGATGAGGTTGCCCTATCCTACCCGTTCGGCTAACGACCCTCCACCAATCAAGCAAGCAGTG
This sequence comes from Lactuca saligna, assembly GCF_052625555.1. Taxonomy (NCBI): domain Eukaryota; kingdom Viridiplantae; phylum Streptophyta; class Magnoliopsida; order Asterales; family Asteraceae; genus Lactuca; species Lactuca saligna. The sequence goes on along the minus strand of NC_136419.1, from coordinate 58,570,703 downwards.
GGTGTGAGTGTACACCCATTAAGCGCCATTTTATAGGCCGCAACCTTATACCCACCTTATAGATCGGCTTCGTGAATGAGGCCTACTAGCGGTAAGACTAGCATTTAGTTATACATATATATATATATATATATATATATATATATATATATATATATATATATATATATATTATTCTAGTAATATCATATAAGTATAGGGTTGCATTTTAAACTTTTTCAAAATCTAGGGTTTGAAATTTAAGATGTCTAAATTAAAACTTTTAATCACAAATATAAATTTCAAAACTTCAGGGTAGGTTTTAAACATTTAAAACATGAAGGATCAAATAACAAATAATTCCAATTAACAATTAATATTCTAATTATCTTTATTTGATTTATCTTGATTTCTTTGAAGATAATTACCAAAATAATTAATCATTATCATATAAGGAAATTAAATATTTTATTAGGTGATAAATATCTTTAATTAGATCAAGATAATAGTCATATTTATCAAAAAATCGGATTTACATTGATCTAATATGATTAACGTAAGTTTCCATAAGATAATTATGAAAAAATCCCGAATCTGGCCATTCCTGACGCCTGGACTCGCCGAGTGCACAAGGGGACTCGCCGAGTCAGGCCTACTCGACGAGTCCACCTTGGAACTCGCCGAGTCAGTGACTCAAAACCCAAAAATCGAATTTTGCAGGTTTGTTTCAGTTATTCAAGCAACAATTTAAAGAAAACCAATCTAGGCTCTGATACCACTGATGGGTTTTAGCCATAAGAACTTTCCTATGTGCGCATGCAAAACCCTAATGCTTGGATCTAGGCTTTCTAATAACCATGCTTTTGAATCCAAGACTTATAATGGCTAATTAGGTTAAATAACAATATTGAAACAGATCTAGAATCATACATTTGAATTCCTTGTTGATCTTGTTTGTCTTGGAGCTTCTAGAGTCGCAATTGTCACTCCTCTAATGGCTTACAAACACCAATAGCAAGCAAGATGATTTAGGAGAGAGGAGAGGGGAGGAATTCGACCAGAGGTTCCTTGCTTAAGGTTGTATGTCGAACTCCCTCATCCATTGGGTCTATTTATACTATTAGACTCCTTAAAGGTTTCACCCTAAACCCTAATTGGATAATCTTCTCTTAAGGCTATCCAAATCCATTCCATAGATAACCCCATGGACGATTTGAGCTATCCTAAAGCTCTTAGAATCCGTCCAAGGTATATCCTAATGGATTTATAGTCTAAAGTCTAACTATCAAACAATTGACAGTTTATACCCTCTTATTTAATTAATCTCTTTAAGTCACCAAATTAATACCAATTAATTTATGACTTATATTAATCAAATAGCCAAATATTATTCCTTATAATATTTACTCTCTCTTAACAAATCATCCTTCAAGTTGCTATGGTGAAGGCAACCCAAAAGGACCATGCACAACCGAATATAGTTATAGCCTTAGACACTATTCCAACAACTTGAACTACTCATCGGAAGCTCAATCGCCACCCCAGCAACAAAACAGCCAACCCAAGCTTCCTAAAGCCAAACCGAATCAATCCTTAGCCAAATGCTCAATTCTACTCAAGTTTGACCAAAAGTCAAACTGGTCAAAAAGTCAACGGTCAAAGTCAATCCAGTTGACACCCACATCGTGGCCAACCCATTGTCATGTCGTGGCCACTCAATCCAGTCCCGATCAAAATCTGCTATCATGCTGTGGGCAGACATGACACCATGTCGTGGGCATGTCTATACAAAACAAATGCAAGAATCCCACCACTATGTTGTGGCCTTCCTTGGGCACGCTGTAATCCTAAATCTAAAAGGATTTTCTTCAAAAAGAGCTTAGTTCATAAGGACCAAAGCTAAAACATCATATTTGATTCTTAATGGATTCATAATGGATAGAGTTTCCAACTTTATCCTTTAAGATGGTCCAAACCACAAATATCTAGACTTTAAGTCTTAAAGGGACCCAAAAATGAATCTTTCTCAACTTAATCCATTAAGTCCAAGTCTCCCACTTTCAGATCTAAATAAAAAAGATGTCTATATGCACCAAAATGACCTAAAGGACCAAGATAACTTGCATGACTAAAAGGGAAGGCAAAAGATCATAACTTTCTTAGTCCATAAGGTCCAAGAAACACTCCAAACTGATCAAAAGGTTATGGCCTCCACTCAAATCCAAGATCACTCATAAAATGGACCAAAAGTGCCAAAAACGACATACACAAAGATCTAAAGAACTAAAGAGCAAGATTGGAACTTTATACTTACAATAGTCTAGAAATGTTGTGCCTTTGATGGATCCAAGTTTGAAGCATCATTCCTTGAAACCAAAAGAACTTTCTTAATCTTTGTGCTTCATCAAAATATCATAAAAAGCATCCAAAAGAGGAGAGATGAGGAAAGAATGGCTCAAATCTTGAAGGTGGAGGCTAAGGCTTATCCCAAGGGGTCTTAGAGGTGGTGAAGACTGATAAAATGCCCAAAAAACACGGAACATTAAGTTTAAATACGTTGAAACCCTAAAATTATGGGCTTGGGCCTGACAGATCACCACCTTGTGTTCCCGACTCACCACTCCATGGTGACCACCACCTCGTGGTCCTATGCCACTGTTTTCGCCCAAATCATTTCCAGCTTTAAACAATCATAACTTCTTCGTCTCAACTCCGTTTTCAATGATCCTTATATCCACAGAAGGTATTGAAAAGCTCCACACTTCTATCTATTTAATTTTGGCTTAACACATGCTGAACTAAAAACCATAATCCATAAAGGAAGCCGAAAACATCACTTTTCCCACTTTCCCCTTTGACTCCAAAACACAAAACCAAAGATTAGATCACATAACCAATATTATCGACATCCAATTGGTTCTAACCCTATTCCATTGAAGCCCAAGGTCTTTACTTGATCTATTTATTGTCGACAATACTGAAAATAAGAAACTTCTCGAAACTGGATGTTACAACTCTCCCCTACTTAAACTGAATTTCGTCCTCGAAATCTGTTTTGGTTAGAATATCTGAAAAGAACGCCAACATATCCCATAAGCTTCCTCTAACCACATCGAAATCAAGGTTTCTTATAAAGAAAACTCAAGAGACCACTCGGTGTCCCACAATTGCCAACAAACAACCAAATAACTTGAAAAATACTCAATCACAACAACTATCTCCTCTTCCTAGCTGAATACCCAACTTCCAGTGAAAACCACTCAAACCGGGAATTCTTAAAAACTACAACCACAACCAACACCATCAACATACTCCCCTAAACTGGTAACACATCAGTTTAAAATACGGAACCATACCCTAAGACTGATGATCATCGACTCGTCGTACCTACCTCTAGCCCCGACTAGGAATACCACTAAACCATGCAGAGAGGATACTCACAACATACCAATCACAAATTTCAACCAACCCTGAATCTGTAAATTATGCCCAAAAGCCTTAGATGCACACTCGACTTCTTGAAAAGCCATCACTAACACACTACTCCCACATGCATAATGATGATCAATCCAAGAATTCTCACGTTGCATTTAAATCCCTCATTAGCTCAGGTTTACATCCATTTGAAAAATCACTCGAGACATTTACAATGAAATCCATCACTCAAGATTTCAGAACTGAGACCCAAAACTAGTAACCAAACTCCTAATACACATCCCACAAGCAAGCGGGGTTCATAATGCAAACAATTCAGCAAGAGGCTTATGATGCACAATTCAGAATCCCATAAAACTTTTACTATCCACATGATCCCAACTAGCTGGTCACTGAGTCTTCCGACCCCTAGTAAGGCACTACACCCGTACATTCCAATAAGACCAACGATCCAATACTTAAGAGTCTCAATCAAATGACTACTGGGTCCCACCCATATGATACTTACAACCACTGGTTCACGATACATGTTGACACCCTCTAACCATTAGAACGATAAGCTCATGGTACTACGTCGATCTTGTTATTCCATTACTATCTGAAGACCCGCAACCAACACCACATAGGCCTAAAGGTACTCAATTGTCAACCCACCGACTTTTAGGAACCCAAACAACATTCCTATTAATAATAACCAAAACAAAACATGAGTTAAACCCTTCTATAATGCACAATTCCTTTCATAGTACAAGTTGCTACCAACACAAAATCAGACGAAAACATGGTCACACACAACCCACAAATAAGGTAGGCGGTCGTACTATTGCCCCAATTCAAAGGATGTAAACCACATAAGAACCATGCCAATAATCCTAACCAAGTGTTCTCTTGCTATCTTATTCAGTCCACGTACACCCCTCATGATAATACTTGATGAACTACCACAATATACACCCCCAAGGGAAAACACGTAACCAACCCTAAATCCACCTTATTTCTTCTTTTTCACAACCATACCTAAAGGGTGAAGTACCATTAAATCTGACGAAGTGATGAACCTTAAATGGTAACAGTAACAACCACATGAACGATTGAAACAAGACCCCACATCTTGATTGAAACTGAACAGATTCCACCAATACGTAACTAGCTCGATAAAAACTTCCAAAATTATTCAGAAATGCTGTCAAATTTGTGGTCGGATCAATTCATATACAAACCCTTCCGCTGAGACATGCCAATATTGGAATCTACATAGATCCAAAGCCACACCAGAAAAACTGAACAACGCTGCTCATCCGAACTCCCAGTTTCCAAGGATAGTAGCCAAACCTAAGACCGCTATGAAAAATACCCCCATAACTACTAATTGAGGGTACCCATACCCAGAAACCAAAATATACAATGTACAAAGTTTGGCAATAGGTTGACGTATCCATTGAACTTCAACTAATACATCTCGAAACTTTCAAAGAACTTCAACTATCGACAATGAACGAAATGACCAATGATTGAGAATGCATTGACAACTGATCCACTAATCCAATACACTTCTAAACAAATCCCATGAGGAACTACCCTATGCCAAACTCTAGAGTTGATTTACCGATCAAAAACTTCCCATTCAAGACTTTAGATAACAATCTATACAACGAGCAAGAAAATCCCTCAACAACTGATACTCAACCTAAGCAACCTAAACGCCTCATGACTTAGCATCGACGATCTTAAAAGAAAACACTGAATACAATGAGCTCCTTTTCTAATAACTTCCTGTTGTGAGGACAACTCACGTATTCCTGAGCACATAGATCTGATGGTAACTTGCCCTGTACCTCGTCTTGACCAATCTTAAACAAAAGTTTTGCATACCCGAACCGCAAACCCCTATAATCCATTCTTCTAAAACCATAACTTGAACATATCGTTGATCCTCTAAACAAAGTATCAAACTCTCCCCCCTTAGGGTTCAAACCACCACCAACTGACATTGAAAATAAACTAAACCCAAACCGACACACGCGGATGCATATCATTACTGACCCATGGAATGTATACAATGCAAAATGGTCTTCCATATAAAGACGAAGTAAACTCAAAGATATTCCGAATCTTAGATGGAGACATTAGAAACTTCCCAATCAAAATTGCTTCTAACATCAAGAATCAACATACGTGCACAAACAATAATTCTGACAATGCATTCATGGAATTGGTCCTTGATATAAAAATGAACAGAATACCACACTCCTCGCCTAATAATTCCTATCCATCAATTCATTTCGAGAACCTGTCATAAATACAAGAGACATCCTCCTATTAATCGGGATACAACAAAGACAACAAAAGTTGTCGTTATTGATTCTCTTCCCCTGGTTCCTGAAACAATCAATTATCACCTGACCCTACTCTTTCTAAATAAAGCAGACCCTTGATCTCATCTGAAGGCGACAATACCGCAATAATCCTCTTGTGCATTCCCGTACTACCACGCTTGCATCCAAAAATAATACTATCTTGCCCCATGTTGGGTCTACACCCCAACTTTAAAAATTACATGACTACTCTCTCTTTCCTCCAAACACGGAAAGTTAGAAGAACACAACCTTTGTTGAGAATAATAACATCCTAATCGATCTACCAATCACTTAGCGCCCGACTTCAATCTTCAATCCGATCATCACAATCGTTTCCTTCTTGAGTCCCACGACTCAAATGTCGCTACTTTGAGCAAGACTCTCTAAACCTTAAAATCAACGAACTCATAAGGGTCTGCACCATTGAAACCCAAATAGACATGGCCACTAATGCCCACACAATCACTAGATACATCCTTGGCATGAACGACCATAACCGATAAATCGATAAAGAAAGGAACACACTGTAACAAATCATGGTGCCATACCCTGTCATCTTCCTTTAACCAGTTCCTTAGAATCCCTAAAACTTTCCTTGATTCGAGTATGGATCCTGTGCTTCCAGTAGTACGGGCCCAATACTACCTTCCACACCTATCCATAGTTTCCTTAAGAATTATATCGGGTACTCTAAGTAACTACTCCTGTCTACATATGTCTTATCCAATCCATTACACTCGTTCCTGAATGAATACACATTGTTAAACAACACAACATCGAGCTAAAGATAGTCATTAGGCTTTCCTAGATTTCCCTTCACACCTCTCTCCGCCATCAGCTGCAGAAGAAACTCTGTCTAGTACCTACTAACTACCTCACGAATATAATTACATGCCACAGAAACTAGATAACTCTTTGACTTGAAGGTCTCACACTACAATGGTTGAACTCAGACAAGAGCTGCAAAATTGAGTTAAACTTAACCTTCTAAAATTATCTAATCTGTGTAACATGTAACCCTACGTATTCGCTTAATAGTTAACTGATATTAATGGAGTTCTCTAAAATCACAAAACAAACTGCATTCGAGCATCGAGTTATCCAAACCAGAGTATAACCCAATCATGCCATTCTATCCACTATATGAATCCAGAGTAGCATGGAGTTCCAAAAGCTCAATCAATAGGCATATAAAGGCATATCCCCTAGCATTCTATCATGCAAATCTTGAGTAAATCCTTAGCCCTAATCTAGCATGTAATTCTCATATACTCATACCAAAATAATTAACATATCACATGTATGGGTATTTTGGGAAAACTTACTTGAGCTTGGTTAAGTGCATGCATCACACCCCTTTTTCTTAGAAAACCTTTTTGAAAATCATTTTCTTATTAAAGATTTTAGAAATGCTCAATTTGAGGTCAGACACACCTGAGAGTGTTCCCAAATCCCTCAAACCAAGGATCTGATACCAACTTGTAGTGTCCCAAAAATATCGAGTAAATTTTTTATTTTAAATAAGTCAAAACCATTCATACATTATCTCAAAAGAAGATTACAGTATAAGTATTTTCAAAACATCATATTAAAATCATAAATAATCATTGCGGAATAAATCTTTAGGAGATACAGTACAATCAAGACAGGCTCTTCTTTTTAAAACTGGAAGTACCTGAAAAATTTTAAACCACAAAACCATAAGCAAAAAGCTTAGTGAGTTTCCCAATATACCACATATTATACATATATGCCAGCTCAAGGATGTACCTGGTCTATTTCACCCCCAAGTAAATTTGAACTCATATGTCAGCACAAGGTTGTACTGTGTCTATTTCACCCCCGAGTCTATTTCAACTCATATGTTAGCACAAAGCTATGCCAGGTCTATTTCACCCCACATATATATAGCAAACAGGCACACATGCATACAACATATACAACAGGAGTAAAATAGGCTACAAGCACATACAATCCCTAGTGTCCTATAGGATAGTAAGAAAACTAACCTGAACTACTCATCGGAAGCTCAACCGCCACCCTAGTAGCAGAGCAGCCAACCCAAGCTTCCTAAAGCCAAGCCAAATCAATCCTTAGCCAAATGCTCAATTCTACTCAAGTTTGACCAAAAGTCAAACTGGGCAAAAATTTAACAGTCAATGTCAATCCAGTTGACACCCACATCGTGGCCAATCCATGTCCACTCAATCCAGTCCCGATCAAAATCTGCTACGACGTTGTGGTAGACATGCCACCACGTCATCGGCACGTCCAGACAAAACAATCATAACTTCTTCATTTTAACTCTGTTTTCGGCGATAATTATTTCCAAAGAAAGGTATTAACGGGCCCCACACTTCTATCTAGTTAATTTTGGCTTAAGACATGCTTAATTAAAAACCATAATCCATAAAGGAAGCCCAAAACATCAATTTTACCACTTTCCCCTTTGACTCTAAAAGACAAAACCAAGGCTTAGATCACTTAAACAATATTATCAATATCTAATAGGTTCTAAACCCCATTCCCTTAGTAGCTTCTGGAACATTCATCCATGATATACAATAGATGAGTATCAGCAACACACATGATGGAGCACCATGAGCCATAGTGGAGCATCATGATGCACAGGTGGTGGATCGTGAACATTAGTCGCCCAAAATCCATCATGGTGATAAAACGTGGTGTATTCCTTATGCATCACCAACTTCTGAGCATCATAGAGGACTTCATAGCACATATGGCTCATCAAAGCACATCGTGCACTAAGATGGCACATCTTGCATGAAGGTAGCCCATCTCATGTAAGGATGGCACAACTCCCTCTTATGTGGCGCAACTCCATCCTATGTGGAGCAACATGCTTCAATATGGCGTAACTTTCCCAGGTTGACGCATGATCTCCACTGTGGCACAACATCGACTAGTTTGGCGCAACACCATCATGAATGGTGCGACTTCCTTCCATTTGGTGCAACACCCTCATGGGTGGTGCAACTTCCATCCATTTGGTGCAACATCCTTTATAATAGCGCAACATCCATTCACTTGGTGCAACTACAACTTGAATGGCACAACATGTTGCTCCAAGTTGCTTCAAATGCTCCAATTTTCTCTAAATGCTCCAAGTTGCTCCAAGAACTTAAATGCTACAAGAGAATGCTCCAAATACTCAAGTCACATATTAACAATCTCCACCTTGACTTGAGCATTCTCTAAATTCCACCTTAAATAAGAAATTGCTTTCCCTTCCTGCCAACAAGCCTAAAAGGGGCTTACATCCTATGAAGATCAACCATGTCCAAGCACAATTTGAATTTCTCTTTGGGGAACAACCTTATCACCATGTCTTTCGAATTATCGTTGGCACTTGAATTTTGAATGCATATCCTGTCATACAACATGATAGGTTTCTCCACTTTTAAAAGACGACTTTGAAAGAGACCAACCGCCAATGATCTTTTTGTCTCCAGGTCAATTTCATGGTCCGAGTATATCAATCCAATCATGTCCGTATGTCGTGCATTGGTACCATACACCATATAAACATCAAGCGTTCCCTTCAAGTGTCACATGATCCACTTGACCACTTCCCAATGAGCTTTCCCCTAATTTTCTCGAACCACCAAAGAAATACCAACACATTTGGACTGATCATGATAGAATGACCACACGATTTTCTCAATGTAGTGAGAAATGTATAACCATCCTTCTCTTCTATCACTCCGAATCTCCATCCTTGCTATCTTATTTTGAACTCCTAAATCGTTCAATAAAAGCTCATTATCCGAAAGCTGCTTTAAGTTGTCTTTCTAGCATTAACATCACCAGACACCTCTTCCATAGGTTGATCAAGGGATTCATCACGTATATGGTGTTCCATGCCACCTTGTTGTTCCTCATTTATAACAAAGCTGTGTGGGGTTACCCACAACACTTATAGTACCTCCTCTCTAGTTGTACATAGCAGATTCAAAGGTCGCATCTATGCTAATAATGGATTTTGGAGTTTTTTCTTCTTCTGTACACCACATATGATGACCTTTTCGTCCAGATAGATATCCTTAAAAATATTCACTTCATTACCCTCGACTCCAGTTTACCATCATACACACAAGCATAAGTAGGGCATCCAAACATTCATAAACCAAAATTATCAGAAGGTTTCCCATACCATACTTCTTAATGAGTCTTAAAATTAGTTACAGTTGATGGATATTTATTCGCCATATAACAATCCGTGTTGATTTCTTCCATCTAAAATTGATTTGATAAATCAACAGATAATCGCATGCACTGAGCATGCTCCACCAGTGTCTACTTCATCTGTTCTACCACTCCTCTTTGCTATGGTTCTAGTTGTACAGTGCGATGCCACACTATACCATGTCTTTTGCAAAAGTTTTCAAACGAAGCCTTTAGAACTCCAACCTATTTTTTGTTCCGAGTGAATTAACTTGGTCCCTAGTATGTTTTTCAACCATAGTCTTTGTTAGGTCTAAAATATGATTTATACTTTGCTTTTCTAAGCATTTATAGTTTTCGGTCTAGGACCAAAAACCATCTTGGGTTTTGTTGTAGCTTGGAAGGAAATCAAATTTGATTTCGGTCTATGTATTGGGTTTGGGTCTTGGGATTTAGTTCGTATGTATAAATAGTCATTAGGGGAGTGTTGTGTGCGAGACTTGAGCATTAGAGAAGGGGTGGGGGGCATTTTCGGTCAAGCAAGTGAGGATCATCATTGTGACATTCATATGTTCTAGAGAGAAAAAGTAGAGAGAACAAGTGTGTGTGTGTGTGTGTGTGTGTGAATCTTATGTAACAGATCGCCATTAAAATCATTGAATACATTGAAGAAGGGACTTACAGTCTTCCACTCCTTAAATTTCCCAAACACTCCGTCTTCTTCCTCTGTCTTCAGAAAGTACACATAGGTTTTCCTTGAGTAATTATCGATAAAAGTCACAAAGTATTGACATCCAACATAAGACTTCATATGAAAGACCCCATAAATCTGAGTGAACACACTCGAGGATATCCTTTCTTGAGTGTTGAACCGAACTGAACTTCACCCTGTGTTGTATCTCTTGAACAAAAGCTTCATTAGGTTTAGCATTTCCAGTTGCGTCTCCACCAAATAACCCAGTGTCGCTCATATCTCCCAACTTATGTTTCCATAACATAATTTCATCAGCATACTGTCACACCCCGAAAACCTAAGGCGGAAACATTTCCGGGGTGGACTCCACGTTGAGTATCAAATCCAATGCACATAGTAAGCAAAGTAAACAACCATTACATTACATATCAAAGTTTACATTTGTTCAAAAGTAAAGTTGTACATTTGTGATACATAGTATATATATGAACAAAAGTATAGACGAGTCTTCTGTACGCTCCGTCTTCTCCAAAAGGATCGCTAGGTACCTGTCTAATGTTGACCTGAGAATACAAACAATTTGAAAATCAGCATAAAGCTGGTGAGTTCATAAGATGTTTGTTTTCTGAAAATGTACGAGTTTTCTTTTGGTTTTCTGAAAAGTTTACTATCTAAGAAAATCCCATATTTTCTTATATGTAAAGCTTGATTAACTGTTATGTTACTTGATTCTGGTTATGAACAATTGTTATCCCAGGAAAATCCTATATTTTCCTAAAAGTAAGTTTAGTTATTGAATTTCGATGTAATGTTTGATTACCTTTCATACTTGTTATATTAGCTATGTATTCTGATATCCTAATGGTGTTACACTTGAATGAACCTAGATGCGTGCCTTTGTATTCGTATTTCTATTCTTAATCATATTCATATTTATATTTTATATTTGTATTCGTATTTATATTTATAGTCCTATTCGTATTCGTATTCGCATTCGTATTCCTACTCCTAATCCTAATCCTATTCGTATTCGTATTCGTATTCGCATTCGCATTCGCAGTCGTATTCGTATCCCTATTCCTACTCCTAATACTATTCGTATTCATATTCGTATTCGTATTCGTATTCACATTCGCAGTCGTATTCGTATCCTTATTCCTACTCCTAATACTATTCGTATTCGTATTCGTATTCGCATTCTCAATCGTATTCCTAATCCTAATCCTAATCCTATTCGTATTCGTATTCACATTCGTATTTTAGTATTCCTATTCGTTCTGTTCCTAGTTATACTTTCGTATTCGTTCTATTCCTAGTTGTACTTTCGTATTCGTTCTATTCCTAGTTGTACTTTCGTATTCGTATTCATATTAGTTTTAATTGATGATTAGTATGAATTATTCGTAGATTATGAAATATAATTTAGATTGTAGCATTTTATCAAAAAATCTATGATTAGTCTGAAAGCTAACTTCGTAATTCGAACTATTTGGTAAACACAGTTTTTGATATTCAAACATACAGAATGAAAACAATTGAACTGAAAATAATAAGTTTGAGTATACGATTTCCTTATACTTTTTCTTGTATCCCCCTTAAAAACAGTGAAAACATTTGAAAAATGGTAGGGGTATGAACTCACCGGTTGAGGAACGCGTCGGTTTGGATAAACGTCAGTTCTGGGTTTGCAAACACACAAGATTCCTATGTATTATAAAAAGATACACATTTGTATCTAATTAGGACTTGAATAATTTAATAGCTAAGGACAAACACTTCTAATCACGAAAACACTCTGTTACAAGCGTTTGGAGGGACCCAGGTGGCATTTGAGGACACATATGGCTTGGATATGGAGTTTACTCTTCAAGAGTAAACTCATAGAGGATTTTTCGGCCTTAAACACCCCATCCACATGATTTCACGTCCGTGAACTCATGGAAGGTGTTTTTGGGTGCTAAATGGTTTCATAACTCATGGATAATTTAGCTAGGATTGCATCTAAGGCATTGGGATGAATTTAAACTCACTTAAGGACCCTTTATTGGAGTTTACGGTAGTAAACATGGAGTTTACAGCCATAAACTCCCCCTCACACCCAAACCTTAATGTTTTAGTCCCTTAATCAATCACATGTGATTCCAAATGATTTTTCCAAGCCTTGTATGAATTTTTGGGGGACTTTTAGCATGGATTTAGGAGTTTACGACCCATGAACCACCTCATGGACGTGAACTCCTTGGAAGAGTGTTTTAATATGTTTTAAGGTCCAAATCTTGATTGTTAGTCATTTCTAGAATTTATCCCAAGGCTTATGGTGTGTGTAAATGGCATTTTAACACATTAGAAGGAGTTTACTCCCCAAGATATTGAGTTTACGACCCAAGCATGTTCTTGGGCAGTAAACTCAAGTTTACTCCTCTAATTTGATGTTCAAGGTGTTCCAAGGCCAATTCCAATATTCTACAGGTCATATCTAAGCCTCAATGGTGTTTTGGAAGGGTTTAAGGGCATAAAAACCCCTTTAATATGTGTTCACCGCCCATGGGTGTTCTAGGGCCGTAAACACATGATTTTGGTCCTATTCCATGATTTGAACTCGAATTTGAAGGTCTAATGTGCTATACTAGGAGTTAGGGTGGTTACCTTGAAGATTTAGGGCTTGAATTTGGTGTTTTTGGACCTTAATCTTGAGTTAGAGGAGAGAGGTTAGAGAGAGAGTAGTGAGAGAGAGAGAGAGGAAAGGCTTCAAATTAAGTCTTTTGAGCCTTAAATAGGTCCTAAGTTCGGGACACGGTGGAATTCTACCCGATACCGACGCTAAACGGGGCTTTTGGTCGCACCCGATTAAGCTATCGTAACCCGGCGTGATAGAATTTGGAGATTTTTAATTTAATGATTTTCGGCTAATTTCATGAGTTTCTAAAGGATTTGAGCACTTATAAGATTAAAACAAACTTATAAGTTTAAATAACTTAGCCCAAAAACGGAATCGGAACGAACCACTATAGACATGTTTTACGGACGGAATGGGTTTCGGCGATGGACAACTTCGGGTTGTCACACATACTGATCCAATGATTGGGATACAGTTACTCTTCCTTTAACCATAGAGCCTTTCAATATATAAATCCCTTAAAGATTAATCTTTCCCATCATAAATACAAGTGTAACGCCCATGTTTCTTGCTAGGTATTAATAAAATGATGTAATGGTTAGGGTTGACAATTGTAACCTATTTGATGTAATAAAAAAGAATTTTTTTAAAATAGAGTAATACTTAGACCTAATATCCTCGAAGAAAGTTGAAGAATTCATGACAAGGATTCCAGAGATATAATGAACGCTTAAATCAGACTTATAACAAAGAAATTATGATCCGTTGAAGTTTCACGATTAAATCGGCATGATTCTGGGTATCGTAAAAAGTGAGATATTGATAAAAAAAACTTTTTTGCCTTAGTGATCTAAAAAAAATTCATAGTAGTCGTTAAACCGAGAGCATACATATAGAGAACATCAAAATTTGACTTCATTAGAAGAAGTTATGATTTTTCTAAGATTCAACGTAGAAGTATACAACTCAAAAATTGAATTTTAGATCGGTCAATTTTTAGCCGAAATGATCTAAATGATAATTGAAGATCTCGTTAATAGGAGTTCAATGATATAAAGACAGTAGGAAATGGACATCAGATGACAAAGTTATGCATTTTATACGCACTTTAATATTCTAAGCCAGTGTGAAATAAATAAATTAAAAATTAGCCAACGGAGTCTAAATGAAAGCCGTAGATCTCATTGATAGCTATATGTGGATATAAAGAACATCAAAAACTGAGCTTGTACGAAGAAGTTACATAATTTTGAAATTCTAAAATCGTTGCATGCGTGTGCGCCTCGTGCATGATGTTCTAGAAGCCACCACGTAGCACCAGCTAAAATCCGACACATGGAACCACACCAGGGCAAGCACATCAACCATGTGAATGGTGCGCATGTACCTTGCCCGTCACACATCCCATGATCTTTGCCTATAAATAGTTGTTAAATCCTCATAACTTTCCCCATGTCTCCCCTACAACTCTCTCTCTCTCTCTCTCTCATTCTACTTCTTTTGGTCCAAGATTCTCTTAGTAGCTATCAGTCCGAAGTTCCTCTAGTGCAATTTCTAGACTTTGTCTAGGGAATCTATTTAAGTTAAATTACACTCTATCTCATTTGGGGTCGTTTATATTTAAATTCATAGTCGTTATAAGAACTATTAGTAAATCCAAGTTATAATACTGATTGATCTACTTACAGGAGAAGTGACTAGAATGGATATGTTGGCTTGGTTGTTGGATTTCAAAAAGGCTAAATGCTGAAATGGGCTTGCCTCCCAATTGTTATGCTTGGCTGATCCTTATTTGATAGTGATTATTCTGTGATTTGTTCCTCCCGATTTCTGAAACTGATATGCTGTGATTAACATACCTTTGTGAAATTGATGAAATATAGGATGAAATATTGATTAATAATTAGTGAACTTGATGAAATATGGATTAATAATTAGTGAAATTGATGAAATATGAAGCTGATGAAATTTTTTGTTCAGGGTTGATATTTGTGTTAACAGGTAACCAATTTGTGAAATTGATATTCTGTGATATTCTATTTTTTCTTGTTTGATTAGAATTTTGATAAATTAATGAAATCATTTAGGAAGGTTAATGAAATTGGTTTGTTGTTTAAATGTTGATACTATACGTAATTCACAGATAATGGATGAAAACAACACTACAATTGTTGATTGTGAAACATCTTTAAAAATGAAAAAACCAAAATTTGGGTGGGATAATCTTAACTTCATGGTGTTTCTTGATTCGTGCTTGATTGAAAAAAAAAAGGCCATAAACCCGGTACCCCCTTTGATAAAGTTGGGTGGGAGAATATACAAAAACGCATTAAGGATAAAATAGGTTACAACTTTGAAAAAAAACAACTAACAAACAAATGGGAGAACATGAAAAAGGAGTGGAAGCTTTATGAACGCTTAATGAGGCTTGAAACCGGACTTGGTGGGACGAGAAGCCTAGTAGATGCGTCACCTGAGTGGTGGGAGGAGAAAATAAAGGTATGATTACTATTCTTTTTAATTATTTTAAGGTATGATTGCATATAGATTGAACATATTTGATTTACAATATCTTTTTGTCTTGCAGGAGAATAAAGATTATGCCAAATTTAGGAACACAGATTTGAGCATCTTTGATGAGAAATATGCTACTTTATTTCAGGATTCTGTTGCCATTGGAGATCAGACTATGACTCCATTACAATTTCAAAACAATAGCAATCCAAACAAAGAAAATATGGAGGACAAAGGAGATAGTGATGAAATCAATTTAGATGATGATGAGCCTCTTTTTCCTAGTCTCCATGAAAGTAGTTCAAGTAAAAGGAAGAGGACTAAGTCTGTTTCCAACAACTGTCCAACCAAGAGTAAAAGTTCAATTTATGAAGAAAAAGTGGATGCTTTATTGGATGCCATATCATCAAAAAGCACACAAACTTTTCCACAAAATAATCCTTCCCCAACAATAGCAGATTGCATGGCCATTGTCATCAAGTTTCCTGATTTTCGTGAAGGGTCCAATGAATTTTCACAAGCATTGCTTGTCTTCACCAAAAAGCAAAATCGTGAAGCTTTTATGTTTCCAACGACCGACGAAGCCAAGATGGAGTTTCTTAAGTTACTTATGAAATAATGATTTAGCAATATGTGTTATGCTTTGACATTTATGTTTTATCCTTTGACAATATGTGCTATGCTTTGACATTATGTTTTTTGTTTTGACATTATGGGTTGTCCTTGGACATTATGTATTTGATATTTTATATTATGTGTTATTGTTTGTCTTTATGTAATCGACATTTTATATTATGTGTTAATGGTTGACATCTTTTTATTTGTATTATGACAGATGGATAGTGATGATTCTAATTCATCCAATGACAATGAAGAATGTTGGGTGGAAGAGGATAAAGAATTTGAAATATTATGTGGATTAGCTTTGAAAGGGATAATACTGGCTCGTAACTTACATACGCCATGTCACACTTCAGACCTCATAGGCCGCATGTTTATTACTGAGGTACTAAATGGCCATCCTAGACGTTGTTATGAGATGTTTAGACTCAACATACCAGTTTTTAGATAGTTATGCATAGATCTTGCTACAAATTACGGGCTACAACAAACACGAAATGTATATATTGAGGAGTTTGTAGGAATATTCTTGATGACTTTGGCTCATGGGTGTAGCAATAGATTTGTGCAAGAATTTTTTAATCATTCGGGGGAAACGATTCACAGACATTTCCATACAGTTTTGGAAGCCGTGCTAAAACTGAGTGCCGACATCATCAAGCCAGACGCAAACAATAATGATAATGTTCCTGAATATATATTAAATAAGCCTCAGTATTATCCAATGTTCAAGGTATGTTTATTTTCTTGGTAGTCAAACTTTAACAAATAATTTATTTATGATATATTTTTGAATTTAAGGGATTGCATTGGTGCTATAGATGGGACACACGTCAGGGCATCGGTTCCACAAAAAGATGAAGTGAAGTACATTGGTTGAAAGGGATATGCAACACAAAATATAATGGTTGTTTGTGATTTTAACATGTGCTTTACATTTGTTTGAGCCGGTTGGGAGGGGACTGCACATGATACAAGAATTTTCAATGAAACCTTATAGAGACCAGATCTTAATTTTCCCTATCCAACAGGTGGTTAGTTTTTTCTTTGGAACACAAGTTTTATGTTTTTACTACTTGTTTGAAATGAATAATAAATGTTTGTTTGATTTACAAATAAATATTAAGTTGTTGATGCCGGATATCCAAATACGAGAGGGTATCTTGCTCCATACAAAGACACAAATATTCGTTATCATTTACCAGATTTTCGACGTGGACACACGGCTACTATTCGTGAACCTCGTGGACCGAAAGAGAAATTTAACTATCTCCACTCATTATTGTGAAATATCATTGAACAAACTTTTGTAGTGTGGAAAGCTAGGTGGGCGTTATTAAGAGACATGCATGTTAATTACAAGTACAAGAACCAAGTGAGAATTATGATAGCATCGATGGCGATCCATAACTACATTAGAAATGTTGGTAGGTCTGATGAAGCGTTTAATAGGGCACAACAAGAATCCTACAATCCCGTACGAGGTGATACCGGTAGTGATGTTTACGAAGAAGGTCCAAGTACACGTCGCACGAGCGATGATGATTTATATATGGTAATGATGCAGAATATTATTGCACAAGATATAATCACATTGTGAAGATGAATGTAATATTATCTATGGTATTTTTTAATGAATTCTTTAAAATTTGTATGAACGTAATTTTAATATTGTCATGGTCTAATCCAAAAAATTAGAAATATTTTAATTTGTATGAACGTAATTTATATTTTATATTTGTATGAATGTAATTTTAATATTGTCATGGTCTAATACAAAAAATCATCTTATAAATTATTTACAATTTGTATGAACGTAGTAATTTTAATATTTTCATGGTTTAATCTAAAAAATTAGAAATATTTTAAAAGAAATTTATATTTTATATTTTCTAATAAAATGTTTACAAAATTATAATATGTGTTAAAAAAAACTGAAGTATAAAATAATATATGAAAAGTAGTAAATCAATGTAAATATGTAAACATATTATTTTTAGTCAAGTTAAACCAAACACTTTAACTTTTGACTTTTTCCATTCAAAAGCTAATCCAAACACATTTTAAAAAACAACTTTTGTAAAAGTCCATTTACAAAAAGTCCTTTTACAAAAAGGACTTTTGCCCCACAAAAACTAAGCTAAACACCCTCTTAAATTGATAGTCGTTATAAGAACTATCAGTAATTCCAAGTAATAATACTTATTGATCAACTTTCGGAAGAGGTGACTAGAATGGTCATGTTGGCTTGGTTTTTGGATTTCAAAAAGACTATATGCCGAAATGGTCTTAGCTCCCAACTGTCCTGTCTGGCTGATCCTTATTTGATAGAAGTATCAAATAAGATGTAGTGGTAACGATACTAGGTTACGTCAAAGGAAAAATCGGTTGCTAGAAGCAAAGCGCTGCCCAAGTTTCGAGTCATGAATTTAACATGTGAATGCATAGTTATTTTCATCTTACACATATATATGGAGTATTTAAGATAATTACATGCTACATGTGCCTATTATATGTGTTCCTGATATCTATGCTAGATGAACGATTTATATATATTTTACTTGATTCAAAGTGTATATGTATTCATATACCTATAAAAATATTGGGTAGAGATGACTAGATAAAATATGATATAGATGATGAGAGATGAAAGATGAGATAGATGATGAGAGGCCTTGAATTAAAGATGATATAGTTGTTTAGTAGAGTATAGATGACGACCATATACTATTTTAGACAGTACAGTGGAACGCTATCAGGCTCGTAATATGTGGGTGTTTTAGAACTAAGTGTTCACCAGGTATACTCTACCCCCCATGGTTCTTTTATTGATATATACTACTAAGGAATCCCCTAAACATTATTGTCTATCCCAAAGATGATCCTTATGACAGGTCCCCTGGATTTGATGCTTTAGGGGATAGAAAGTGAGTATATCGGGAATAGGTAATCGGGTTGAATGACTTGATGAAAATATATAATTAAAAGAATTTAATTATTGTGGGTTGAAAAACCTATATGTTCACTAGGATCCCAAGCCCGAACCACTCTGTTTCTTGTATTATAGGTAGTGGCACGAGAGCACATATGTGATAATTAGATGAGAGATTTATGGATTATAGGTCAGTAGAATAATAGATGTTTGTAAGGCCTGTATTATTTCTGTTTATGCTTATGTACTGCATTGACAATAACATCCCAATATTTTCATTATAAAAAACTATATTTCTTTGGAAATGTTTTGATCATATCTTTATCATGTTTTTGGGAATAAATTTTGCAATATTATTCTTCAAAAAGGACACTCTGATATTAAATCAGCATAAATGACTTGATCTTTTCTGAACATGAAATTGGGGATGTCACAAAAAGAGTACCCTTGTTGACTTTTAGCCAATCATCATCTCCAAAATATTTCAATTAATCATTCGCCAAAGTGCCAAGTGAAATCAAATTCTTTCGAAGCTCCGGGACAAACCAACAATCCAGTTTCCTGACTATATTATCATGCATCTTGGTTTGCACTGTGTCATCGCCTTAGATACTACTCACCCAATCATTACCCATCTTTACTATGTCATTTCACTCTTTTAAGGAGTAGAACCATTCACGATGCATGTCGCATGTTATGGTGCTCCAGAGTCCAAGATACAAGCATCAACAGAACTAGATGTACATATTGTCAAAACTTCACCATCATCCCATTCATAAGAATTTCTTTGAACCACACCAACATTGTTGTTTCTTGGTCTAACACCATTATTCCCTTTTTCCATGTAAACTCTCTTCTGAAGTGCCCATTTTCCTTGAAATTATAACATTTGATGTTGGTTTTTGATTTGGAACTTGACTTCCTTCTGTTACCTTGTCACACCCCAAAACCAAGAATGGCGGAAACGTTCTGGGGTGGAGGACGTCATGTAAAGTATCACAACACAGTAAATGTAAATAAGCAAACAACATCATCCATTGCATTAAATATAAAATTTTAATACAAGCGTGTTCCGTACAGTTTTAGACACCAAAAATATAATGTAAATCAAAATAGTATGATGAGTCTTGAATGCGCTCCATCTTCTCAAAAGCTAGCATCGGTACCTGTCTACTGATGACCTGAGAATACAAGTTATTTTGAAAGAGTTTATCAGCATTAAGCTGGTGAATTCATAAGTATTTTAGTGTCGAGGTTTGTTATCAAAACGTTTGAACCTGTCGCAAGTATGAGTTGTAAATGTATGTAAGTGTTTGTAAAAGTTTGAATCTCTCAGAAAAACCTATATTTTCTATTAAAGTAGCCCTCTACCAAGGCTTAAATGTTTTGTATGCTCGTTTGATGTAAAAGTGTGTAATTTGCCAAGTATAACTATCATTTAACAAAATATAGTTTGTACATTAAAGTTTAAGTGAGGTTATCACCAAAATGTAATGGGTAAATTATTGTAGTACGGTAGTTTTGTTTTATATGAACTACTGCTATACTAACTACCTTAAATCGGGTTTATATTAAGGTATCGTGTGATAAATTGCACCATACTATCGACTGGTAACATCGACAACGCATAGTCGAAAAATAAGGTATGACGTTTGGCACCCGCAGACCTATCGGTCCCACTGTAGCTAGCAGCGAGGTGTAGGATAGTCAATCCAGTATAGATCTATACGCAAACTCACGCTCTCCCTCCAAGAGACTCTGGCTACAACTCGGGTCATGTCAATTAAGACATGCTCCCATATAGTGGATCACAATTGTTAATGTATTCGTGTATATGCAATATAATGTTACTTGTTCTAGTATCGTTGTATATGTTCTCTTAGTAATAAGTATTGACTCCTGAATGAACTGACTCGTTGATCTAGAAATTGTAGTAGTATGATCCCGTGTTACCCCGATGGTAACTTACTAACGAGGTACTGATAAGTATAAATATGGAAGTACTTTTATGTCAATACATGTATATATGATATATAACTAATATTGAAACGACCCTCGGATGGTCACCCGAAATTCCACCAGACCACATCCAAATCGAGGAAAAGGAAATAGGACAGGTGGCTTTCCTAAGCCCTTTAAACATTATTTATACAACTATACGTATATGGGAATGCAAATTTATAGGTAGTAAAACAAAGTTTACAATAAAGCATTTGATAAATAAAAGAGTTTGTAAAAACATTTTGAAGTAAAACAGTTTGAACAGTGATAAAATCATTGGTTTCCTAGTTATTAATCACATGTGATTAATGCAATCACATGTGATCGAAGCAATAACTATAAGTGTTTAACGTGTATCCCCCCCATAAAGTATTTAAACATTTAAAAGCATTTCAAAGGTTGAATAAAGGGGGTATGAACTCACTTGGAAGTTTGAAGATAGCGAGATCGAAAACCGGGCAGAGTTTCGTCTCGGGAAACGGATTTTTCTCGGGATTCTCGGGAGTAAAATCGACCCTCGGGACTTGAGCAAAAAGACCAGAGCTTCGGGTTTGAACGGGCACGGAAATCGAGGCAAGATCGTGAGAGAAAGAGAGAAAATGAACAAATTTTTCGGAAAGGCTCGCATCCCTTTTATAGGGGTGCTGAACCGCCTCCGAACGCGGGGCGTACGGGCGTACGCAGCGCGTACCCGTATGTCATCTTTTACGTATTTCGGATGGAGTGGGTCGGATGGGACGGCGGGTCGGGTAGCTTCACATAGGGCGACGTGGACGATCCGAGGCCGTGCCCTCGAGTACGCGGGGCGTACGAGGGTACGCGGCGCGTACCTCGGCCCTAGGCTGACTCCTCTTCGGATAATACCAAATTTTTAATAAAAATTATATAAAAATTATTTATCAAACTTCAAAAATTCATATCTCCTTCATACGAACTCCATTTTCGACATTCTTTATATCCCCGCGAAGGTGAGACTACAATCTACAACTTTCGTTTAGATTCCGTTGGCAAATTCCGAAATTATTTTTATTATTTATTTATTAAAATGACGTGATTAAGGAATCTCTTTAAAAATTCATAACTTCTTTATCTGACGTCGGTTTTTGCCAGACTTTTTACCGTTGAAATACCATTGTCGAGACCTTCGATTCTCGTTTAGGTCATTCCGGCCAAATGTCGCTCGATCTCCGTTTCGAGTTTTTAGCTGTCTGTTGCTAAGCTGAACTTGGAAAAATCATAACTTCAATATACGAAGTCGGATTTGGGCGTGCTTTTTACGTACGATCATGGTTTAATGAGATTTAAACATAGAAGAATTTAAATAGAAACTTTTTGGACATTTTATTATCAAAGTTAATTTTATTAACTCAAAAATGTTTACAATACTTGACCTATTAGGCCATTACAAAGAGTTGAAATATCGGGTTGTCACATCATCCCCCCGTTAGAGGGAATTTCGTCCCGAAATTCAAAGTAAGAGAACACTCGTGGATTAGGGAAATAGATGTGGGTACTTGTGTTGCATCTGATCTTTGCGTTCCCATGTGAATTCAGGTCCCCGCTTAGCGTTCCAGCGAACCTTCACGATGGGTATGCGACTTTGTTTTGTTTGCTTGACCTCTCGGTCCATGATTTCTACTGGTTTTTCCATAAAATTGAGGCTCTCGTTGATCTCAATCTCGTCAAGTGGGATTACGAGAGTCTCATCGGATAGACACTTTTTCAAGTTAGATACGTGGAATGTAGAATGTACGTTACGAAGTGCGCCTGGTAGATCGAGTTTGTAAGCTACGGGGCCGACTCTTGCAAGAATTTCGAAAGGACCTATGTACCTCGGATTAAGCTTCCCACGCTTGCCGAAGCGTATCAAGCCCTTCAAGGGTGAGACTTTGAGAAGGACTCGGTCTCCCACCTGAAATTCCAAAGGTTTCCTTCGTTTATCTACGTAGCTCTTCTGTCGGTCTCTAGAGGCTTTCAATCGTTCACGGATCTGAACGATCTTCTCTGTCGTTTCCCGGATGATTTCCGGACCGGTAAGAGTAACGTCGGAAGCTTGCCCCCTTGCTAGTTGGGTATCACCCACCTCAGCCCAGCACAGAGGGGATCTGCACTTTCAGCCGTAGAGGGCTTCAAATGGAGCAGCCTTGATGCTCGTGTGATAACTGTTATTATAGGAAAACTCGACAAGGGGTAAATGAGTATCCCATGCCTTCCCAAAGTCAATCACGCAGGCTCGCAACATATCTTCCAGTGTTTGGATGGTCCTCTCACTCTGTCCGTCGGTCTGAGGATGGTAGGCTGTGCTCATGTCTAGCCTTGTTCCTAGGGAATGTTGTAGTGATTGCCGAAATCTTGAGGTAAACCTACTATCTCTATCGGAGATAATGGACATAGGTACACCATGTAGCCGTACGATTTCCCTAATGTATGTTCTCATAAGTTTCTCCATCTTGTCGGTTTCTTTGATAGGTAGGAAGTGTGCAGACTTGGTCAATCTATCGACGATGACCCATATGGTATCAATTCCACCCGTTGTCTTGGGCAACTTGGTTATGAAATCCATAGTGATCCGCTCCCACTTCCATTCTGGGATCTCTGGTTGTTGCAATAAACCAGAGGGCTTCTGGTACTCGACCTTAACCTTTGCGCAAGTAAGGCATTTACTCACGAAGGTAGCAATCTCTGCTTTCATATTAGGCCACCAGTATAGCTTTTTAAGATCCAGATACATCTTATCTGAACATGGGTGGACGGAATACCGAGTGTTGTGCGCCTCGGTCATGACCAAGTCTCGGAAACCACCGTGTTTCGATGTCCAGATCCGATCCATGAAATATAAGGCTCCGTCACCCTTGGCTTCTAAATTCTTGTCCATTCCTCTGAGGGATTCACTCGTCACATTTTCAGGTTTCATGGCTTTAAGTTGGGCCGTCTGAATTTGATTAGACAAGTGTGAATGGATGGTTATTGACAATGACTTGATTTTTCGACCAGAATATTCCTTCCGACTTAGGGCGTCTGCTACTACGTTGGCTTTACCCGGATGATAACGAATATCGCATTCGTAATCACTGAGTAGCTTGACCCACCGTCGTTGTCTCATGTTGAGCTCCTTTTAATCGAAAATGTGTTGTAAACTCTTGTGGTCGGTAAAGATAGTGCTCTTCGTTCCATACAAGTAATGTCTCCAGATCTTCAGAGCAAACACCACTGCTCCTAGTTCAAGATCGTGGGTCGTGTAGTTAACCTCGTGTGTCTTCAACTGCCTCGAGGCATAGGCGATGACCTTACCTCGCTGCATTAGGACACATCCGAGCCCTTGATTCGATGCATCACAATAGACTACGAAGTCTTCTATTCCTTCGGGAAGGGTTAGTATTGGTCCGGTACACAAGGCTCGTTTGAGCGTTTGGAACGCTCTTTCTTGTTTCTCTTCCTAGTCAAAGGCTACACCTTTCTGGGTTAGGGTCGTAAGAGGTTTCGCTATTCGGGAAAAGTTCTGAATGAATCTGCGGTAGTAGCCAGCAAGACCTAGAAATTGACGAATTTCTGTCAGCGTCTTAAGTGCTGACCAGTTCTCAATGGCTTTAATTTTGGATGGGTCCACGTGGATTCCCTCTTCGCTTACCACGTGTCCTAAGAATTCGACTCTCCGGATCCAAAATTCACATTTCTTGAACTTCGCATAAAGCTTCTCTTTTCGTAATGTCTCTAGAACTTGTCGCAGGTGATCGCCATGCTCTTTCTTACTTCGGGAGTAGATCAGGATGTTGTCAATGAAAACGATGACGAACTGATCCAAATAAGGTCGGCATACTCTATTCATCAGATCCATGAAGACTGCGGGCGCATTGGTCAATCCGAATGGCATCACCACGAACTTGTAATGTCCGTAACGAGTTCGGAAGGCTGTCTTCGGCACATCCTCCTCTAGCACTCGTAACTAGTGATATCTGGATCTCAGATAAATCTTAGAAAAATAGTTCGCCCCTTGCAGTTGGTCAAATAGATCGTCTATGCGAGGCAGAGGGTAACGATTCTTGACCGTTAGTTTGTTGAGTTCTCTGTAGTCAATACACATACGGAATGATCCGTCTTTCTTCTTAACGAACAAGACCGGTGCTCCCCAAGGTGAGAAACTTGTTCTTATGAAGCCCTTGCTGAGCAGTTCGTTAAGTTGACCAGAGAGTTCCTGCATCTCAGCCGGTGCTAAACGGTAGGGCGACTTGGCTACTGGGGTAGCTCCTGGGACTAAGTCGATTCTGAACTCGACCTGTCGTTGCGGAGGTAACCCGGGTAGTTCTTCTGGAAAAATGTCGGGGAAGTCGCTCACTACAGGGATGTTCTTTAGTCCTTTCGTTTCGAGGCTCGTGTCGACGACGTGAGCAAGGAATGCATGGTATTCCTTACGCAGATACTTCTGTGCTTGAATACTTGATATGATGCGAAAACTTGCACCGGGTTTGTCGTCGTAGATTATAAGAGTTTCGTTAGACGGAAGGTTTAAACGGACTGCTTTCTCGTAGCACATGATGTCGGTGCGATGAAGGCTTAACCAATCCATGCCAATGATAACGTCGAAACTTTTTATTGAGACTGGCATGAGGTCGATTGGGAATGAATGGTTATCTAGAGTTAGGGTACAACCTAAGTATATGCTACTCGTACTTTCAGTTTTTCCATTAGCCATTTCTACTGTGAATAGTTCTTTGGGTGCGTGCGGTGGTTGATTAAGCATGCGAGTAAATTTATGGTTTACGAAGCTTCGCTCCGCTCCACTATCAAATAGAATGCATGCATAGGAGTCATCGAGGAGGAACGTACCGGTCACCACTGTTGGGTCAGCAACTGCCTCCCCGTGGCCTATCGCTAGTACCCTCCCTGCTCCGCCAGCATTTTTCGCCTTGGGGCAGTCCCTCTTATAGTGGCCTGTTTCGCCACATCCATAGCAGGTCGGGCTCGCGCCAGAGCCGGGGACTTGGGCGATCGGTCTCGCTGGAGATTTACAGAAACAGACTGTGTGTCCTCTCCTGTGGTAGTTAGAGCACTGCATTTCATGGCAGGGGCCATTGTGGTGGTAGTTGCATTTGTTGCACTTGGGCGAACTTCCAGCATACCCACCCATCGGAGTAGTAGTAGCAGCAGCAGGGGTTATTGTGGCATTTATTGCCACAATTTGCTGCTTTTTGGCAGCCTGTTGCTTCTTCTTTTCATCCCAGAATTTCCGCTTAGTATCAGCGGGTTTGGAGAGTTCCGGGATGGCTAGGGTGGTTGTGGTTGCAGGGGTTTTGACTCCATGGTCAATGAGTCGTTGTGCCAATCGTTTGGCACTGTCGAAGGTAGCGGGGTTTGACGCTAGAACATTCCCCTGATACGGAGGCACAAGCCCCCATATGTATCTTTCGATCTTTTTCCCTTCAGTGGGAACCATATTAGGGCAGAGGGCCACCGGTTCGCTGAATCTGGCGGTGTAATCGACAATGTTGGTGCCCTTCATTGTCAGGCTCCAAAGCTCCTGCTCTAGTTTCTGAACCTCGCCCCTCGGGTAGTATTCCTCAATCATGAGGTCTTTCATCGTTTCCCAGCCTATGTCGTTGGCTACGACAAGAGTTAGAGATTTAACGTGGCCGTTCCACCACGTCAAGGCCTTTCCTTCAAAGGTGCATGCGGCGTATTTCACTTTGCTCGCAGCAGGGCATGAACAAATTTTGAAGACCGCTTCAGTCTTCTCGAACCATTGCGAGAGAGCAATGACTCCGCCGGTCCCATGAAAGGACTTCGGCTTGCAGTTGGTGAAATCCTTGTAAGAGCACTCTCTCGAGCGCACAGGGGTTTCAACCGGGATTGATTCCACAGGGGTTCCACCTCTGCTGGCATCAGAAGAGTGATACTGAGCCATGGCAGTTGCCACTGCTGCAGCTACGGCAGCATTTAGGGCTGCAGTATCGATGACCGGAGGTGGAGGAGGTGGTGGTGCAGGATTATTCCTGGGAGATTTGCGAGGAGGCATCTTTCAGCTATAAGTTTATAAAGGTAAGAAAAATGGTAAGAATCATTTTGCAAGAAACGTGAGAGTGATATAAGGACTAACTAACCATAGTCCAACAGTTGAATGAGTGTTTGAAATCACAACAAGAAATATTAGTAGGAAAACACAAGTGTATATATTTTTCCCACAATTTAGATAGATTTCTATAATACTGGTATTACTGATGTAATAAGTTCAAGGAAAATCGACCTAACAGTAGGTCTTACATCATACCATATAGAAAAGTTTGACAGTTCTTAGATTCCTAATTAGAGTACTGAAAGTTAGGAATATTTTACAGACAAGTGCTACTTAGAGCACATATGTTAAAGCCTAATCCTTAACCCTAAAGATAATGATGTACTAGACATCATTTAACGGCGATGAATATTCCTCGGGAGAACCCTAAGGTCTCTCATTTGACGCACCACCTCTTGAAGGTGTTGTTCATGAGCACTTTGACGAGCTCGGAGTTCCGTGACTTCAGCTTGAGAGGCAACTAGATGTTGCTGTAGGGTTTCATTGGTTCTCCGGGTCCGTTCCATGTCTTCTTCAAGACGGCGGATGCGAACTGTGTTGACACCTGAGTTGGTATCAATCTCCATGACCCGGTCGATGGCTGCTCTACCTTGCTCGACATTACGAGCTATTCTGCGGATAATGATAGGCAGGGCACGGTCAGCAAAGCCACCATTGCTGACGTTGTAAAAGCTTCGGTCCCCAAAGTATGGTAAGGGTTGACCCTGTTCATCACTCCAACGATTCAAGTTGTTTGCCCATAAGGGAGTAGGACCTGGAAAAGATGGTCGAGGGTTGTTGTTCGGGGGTTGACCTACGAGCGGTAGGTTGTTGACTTCAAGCTCAGAGTCCGATCCATCTGAGAAGCCTTCAGCTTGATGATCATCCAACGGAATTTGGTGTTCATTGTCAGACTCTGCTTCGAGCATTCCTATGTTGCCTTCATTTGGAAAGTACGGGTCGTCGTGATGGAATCCAGCCATTTAAATCTACGCGAGAAGAGAGGTATAAAGATATGTATGTAGTTAATAGCACAAAATACACCTATAGTATTTTAAGTTTAAGCTCCACTGATCTTTTTGTGGCATTGTTGGTAAGTTTTTTTTTTTTTTTTTTTTTTTTTTTTTTTTTTTTTTTTTTTTTTTTTTTTTTTAGACTTGTTAACACATCACAACTATTCTAGGGCATATGCTAATCACTCCTCGGACCAGCATAGTTGATCAGGCTATGCCATTCCCAGGACTGACCATACATCCCCTAGCTTACCTGTGATATTTAACAATCGTAATACTCTTGTTCTTGTCGTTGTGACACTGGTTTTAGTATGAATGCAGACTAGTATACTTAATTAACTTTTTTAGTATTTAAAGTATAGACTCTTGGTCAGAGTGTTTTAATCCCAAATGGGTTTATAGTTTAGTATATCTTTTATGGGTTGATATACTTGCTTCACTATAAACAATGCTCTGATACCAATCTGTCACACCCCAAAACCAAGAATGGCGGAAACGTTCTGGGGCGGAGGATGTCATGTAAAGTATCACAACACAGTAAATGTAAATAAGCAAACAACATCATCCATTGCATTAAATATAAAATTTTAATACAAGCGTGTTCCGTACAGTTTTAGACACCAAAAATATAATGTAAATCAAAATAGTATGATGAGTCTTGAATGCGCTCCATCTTCTCAAAAGCTAGCATCGGTACCTGTCTACTGATGACCTGAGAATACAAGTTATTTTGAAAGAGTTTATCAGCATTAAGCTGGTGAATTCATAAGTATTTTAGTGTCGAGGTTTGTTATCAAAACGTTTGAACCTGTCGCAAGTATGAGTTGTAAATGTATGTAAGTGTTTGTAAAAGTTTGAATCTCTCAGAAAAACCTATATTTTCTGTTAAAGTAGCCCTCTACCAAGGCTTAAATGTTTTGTATGCTCGTTTGATGTAAAAGTGTGTAATTTGCCAAGTATAACTATCATTTAACAAAATATAGTTTGTACATTAAAGTTTAAGTGAGGTTATCACCAAAATGTAATGGGTAAATTATTGTAGTACGGTAGTTTTGTTTTATATGAACTACTGCTATACTAACTACCTTAAATCGGGTTTATATTAAGGTATCGTGTGATAAATTGCACCATACTATCGACTGGTAACATCGACAACGTATAGCCGAAAAATAAGGTATGACGTTTGGCACCCGCAGACCTATCGGTCCCACTGTAGCTAGCAGCGAGGTGTAGGATAGTCAATCCAGTATATATCTATACGCAAACTCACGCTCTCCCTCCAAGAGACTCTGGCTACAACTCGGGTCATGTCAATTAAGACATGCTCCCATACAGTGGATCACAATTGTTAATGTATTCGTGTATATGCAATATAATGTTACTTGTTCTAGTATCGTTGTATATGTTCTCTTAGTAATAAGTATTGACTCCTGAATGAACTGACTCGTTGATCTAGAAATTGTAGTAGTATGATCCCGTGTTACCCCGATGGTAACTTACTAACGAGGTACTGATAAGTATAAATATGGAAGTACTTTTATGTCAATACATGTATATATGATATATAACTAATATTGAAACGACCCTCGGATGGTCACCCGAAATTCCACCAGACCACATCCAAATCGAGGAAAAGGAAATAGGACAGGTGGCTTTCCTAAGCCCTTTAAACATTATTTATACAGCTATACGTATATGGGCATGCAAATTTATAGGTAGTAAAACAAAGTTTACAATAAAGCATTTGATAAATAAAAGAGTTTGTAAAAACATTTTGAAGTAAAACAGTTTGAACAGTGATAAAATCATTGGTTTCCTAGTTATTAATAACATGTGATTAATGCAATCACATGTGATCGAAGCAATAACTATAAGTGTTTAACGTGTATCCCCCCCATAAAGTATTTAAACATTTAAAAGCATTTCAAAGGTTGAATAAAGGGGGTATGAACTCACTTGGAAGTTTGAAGATAGCGAGATCGAAAACCGGGCAGAGTTTCATCTCGGGAAACGGATTTTTCTCGGGAATCTCGGGAGTAAAATCGACCCTCGGGACTTGAGCAAAAAGACCAGAGCTTCGGGTTTGAACGGGCACGGAAATCGAGGCAAGATCGTGAGAGAAAGAGAGAAAATGAACAAAATTTTCGGAAAGGCTCGCATCCCTTTTATAGGGGTGCTGAACCGCCTCCGAACGCGGGGCGTACGCAGCGTGTACCCGTACGTCATCGCTTACGTATTTCGGATGGAGCGGGTCGGATGGGACGGCAGGTCGGGTAGCTTCGCATAGGGCGACGTGGACGATCCGAGGCCGTGCCCTCGAGTACGCGGGGCGTACGAGGGTACGCGGCGCGTACCTCGGCCCTAGGCTGACTCCTCTTCGGATAATACCGAATTTTTAATAAAAATTATATATAAATTATTTATCAAACTTCAAAAATTCATATCTCCTTCATACGAACTCCGTTTTCGACGTTCTTTATATCCCCGCGAAGGTGAGACTACAATCTACAACTTTCGTTTAAATTCCGTTGGCAAATTCCGAAATTATTTTTATTATTTATTTATTAAAATGACGTGATTAAGGAATCTCTTTAAAAATTCATAACTTCTTTATCTGACGTCGGTTTTTGCCAGACTTTTTACCGTTGAAATACCATTGTCGAGACCTTCGATTCTCGTTTAGGTCATTCCGGCCAAATGTCGCTCGATCTCCGTTTCGAGTTTTTAGCTGTCTGTTGCTAAGCTGAACTTGGAAAAATCATAACTTCAATATACGAAGTCGGATTTGGGCATTCTTTTTACGTACGATCATGGTTTAATGAGATTTAAACATAGAAGAATTTAAATAGAAACTTTTTGGACATTTTATTATCAAAGTTAATTTTATTAACTCAAAAATGTTTACAATACTTGACCTATTAGGCCATTACAAAGAGTTGAAATATCGGGTTGTCATATACCTCCACCTTTATATGATGTTCTTCCTCTGCCTACTAACAAAATGAAACTGGAAAATTCTTGTCTAACTAAAGCTTTTCTTTTTCAATTCCTTGGTCATCAAAGAATCCTTCAAATTATTCACAGTGATCGTTGTCCTACCATCTATCATGGAATCAACAAAATTCTCATAAGAATTCAGCAGTGAACAAAAGAGGATAAGTGCTTGATCTTCATCTTTAATCTTAACATTCACACCTTGTAAATCCAAGATGATCCTATTGAAGTTATCCAGATGATCCTTTACTTTGGTGTTTTTCAACATCTTAAGAGTATACAAACGTCGCTTCTTATACAACTTGTTTGTTAGAGAATTGTTTTGATATTTCTCACATAATTTCGACCTTCCTTTCAGCCACCATGTCCTTTGGAAGTTTTGCTTCGCTTTCCAATGCCGTTTCATATCCTTCTTGAACCAAAAAAGCCTCATCTCCACCTTCCACAAAGTTATGTCATTTGAACCACTGAACTTTTATAAATCAAACTTGTGAGTAGACATCTTCAATTACAGGAACACAAACTGTAACTTTGATACCACTTGTTAGGAAGTAAAGTGGATAACTAGCCAAACAAAAAGCACGCAAGACACAATATTTACATGGTTTGGTTATGGTGACCTACATCCACAGGAAGGGGAGGTGTATTCTTTATTTAAGAGTTCTCAAATAGAGGTTATTAGTACAATTTCATAGAGACTCGCCTATAACTCTAGAATACATGACATATTAAATGACTAAGAAGACATCCCTATTGATAGTGGAGGGATCAGACCTAAAACCCTAATGGGTCAAGCTCATAAGCCCATGAATGGTGTCAACCAATCACAATGCGTCATGTAGTAGCTTCTGGAACATTCATCCATGACATACAACACATGACTATCAACAACACACATGATGGAGCACTATAAGCTATAGTGGAACATCATGATGCACAAGTGGCATATCATGAACATTAGTGGCCCAACATCCATCATGGTGGTAGAACATGGTGTATTCCTTGAGCATCACCAACTTCTGAGCATCATAGAGGACTTCATAACACACATGACTCATCAAAGCACATCCTGCATCAATATGATGCATCTTGCATGAAGATGACCCATCTCATTCAAGGATGGGGCAACTCCCTCCTATGTGGCGCAACATGCTTTAATGTGGCACAATTTCTCCCAGGTTGGCCATGATCTCCACTTTGTGGCGCAACACCCTCATGAATTGCACAACTTCCTTCCATTTGGTGCAACACCCTCATGGATGGCGCAACTTCCATCCACTTGGTGCAACTTCATCAAGAATGGTGCAACTTCCATTCACTTGACACATCTTCAACTTGAATAACACAACATGTTGCTCCAAGTTGCTCCAAGAGATTGCTCCAAATGCTCAAGTCACATATTAACAAGATGGTTTATGTATATGGTCAATTTTCAAACAAGATAAATGATGTTTTTTTTTTCATTATTTTATAGAAATAGTCCCAACAATTCATAAATTGACAAAACAACATAAAGACAAAGTAAAGGTTGATTGTTCATTTTACATGTAGTTAAGAGAGCCATTTTTTTTCTCTTTCAAAAAAAGCCATTGCCACTAACTACCACATGGACTACTCTTGTCAAAAATTCAACACTTGGATTAAAACTGAAGATGACCAAAAATGTAATTTACTCAAACATAATTAACAAACAAAAAATATATTGTTTGCGAAAATAAGATACCAAGTATCTCTAAATCAATCACTTTACGGTGTAAGAAATAACGACAAGACATCTTAACCTACGACCCCATCAATCTTGATGTCAGAAAATATGTTATGTAAGAAAGTACGTACAGTTCACCCAAATCAACTTTCTGTTCATTTACCTTAAAAGATCTTGCAAACATTTGATTCCGCTTGAAGTTTGAATACCCATTTGCCATGTATTGCCATCATCCCATATAAAATCTATCAATAGCGACATCAATTTCTCTCGAACTGTATGAGGTCTTCAATGGCTGGATCTGTATCAATTCTGAGGCGAATGTATTTGACTACTTATAATTGGGTCGTCTGCGCTGGATGGCTAGTTCATTTTTACACCTTCACTCAGTGCTTGCTGCTTTCGTTGATCAAGTGTCTCATTTCTCTCACCCTCTCTTCCGTGATGTTGCAGGTTTAAAATATTGTACTTAGCTTTAAGGACGCTATATGAATCAGGACACGAACATGTTTACAGAGCCATCGAAAAGCCACTGTTATCAGCTCAATCTGCTGCCTGTTTTGAGGTACTCTATATTCATCATCATTAATGAAGCGTTCATGGGTTGTTTAGTGCAGTCACTCTCTTTAAGAATTAAGAATGTTCTCTTTAACTCTTCTTTCCAAATAAGTGTCGTTAGTGTAAACCAACTCAATTTACTCTAGTCTAGCACCCATGAGTTCATTTCTCATTACTCAAAGATTTTAGAAAAGCAAACATGTAGTTACAAAAGAAGACATGACCACACTAAATCTAGTAATGGAGTTGAGATTAGCAAAATGGAGAATGAAGAAAGATAAAAAAAAAGGGTATAATTGAGTGATATAGTATGTGTATGATGTTTTACTTCCTATGTGTTCTTTGACTGATCTTTGTCATTTACGTGTGAAACAGATACTCCATGGTTACATGGGTAAGTTTTATCTCATTAATAAGATATAGTGTCTTACATGATTGTTTTTATCATAAAATGAACCTTATAATTTCCTGTGTTCTTTTTTGGGATTAAAAAGGTTTGGTAAGATCTCCAATCTCAGCAACACTGCCTCAAGTAAGTTCAAGGTTATATGTAGTGTGGGGAATACTGTATAATTTTCCTGAGGTTAGAAGGCTTACTTTTTCTGCTTATTTTTATTTTTCAATCGTGATACAATTTTACTGAAGCAAAAGGGCTTGGTGGTGACTGATGACAGGTTCAAACACATCCCCTTGTTAGCTTTATGGTTATCTGTTGGTGTACCACTGAGGTTAGTTTTGAATTGTTTCCAACTCTCAATTTGATTGCAATTGATCTACATTGGATATTTTTGGCAAATGATTATAGGGTTTGAAAGCAGTTAGAAAGGTAAGTATTTCTATAAATGTGAAAGTGGTAGTTGCCTTATACTTTGTTGCTTTCGTGAATAAGGAAAAGTACAAAAAGAAACCAAAAGGGGATAGAAGGACTTCTATTTTAATTAGACCATGGTCATGTGAAGACCAAAATCTTTAAATTTTGGGAAGAAAATTAGTTCTACTTCTATGGTTCTTTTTATTAGTCTTGCTAGCATTCATGATTGTTGATTAAACGGACATGAGCACGAGGTTAGTCGGATAAAGTATTAAATGGAACAGTCGGCGGGTTGGGTAACGGGTCTCGACATGCAGCTTTTTAAGGCACGTCAAAATGGGTCATGTTGCCAACCCCTTTTCCTTTTCCTCTAAATTACATAAGTTGAATCAGACATGATTCCCGGTTCTTCTGTTTCCTTTTAACTAAATTTATCAAAAATTTAACAATTTTACCCATTAGCAGCAATAAAGTTCAACCTGAGCGTAGGGGTGAGCATAGGCGAATACCCGTCCTAATTGTCTGGAATTGGAATCGAAACCGGAACCATCGATTCTTGGAATATAGGAACTGAAACCGGAACCGATTATAACGGTTCTTTAGATTTTGAAACCGAAAACAGAACTGGTTTTGGTACCAGGTACCCGGTTGATTTAAGCTTTTTTTTTTTTTTTTTTTTTTACTATGTTTTCATTAAAAGTCTACAATTAGAAACGTTTAACCATTTTAGATAATATAAATCATTATTTTTTCACTCATTTTCATTTTTAAAGAATACGATTCAATAAACATTATCACATAATGAGAATAATAATAAAAAGTCTATAATAATCATATAGATGGTTTAACTATTGAGAATGTGTACCAATGATAATAGTTATGTAAGAATGATCTATTCACGTTCTCAAACAATACATTTTCTTTATCATTCTCGCAGAATAGCATTGTCATACGTCCGCACAATAGATGTCAATCCACGTTTGAACCTAGTTCTCTTCATATGTGTGTGTGTGTATATATATATATATATATATATATATATATAGACACACACTATGTTTTACTATGTTATAAGCCTTTTTAATTATGTTTTCATTAAACATATATGATTAGAAGCCTTTAACTATTTTAGATAATATATATAAATGATTATTTTTGTTAAAACTACAATCTTCTATACATGACACCCTTTATATATATATATATATATATATATATATATATATATATATATATATATATATATATATATATATATATATATATATATATATATATATATATATATATATATATATATATATATATATCGGTTCCAACAGGTACCCAATGGGTAGTGGTTCCGAAAAAATGAAAACCGAAACCCGAACCGCCTAAGACGGTTTCAAAACTTTAGGAACCATAACCGGAACATCTTAAGGTGGTTATGGTTTTGGAATCAGCGACTCTGAGGTGATTCCGAAAGCGGGTACCCTGTCACTGTCCATTTTTCAATAAAATGGGTTGGAATTATCACCTTATATATGCGTTGCTACCTTCTAGGATGAGGGAAAAATGGTTGGCAAACTAACATGAATGAGCATGAAGGTATGGAGAGGGTGTAACACCGTAAATTTCAGAACAAAATTTTCAATTTTCTTATAAAACATAATTCAATTAATATTCTTCAAACAACCATATTAATTATCCAAAATAGGTCAATACAAAATCCCAAGATCACAATGTAAAAACTCCGAGTGTGTGTGTGTACGGATCAAGCCGGCGCCTTCCCGCGGTCGTCACTAGTACCTGAAACAATAACATCAAACACTGTAAGCACAAGGCTTAGTGAGTTCCCCAAAATACCACATATAACACATATTAGCCACTCGAGGCTATAACTCTGTGGGTCCGTGCACCCAAACTCTGTGAACCCTCAGGTTCTAGCTCTGATAAACATGCACTACATAAATCACATAGAAATAATGCAGTACAACACATAACATACATAGCATACAATACTCTATCACATAACTCAGGTTACCTACTCAAGGTAATATAGTATAGTGAGAAGACTCACCTCGCGTATCTCGGTATCTCACGAATCCTGGAAATCCCTCGTGCTCGATCCTCCGAGCTCTAATCCTCCTATAACATTATATGTTTCTAATTAATACTTTATATCTCTAAGGTTGACTAACTATAAGAAGTCAACACAGGTCAACTCTGGTCAACGGTCAACTCTGACCGGACTCGGCGAGTCCCATGGTGACTCGGCGAGTCTAGATGTTTTCACCAACCCTCTGAAATCCTCTTACTACACGTCGAGTATCCCCCCCCCTTACTCGACGAGTTTCACCTGAATGAATCGCGGGGCCACCCCGACTCAACTCGCCGAGTCTCAAGGACAACTCGGCGAGTCCAAGTTTGACTCAGTCCACTCGTCATCCATCTCCAACTCACCCTGACTCACTGAGTCTACCCATGACTCGATTGGACCACTCGCTGAGCAGTCCCAAGGCAATCTTCAAGCTACTCGCCGAGTCGAATGAACAGACTCGGCGAGTCCATGCCATGCAATCACTCCAACTCGCTTCTAAGGTCAGATCTGCTTCCAAAAACTATAGATCTGGCCTCCCTCGACTGATTCATCACGTAAAGGTCCTATCTTGGTGCTCATAACACACCCTATAACTCAATAATGGCGTTTTTGACCTAAGGCATGAGGATTCCAATCCAAAGCTTCCATTGATTCCCAAAAAGCTTGGGTAAAGGGACACTCTGGACCTCTAAGGGTCCAGATCTATGGTTCCAACCTCATAAGGGACCAAAAGAACACTAAATCTTGCCATAAAAGGGGTTCAAAAAACCCTAAATCTAGATAAACAACAACAACAAGAAGGTAACTCGGATTTATTACCACAAAAGTGATGCTCTGGACTCCAAACCCACAGAAGTGGCTCCTTCTTGCTTTCCCTTGGCTAGCTCTTCTCCTTTCCTTGCAATAATGGCACCTCCAAGGTCAATAATGGCCTCCTACTTAGCTCCAATGCTCACACTCGATTAGGGTTTCACTCAAGGGGCTGGTGAGCACAAATGACGGCCATTAGGCCCTTTAAATAAGTCTCAAACCCAAGAAATTAGGGTTTCATTACACAACGCTGACTCGCCGAGTCCATATCCTGGACTCGTCGAGTCCAGGCGCGATCTTGCATCCAAACCCGCGTCCCTACTCGGCAAGTCTGAGCTCCAACTCGCCGAGTCCCCCTCACAAATCAACAAAATACAACAAACAAAATACCTGATAAAATCTGGCTGTTACAACTCTCCCCCACTTGGACTAGACTTCGCCCTCGAAGTCTCGCTCTAAAAACAGCTCCGGGTGCTGCTCCTGCATCATACGCTCTGGCTCCCAGGTCATCTCTGATCCCCTCCGGTGTTGCCACTGAACCAACACCAGAGGTACCTCCTTGTTTCTCAGAACCTTGATCTTCCGATCCCTGATGGCCACTGGTCTCTCGGCATAATTCAGGCTTGCATCTACCTGAATATCCTCTAACGGAACCACTGCCGATTCATTGGCTATACACTTCCTCAACTGCGACACATGAAAAGTGTCGTGAATCTGTCCCAACTCTGCTGGCAACTTCAACCGATAGGCTACCCGGCCTACCCTTGCAATCACACGAAATGGACCTATAAACCGGGGCCCCAACTTACCCCTCTTCCTGAACCGGATCACCCCTTTCCAAGGAGAAACCTTCAGGAGAACGAAGTCGACGACCTGAAATTCAAGCTCGGACCGGCGTCTGTCCGCATAACTCTTTTGTCGGCTCTGGGCGGTCAATAACCTCTGCCTGACCTGCTGTATCTGCTCTGTCGTCTGAATCACGATCTCTGTACTGCCCATCACTCTCTGCCCAACGTCACCCCAACAAATGGGAGTCCGACACCTCCTACCATACAACAACTCAAAGGGCGGCATACCGATGCTCGAATGATGGCTGTTATTGTAGGAAAACTCTGCCAAGGGTAAATATGTATCCCAACTACCCCCAAAATCCAATACACATGCTCGAAGCATGTCCTCAAGCGTCTGAATCGTCCGCTCACTCTGACCGTCTGTCTGGGGGTGATATGCGGTACTAAAATGCAGCTTAGTACCCAACTCCTCATGAAATTTCTTCCAGAATCGGGAAGTGAAGCGCACATCACGGTCTGAAACAATCGAGATCGGCACCCCATGCTGAGATACTATTTCCCACACATAAATCTCCGCCAACTTCTCCGCCGAAGAACTCTCACTGATGTCAAGAAAGTGAGCGCTCTTCGTCAACCTATCCATAATCACCCAAATTGCATCGACTCCTCTGGCAGTCCTCGGCAATTTGGTGATGAAATCCATAGTGATCTGTTCCCACTTCCACTCGGGAACCTCCAATGGCTGCAACTTGCCATGCGGTCTCTGGTGCTCGGCCTTCACCCTTCGACAGTTCAAACACCTCTCGACAAACCATGCGACGTCCCTCTTCATACAAGGCCACCAATACTCTTTCCTCAAATCCAAATACATTTTCGTAGCCCCGGGATGGATTGAAAATTTCGATCTATGAGCTTCCTCCATCAATATAGTACGCGTACCGCCCACAAACGGTACCCAAATCCGGCCCTGATAAGTCATAAGCCCTCGACTATCCGACACAAACTCAGAAACCAAACCAACGACCCACTCTCTCTTCTGCATCTCCGGATGCACAGCCTCGGCCTGTGCCCCACGAATGGCATCCAGAACTGGAGCTATCACGGTCACTCTCAAACATACATTTCGCAGTGGAGTACTCTCCGCCCTGCGACTCAATGCGTCGGCTACCACATTAGCCTTGCCCGGGTGGTACAAGATCTCGCAATCATAATCCTTGACTACATCTAACCACCTCCTTTGCCGCATATTTAGGTTAGGCTGATCCATCAAGTACTTCAAGCTCTTATGGTCCGTATATATCGTACAACGAACCCCATACAAGTAGTGCCGCCAAATCTTGAGAGCGAACACCACTGCCCCCAACTCCAAATCATGTGTGGGATATCTCGTCTCATGAGGCTTCAACTGCCTCGATGCATATGCTATCACATGTCCCTTCTGCATCAGCACCGCTCCCAGCCCTAAAATCGATGCATCACAGAATACCACAAAATCTTCCATCCCTTCCGGAAGAGCTAATACCGGAGCTTCACACAACCTTTGGCGAAGCGTCTCAAAGGAGGTCTGCTGTCGGGACCCCATAAAAATGTAACACCCTTCCGGGTCAATCTGGTGAGTGGCACTGCAATCTTGGAGAAATCCTTGATAAACCTCCGATAGTACCCTGCCAACCCAAGGAAGCTCCTGATCTCAGAAGGTGACTTTGGAACCTCCCACCTCATCACCGCGTCAACCTTGGCCGGATCGACCAATATCCCTTTCTGATTAACGAGGTGCCCCAGAAACTGGACCTCCCGCAACCAGAAATCGCACTTGGAAAACTTTGCATAAAGTTTCTCCGATCTCAAAGCTCCAAGAACCTCCCTCAAATGCTCCTCATGTTGCTCTCTAGATCTCGAATATACCAGGATATCATCGATAAACACAATCACCGATCGATCCAACATCGGCCTGCATACCCTGTTCATGAGGTCCATGAACACAGCCGGGGCATTGGTGAGTCCAAAAGGCATCACTACAAACTCATAATGCCCATAACGCGTCCTGAATGTTGTCTTCTGGACGTCCTCGTCCCGCACTCTCACCTGATGATAGCCCGACCTCAAATCGATCTTGGAGAACCAAGATGCTCCCTGCAACTGATCGAATAAATCATCGATCCTCGGCAATGGGTAACGGTTCTTGACCGTCAGCTTATTCAATTCTCGGTAATCAATACACATTCGATGCGAGCCGTCCTTCTTCTTCACAAACAGAATGGGTGCTCCCACGGCGAGCTACTCGGCCGAATAAACCCCTTCCCTAGCAGCTCCTGAAGCTGCGAGGATAACTCTTGCATCTCTAGAGGTGCAAGGCGATAAGGCACCTTGGCGATAGGCGCGGCTCCCGGAACCAAATCGATACCGAACTCCACTTGCCTCACGGGAGGCACACTTGGTAATTCTTCGGGAAAAACATCTGGAAACTCACGCACCACCGGAACTTCATCCACTGAACTCGGTCTCTCGGAGGTCACTCGCGTATCCATCACATACGCCACAAAACCCTTACAGCCCTGCTGTAAACACTGCCTCGCCCTAGCGGCCGAACAAAAGGCTGATCTAGAACGTGTACCCTCGCCGTATACCGAAAGAACTCCCCCACTAGGATCTCGTATGGTCACCAGCTGACGCTCGCAGTCGATAACTGCGCTGAATCGGCTCAACCAGTCCATGCCCACTATGACACAGACATCACCCATCGCAATAGGAACCAGATCGATCGGAAACTCAATCCCAAAAATCTCTAACACACATCCCCGGAGGACCTCCGTGGCACAAATCACTCTGTCGGCGGCTATGGAAACCCGCAGAGGCCGACTCACTGCCTCACGACTAACACTGATATGCTGACTAAAGGCCAAAGATACAAAAGACCGACTCACACCCGAGTCAAATAACACTAAAGCAGGCACAGAGTTCACAAGGAAGGTACCTATGCATAGCATAATATAAGCATAATATCTCAACACCAAAAATAACTATATAAAAGGAAACGTACCAGCCACAACGTCGGGTGCAGCGCGGACCTCTTCCGCAGTCAGCTGAAAGGCTCTCCCTCGAGCTCTCGGTGCCTCGGCCTTCACGGGCCAACTCTCTGTAGCTCTGATGGCGGCGGGAGCAGATCCCTGAGACGCTCCACGCAGCAGCGGACACTCCGCCTTCTGGTGTCCGGTCTGGTTGCAGTGAAAACACACTGCAAACCCCTTGGGGCAGTCCTTGGCCATATGCCCCTCCTTGCCACATTTGTAGCAAGACCCTGATCGACAGACTCCATCGTGACCCTTGCCGCACTTCCCGCAAGTGTGGCCCTTCTGGCTCCCGGGCTTGGGATCAGCGGGCTTGGCCCGCTTGGCTGTCGGCTGAAGCTGTGCTGGCTGCCGATCCCTCCCCAGAGACTCCGCCTCCTCCCTGGCCTGAGTCTCAAGCTCAATCTCCCTCTTCCGGGCATTTGCCTGAATCTCAACAAATGTACGATACGAGGAGTTCGCAGCGAACTCCCGAATATCCCGTCTCAAAATGCTCAGATAGCGACTCATATGTGCCTACTCAGTGGACACGTGCTCAAGGCAGAACATCACCCTCTCATGAAACATCCTCGTGATCGCTGTAACTGACTCAGTACCCTGCTTGAGTGTCAGAAACTCCTGTGCCAAACGCTCCCTCTCCACCTGGGGAACATACTCATCTCGGAACATGGTAGTGAACCTCTCCCAGGTCACTGCCGAAAGCTCAGCAGGCGTGAAATG
The DNA here is from genome assembly GCF_052625555.1 of Lactuca saligna. Taxonomy (NCBI): domain Eukaryota; kingdom Viridiplantae; phylum Streptophyta; class Magnoliopsida; order Asterales; family Asteraceae; genus Lactuca; species Lactuca saligna. The sequence goes on along the minus strand of NC_136419.1, from coordinate 58,528,772 downwards.
CGCCGTCACAAACTTCCACCAGTCCTTCGCTCCCAAGCGAAGCTGGTTTAGCACGAACCGAACCTTCAAATGCTCAGGGGATGAGCAAGTGAAGAAGCACCCCTCCATATCAGATATCCACCTCATAGCTGCCACCGGATCCTGTGTACCATCAAACTCTGGTGGTTTGGTGTTGCTGAACTCCCGAAACAGTGACGCATCGCCTCCCTGGGGTCTTGCCGCAGCGATCGCTGCGGTAGCCGCTGCAATAGCAGCCTCAGAAAGAGCGGCATAACGCTCGTCAAATGTCTCAATCAGCGCGGTCTTAATAGACCTGAACATCTCTGGTATCTCAGCTCTGATGACCGCAGCCACCTCCTCATGAATGATCTGCCGAATCTCCTCATCACTAGCTCCGGCAACCTCCGGCATATGACGTGTCCTCACCATGATCAACCTCTGAAATACAACATGCGATAAATTATAATTTACTCGAACATTCCCACACTCGACAATCCACCCCTCCTTGATTCTTGGTATCCCAAGATTCTTATTTGGACTGTGTACTGCCCCGATGCTTTCAGTAGTACGGGCCCAATACTACTGTCCACACCGTCTCAGTACACACCCCAAACCTTCCTCTTCGGATCCCAATTCCCAAGTACTCTATCATGCGTATACCACTCTCTAATAGATCTCTCGTAAACCCCTTGCTGCTACCTACTCACTCTCAGCATCTCATAGCAGCTCATCCCTCCCAAGGCTAAGGCATCACAAATCAGGCCACTCTAGTCCTATTAGCAACACCTAGCCTACTCTAGCATGCAGATACATCATATCAATATTAATATCACGTAATATAAAGGTATTTTGGGAATTCACCGTTCGGGCGCTGACTGATCGTACACACGTTTCTTCCTGGAATTTGTTTCTTTTTCAAGAAAATCTTTTACTCTTAGAAAAGTTAGGTTTTCTTTTGAAAATATCTTTCCAATTCCTCAGTTTGAGTTCAAATACTCCCGAAGGTGTACCCGAATCCCTCAAACCAAGGCTCTGATACCAAATTGTAACACCGTAAATTTCAGAACAAAATTTTCAATTTTCTTATAAAACATAATTCAATTAATATTCTTCAAACAACCATATTAATTATCCAAAATAGGTCAATACAAAATCCCAAGATCACAATGTAAAAACTCCGAGTTTGTGTGTGTACGGATCAAGCCGGCGCCTTCCCGCGGTCGTCACTAGTACCTGAAACAATAACATCAAACACTGTAAGCACAAGGCTTAGTGAGTTCCCCAAAATACCACATATAACACATATTAGCCACTCGAGGCTATAACTCTGTGGGTCCGTGCACCCAAACTCTGTGAACCCTCAGGTTCTAGCTCTGATAATCATGCACTACATAAATCACATAGAAATAATGCAGTACAACACATAACATACATATCATACAATACTCTATCACATAACTCAGGTTACCTACTCAAGGTAATATAGTATAGTGAGAAGACTCACCTCGCGTATCTCGGTATCTCACGAATCCTGGAAATCCCTCGTGCTCGATCCTCCGAGCTCTAATCCTCCTATAACGTTATATGTTTCTAATTAATACTTTATATCTCTAAGGTTGACTAACTATAAGAAGTCAACACAGGTCAACTCTGGTCAACGGTCAACGGTCAACTCTGACCGGACTCGGCGAGTCCCATGGTGACTCGGCGAGTCTAGACGTTTTCACCAACCCTCTGAAATCCTCTTACTACACGTCGAGTATCCCCCCCCCCCCCCTTACTCGACGAGTTTCACCTGAATGAATCGCGGGGCCACCCCGACTCAACTCGCCGAGTCTCAAGGACAACTCGGCGAGTCCAAGTTTAACTCAGTCCACTCGTCATCCCTCTCCAACTCACCCTAACTCACTGAGTCTACCCATGACTTGATTGGACCACTCGCTGAGCAGTCCCAAGGCAATCTTCAAGCTACTCGCCGAGTCGGATGAACAGACTCGGCGAGTCCATGCCATGCAATCACTCCAACTCGCTTCTTAGGTCAGATCTGCTTCCAAAAACTATAGATCTGACCTCCCTCGACTGATTCATCACGTAAAGCTCCTATCTTGGTGCTCATAACACACCCTATAACTCAATAATGGCGTTTTTGACCTAAGGCATGAGGATTCCAATCCAAAGCTTCCATTGATTCCCAAAAAGCTTGGGTAAAGGGACACTCTGGACCTCTAAGGGTCCAGATCTATGGTTCCAACCTCATAAGGGACCAAAAGAACACCAAATCTTGCCATAAAAGGGGTTCAACAAACCCTAAATCTAGATAAACAACAACAACAAGAAGGTAACTCGGATTTATTACCACAAAAGTGATGCTCTGGACTCCAAACCCACAGAAGTGGCTCCTTCTTGCTTTCCCTTGGCTAGCTCTTCTCCTTTCCTTGCAATAATGGCACCTCCAAGGTCAATAATGGCCTCCTACTTAGCTCCAATGCTCACACTCGATTAGGGTTTCACTCAAGGGGCTGGTGAGCACAAATGACGGCCATTAGGCCCTTTAAATAAGTCTCAAACCTGAGAAATTAGGGTTTCATTACACAGCGCTGACTCGCCGAGTCCATATCCTGGACTCGTCGAGTCCAGGCGCGATCCTGCATCCAAACCCGTGTCCCTACTCGGCGAGTCTGAGCTCCAACTCGCTGAGTCCCCCTCACAAATCAACAAAATACAACAAACAAAATACCTGATAAAATCCGGCTGTTACAGAGGGAGAGCATAAAAATATATTTATTATGATTAGGACATTTATAACTGAAATTCACTGAAGGCATTTATAATGTATTGAACTTTATAGAGTTCAATGAATTGTCAAATTATCTTTTCATATTTCATGCAACTCTATGAATTTTTTCACACAATACATTAAAGTCTACAAAATTCAATAGAACATTACAAAGCTAATTTATAGAATTTATTTAAGAATTAGTAAAGTTTCATTTTTCTTATTAAAAAGTTCAATGGTCATTTCTATTAAATGTCAATGTAACATCACACAATGAGAAAGTTTTATTGATTGAATGAAAACTACACTGCCGCCTCATTCAGCTCTCATATTACACTCACCATTGTGGATGCCCTTAGTAAGAATGAAAATATAGATGTTGTTATGAAAATTGAGTAAATAATTCTAGAAAGTCTATGTAAAGCCAATGTTTTGAGATTTAGATCCTTTAACAAGTTTGTTTATATTAATTATGAGAGTTTTATTGCTTGATCATCAACAATAGAACACTCTTCTTGTAGGTTCCAATAACTTTCCATCTTTATGGTTGTTACCTTAGTCTGTCCTTACATGCTTCAAGTTTAAACCTATAAAGTAGGGTAACGTTCTATGATTTGAGACCTATGTGATTCTTTGTTCGCACATACTCCATATGTTGATGATATCCATAAGTTCATATTGATGTTATATAGTAACTTGTTGATACAAATTTGATTATTTCAAGAGTATGAACAAATATGAATAAACTTGTGTAGTATTTACTTGTTGCCTTTGTGTGAGAGGATAGTCAGGATGATTTGTCAATTTTATATTAGCAAAACAATATGTTTGTGAAATGAAAAAAAGAGCTTTTGGCATGAAATTTTTGAGGATGGAATTTTAAGCAATGTTATAAGATTTCAAATCTATGATGATGAGGAAATATAATTAGGATTAAGAATCAACTTGATAAATAGAACACATGATAATCATATGCAAATATTAAACAAGAATACAAGGAAATAAGTGATTTACTTTATCAAAGTAATCAAGCTATGTCTACTACAAAATTAGAGAGATTGATAAACTTTACATGCATACAATGGTTACAACATATGATACCATTTATAGTGTTGTTGATCTAATTCTTCTAGGCTGAACATATGGGTCTATGACAAAACTTGGTCTCCAAAAATTGGATGAACAAAGATTTCGATTCTCCCAAAACATGGGTTTACTTCTTTATTGCATGAGGTCTCTATTCTTTCAACTGCAACCTTTATTCTCTAAACCGTGAACTTTGTTCTCGAAACCAGAACCTTTTTTCGTTGAACCCTACATCCTTTGTTCTCAAAACCTCTATCCTCGAAACTGCAACAACTTGACCTTAACCATAGACCAAACTTTACATCTCAACAATCCCGTGACATCCTCATTTTCACGGCCTTTTTAAAACCATATGTTTATGCTTATTCAAAACATTTGTTATTGCGGAATTGGTCCCAAAATATGATTGATATGATATAATATCAAATCAAGGCATTTTAGAAGAAATGTTTTTCATTTATATTTTCAAAACTCAGGATGTCATAACTAATACAAGAAACATAAGCATAAACGAATACTTACTACATTTCATTACACTAACGATCTACGTCTCCTTGAATTTCTCAGCAGATAATTACATTCTCTATCATTATCTTCGTATCGCTACTTGTGATACAAGGAAAGTGAGTGGGTAAGGTTGGTAAACTTGGTGAGTACATAGGGTTTTCAACCCACAATATAATAATATTTAATTATATATTCTTCAGCATTCAAGTAACCCAATTACCTCACTCTCGTTATTCTCACTTACTAATCCTAAGATGATGATCTCGAGCGATATTTCTTAAAGGACCTTTATCAGTAGACAACTATAATTCATAGATGATTAGGCAATATGGTATGATAACACTTCGGGTAAATACGATAACACGACAGTACATTAGTACTTTGGAAAGTCACGGCAGACACGACAATACAACAGTATTTTGGTTAAGCAGGACTGTACAAAAGTACTTGGGATAAGCACGACAATAAAAAAGTACTTGGGATGAGCACTAAAGTAGAAAAGTACTTGGGATAAGCATGACAGTACAAAAGTACTTTGGATAGACATGACATACATGACTTATTGTTTCGCACGACTTTCACTAACCTATCAGAGTCACCATCTCATACAACCCTATCATATCCTCTCATTTTTTATTTCACACAATCTTTCACTACTCAATCATATTATTAAGTATGATAAATATGCGATTAAATCAAGTAACAACCATATTGTACAACCACATTAAACACAACAAGGTCAACACACATAATAATTAAGCATTTAGGATACTTGTATCTATATGCAAGTTTGAAATTAACTATGCACTTACTTGACTTAGGTGGGTGATTGGAGAATTCAGCAGTGCTTTGTCAAACTCCTTGATTTTTCTTCTGACGTAACCTAGTTACGAATGTCACTTAGCTTAATATTTGTGGAAACTAATGATAGTTTAGACTCCTCACTAATCCCAATGTCTGCATCAAGATCTATCAAGTAATGAAAAACCATGTAGGATCATATTGGAAGAAAGATTCGTTTGGTATACAAAGTATATTGTTTGAAAATCCCACTTTAAACACCTCACTAAATCCAGTCTAGACATTATCCATGTAAGTAGATCAATCAGTATAATAACTTGGAATCATTGATAAATCTTAATTATAGGTTTATAATTACGACTATAACTATAATTAAAAGTTATACATGAATAAAATAAGTGTAGCTTAACTTACAGAGTATTCTGATGAAAACTGGGAATTAAGCGGGCAAAACTCTAACTCGAGAGCTCCTAATTGTCGGCTATCTGACATCGCAGGACTTCACCGAATTAATCAGAAACTCAGGGGTAAAAGACGCTAGAAGTACGAGACAATTCTAGAGAGATTTTAGAGGAATGGGTAAGAAATAAGCTACAAGAAGGCTAGTTGAAGTAATACACAACTTCAACTTCTATGTTGTCACCATATTGGTACACATATTTCTTAGATTTTTTTTATACCAATGATCTTCTTCAAATTCAAAGCGTCTTCACTTATTAGTTCTTGAATAAAGTGGTACCTTATTTGAATATGTTTTATCCTATTAAGAAACACAATATTCTTTTCCAAGTTGATTGTACAATGCTTTTTATAATGCAATACACAATCTTCCCGATGTATCCCCAATTATGATAGAAAGTTCTTTAACTATATAAGCTTTTTGCTTGCTTCCGCAATAGCAATGTACTATATTTTTTATGGTTAAAAGAGCAACACTCTTCTATAACATGGATATCCAACTAATTTTTTTTTACCTCTAACTGTGAACACATAACATGTTGTGCTCTTTTCTAAATATATACATGCCCTTAAATGAACATCAACAAAACCTTCCAAGACCACCATTTTCCTTCTGAAACATAAGGTTGTCGTAGAAGTACCTTTCAAGTAGCATAATAGCCACTTGGCTCATTCCCTCTACTTTTTTCCCAGATTGGAAATAAATCATCTCACAAATTCCACTTAATAAGAAATATTTGGTCTGATGCACCATAGCATACAACCAATTACAAACTACCAAGGCATATGGAAACATAAAAACTGATGTCTCGTCTTCTCTTGTCTTTGCAGATTTCTTCTTTGAGCATCATAATTGACTTCCTTAAGGTGTATTTCTTGCATTTGCATCTTTTATACTAAATTAATTTAAAACTTTATTGGTGCACTTTTCTTAGGAAAGATTGAAAGTATCAGGCACTCTATCCTTGTCTATGCTCATGCCTAATATCTGCTTAGAGCCCTAGGTCCTTCATTCGAACTATCTGGATAACTATTGTTTAGCTTGCTGATCATGTGCATGTCTGATCCAACAATTAATATGTCAACATATAATAATATGATGATATATAACGACGTAAAGTTCTTTAAGTAGCAATATTGATCCATTTCAAATCTCTTGTACCTACTCGTCAACATGAAGTTATGAAACTTCAAGTACTAGTGTTTTGGAGTTTGTTTTAACCCATAAAAACTTTTCTCTAACTTTTCAAACTAGATTTTTCTTACAAACTATGAGAAAACCTTCTAGATATTGCCATATAGATGTCTTCTTCCATGTCACCATGTAGAAAAGTTGTTTTCACATGAAGTTATTCTAGATGGAGATCATTTGTAGACATTATACCTAAGACCGATCTGATAGTAGTCATCTTCATAACTAGAGATAAGATCATACTATAGTTGACCCTTTTTTTAGAACCCTTAAACCATCATTCAATCCTTGTACCTCTTGATTTCATTTATTTCTTCTTTGACCAACAACACCCATTTGTTATGCAATTCTTTCCTTCCAATTGGCATCCTGTATAAGGAACTTCTGTTGAAGTACATATCGGCTTCTGGTGACATTTAGGTTTACTATTACCTATCATTGACAAGTAGTTTATTGAAGGAGAATAGCTTAGTGAATTTCTTCTTTCTCTAGTAGATCTTCAAATAGTGGAAGATTTTGTACTTTGTTCGTCTATAACTTATAGCTCATGGCTTCCATTATCTCTAGGTTCATTCGAGCCACATTGCTACCTGAACTTTCACATATCTTAAGAGCACTGGTAGGTTATACAATGTCTACATCTAAGATTTTATCGAACTTAACTCAATTTTTTTTGTTGCTTTTCTCTCTATAAGGGATTGATGTAATCTCATCCTTGTACAAGGATCTCTTGTTGAAGCACATCTCCACTATATGGACCCTTTCATTCTCAAGGTTTTAGGGTGACATTTAGGTTCGCTATTATATGTTAGTAATAAGTAGTTTATTAAAGGATAATATATTGGTGATGTTCTTCTTTCTCTAGTACATCTTTGAATAATATAAGAATTGGTCTTCTTTTCATCTGTAACTTATGGGTCCTGGCTCCCATTATCTCTAGGTTCATCTGAGCCACATTGCTACCTAAACTTTCACCTATCTCAGGAGTACTAGTAGGTTATAAAAAAATCCACATCTAAGATTTCATCGAACTTAACTAGATTTTTCTTTTCTTGTAGCTTTTCTCTATTGGGGCTTGATGTAATCTCATCCTTGTATAAGGAACTCTTGTTGAAGCACATCTCAGCTTCTGGAAATCTTTTTGTTCTGGTTATCCTATAATGGTAACCCATTTCATGCAACATGTAACCTATGTAGATGAATTTCCTTTCCCTTGCCTCGAGCATGTCGACCTAGGATCATTAGAATAATTTAACTACCACACACTTATTGAGTCCAATAATCTACATTAGGGAAATACATTGTCATTTGTGAAAATGCAAAAAATTATTGTTGAGCAATGTTTTATGCATGCAACAATTATGTAAAAGGAAAAAGCATGCCATGTGATCTAAGTGTAACCCTTACAATAAAGACATAACAGAAAAATAACTTGGTTGTTACTAAGTATATATAATTAAGATTACTTTTCCTTATTATCAATTCAATTTGATTTGGAATATAGGAGAATTATGGTAACATAACAATGTTATTAGACTATTTTTTGGTCAACCACTAGGTTTACTAGTGTTTAATGTCTTAAGTAATCAATTTCAATCATCATGTTCTTTTATTGATAACATTAAAGGCTTTGATCATAGATTGTTCGATATTCTTTCTTTGGTACAAAGGAGGCATTCGGTTATGCACCTTACCGGCTATTATGGCTCAGGTAAAAAGCATTGGTTCCATGGTCACCAAAGTTCCTTTTTTTTTTTAATTTTTTTGTTTTTGTTCTTCTTTGCTTTCATATATAGTCTCGTCATTATATATGTTAGAAGCTTTGACTGCAGATATAGTACCTTTCTAGTATTGTATCCATGTGGCATTGCGAGTGAAGTTTCTTTAATCTACAACACCTTACCTTTTATAAAGGTGATAAACATAGTATCAACTTAATTTATTTTCTATTATATCATTATTATTCAATAGTTATGAAAAGTTATAGTTCAAATAAATGAGATTTTTTGGTTTTATGATCCTTTGAAATGAATATTACCGCAACAATGCTAATTTGAAAATAATAATGACAGGAATCTGGATGTTGTTCAATAAGAATGCCTAACAAATGGAACTTTTCGTTTGATTACTTCTATTGTGCGATCATGGTGCTTGGAGTTTATATGCCAGGTACTTCTTATTTTTCATCTCAACATTATGAATTCGAATTTCATTTTGAAACTGGACAAGCTTTATAGGGTTATTTTTCATGGATGAGAGATCAATAGAAAGTTTTTATCCCACTCTATTCCACTTTTTGGGTGGGAAAATGCAATTTATGTTGCCCTGGTATTACTCTCATTCTAAGTTTAAGTCCAAGTCTAAGTCCCAGTCCCAATCCCAATCCCAATCCCAATCCCAATCCTAATCCCAGTCCTAGTGTCAATCTCAGCCTCAATCACAATCCTAGTCCCAATCTGTATAAAATGGGTATTTTGGGGTTTTATGGTGTACCTGACAAAATAAACCCTTTTTTTTGTAGGAATTCCTCATTTGTATGGTTATATGCTTAGGCAAAGGAAGAAAACTCTATCCATCTAAAAGGGGAATGAGAAGTTAGGGGAGGCTTTAATTTTCTTTTCATAAATGTCTATTAGAACTAACTATATCCTTGTTTTTTTTTTGTTTGTTTCTAATTCTAATCGAATGAATTTCTTCATAACCCTTGAGAAGACTTTAGTTCAATATCAAATATTTTGTTGATGTTTGTTATTAAAAGAGAACAAGTTTCTTGATTATGTATGCTTGTACTTAGTGATCACAAAATGAAGGAGACATAATTCAAGGAGTAAATATCATGTATTATAAGATATGAAATTTCATGTGTTCAAAAAAATTTAGATGCATTGTTTGTAGGGGTGTACATGTTACGATATTGATTTGTTTTTTCCCAAACTACATACCGAACCAACTATATTTGGTACAGAAAAACTTGCTATCAATATTATACCAAATATACATGGTACAAACTTATTTAACTACTAACAAGTTTGGTTGATACAAATTGGTAATGATATATACCAATTTCATTCAAATTTTATGCTGTAATATTTAATAATGAAAGATCTTTATGCCTAAGAGTCAGTATAGAATGATATTGCTAGATAATATATGATCCTAAAGGGTCACACTAACAACACCTTGATGCAAATATATTATTTATAGAAAACTGATTCTTGATAAATATATATAAATCTTGTAATTAATTGGAAATTATTTATTTCATGGAAATATTAATTTTCAATGTTAAGTATCATAGTATATTATAAGGTAGATTTATTAAGTCAAATACATCTTTTTGGACTTGAAAGACTTTTATATTTTAGCTAAAAAGATAAGGGTTTATGTTTTATAAAGACTTGAAGTTTTTTATTATAAAATCTTGTCTTTTTCTTTATAAAAGTGTAAGCATGGCAAGAGAATGGAGACATGGTCTTTAACTTATTTTAATCTAGGTCACATGCTTTAGAAGCATGAAATTAAAATATACTAAAGAAGCTTGACATGTCTAAAAATGTTAAGAACTAATGGGTAATGTTTTGGCTTTATGAAGGCTTCATTCTTCACATTTGGCAAGCCAAAACCATGAAATTTTAGCCTTCTCCTCTCCATATTTTCTCTTGTTTTGTCTCTTAAATAGTTAAGATCAAAGTAAGAAGATGTTGATACTTGTATCTCTCTTTAAGTCATTACTTAGGTCTTGACTTAAAGCTTAAGAGTGTTTGTATTATTACAAGAAGAAGGCTAACATCTTATCAAGTTAGCAAAATGTTGGTGAATACTTCTAGAGAGCTTCTTCTTTGAAGTTTCATGCCACACTTTATCAACTTCCAATCTCCCATGAGAATCAAAGTCTTCAAAGGTTATAACACTTTTCTTTCTACGGTTGCTTTAATCTTTCTAAGTCTTGCAAAATGATCTTTTGGTGGGAATAAAACTAGTTTTATTTTGTTCAAAATCAAAGTCCTTCATTGCCATTTTTATGTTTATAAAATCAACTTTCGAATAAAAACCCAACAAAAAATCGCTAAGAATGTTTGGTAATTTTGATGTTTAATTAAAAATTAGTTAAGTAATTATTTTAATTTACTAAAGAATTATATTGATGTAACGTTTTAATTTTTTTTAATTTAACTTAGTAATCAATATTTACTATTGCGGCCAAATGACTTATACACATGCTCTTAATTTACATTATCATTCGAGAAATTGAGAAATCTAGCCATATTTTAGTTTATAGTTAACAAAAATAACATTTTTTAAAAAAAAATTAACCACTATGTACAGACTGGCCATTCCGGACCAGACCAAAACGGACCAATCTCACTACTATAGGCCAATGTTATATATGTGGGATCAACATAAAGATCTGAAATAAGCATTTCGGATTTTGAAAATTTGAAGGTTATTCAACCCGCATTTTGGATAGAGTTTTGATTATGGATTCATTAAACCAGGTGAGTTCTACTCTTTACGTTACTTGCATTTCAATTTACAAAACATTTAAATATATTCCGACATCCGTAGATTATATCTGGAATATGGAAAACAAGTTCGATATATATATATATATATATATATATATATATATATATATATATATATATATATATATATATATTATTTTTTTGTTTTATACATATATAGACCCATATACGTATCTTAAAGTGTGTTTAGGACCGGTTTTTGAATCAAGAAAGAAGTTTACTAGTGAATCCAAAATGGTAGTGTACCACCAGAATACGAAGAACATAGTCTGAAATACGAAGAACAATTCTAGAATGAAACTCCAGAATAAAAAATCATTATTTGTTTTTTTGTTTGATTTTGTTTAATAACTCATGATAGTCTAAAGACAAATTTGTGTGGATGTTAAAAAAGTAGGTTTTACGAAGGAAGAAATTGTATACCATTTACAGAAGCTTATAGAATTACGCTCGATAGAGGTAAAATTGAACTACAAAAATTTATAATACGTATTTTTTTTATTTTGATGGTAATGTATGAAATTGTTGTTGGAATTTTGTTTTGGAAAAAAGAAATGAAGATGTTGAGTTAGAAAAAAAAAACTACCAAAGGCACCTATAACATTAATAAAGAAATTAGAAAGGGTGTTAAAGCTTAAATTGAAAGCAAATAGAACTCCGAAAGATAAGACCGTAACAAGTTTAGAAAAACCTGTTATTATATACTAATTTCAAATTAATAATTTTTTTATGGATACGTTTTAGCAAGTTGCTTTCAATTTTGGATACATTTTGCAAGTTGGTTGTTAATGGTTATTTTATTATATTTTAATTTTAGTCTCCAACATCTAGTGACTCGATCGATAAGGATGTGTTGCTAATAGAACATGAAATAGTATGTCTTGAAGACGACCAAGAGCATATTGTTGATAAGAAAGTGTTAGAAATGATTCAGGATTATCAACGTGCGAACAAACGTATGGTAATATTGGAAATCCCTTTACCGCCTTCTGTGGCCAACGAGCAGAGAAAATTAGCATTGCATAATATTCAAATGCTCCTCATTACAATGTTTGATAATATACAACAATTTATAAACACAATGGTCATCATCGAAGAAGCACATATGACAACTACAACAATAGAAGATCGAGTCCAAATGACTGATAATGGGTTCAGCCTAATCAAGACTTACATGGAACTGTTTGAAAATCATGTGGACATGACTAGTTTATACCGGATGCAAGTTCTCAGTAATCCTGGAAATATACTCTAATTTTAAATATTATAATGTCTTTTGAAACTTAATTATGGTAGGGTTATAAAATGGTAATGCTTTTCAATAACATTAGTACAACGATTGTTACAAATCCTAATACATACTTATATTGGTTTCCACAAATTAGGAAATTATAAGGACACATATTTTGTTCGTGGTCGATAATACTCCTCTAATTCTAACGACATATGTTAGATGGTCCCATTCTACACGAATTTATCAATTTCTACAGTTGCATCTTGAATCGACTTTTTAGCTTCTTTGACTTATTTCATTGCTTCAAAAACCCATTTTTCTTTTTCATTTACTTTTTTCCGCTAGATCATCTGCACATTTATTGAGTGTATGAATTATTTCAGAGTCTCTTTCGTTTGCTTTTTCAACAACCTTCATAGCTTGGAAAATATCATCAAACATTTTATCCGGGAGTGGGAAATATGGGCCTTCCGGAAACGAGTTAATATCTAAACAAACATAACAATATTCTTCTTGACAATTCCAAACACCAAACCATGATGAACTTATTCTCAAGTTTTATCTAAGTTTATGATGTATGATAGCTGCATATTAATAAGGTGTATTTGTAACATATTTTATTATATCCGGAATATATGTCTGGAATTGTGTGTGTGTAATGGTGTGGACGAAATGTGTGTTCGGAATATGTGTCTGTGAGTCCATGTGTTAGGAATGTCTGACATGTATAATTGATTTGACATGACATAAATGATTAAGCTGATGTCCAAAATGTCAGTCCATAATGGAATTCTGGAATGGCATGTAATCCATAATAAAACACTATAAATACGAAAATGGAACTTAAGAAGCTTTAGATCTCCAGAATGGAAGTAAATCAACCCCAGTCATGGACTACATGAGAACTGATCGTGCTCATTGAGATTTGGATAACCATTGAGGATGATATGGTTGTCATCGGTCTATCACATATCATGTACGGATCACGTTAGGTATGACTGACAAATATGTTTCATTATGAGTTATGTATTGTAGAGTATCGAACTGAAGAAGAAGTGAAGATTAAGTTTCTAGGCATATGATCAAAGGTGAAGACTTTTATCAAAATTTATCATAAGATTGATAACGAATTATTGGATGAAGAACAAGTAATTTTGTAGCTGGCAAGGGTAGAATAGAGACAAAAAAATAATGGGGTTAATTTGTAGGTTTAATAAGCTTTATTATTTGTAAATTATGTTATCTTTTTATCTTTGTAATATGTAATAAATATTAGGGAAACAATAATTCTCATTAGTCACTCAAAATCGATTACAAACATAATTAATTGTGATTACACAGGCATTAAAATGAACATGGGTCTGGTATTTCCCATTAATATGGAAGGGGAAGAGGGTGCATATTTTGTGTCTAGTAAATAGCTCGAAACACATCAACTCAGTAATATATCTAGACCATATCAGCTAATTTTGTAATGGTTGAATAACATGATATCGTAATAGCATGATTGCATGCTATACCCAGACTAAGCATTTACCACATAAAAATGGATGACGGTTCAGATCTATAATACAAGTTGTTTTAAAATCGAAAAATCGATAAATGTTAGATGGTAACGGAGGCGAGATCTCAGGCAAGATCTTTTGTTTCTTGTCACTGAACAAACTTTTGCATCCTCCTCTGAAGCACCATCTTTTCATACGGGCTAAGTATGCTAGTCAAACTCCCTGAAAAGTAAATATTATCATTTAGGTTTACTGTACAAGTAAAAATAATTCAATGTTCTATGCAATTTTACCTCCCATGCAATTGCGTTCAGCAAATGTCCGTTGATTGTAGTCACAAATTATATTAATAAGCGTTATTATCAATATACTTCGATGATTAACCAATAACACCAACATAAATTGTGTAATATCAATGTTGATTACATTCTAACGAATCTTAGGGAAATAGGGTCTTGTCTATTTCACATGATTGATGTTGGCAAGCACCTCATGTGCGTCATGGGTTAGTCGACGAAATGTTGTTGAAATCAAACATAGTATATGATTTACATGTAAGGAAGAGTAAATGTTCTAATTATTTGTTTCCATAATTTCTTGTTTGCAAATACATGAACACACCCTTACAACAATACTCATGATAAGCATCAGGGAGTACCTGACATATGCAATAACTAATGAAATTGTCGATATTGGTTATGAATAATACTTCCCTACCCTCTCTGAGAGCTTCTTCCAACCTTATCAGGAACTAGGTACAAGAGTCAGCATTATTTTCCACGCACATATCTAATGTTATAGGGAATGTATGGTTGTTGTTGTCCATAACAACAGCCACAAACATTGTATTTAGGTAATACTCTCTTAGACGAGCACTAGCAGTAAAGATGAAAGATAGTTTGCAACCTATAAATGCATGGAGATGTAATTTTCTAGGAAAAAAAACAATTATGTAACATCCATAAAATCATGCTAAAATTTAAACTTTTTAAAAACATTTAAAATACCAATAGTTATTAAAAAAATGTTTCCAAAACAGTTTCATATCAGAGTTCCCAAAAATCATAATCATAAACCGAGGAAAGTGTACGGTCATGCCTTAGCCTTCGCGCGGTCATCCGCCAAACCTGAAACAATAATCGATAAATGTAAGCTCGAAGGCTTAGTGAGTTACCCCCAAAATACCAACCTCATATAACCATAAACATATCATATAACAAGAACCGAATAGCCAAGCATCTCGAGTCTACAGAGTGACTGGTCCGCCCGCACCGGGCCTTAAGTCCACCTAGTCCACTCTCTGAGTCTATAGTATGACTGGACCGCCCGCACCGGGCCTTCAGTCTATTTGGTCCACTCTCCGAGCCTCGGCACGTCTGGACCACCCTCGCGGGGCCTTCAGCCTATCCGGAACGCTCGCCGGGCCTTCGGCCTGACTATGTGCCCTCCCAGGTCTGCAGTGTATCCGGTCCGCCCTGGGTATGTTGGCCTACAACATGAAGCAAGACCCACCTCAACCCAACCCCCATACCAAACAATCATGTCAGAACAGTCGATATATAACAAACCAATCTAACAGATCATATCGCCTAGCCACATCCTATCCAGGATACCGACCTAATAGGTCACTAACATAGTACCATCCTATATACTAGGATACTGACCTAAACCAGGTCACTAACATAATACCATCCTATATACCAGGATACCGACCTAAACCATGCCACTAACATAATATCGTCCTAATTATCAGGACGCCGATCTAACAGATCAATGAGCATATCAAACAAGTATAAGTATACAATATGAGAAAGGGCCGGCCTTGGTGCCTTAGACCCTATTGGTATAGTGAGGATAACTCACCTCGAAATGCCGATCTGAACCGAAGAAGCAGATTCCCGAACCACCGCCTCACCGACAATCCCGAACTATTCAAAATAGTGAAAAAGAAGTCAATAAACGGGAATATAAATCTTAACCACGAATTTCACATATTACAATAGTCCAATTTTCCTTTCCTCTAATTTGGACCAAGGCCCAACACCGAATCCATTATCCTCAAGTTCATATGACAACGCCCATCATTGGCCCAACTTTCCAAATTGGGCCTAACCACCTAATTGGGCCTACATCCAAGATCCATTACCAAGACTTGGCCCAAAACAGCATATCCATAAAGTCCAACAAAGGTCCAAGCCCAGCTAGTCCTTAAACGGCCCAACACTCGAAGCCTAAATAGCATAAGCCCAATAGAGGAAGTATGCAGGGCATACTCCTCTGGTACGCGAGGCGTACTCCGATTCACGTTGATTGGAAAACGGGGCCGTTCACCCTGTACGCTGGGCGTACAGCTTCCTACACGGAGAATACACGAGTTTCATGAAAATCCTCATAAGTGCTTAATGGCTTAAGCACTTAAGCCCAAACTTCAGATCCATCGACCAAATATGCCTAGGACTCATAAACCCTCAAACTTTATCGCTTTGGACGTCCAGAAAGTTCTTAATCCAAGGTCTTAATCCATTAAGACCTTTCTACTACTTGCATGGGACCTCATAAGCCATTTGGACCTCATTTTTATCACTCAACACCCCATCAATAGTCTAAAAGGACAGATCATTTTGTCCAAAACACAACATACATCATCTTGAAACTTTTGGGAAAAGAAATGGTTCCAAAATGCTATAATGGCTAGATCTATGATATACAAGCATAAAGTTTAAAGCTTTTTACCTTCTGGAGCTTCAAGGACACAAACCAACTTTAGATCTACAAGCCAATCTTCTTCTCCAACTTCTTGGTGCAATGCCTTCACCTCCAAGAGCTCAAAATACCCACCAACTCACACTCTCACATAAGAAGTAGGGTTTGGGACATTTCTGAAGGATGGAGGCTAAGAGTGATGAGATAAAATGAACCATAAGGATGTTTATATAGCTCTCAAACAAGGACATGAGGGTTTCCATCTTTTATTAGTACGCCCAGCGTACCCTTATGTACGCGCAACGTACTCCTCCTGGTCCCAAAAATTACAACTTAGCCCTTGGGATCTTATGGCTTTACCCTTCCATCCCGAGGGACTACAAATAAAAATTATTGGGATGTTACAACTCTCCCCCACTTAAACTAGGCTTCGTCCTTGAAGCCTGCTACAGCAAAATTCCAAATGAAGCTCTCGCATCTCAGACTTCGACTCCCATGCTAATCGAACTATCTTTGTGGCTCCCACTGCATCTCTTCCAAGGTACCACCTTGTTCTATAGAACCTTCACCCATTTCTCTCTAGAGTGGCCATAGACCTCTCAACCTAATAAAGGCGCTCACCAGCCTGAATGTCATCCAATGATACTACCGCCTCCTAATTCATGATGCACTTTCGCAAATGCGAAACGTGAAAGATGATGTAAACCAACCGAACCCTTTGCTCTGATACGACAATGCATCCTTCAGCTCTCAGAATATCATACGTAAACAATCCACCAATGATTACGAACACTCATGCCTACCCCAAACAGCCTCGGGCTGGGATACAGGGCGAGCCTACAACGGCTCCAATCATCCCTAAGATAGAATACCCTCGATTGGAAAACCTCCATGAACATAAATCGGGCCTACACATAACCAGAGATCCAAGGATCTATCCTTATGCCTTATCCACCACCCTCAAATTCACCACAACCGGGTGCAACTCCCCGGAATTTCAGCAATACATCCAACCCGAACGCGCTCCTACAACAGACATAACCAACATAATCTCTATGCCCATAGCTTATGACTAGAATACCCTTACGTGGTCCTCGGCATAAGTCTGGATTGTCTCTGAGCCCACAACATGAGTCTGGTATGCCCTCCCCGGCCCTCAGCTCAAGACTAGAATACTCCCGATAACTGATCGATACTACTGTCGTCACTTCAGTTACCCATCAGTCCAACCCTGCAGATATCCACTTTCCTCCGCCACTCGAAGGGCCTAATCGATGCTCTTCTCATCAACGAACAACATAACGATACAAAACAACTACCACATAGGAACCCCAATACACATCACAACAACTCAAACCAATATCAACATTCCTACCACTATTAGCTATCCAGTACGACACTCATATCTAGCCCATATCACCCCCTTTGGGTTAGAGCACCAACATGTCTAATCAATTCAACTATCGCTTCGAAATCCTCAGGGTTTGTTGGCCTACCGCCTCAAACCTATCGCTCCCTTCGTGCCTACGACTTACAATCGGCCTGCACCGGGTGTGTTGGCCTACTCCATAGAGCAGGACCGCCTCAACCCTATCCAAATGCCATAGAAGATCATGAGATAGATCTAACCCGGTTCCCAGAACCTGAATGACGGAATATTCTCATCCCAAACCTTCCCAAAACTGACGAATACCCATTCAGATCCACTCTCAGTCCCCAACTTGATTATTACCTGATCCAAGAAGATGAAGCCTCAGAGATACTCCAAACTGATGAGATCACCAATATGCTCTGCATTCCTTCTGATCTCAAATAATTGATTCTGGTCAAACCAGAAATACACCGGAGTATTTAGCATGGCTGGACCGCCTTGTTAGGCCTTCAGCCTATCTGGACCACTCCCTGAACCTTCAGCATGTTTGGACCACATATCTGGGCCTTCAGCCTTTCTGGACCATTCTATGAACCTTCAGCATGTCTGTACTGCCTCTCTGGGCCTTCAGCCTGTCTGGACCGTTCTCTAAATTGTTGAGCATCTCCCTGGACCCCCCTTCCTGATTCTCTCTCCTATGCATCCCGTTCTCCCCCACTTGGGGCTTTGAACTCCAGATCTACTATGTGGACTATATCCCCAACCTAACCCTAGGCCTTATGTCGATCGTCCACCCTCTCAGAAACCCGTGGTCTGATCCCTGACCTGCATATCTACCACATACGCTAAAATCCCGCATGCGCATGTTAAGGTACTGCCTGACCGTGGCAGTTAATTGAACCCTCAATAATTGATGCTCCATCTGAGAATTTCCAATTCTCTCCCACTTGGGACACCAACCACCGCCTACTGGCGGCGAAACCAAACACAACTCAATCGCCCTTACTAGGTATGATCATCCTTGACTATGGATTGATTAACCTTGGAGTGAACCACCTTCGCAGAGCAACCTTCTCGGCATGGGTCAAGCGAACATCAAAAGAACCTGAATCCCAGCTGAACACTTCTGCATCTCCGATGCATAGCTACTAGCTCTAGAATAGCAATCCTATATCCTAACTTTTATTGTAAACACTCCTGGATACTAACCGTCTACAACCCCTTGATACTAAATTCCTCAAACTCTCTTATATTCTAATGTCTCATGCCGGAACAATTCACAATATAATCATAACAACAAGATAAAAGATAGCAACATACCAACAACTACATCTAGCGCTGCCCCGGCCTCTTCTGTTGTGAGCTGGAACGTACGTCCCTGAGCCTTCAGGGGCTCTGCTCCACCCTGACCCCCGCCAGTAATCCTCAATGTAGCCGGTGCTGGAGCCTGCACCGATCTTGCAACAAGTTGTGGACAATTAGCTTTCATGTGGCCAACCTGATGGCAGTGATAACAAATCCTCATGTCCTGAACCGGGGCCAACTGGCGACAATCTCTTGCATAGTGCCCCTCCTTTCCGCACTTGCGGCACGCACCACCGGACCTACAAACTCTGGAATGCCCCTTCCGACACTTCCCACAAGTACGTCCGCTCTATCCTCCAACCCTACAATCAACGGTCTTGGACCGCTTTGGCGCCGGTTGCGACTGCACCGGGGACTGTCTCTGCTCTCTCAACTGTAACTCAATATCCATGTCACTCCACCTAGCGGTCTCTTGTAACTCCAACAACATATCACATCGTTGGGTAGCAGAAGAAGAACATCTCCCTAAACAGATCCCAAGAAAGTGCAACTCTTTGCTCATCCAAATAAGATCCTGTCATTAACCTCCACCAATCCTTCGCTACGGACCTCAACATGTTTAGGGCACACCTGACCTTCTGGTCAATTGGGCAAGAACATGTGAAAAAGCATTCCTCAATGTCTGATAGCCACCTCATACCTATGATCAGGTCCTGAATCCCATCGAAAGTCAGGGGCTTCGTATTATAGAAGTCCCGATACTGAAAATCCCGACCGGCTCCCACCATTACCAATGATATAGCAACAGTCGCTACCGCGGCAGCCGCCTCCGAAAGGGCTGCATAGCGCTCATCAAATTACTCAACCACGGCGGTCTTGATAGAACCAAACATCTCCGGCAACTGTTCTCGGAACAGTGTAGCCACCTCATCATGCAGGATCTCCCGAATCCTGGCGTCCAACTCATCCATCCCCATCTGAACAATGGTCTCGGGTACTGGTGCATCCTACTCTCCCTCTCTTGATCCTGACCCGGATCCAATCACGAAATGCCTCGTAACTACCATGCTGAAATATACCAGGAAAACATTAGATGTTCCATGTAATAATACAGGAATCAACTCTCAAACAAACCCTAGGGGTTGTAACTTCCTTGCTACGTGTATAGGTCCTGTGCTTTCAGTAGTATGGGCCATACTACCTTCCACACCTAGCCATATTTGTCTCAAGTATCACCACAACACCCTAACAATATATACAACTATATCAAGCGCTCAATCCTCACCCCTGGAGGGAACTACTATCTCATAACTGGCCTCCCGGCCTCTCACAACCCACCCATGAAACTTCCACCAACCCCTGCAGCAGTAGTGTATGTTGGCCATACATAAAGTTGGACCCTATAGACTTTCAAATATCCGACTCTACCCTAAGCCCCCAATCAGACAAGAACAGAACAAAAGGCTAAACCAAACATTCTCAGGCAATAAGATCTTAATTATGAACAACCGCGATGCATACACTAAGTAACTACAGTAATGATGTCAATTTCATATAAGGAAAATCCTAGGCTAACAGGCATCATGTAATCAGGCAATTCTATCATGAAATTCCTGAAGATCCCTAGCCTAGTACTAGCATGTTGTTCTAACAAACCATCATATCAAATAACAGTTTGGTATTTTGGG
The DNA here is from genome assembly GCF_052625555.1 of Lactuca saligna. Taxonomy (NCBI): domain Eukaryota; kingdom Viridiplantae; phylum Streptophyta; class Magnoliopsida; order Asterales; family Asteraceae; genus Lactuca; species Lactuca saligna. Next base: position 58,507,618 of record NC_136419.1, on the reverse strand, counting down.
TTCTACTTACTGGCCCAGGATGATCGTACACCCTGCATCCTCCTTTATTTATTTTGAAAACCATTTCGAAAATCATTTCTTTAAAGTCTTTTTCTTTGATTTGAGACTGGATTCACACGAGTATTCCTCCAATTCACTCAAACCAAGTCTCTGATACCAACCTGTAACATCCATGAAATCATGCCAAAATAACTTTTTAAAAACATTTAAAATACCAATAGTTATTACAAAAAGGTTTCCAAAACAGTTTCATATCAGAGTTCCCAGAAATCATAATCATAAACCGAGGAAAGTGTACGGTCACGCCTTCGCCTTCCCGCGGTCAACCGCCAAACCTAAAACAAGAATCGATAAATGATAGCTCGAAGGCTTAGTGAGTTACCCCCAAAATACCAACCTCATATAAACATGAACATATCATATAACAAGCACCGAACAGCCATGCATCTCGAGTCTACAGAGTGACTGGTCCGCCGGCACCGGGCCTTCAATCCACGTAGTCCACTCTTCGAGTCTACAGTATGATTGGACCGCCCACACCGAGCCTTCAGTCTATCTGGTCCACTCTGAGAGCCTCAGCACGCTTGAACCACCCTCGCGGGGCCTTTAGCCTATCCGGAACGCTCGTCGGGCCTTCGGCCTAACTATGTGCCCTCTCGGGTCTGCAGTGTATCCAGTTCGCCCTGGGTACGTTGGCCTACAGCACGAAGTAGAACCCGCCTCAACTCAACCCCCATACCAAACAATCATGTGCACATAAACAGATAATCACATAACAGTCCATATATAACAAACCGATCTAACAGATCATATCGCATAGCAACATCTTATCCAGGATACCGACCTAACAGGTCACTAACATAGTACCATCCTATATACCAGGATACCGACCTAAACCACGCCACTAACATAATACTATCCTATATACCAGGATACTAACCTAAACTAGGCCACTAACATAATACAGTACTAATTACCAGGACGCCGATCTAACAGATCAATGAGCATATCAAACAAATACAAGTATACAATTCGATAAAAGGTCGGCCTTGGTGCCTCAGACCTTGTTGGGATAGTGAGGATAACTCACTTCGAAATGCCGATCTAAACCGTAGAAGAGGGTTCCCAAACCACCGCCTCACCGACAATCCTTAACTATCCAAAATAGCGAAAAAGAAGTCAATAAATGGGAATATAAATCTTGACCACGAATTTCACATATTATAACAGTCCAATTTGCCTTTCCTCTAATTTGGGCCAAGGCCCAACACCAAATCCATTATCCTCAAGTTCATATGACAACGCCCATCATTAGCCCAACTTTCCAAATTGGGCCCAACCACTTAACTGGGCCTAAACCCAAGATCTATTACCAAGACTTGGCCCAAAACACGATATCCATAAAGTACAGCAAAGGTCAAAGCCCAGCTAGTCCTTAAATGGCCCAACACTCGAAGCCCAAATAACATAAGCCCAAGAGAGGAAGTACGTTGGGCGTAGTCCTCTGGTACGCGGGGAATACTCCGATTCATGTTGACTGGAAAATGGGGCCATTGTCCCTGTACGCTGGGCAAAAATTCCATAACGTACTTCAAAATGGGGCCGATTCATGTGAACCAACAATGTGAAAGCATGTATGATGCTTATTCAATAACAACAAAATTTCCATCAAACACTTCATACAAGCACTGTAAATAGTCAACAAAGGATTGTGTTAAACATACTTCAACATAAATAGTCAATAAAGGATTGTGGCGGTATAACAATTTGAGAAATCACTGTATTTTATGTATTTGGAAAACATCGGGTTTTCCGAGGAAGTTCAACATTTTCACTTGTACGATTAATACTAAAGTTCTTCAATTATACATGTTTCGAAATCATCATGCATATGGTACAAATCTTCACACTTATTTTTAACAATGGTCTTTTCAAAAAATATTTGATTTTCTGGGTTTTACAAACTACACAAATCATTTTAACACAACATACTTATGAACTCACCAACATTTCATATGTTGATCGTTTTTCAAAATAACTTGTATTCTCAGGTAACAGGTAAGCTGAGGAATAAGTACCAAGTATCTTAGGGTGTTTTGTTTATGATATTTATCAAACAATTTATGTATGGATATGTAATGTAAAACAATGTACTTGATGTAAACAATTCCAGTTGTAACATATTGATGCATGGTGATGTTTATGTTATGATTCATGTATATTCATTCTGATGATATTCAATTTAATTCATGCGAGCCCTCGAACATTTCCGTCGGCTGGTTCGGTGGTGTAACAGGACCTCATAAGCTATTGGGACCTCATTTTTATCACTCAACACCCCCATCAAGCGTCTAAAAGGACAGATCATTTCGTCCAAAACACAACATACATCATCTTGGAACTTTTCGGACAAGAAATGGTTCCAAAATGCTAGAATTGCTAGATCTATGATATACAAGCATTAAGTTTGAAGCTTTTTACCTTCTGGAGCTTCAAGGAGACAAACCAACTTCAGATCTACAAGCCAATCTTCTTCTCAAACTTCTTGGTGCAATGTATTCACCTCAAAGAGCTCAATATACCCACTAACTCACCCTCTCACACAAGAACTAGGGTTTGGGACCTTTCTGAAGGATGGAGGCTAAGAGTGATGAGAGAAAATGAACCATAAGGATGTTTATATAGCTCTCAAATCGGGACATTAGGGTTTCCATCTTTTATGTGTACGCCCAGCGTACTAGGGTGCGCCCTAGTACGCTCAACGTACCCTTATGTACGCGGAGCGTACTCCTCCTGGTCCCAAAAATTACAACTTAGCCCTTAGGCTCTTATGAATTTACCCTTCCATCCCGAGGGACTACAAAAATAACAATTATTGGGATGTTACAAATTAGTTTTTGGTGTAGAAACGTTATCAATTTTAAAGAAATAATAAAAATATGGAACAAATTTTTTTACAACACATCCAATAGCCAAAATACATAGTTGGAAACGATCCATCTCCTCATTTTTGATGTTTATGTAAGTATGAGGGTTGGGCTGCCTAAGTTAGTGTAGGTAAACAGGCAGGTTGTTAAAGCTTTCTTTGTGCTCACTCTCAAAGAAACTCATCTTGAAACGGTTATAAGAGATAATTACAGATGATCTGAAGTAAGCAGATAACTACAAGGGGTATCATTTATATATAAGGGAAGAAAATGATTTTTTTTAGTCCAGAATGATGGTCCAAAATGTGTGTCTGGAATGAGTGTTTGTGATTCCATATTGTTGTTGGATTAGTGTCTAAGTCCATAACTATTTTGGTATGTACTTGACCCGATGGTGCATGGTCCTTTTGGGTTGCCATCACCAAAGCAACTTGATAGGATGAATTATGGAGAGAAAGGATTAAATATGATTTATTAATATATTATGAGAATAATATATTAAAGGAGAAATCATATTGTTTAATTAATATTAGTCAATAATTAATTAGTAATTAGTTTTCTGACTAAAAGAGATTAATTAAACTTAAGGGACTGGAATTGTAATTATAAAATAATTGCAATTTAGGCTATGGATTGCTTTATATTAAGGAGTGGACGAATTCTATGGGAAAGTCAATAAGGAAATCGTCCAAGGCCTTAAGGAAAGGAATCTATGGGTTGCTTAGGGCTTAAGCATCCAAATTAGGGTTTCCTTGTTAGATAACCCTAATAGCCTCACTATATATAGACCCCTTAAAGACCAAAAACGTGGCTAAGCATCCTTCTAGGGTTTCACACGTTTTAGGGCAGCCTCCATCCTCTCTCCTCTTCATCCTCTTGCTTATGGTGTTTGTGAACCATTAGAGGAGTGACATTTGTGACTCTAAGGTTTCTAAAGTCAATACAAGGAGATTTGGGATTGTTATTGCTACATAACAATCAAGGTATGATCTTAAACCTATTCTCATGTTAATATGATTACTTGAATGCTAGAATTAGGGTTTAAAGTCTTGAATAACTTGCATGTACAATAGAGAAACCTAGATCCAAGCATTAGGGTTTGTATGAGCACATAGGATGTTCTTATGACCAAAACCCATCAGTGGTATCAGAGCCTAGACTGGTTTCTATTGTATTGATGCATTAGATGATTGAAAAATTCGTTTTTTGTGTTTCTAGAGGCTGGACTCACCGAGTCCATGCCTGACTTGGCGAGTCGGCTAGTCAGATGGAGGGAAAACCGGGATTTCTTGTTGTTTTTGCTTAAGGATAGTTGCCTTATCATATTAGATCAATATAAATCCGATTTTTTGAAATATATGAGTATATTCTTGATCTAACTGAAGATATTTATCAATTAATAAAATATTTGTTTCCTTATGTGATAATTGATTAATTATTTTGATTAAATTGGTAAATTGTTTTGCAAGAAATCATTAAATAAATCAAATATGGATAATTATGTGATTAAAGGTTAATTAAGATTATTTGTTATTTGATCCTTGTTGTTATGAAAAGTTTCATATTTTCCCCTTTAGGTTTTATAGTTTAAATTTGAACCCAAAAGTTTTGTTGTTTTGAAATTTAAATAGTTGAAACCCTAATGTTTTGAAAAAAAGGTTTCAAAATTTGCCCTCAAGTTTTGGAATTTAAATTTTGATTAGTAGTTTAATTTTGATGTACATTTAAATTCTAAACCCTAATGTTTTGAAATGTTTCAAAACTTGCCCTCAAGTTTTGGAATTTAAAAATTGATTAAAGGTTTAATTAGGAATGTTAAATTCTAAAACCCTAGTATTGTTTTGAAAAGTTCAAATCACACCCTTATGGTTTTATTAATTAATTAAGGTGTATAATTAAAGGAGATTTAATAAATTCATAAAAGCTTAGGTTTACAATTTAATTGAATTAAAAGTATAATTGTTAAATTTGACCACCTAGTATTTCGAAAAGTGTAAAATACACCCTATACTATATATATAACATTAAAAGTCTAATATTATATATATGTATGAGTAAAAGTCAGTCTTACCGTTAGTAGGCCTCATTCACGAAGCTGGTCTATGAGGGGTGTTTAAGGAAATTGCCTATAAAATGGCGATTGAATAGGTATCCACTCTTACCCATCGCACTCTTGACTAGTGGAGGGTCGTTAGCCGAACGGGTAGGATAGGACGAAACCATCCATTATAAGTATAATGAATTTCTAAAGTAACTAAATGTTTTTCAAATTCCCAATCTTAGTTACTTAGGCAAAGTGAATTGATGCAATTCCATGAAATTACACTTTGTGCCCTTGCGAAGACGTTAGTGGAGCGTGTGTGGTTTACCGGCACACTAAACGGTTCTAAGCAAAGGTAGCAAAGGGTGACTCAATGTTTGTCATAGTTCGGTGGAGCGTGTGTGGTTTACCGGCACATCGAATAGGTGACTGTAACATGTGAGGGCACCATGTAAGTTTGCATGGTTATTCACACCTGCTTTGTGATCCTCTGCATCCCAGTCACAAACTCGAGGGGCATATCGAGATTTAAACATGCCATTGAAATGTTCAATGAATCTCAAAGGATCTAGGAGTTTTCATAGATTTAAAACTTAAATTTCTTTTTCGTTTTTCATGGTGGAAATTAATGAATTGTCATTCACTTACCTTCAAATATTCTGCAACTAGATTACGGCATCCCTTTTCTAGGTTGTAGCGTATTGTGTTGGGTCCTAGCCTTGGAATTTCATTTGGGTGATTTACCAAGGACTTAATTAATCAACTAACTTGAATTTGTTTCTCCCGTTTTGTAGATGTCAAAGTTCGACAACTATGGTCTTCCCAAATCCCGTGGAACAAGCATTCCACATGAAGATGATATTCCACGATTCGATCAAGGAACAAGAAATCATACTTCACTTCCTCCTCCTCCTCCAATTGTTCTCCCTAACCCACAAGATCGAAGAATTGAAAGGTTCAATATCACTAAAGCCCTATTGGAAATAAAACATGAAGATGTTAAACCCGTGTGTGCCCACGTTCTATGAATGAAATCACACATTGATAGGTTGATAATGTTGGGTGTGTCATTCCCGGATGAGTTGGCTGTGAATTGGGTTTTGCAGTCACTTCCTGAATCATATAATGAGTTCAAAAGAAAGTATTTTATGATGGATCATGACGAAAACCTCATTGACCTAACTTACATGCTCATTGCTGCTGAATCAAAAATGATTTGGCGAAGCAATGGAGCGTATTTGTTGGGAAAGTCAACCGACCATGCTTCCAAGGACGTTCTAGGATAACCAACCTGTGTTTGCTTCCAAAAGAAAGGGCGTTGGATAGAAATCTACCCCAAGAGCCTAATGATTCCAAAGATGGGAGAGTCAAAGAGTATGGTTGTTCTTCAGGTAAAATCCACTATCTAAATTAAGTTCCTATTCGTTGATTCTTAATACATGATGTGATAAGATTGTATTTTAATGTTTTGTAGGATCGGTGAAAAGAAAGGAAGCTTGATGAAAGAGCAAGATGAGTCTAATCACAAAGAAATGGATCTCAATCACATGAACTTGAAGATTAGATTTTGAGCTTAGATAGTTATGATAGAGTTGTTAGAAATTTTCTTTTTGAAATACATAGTTTTCAATGGATTTAGCATTGTAAGGACAAATGTTTTCCGCTGTTTTTATAAATAAAATAAATTTTGGTTTGAATTATTCATTTATTTGTTTATTTCCTTGCAATGAAATCGTTATGAAAATTGATGTTTGCATATTTCTACAACGAATGGATATGATTCTTGTTTATGTTATTTATGGAAATGTCAAGAATTTACCAAATAGGGAGAGTTTCTCATCACCCAAATCTCAATTGGACAGAAATTTGGAATCACGCAACTTGGTTGCATGATGAATGAGAAATTTCATGTTTGGAAATTAGACTAATTCGTTGACAAAGTGTCAAGTGAAAGGACTAGGAGATCGAGCACACAAAGTTGTGTGTTGATCAAAGTCCACCACAAGAATAACAAAGATATTCGTCATGATTTACTAAAGGTTTGGTAAATATGATTATACTTATAAGATTAAGTGTAATTATGAATTGGTTGAAAAGTTTAAATCAATAGCAGCACGAATAAGAAGAATCAAATAGGCAGAAAGATAAAAGTTTCTCCATTCTAAGAAGAAGGGAGAGTACCTTTTATGCTTTATGATAGGTCTTAAAGATTAAGAACCATATCTCAATTGATCCTCTAAGTGAGTCTTAGTACAATTGTATGTTTAAGAAGATGAATCAAGAATTGAAGAAATGGTTAAATCAAAAGGTCAATCATACTTCGTTCCAATAACAAGTCTTAAAGTTAAGATTGTGACAATGAGTGAAAAGTATTAAGAAGGTTTATAACATTCATCAAATGTGGAAAGTTGTGATGTCTTGGATAAGACAAAGGCCAACTAGGACCAATTTATGAAGTGTTTTGATAAAAGCTATACTAACTCTTGAATATTTGTTTTGTCAAGCAAATGGTTATTGACAAGAGAATCTTATATGTCAAGGAGTCAGTGGGAGTCTTAATGGTCTTGAAAGGTTTCAAGAACAAATCAAATAAACCTTATCGATCATCACTAGCACACGAGTTGAGGTTTACAACCTATCGTGTTGACATTATTTTGTTTCTGTGTTGTTTCCAATTGAATTAATTATGCATGTGAGTTCTATGAGTTCTCATTTTGAACGCATAAAAGGCAAGGCACCTTGATCAATGAAAGGTACATTAATAGGAAAAGGTGAGCTGCTTAACTACTTGGAAGACGTGGTGGGCAGCTGTGCTACCATAAGGCAAGAAATCAAGATTAAGAAAGTTCGGTCCATATGAGTTTGAATTTGTCGTAAACTTTGGTTTTAACAAATTCACATGGATAGGAACACATACACCGTTATAAATCTAAGTGTCATAAGATCTCCTGCTTCATGAAAATGATTGTGAGGAAATGCTTTCACTAAGAAAGATTTTAAGAAGATAGTGATTGTAAAATTGCATTCTCGAATTCGATTATGGTTACGGTATCCCTTTCCATGATTTGAATTGTGAGGTTTGGCAACTAGTCTTAATTGTTTAGACACACATATGAGCTATCTAAGGAAAAGGTATATAAGTTTAAGAGGCCTTGATAAAAGATTATCAAAGCATTAAGTATTAGAAACATGGACTTAAGAAATTCAATAGGTATTGTTTTTCTAAAAGTTAAGATGTTTATGAATACATGTCGAAGCTAGTGGGAGCATAAGTGTTATGTTTTATAATAATCATCATGATAGTGGGAGCATAAATGTAATGATTGTATGATTATTAAGGCACGTATTGCAAGTTGGCAATATTAATTATAGAAAACAAGAGTTATACCTTGCAAAGTGGTGAGGGTTGTAAAGTTGTTTTGCTATAATTAAGGGAGAGAATATTATGCTTCATTTCAAATCTAAAGGCTTAGGTTGAGAAATGTTAATAAATTTAGTCAAAGGTACATAGTGTGTTCTTAAAATTTCGATTATGATTACGGCATTCCTCTTCACAATTCGAATTTTGAGAACATAGCAAATAAAACATTATGCATCGTGTCCCATACGCTTCGGGTACAGGATCGATTGTAAATGCTTTAATATTTGACCATTCTAAAATTTTCCAAATGTCTAGCGCATTTAGAGGGAAAAAGGACTAGAATTGGTTTTGACTAAAATAATTAAACAACTATCAAAGGACAATCCAAAGTTCGACGAGGATTGGTTGCTTATGAGTAGTTGGAAGCATGGTATTGAATGGACCATATCGACATTATTATGAATAGAAAAGATTCTATTAATAAGTTGCCATATGGAAAATATGGAAATGTTTTCATATTGGATGGACCATATCGACATTATTACGAATATATAAGATTCTATTAAGAATGAGTTGTCATATGGAAAATATGGAAATGTGTCCATATTGGGAAATTGAATATTGAAAAATCTATGACTAGATTAGAAACTTTTATGCAAAAGGATGTTCAAAGGAATGTACTTTGAATGAGAGACATCATATCTAAGGAGTTGGCTTGTAACAATCTCCGATAAAAGACTTTGTAATTTCATTAGCAATAGTCTTTGTCACTTTGGTGTAGTGATATTACGAAAGGATCATTGCATAAAATGTTAGAATCTAGCATATTCTATAAGTAGCAAGAATTTGATATTCTTACACTATGGAAAAGGATTAGGAGTTTTGAAATGAGAATGATTGGAAATGTGTTCAATTTGATCTATTTCACAAAGTAAGAACCATAGGTAAACATTGTGTGCATGCTAAGAGCATGGGACAAGTGTAATAATTCAAGTAAGAAGTTGATTACCCGAAACGACAAATAATGAATAATCGAGATGGTGATAAATAAAAGGTGTTTTATTTATGCTCAAAGGGTTGAGGCCATATGGGATTAGTATTATTCTTGTGTTTCACTTTGCATGTTTTGACTTCCTGAATAATTTAATTGATTAAGAACAGTCAAATTATTCGAACGGGCCACAGTCGTTCATATGTTAGAAGTAGATATGAATGAAGACTGTCGTGAATTGGTGTGTGGATTGTCTAAAAGAGTATTAGACATAAGCAAATGTTTGTTGCAACGTTCATGAGTGCTTATGAATATGAATTTGAGCATTGGATCAAACCCACTCTCACTTGGATCACTCCATGGATTGTATCACAAGTGATTGGTGAGACGATAACATCTTATATTCTTGAAACCGAGATGTGTGAGTCTTATCTTGCGAATCGGTTGCACATTGATAATATGAAAACATATCAGTAACTTGGTGTTATAAAACATATTGTTGTGTGTGATTCGATGAGTAAGTGCAAGCGAGCATTGTATCAAAGTTTATCCGTTCCTTTTATGCGAAGAAGGATAAAAGCGATATCTTTGGGCCCCTCGATGGTTTAGTGATGATAAACGTAAATGCTCGGTCGGGCTAGGGTCAATTTGATTTGTTCAATTAGTCAGTCGTCATAAATCGGAAGTCGAGAAATAGTACAAAGAGAATGATTTGAAATCATTTCTTATACGATATCTAGAATGGAGGAATATATGATCCCTTATCTAAAGGACACGCGTATCTGATACGATCAGGGTTGACAGCGGCTTTGGAAAGCTACGATTACATATCAGGATCTGAAATCATACGCATACTAGTTATTAGACTTATTCAAGTGGGAGACTGTTGGATTAGTGTCTAAGTCCATAACTATTTTGGTATGTACTTGACCCGATGGTGCATGGTCCTTTTGGGTTTCCTTCACCAAAGCAACTTGATAGGATGAATTATGGAGAGAAAGGATTAAATATGATTTATTAATATATTATGAGAATAATATATTAAAGGAGAAATCATATTGTTTAATTAATATTAGTCAATAATTAATTGGTAATTAGTTTTGTGACGAAAAGAGATTAATTAAACTTAAGGGACTAGAATTGTAATTATAAGATAATTGCAATTTGGGCTATGGATTGCTTTATATTAAGGGGTGGACGAATTCTATGGGAAAGCCAATGAGGAAATCATCCAAGGCCTTAAGGAAAGGAATCTATGGGTTGCTTAGGGCTTAAGCATCCAAATTAGGGTTTCCTTGTTAGATAACCCTAATAGCCTCAGTATATATAGACCCCTTAAGGACCAAAAATGTGGCTAAGCATCCTTCTAGGGTTTCACACGTTTTAGGGTAGCCTCCATCCTCTCTCCTCTTCATCCTCTTGCTTATGGTGTTTGTGAACCATTAGAGAAGTGACATTTGTGACTCTAAGTTTTCTAAAGTCAATACAAGGAGATTTGGGATTGTTATTGCAACATAACAATCAAGGTATGATCTTAAACCTATTCTCATGTTAATATGATTACTTGAATGCTAGAATTAGGGTTTATAGTCTTGGATAACTTGCATGTACAATAGAGAAACCTAGATCCAAGCATTAGGGTTTGTATGAGCACATAGGATGTTCTTATGACCAAAACCCATCAATTGTCACATCAAAGTACAAAGCAGACAAGCACACTTAGAGTCTTGTTTCGGGCAGTCTAACTCTGGAATGGAACTCTAAAATGTACTGAGCGGAGATTCTTATTTCTGACCAAAAACTCCAGAATGAATACCCCGAGTCCAGAATGCTCTATTCCGGAGAAAGTGGTTATTTTACAAAGAAAAAAAAATTAAGTTGGTTATCATTATTAAAATACTCATTTATATGAGCTAGATTATTGAATTTCCATATATTATATTTTAATATAATCATCTCAAAACAATATAAATTAGTATTAGAATATTCAAACATCATGTTTCTGTACAATATTATTATATAATTCTGATGTGATTATTAACTTGTCATTATTTGTACACTTTGCAAAAAGTATACGGTGACATTTATAGTACTTGAAATAAAAAATAAATTAGTTTTTTTCTTGGTATGTTTCTTGAATTATGGTTACAAAGTTTGTCATTACTTTCCACTCCCCTTTTCGATTCAGTGGTCTAGTAATTGTCTTTTAAGTTAAACTTTTCAATCTTTTATTTATAAAAACTTGACATCATAAGTTAGACACAAGTGTACAAAAAAATAGAAAAACATTATGAACCTTTATATGCATAGTAATATACGTAACTATGAATTATATTGTTATGTATAATAACACTAACATACAGCAATTATTTGTTACATATAATATAAAATGATTTATTCTTTACTTCAAAGTTAATCTTGAAAAAAGCATTAGGGGGGATTCTCTATTGGCAAGGTTTTTAGAAAATAGTGATGGCCTGGCTTTAGGAAGAATATATGAGAGAGTTAAGAAAGGACAGTGGTGCAGGAGAAAAGAATAAAAGAAACAAGTTGGTCATCAACAGGGAATTTTGCGGAAAAGAAAGGCGGCGCTTCAAGTTTTTATAGAGATACATGTGTTAGCATAAAGAGATGGGATGAGAAGATGAGTGAGAGACAGTTACGATGATGTGGTTTCTCCTCGAAGGGGTGAAGGTTTATCGGTGGTAGAAATAAATGATAATGAAGCGTCACCACAGATTAGCAGTGTGCATTACGATTGCTATTATGAAAAGAGTGATATCGAGGGTAAGCATGTATTGGATTAGGTGTCTAAGAGAACAATTAAATTGGTATAGATTTGAATTAAAAGCATGGTCCTTTTGGGTTGCTCTCAAAACTAATAATCGACAAAATGACTTTTTGGAGAAAGATGATGATTTATTGATTTATTATAATATTAATAAATTGCAATAAATAATTTATTAATATATTATGAGTTTAATATATTAATTAGAAATAGTATTATTTAGTTAATAATTAATCATAAATTAATTAAAACTAATTTCGGGATTAATTTGATTAATTAAAAATAGAATGATTAAATGTGACAATGTTCAAAAGTTGAGCATTGAAGAATGCTAGCACCTTCCCATAGGTGGACAGTTTTGGAGGAGGTTCCTAGGGATTCTTGGAAGCCTTGGGGAGTAAGAAAAGGGTTAAGGGTTATCCATGGAAACATCTCTTATCTTAGACTCCTTACTCACTTATATAAACCCCTTATAGGATTCATATTTTCGGCACTCCTTCTCTAAGAGTCTTAGAGCCGAAATTACTTCCCCTCTACCCTCTCCTCTAAAGTCTTATATTTCTAGGGTTTGGGAACAAACCATTAGAGGCACGAGATTTCTAGTGCTTGCTTTATGAAGCTTGGTCAATAGGGAATTGTTGATTATTTACTATAATAATCAAAAGTTATGTAAACCCTAAAACCCTTTATGGATTTGGAAAATAATAGAGTACTCCTAGGGTTCTGGATGCTCAATTGTATGTTGCAAATCAATGGTATAAACATAGATCTTTCACAAAGTTGAATAGATCAAAATTAGGGTTTATAGAAACTAAACCCTAAGGAGGCAATTTTTGAAATTTGCTAGGGTTCTTGAAACCCTAGCCTCCACCGTTAGGTTTTTGAAATTTGCTAGGGTATTGAAACCCAAGCCTGCTTAGCCATTTTCGAAAATTAAAGGGTCCATTTTAGGGCTTACATTGTTTTCTTATTTGTTATTTTAAAAGCCTAAAAATTTGAACAATTAAAACCTGATAACCCTAACCTATTTTCGAAAATTAGGAGGCTTAGTATTTGGATTAAATTTTAATTATTTTATTAATTAGTTAATTGTAAATAATTATTTAATCCATAATGATTTAATTAATTTAATTAATAGTTTAATTAAAAGATAATGATAAATCATAACTTGTTAATATTAATAATTTAAAAGTTTTGAATAATTAATATCTAAAGCTCTTTAGAATATATATATATATATATATATATATATATATATATATATATATATATATATATATATATATAATTTTAATTATTTTATTAATTAGTTAATTGTAAATAATTATTTAATCCATAATGATTTAATTAATTTAATTAATTGTTTAATTAAAAGATAATGATAAATCATAACCGGTTAATATTAATAAATTAAAAGTTTTGAATAATTAATATCTAAACCTCATATTTTGAAAAAGTTTTAGAATATATATATATATATATATATATATATATATATATATATAGTCAAGATCAAATAAGAAGGAAATTTTTGGTAGGAAAGTAAGAAATTTTTTTATATGCATATTTTCTTAGCAAAAAATGAAATGAATCATTAGATGATTCAAAAGTAGGATGACTCACAAGAAAAAATTCCGAAAAAAAACACCTTCATGATTCATTTTTAGATAAATCAAGAAAAAATTCACTTTTATTATAATTTTAGTGAAAATCATTAAAATCATCATAAAAATGAATCATCGAAATGTTTTTTCGAGATTTTTTTTGGTGAATCATGTTAGTATTGATTCATTTGTTGATTCATTTGTTTCTTTCGCTAAAAAAATAAGTCGAAAAAAATTTCTTACCGGATCTATATATATATATATATATATATATATATATATATATATATATATATATATATATATATATATATATATATATATGTTGTGACATGCTCTATAGGGGTTTGGATGTCGGATGATGAATCTGTCCTAGAAGCTTTCCTGAGAACACAACACAGAAGAATTGTTAAAGGACGTCTCGGTATTCTCCCGAGACGTCACTCTGAAAATCAATTTAGTTTTCTAAGAGGTAGAACTTTAGGGTAATATGCGTAAGAGAGAAGATGGACCCCTTCCTTGAGGCGGAAGAGATCCTTTTATACATGTTTCTAACGGTTCGTGGGGACCTCATCCAATGAGTGTGAGACGTGGCCTCCTCTGATGGGAGGATCACGCCCACGTTAACTAACTTCTTGGTGACGCCCGTTCTGGGCATCACATAAGCTTCTTGTCACATCCTGATGGGTCGAGAGTGAATGAGAAGATCACGAGGGATATTTATCCCTCGTAGAGGGAAATAAACTGTCACCTCGGTGCTGGATTGCTTAGGCCAAGACTGGGCCTTGGCCAAGTTCCTGACGAGATAACGTCTCATTTATTCTTTGTGTTACATTTAACGTAGCTGTTTATGGTAACGTTGACAAGTGCCTTAGACTAGTAGGTTTCTGCGTACATGACGTAGCAGAGTTGTTCTGGTACTCACATACACGTGGCAGGCTGCTACTGATAGCCTTTACAGTTGGCAGGGCGAAATCGCCGTTCTTCGGTGGTTTCATCATGAAAACGGTTCGCTGCCCCTTTTGTGGCATTTAAACCTCTATCCCTCCTGGCGTTTCCTCCTTACCTTCCACTTTTCTCTCTTCGACTTCTTGTTTCAAAGATACCCTTTCAACCTTTTCTTCATATTTTTCCATGGCTGTCGCTCGTTCTTTGGGAAGGGATCTCACCACCGAAGAATGGGAATCTTCAGAGTTCCGGTTTGGGTTCATTCCCAAACATAGAGTGCAAATCCCTCTACCTGATGCATCGCTTTACAGTCCTCCCAAGGGAAAAGTCGACATCCCAATCGCCTTGTTCAAGGCAGGTCTGCACTTTCCTACCACAAATTTCTTCAACCTAATTATCCGGGAATATGTGTTTTCCGTGAGAGAGCTGACCCCTATCACTATAAACAAGATAGTGGGTTTTGAACTCATCCATCGTGCCCTAGGCCGCCTGCCGACTGTTCTGACTTTCAAGCACTTCTTTAATGCCTCTACTCAGTCGGGGACTCGAACCCTTTCTCATCAGCAGGGAGTCCTTACTCTTATCCATGATAAGAAGTCCAAGAAGAACTGGTAGTAGAAGTTCTTATCGGTTAACAGCGATCTCGTGGTGCTCAGCTACTCGAGGGTTAAGGTGTACGTCCACCACACTCCCACACTTTTTGGTGCTGACAAGGAACTGGCTGATGTCCTAGAGAAGATCAACATCAATGATGAGGATTGGCTTGACTGCTTCTTGGCTGCCGGCGGAGTGAGCGTCGATTGGAGGGCTCGTGGGAAAATTCCCGAGTTTTTCATCGAGAAAGAGGGTATTTCTCTTGCTCCTCTTCCCCCTCCCTCAACATCAATGGTGAGGATTGGTTTGACTGCTTCTTGGCCGTCGGTGGAGTGAGCGCCGCTTGGAGGGCTCGTGGGAAAATGCTTGAGTTTTTCATCGGGAAAGAGGGTATTTCTCTTGCTCCTCTTCCCCTTCCCCCTCCTTTTTTATTAAAATAAGCAAAGCGCGTTTAAATCGACATTTTGGTTAATCGTCGTTGTATTTTGTTTTGTTTCCAGGTGTGGAAGAGGTTGTTTATTTAGAGAAAGCTCTTCGGGGTCTATTCGACGGCAAGCTTCAATGTTGTGACGTCGATCTTGTGGAGGCTCTTCCACCCCCTATTTATGGCTGAGGGATCGAGGCTACTGTCGATTCTGATAGTGTTACCAGCACCAGCAAGGATCCATATCTGCAGGACATTGTTGTCATTGGTGTTTCTCATAAGGATCCTACACCTTCTGGATCCCTAAGGAGTCTTCACCGTGTCAAGAGGCGTTTTGCTTTCTTAGAAGCCTCTTCCGACGGTCGAATTGAGACGGTCAACACTGGGCCCCCTCTTCGTAAGAAACGTAATCTCAGTTTCTTGCTAGGGGGTACCAAGGATTCTAACCGTGCCCCAGATGAAAGTCCTCCGAAACTGTTGGAGGGGGGGCACAAATCAGGGCGACTGAACCGCCCTGTCATACGGAAGAAGAAAACACCGACAAGACAAGACCTGTTCCACGAAAGGAGGAGCTGAGGCGAAGTCTGGATCTTCGCCTTCCCAAGGTCTCACATGAACTTCTTCTGGTAAAACCGCTACCATCCCCCTTTTTGTAGGATCTCAACGAGATGCCTACAAGCCAGCTTGGAGGCTAACTTCCCAAGAACTTGTCTCTGATCACCATACCGCTCTTGAGTGGTTTTGGTATGCTTTTCCTCCTGCTACAATTGAGGCCTTAACTGTCTTGTCAGATGAGCACATAGCCCAAGGCATGCATTACACCACTGCCCAAGTGTTATATTACTTGGTCGCAAATGTTGAACTTATCTCCGAGATGGAGACCATCCAGTCTGATTCTGGAAGAAAGAGCATTGAATGTGCAAAGCTAAAAGCGCAGGTGGCCAAGATAGAAGACGACAAGTGTAGTTGGGAGGCCAAGTAGGAGGTGACACTGCTTGAGAAGGAAAGCTTAAAAGGGCAAGTGGCAAAGCTGGAAGAAGAAGTGAGGGACTTGAGTGATTGCATGGGAGCCCAAAGTTTTGAGAATTCCGGTTTGAGCAAGCAGACGATAGAACTAGAGGTTGATCTGGTTGCTAAGAATGCTGCAAAGGGAGCATTGGAGAAGGATATTTAATGGATCCTCAGCGACGAGCTCAGCCGGGTGGTGGACAAGGTGATCGAGATCCCTTAATTTCTCCAAGGCTTGGTTCAGGTGCGGGCGACTTGTGTGGCGGCATGGGTGGAGTAGGGAAAGAGAGTTACGAAAGAGTGGGTGACTTCTGAGGAGTTTAATCCGGAGGTTGAGGTGGGCATGGCTACTAAGACCCAAGAGATGGAAGTTGTCATCGTAACTTTTACTAAAAAAGTTTCACTGGCTATCTCTGCATGGGCAGTCTGGACATAGCCGGGCTCTGCGATCTTTGACAAGACACTCAGAGCAATGGGTCTAGCCCTGGCCCAAGTTCTTCATTCTGTGATGGTAACACCCCTGCCCACAAGTAGCTCTATTTATTTGATTTATTTTGATGTAACTTTTGTGAAAATTGTTTTCTATTTCTTGCTTTGTCTTTTGTCTTTGTTGCCCTCAGTGGCATCCTGAAAGTACAGGAGTCCAGCAATCTGACAATGTTTACGTTTAATTATTCGGTATGAATGTCTTTCACTACAGTATATATTCTTGTTGTTCGGTTGATTTGTGTATGGCTTATGTTGGCCACCACATAGTATTTACGCATGGTTTTGTTGTACCCCTGGTTTGGGTTTTGTTATTGGTGAAGTCTTTATTCTTTAGTAATGTTGGTCTTTGAGAAATTTATACTAATTTGTTGCTTAAAGACCCTAGGTGTAGCCAAGATCATCTTCTTAAGGCTCACCCGGTTTGTTTTTCTCATTAGTGGAAGGTTATGACCCTTCTACACTCATGTCACATGTTCTTTTGTATGTTTTCTATAATGTAATTGATGAACATGTTTTAGGAGAAAGGTTATGAGCCTTGTTTATGAAAACTCCCTGGTTGCCTCCTTGTAATGATTTCGCTCGTGTGACGTTGGATGAGCAGTCCTTCTTGTCACACGATAAATATGTTGGATTTAGTGTTTAAGCTCATAGCTATAACTGGGATGTACTTGACCCGATTGTAGCATGGTCCTTTTGGGTTGCCTTCATCAGTGCAATTTGATAGGATGGACTTTTGAGAAGAAGGTTATTTATGATTTATTATTATATTATAGTATAATATATTAATTGAGAAATTATATTATTTAATTAGTATTGGTCAATAATTAATTTGGAATTAATTTTGTGATCAAAAGAGATTAATTAAATATGTAGGAATTGATTGTGTAAATAAATCATTCTTATAATGTGGGCTAACGATCCATAGTTATTTAGGATGGTCTAAACCATTGAGATAATCCATGGAGGTTAACCCATGGAGCCTAAGTATATGAAGGGTCATTAGGGTTTACAATGTGTAACCCTAGCATTTGCCACATTATAAATACTCACCCCTAGAGCTAAAATTGGCTAACCACATACTTTTCAAGAGAGTGAGTTGATTTCGTGCCAGGTAACCTATTCTCTAAAGCCTCCTCTTGCATTTGGTGATTGTGAACCATTAGAGGCATCACATTTGAGGTGCTCAAGCTTTCAAAGGTCAAGAACTCTACCCTACTCAAGAGGTATGCATCCAAACTAGGTTTATATTGTATAGCTTCAATTGTATGCTAGCTAGGGAGAATGCTTTGGAAAAATTGAAAATGCATGTCAAATTAGAGAAAACATAGATCCAAAGAATTTAAAGTTGCATGTGCACCATAGGAGTGTTGTAGTGCTCAAAACTCAATAGTGGTATCAGAGTCTAGGATTGTTTTCTATTATATTTGATTCTTACTAGTTTTTCAAAGCTGAAAAAGTCGAAATTTTGGCCTCTGATTGGTGAACTCGCCAAGACCATGAACAGACTCGACGAGTCCACTCAGTAACAAAAGTAACACGGTGAGTCCGTTCATGCACTCGATGACTTGAAGGCTCTGTTTGCAGAATTTCGAGTTTCTTTGCCTGGTTTGGATTGGGAACACTACCACAAACTCTTTTGGATCAAGGGAAATGTTTTTTATGATATGGTTGTGCTTTTAATCATCCAACCACAATATAATTGTCAAAGTTTTAAAATAATTGTTGTGTTATATGATAAACAAAATTGCTTTCAAAGTGTTGACTTGAAATTATCTTGATTATGAATTTAGATCATAGATTATGTGATACTTTTAGTTGTTAGCAAAATGATCTAGATGAATTTTAATGTCCTGCATAACTTGTCCTCGAGTTATGGAACATGAAATGTCTCATACATTAAAATTCAATTCAACCCTTATACTATATATATATATATATATATATATATATATATATATATATATATATATATATATATATATGTATATCCGGTAAGAAATTTTTTTTTGTAGGAAGGTAAAAAAAAAATTTGCGACTTTTTTTTTGGCGAACAAAACAAATGAATCAATAATAACATGATTCGTCAAAAAAATCCCGAAAAAACATTTCGATGATTCATTTTTATGATGATTTTGTTGATATTCACTAAAATTGTCATAAAAGTGATTTTTTTACAAATACATAAATACATACATGTATATAACATGCATATAAAGGAATTGTTTATAAAGACCTACATAAATACATACATGTATATAACACGCATATACATCAATGCATACCCAAATTCAACTAAATACATATCCATTAAATCAATTGTACAAATCATATACACATAATACATAGGAAAATTCATTATTTACAAATTTCACACAAAATACACATATTATAAATTAAAGACAACTGCCAAATCTTCCCCATCTAAAACAACACACAAAGGCAAAGGCTTATACAATTTTACACACCAAAATAAACATCTTTTTATACACATCTATACACAAGGATAACCACACACATAACGTGTTCCTTGTTTTAGCTGAAGCTGTCAGGATCCCCCTCGCATCCTTTCTCATTCTTCAATTCCTGTCAATAAAAAGCCAGTCATATACTCAACACGTCCACAAAAACTACATATACGAATGTTTATACAAGTATGGTTTTATACTCATAAATACTTCCATTCAATATCTGTTGAACAATAAAATCACAGAAAAAAAATAATAAATAAAATAAAATAAAATAAAATTTTACCATAGAGTTATGCCATGGAGTAGCAGCATCCCTCGTCCTTCCTTCTTTCCTGTCAAGAACCAAAGCCAAACATCCACTTGAGCCTATCGGTTTCCTGTCACAAACCACATCCATTTGGTTTCTTCCATCGATATCTATAAAAGACGAACCAAAAAAAAAGAGGGACCCTTACCTGTGTTGATAGCTGCTGCCTTTCCCGAATCAATAAACCGCGACGATCGAACTGCCCTCCACCACCCATACGACTGAAAACTCGAAACCACCGGTCTCAACTAGCCTCATCGCAGCACCACCGAGACCGACAACCGAACCCTCGCACCCTCCTCTTCCCCTCCCGTCGAGCAAACCCACCAAACACCCCGTCATCGTCGCTGTTGCTGCTCGTGACGCCTCGCAGACCTCCTTCGGACGTCTTTCCCCTTCGCAACTACTTCCAAGACAGGAGACGAGCAGCCCCGCTGCTTCGTCTCTCCCTTCTCGTCCGAGGTCACAGCCACCTTGCTGCTTCGATCCTTCTCCTTCTTTAGTCTAGTCGAACGCCGGAGGCCACCACCGATTGCGAGTCGTGCGGCGAACCTCCGTACTCCCTTTCGACTCATCGATTGTTCGTTTGCGTTTGCCATTCATCTGTGTTCTTCGCGTCGATTGCTTTTAATTGTAGCATTCCATTTCTTTTGCCCGATCAACAAAAAGGATACGGGATAAAGCCCTAATTTTGATAAGTTTGGCCCACTTAAACACAATCAGTCCCTCCATCGGATTACTTTTCATAAAAGCCCTATTTTTATTCAACTTTGATGAAATAACCAAATTACCCCCTTATTGAAACATTTATTCGAAACCAGTCCCAATCCACAAATATTGGACCCATTTATTCAAAAACGACCCCTCCTTTGATTATTTTTAATAGAATAAATCCCAATCTTCAAACTTGGAATAAAATTAACCATTTCAGCCCTCCCTTGAATTATTTTAACCAAAAGCAATCCTATTTTTGGTTAACTAAATAACCAAACAACCCCCAATAGTTTATATTTGTTACGGAACGGTCCAGAGAATACTTCAAAGTTCAGGAATTATGGATTTGCGGTTCAGACAACAAGCTTCTCAAAAGAATCCGAATTCGAACAACTCGAACTCACGCTTCAAGGGTGAGTACTTACGGCCCCTTTTTAATATTATAATTATTTCGGAAAGGGGGGGGGGTACATGTGCCTATATAATTTGTTTATAAAAATATATTATCCTTTATGCAAAAATACAATGCATCTTATTTATAAAAATGTTGTTTAACAATTTAATATATTGTTACAAATAAACTAGTATAAACTTTTTGAATACGTATTGTGGTTATTATATCATGAAATAACTAGTCCATGCAACAAATGTTACATGATAAAAAAAAAATATGATTTTATGTGACATTGCATATTATAACAAGCACGCTATAAAACTGTGTAGTATTTCAAGGATTCAAGTAGGGATGAGCATTTGGATTAAGGAACCGGTACCAGAACCGAAATCAGATGAAACCGATCGGGCCAGGACCGGGATGATATTCTTGTGGATTTTTTAAACCAAAAACCAATAGAACCAGAACCAGCAAAAACCGGTAGAACCGACAAAAACCGAAACCGTATGTTGCTATTTTTTGAGGGCCGATTCCAACATTGAAGACACGGCAGGAACCGGTAGGAACCAGGAACCGGCGGTCCGGTTCGGTTCTTAATTTCGGCTGACTTCAGTTCCCGGGTCGGGTCCGGTTCGGCCCCGTTCCAGCCGGGTCGATTCCTTTGTTCATCCCTAGATTCATGCTATTACTATGTATGTATATTTATATGTTTAAGTATACAATGTTTATACATGTACATATGTTCATTACGTTGAAGCATTCATTATATATATATATATATATATATATATATATATATATATATATATATATATATATATTAAAGCACATGAAAAGTTTCAACAGAAAACTTTCCATGTTTATAAGTTTAACACTATATTTTTACTTTTTCTTAATTTTGCCACTTTATTTTTACTTCTTCATATTTTTGCCAATAAACTTTTACTTTTACTTCTTTAAAACCCTTGTTCTTTATTTTTTTTATAATTTTACCACTTTCTTTTTACTTTTTTTATAATTTTGCCACTAAAGTTTCAACAAACTTTTTCTCTTTATAGTTTTTGTACTTTATTTTTACTAATTTGGCCATTAAAGTTTCAACAAACTTTTCCTCTTTATAATTTTGACACTTTATTTTTACTTCTTTATATTTTTACCACTAAACTTTCACTCGTGCAACGCACGAACCTTTTCCTAGTTTTTATAAAAGCAAGTACATTAAACTTTTACATACATATCAAACATACTCAACTTTTATAAACTTTATACAATGAAATTCATTATGCCTAGTGGCTTAATCAAAATTAAGTTAGGGTTGAGAGCTATTCACAAACTTTTTAGTTAAGGGTTTATTAATGAGACGTTATTCATTAGTTAAGTCTAAACATTTAGCATACCCACATTACTATAACCGTTAATCTTCGGAGTGATATATATATATATATATATATATATATATATATATATATACATACATATATATATATATATAGGGTTGATACCCCTAGCTACGGTTGCTAGGTACAACCCTAGACCGATCAATCGAAGCGGGTGATAGGTGTCTAAAATTTTTACTACAACGTCCAATGAAGCGTTGTAGGGGGTACACTCAGTAACATAGCTCGGTTATAGGACTCACTATAAACATTAACTAGAATATCTCTCACACTTTCTCTCTCTCTCTCTCTCTATCTCTATCTCTCTCTCTCTCTCTCTTTCTCTCTCACTACAACCATGAGTTTGGTTGCTTTCAAAACTATTTTAAGTACGGAATTACTTATGTAACAATATAGCTTGGTTTTCAAGTATATTCAAATATTGTTTACAAATATGGTTTTTAAGTGTGGACTTACTTATACAAATATTCATTTTGGCTTTTAATGACTCATGGCAAACACTGTTTCAACTATTGTTATTGATACAAAGATAATACTTTTTAGATTTTTTTAAAAGTATTACTATTATTAGCAGGAAATTTCGTAACACTCACCAACCTTGTGTTTACCCTCAAAACTACATGTATTCTCAGTAAGCTACTAAACAAAAATTCAAGACGGATTGGATTACAGGTGACCTAGTTTACTTGTTGTTATATTATATGCCTATTTGTTAAGGCAATTCATGTATTATTATTATTTGTAAAATACTTGTAATCAAATATCAAGATGCAACATGAATGCTATATTGTTTATTGTTGTACTTGTGTTATATATTCAGTTTACCTGTGATCTATGAACTTAGTCGCATAGCCCGGCATGTTCCGCCGCCTCGGTCGGGGGTGTGACAAATGCATTGTATTAAAATGATGAGATTCAAAAAAAACCCGTAGTCTGATAGATGAACAAATGAAACAATGCATTGATTACTATGATACTATTTAAAAAGGACTTCCTATGTCTATTGTATACCCTTTTTCTTTTCATGTTTACATTAATTGGCTATATATACATTCGTTCCTATTATTAATTGGTTATTGTTTACCAGGAAGTGGAGGATCCACTATTGACTGAGATATATACCTCAGATTGAGAAACAAGATGATGAGATTCAAGAAATTATCCCTGATACACATAAAGAAACTGAAGAAGAATAAGGCACTGATGACGCCCAAGAAAATGACGAAAGAAGAAGCCACTTATGACACCCAAGCTAGAAACATGCACCTGAGAATTGTGAAAATTAAGAAGAAGGTCCTCACAAATAATTGTTAAAACCAAGCTGAAAAAACAACACATGGGATGTGACAATCCGAAATTTCTATCTTGTAAAGCCAGTTAATTCAATCTAATGTCAGACTTGTTTTTGCTATCTTTTAGCCTTGTTAAGGGTCTGTTTGAGTGTTCTAAGCCTAGTACATTCAAGGTTTGGGTTTAGGGATGAGTTAACTTAAGTTCATCGTGTTGCATTCGAGCCAAGAACTCCATCAAGAGGAGTTTACGGCCGCAAACATGAGTTTACGGTCGTAAAGTCAAGGTGGCCGTGAACTCATGCCCTTATGTATGATATTCTTTCACTTTTCTTCATTTCTCACCCTTACAAGTCAAGAACACCCGAATTCTCTCTCAAATATCATCATATTGATCTTCAAAAATGTAAGTGATTCTTCCATTTTTTAGTTGATACCTTGCTTAATCTAGTAAAACCCTTTGATTTCATCAATGAAATTCATCTTTTTGGGTTACATCTTCAAGATCATCATCTTTCACCAAGAACACACACTTGTTCTTGGTGGCCGTGAACCCCTTCCAACTTCCAAATCGTAAGTATCCTAAAATCAATCGTTTCCCCAAGAACAAAGGATTTTACGGCCAAATCATCTCCTTTAGCAGTAAACCCATATGAAGAACATCATTGACCGTAAACCCTCCTCATGATCTTCATTGACCGTAAGCATCTTTGGCCGTAAACACAAGCCTTTTCAAGTGTTGGTCGTAAACTCCCATAGTCATAAACACTATGGTCGTGAACACCCTTGTGTGGCCGTAAACCCCTTTAGTACAATCATATGTGATTGTAACACTTCAATCCAAGTGTTTCCTAGTCCCTAAGCAGGTTCTCTATCATGAATAGTTGTTATATACACTAATTATATACATATATGTGCCATTATATGCTTAATAGGATCCGTTTGTGCTCGAGGCTTCACTTGACACTTAGCATCCTATATCGATCTTTCATTCGAATCACTCATTGTAGGTGAGTTCATACCCCTAACTTATCTTTTAAATGATTTTAAATTATTTTATGGGGGGATACGAGTAGCACATTATAGTTATTGTATCAATTGCATGTGATTAATAACTATCAAACCAATGGATTTCTTATACTTCAAACTGTGTTATCAAAAAAACTACTTCAAAATATTTTATCAAACTCTTTTATATGCTAAACTCTTTATCAAAATCTTTTAAACTTATATATTGTCAAAATCATGTCTATATAGATATAGTTATATAAATAAGGTTGAAAGGGCTTAGTACTGATAACTCGCTCTATCTCCTGTTTCTTGTTTGGTTGTAGACTTAAGGTATCAGTTGTTTGTCTAAGGGTCATTTAAATATCAGTTATATATTATGTATGTGTGTATACATATAAAAGTCTTTCCATCAGTTCAATACCTTTTGGTAGTAAAGGTGTACAAACAGACTCAGTCATTCAAACAATATTACTAGCAAACTATACTAGGTATAGTTTAGAGGATTAGTACTCACTATTCCTAGAACAATGAAACATACATGGGTCAATTCATACATGAGTCAGTTCAAACATACTATAATGAGAAATAAAAAGAACATACTATAACGAGGAACAGGGAGGAACATATTAAACAAAGAGAACACACAATACACTAGAACAGAGAGAACATACTATACAAATACAAGAATACTTTAACATTAATGCGAGCCACTACTTCATGGCATGGCAATATACTGTTGTGTCACGTTTTGTAACCAGAGTCTCCTGGAGGAAGTGCATGAATTTGTGTATATATCTATACTGGATTGACCATCCTACACCTTGCTGCTAGCTACAGTAGGACGTGCAGTTCTACGGGTGACGAATGTCATACCATTTCAACGACTTCCAACGTCATGTTTTACTAGTCGATCAAGCATGGTTACAACCTCATCACATTTTACCTTAATTAACTATTGGTTTAAGGTGGTTAGTACAACAGTAGTTACTATATACAATACTACAGTACATCATTATTTTTCCCATTGCATTCACATTGTGATCTTCTCACATAAACGGAAATGTAACTATATTTTGGTAATGATAGTCATACTTGGGGAGAACACTCACTTTTACAAACAAACAACATGCAGAACATTCGGGGTCTTGGTAGAAGGCTACATTTCATGATAATTAGAAAATATAGGATTTTCTAGGAGATACAAACATTTACTACAAACACTTACAAACATTTACTACAAACATTTACAACAAACACTTGCAAACACTTTCATCAAATTTATACCACATTTAGCACTAAATACTTATGAACCCAGCAGCTTAAATGTTGATCCTCTCTTCAACCTAAATTGTATTCTCAGATCACCAGTAGACAGGTACAGATGACAGGTTTTGAGAAGACGGATCACTTCAGATTCATCTTTTATTTTGATATATATATATATATATATTTGGCGTCTTTCAAATACATTCAGAACACACATGTATAAATTATACTATTAATGCAATGGATGATGTTGTTGCTTATTTTAATATTATGCATTGTTATGATAGTATAATGACGTCCTCCATCCCCCGAATGTTTCCGCCAATTCGGTTTAGGGTGTGACAGATTGGTATTAGAGCTTTGTTTATAGTGAATTGAGTATATCAACTCATAAAAGATATACAGCTATAAACACATCGGGATTAAAATACTTTGACCAAGAGTTTATACTTTTAAATAATAAAATATTTAACCAAAGTATACATACCTGCATTCATACTAAAATCAGTATCATACTAGGACAGAACAAAAGTATTGTGGTTGTGGGACAACACAAGTAGGCTTGGGGACATATAATCAGATCTGGAATAGATATAGCCTGGTGAACTATATCTTTCCGAGAAGTGATTAGCATGTGCCTAAGAATGGTTGTGGTGTAGCAACAAGTATAAAAACTTACCAACACTACTACAATGAAAAATTTAGAACATAACATAAACTTAAAATACTATAGGAGTATTTTGTGTTACTATAATTACTTATTTGAGAACTAAAAGGTCTTTACTAGTAGGTCAATAGTTGTTGAGTGGATTCACTAAGGTTATATGTGACTGTGGTGTCATAGACTTAGAATCTATGATCTTGGCTTTATTTCATGTTCCTTCTTTGGTTGTGGACTTAGAGTTAGGGTCACTTATTCAAAGGTCTATTATGTTTTGGTTACATGTGACTGGTATGCACTACGTAAGTATTGGAGTAACTGGTAATGATCATTCTTTAATTATCGTAAGTAGTACGTCTATTAACTATCTATTTATCCATATTTTCGCATAGATAACATGGCTGGATTCCGTCCCCCTGGTGACCCGTACTTTCCCAACCAAGGCAATGGGGGATGGCTCGACGCAGAGCCAAAAAAGAATCAAGAAAGCCCATTGGATGATGAATTTGCAGAGAACTTCCCGGAGGATTCTGACTCCAATCCAGAAGTCAATAATCTATCGCGAGTGGCTCCAATCCCAAATCTTAACCCTTGTCTGGCTTTTCAAGGCCCGACGCCTTTATGGGCTGAGAACTTGGGTAGGTGGAGCCGTGAGCAGGGTCAACCCTTACTCTACAACGGAGATCGAAGCTTCTACAACCTGAGCAAGGGAGGCTCAGCAGATAGAGTCCTATGTATCCTAGTTTGTAGGGTTGTTAGAATTGATGAGCAGGGTAGGGCAGTGTAACGCCCGCAGATCCGGGCTAGTCAATTTAGAGACAATAAGTGTCGAAAATGACTTTTTGGCAAAAGATTATTTATAATAAATAGTCTTAACCAATTTTAGAATATGTATCAAGGTTTCCGTACATATAAAGAACACGAAATCCGAGTTATAACGAAGAAGTTATGGCCCGTCGAAGTTTTACGGCAAAACCGGCACGACACCGGGAAGCGCAAATAGTAAATTTACGATGGAGCGAATTTTAGCCTTAGAAATCTAGACGAATGTTGTAGTATATGTTAAACCGAGAACATACAAAAAAATAACGCCCAAATCTGACTTCGTATGAAGAAGTTATGAATTTTCTAAGATTCGTCTTAGCAGTGCACGACCTGAAACTTGATTTTTAGTTTGAGCGGTTTTTGGCTTACGCAACCTAAATGAGAGTTGAATATCTCATTAATAGGAACTCAACGGTAAAAAGATAGACGAAAACAGAGTCCGTATGAAGGAGTTACGAATTCTTCGCGGTCATTTAACAGTCTAAACGCCTCCTACTGTTAAATTTGAGATCGGTCGAGAATTAGCCAACGGAGTCTAAATGAAAGTTGTAGATCTTGATTTTACCTACGCGTTGAAAAAAAGAACGTCGAAAACGGAGCTCATATGCAAGATTTTTGATTTTCTAAGTTTGAAGACTGATGCGCGATAGGGGTGACGTGGCACCACCAGAATTGGACATGTGGCACCACCAGAAGGCTACCACATGCCCCAACTCGGCGAGTAGGTCCTCCTACTCAGCGAGTCCATCAGTTAGCACCCCTATAAATAAAGGTGTCGGGTTACCTCACTTCCTCACACCTCCAAACCCTTCTTTCTCTCTCTAGTTTCTCTCTCTAAGCTCCCGTAAGCCCCCTAAAATCTAGGTAAACCCCTAGCACCTGAAGGAAGCCCCGAGGCTCCCGGAGTCCCAAGAAAAGAGCCTTTCAGCTCAGGAACGCTGCTCCAGCGAAGCCCGATTTTCGAGAAAACCCGTTGTAAGTGAGTTGTACCTATCCTATCTTTAGTATAGCTTATGTTTCAATATAGTAATGTTATTAGGACCTTATAAGGAGTATTTGGGCTATTATTATGGGTTATATAAGTATTGTTTAACGCTTATATAATAGTAATAATAGCTAGACTATTAAATTAGTCTCGTCAAGCGTTAGACTAAACTCTAGTGGTAATGATACTAGGTTTCGTCAAGGGATAATTGTTTTAAGAGTAACGAAGTGATGTCCGAGTGCCGACTCACCACCTTATCAAGTGAGTGCATGGTCCCTTTCATTTTACACATAGATATGAAGTATTTAATATATATTATGTGTTGTGAGTGCATGTTCCCTTTCATCTTATACATAGATATGAAGTATTTAATATATATTACGTGTTGTGAGTGCATGGTCCCTTTCATCTTACACATAGATATGAAGTATTTAATATATATTACATGTTGTGAGTGCATGATCCCTTTCATCTTACACATAGATATGAAGTATTTAATATATATTACTTGTTGTGAGTGTATAGTCCCTTTCATCTTACACATAGATATGAAGTATTTTAATATAAATTACGTGCTATGTGTGCATATTGTCTAAATACTTGTTGTCTATGCTGGTGAAAGATTTTTATACATGTTTTAAATGATGTAAGTTGTATAAAGTATTTTATATCTACAAAATATGTTGGGTAAAACATGGGTAGATGAATGATGAGGGATAAAAGCTGAAATAGAGGAACATTAGTAGTACGGACCTAGTGCCCTATAGGTATACATTGGAAGCAGTGGACCCAGTACCCTATAAATGAGCACTGGCAGCTGCGCCACAACCCGTAGATGATTTAGATCTACGGTAAACGTCCTAGCAGCTGCGCTCTAAGGACAGTATCGGCAGTTGTGCCTAATAGAGAGCCTTATGACCATGACAGTAGCGTTTAAAGGTCAATACCGACAGAAGCGCCTCATAGAAAATGTCCCAATTCTGGCAGCTGCGCCTAAGTGATAATATTAGCAGTTACGCTTGACCAATGTGTCATTGGCAACAATGGACTTCATGTTGTTTCCTTAGGATGATCCTTAGGAATGAATGAATGAGAAATAGTTGATTCTTAGGGTAGATCCTTAAGAATAAAGAAGATAATGGGGATGGCTAATTAAGTTGATTGTTTGATTGTTTAAACATAATAATTATATTATTGTGGGTTGAAAACCCTATGTAATCATCAGGTTTCCAAACCTGACCCACTTAGTTTATTTATATCACAGGTGTTGATATGAAGTCACCTTACACTAAGAGATTTAAAAGAGATGTAGATCACTAGTGTAAATAAATGTAAGTTATGTTTATGCTTATGTTTCTGTATTGACGATGACATCCCTAATGTTTTAAAAGTGAATAAAAATATATTTCTTTAGAAATGATTTGATAACGCGATTATCATGTTTTTCTGAGAACAAATTACGCAACATTTTTATTAAAAGGGATACTCTGATTTTTATAAAGCATAAACAAAATCGGTCTTTTCTGGCCGTGAAAAATGGGGATGTCATAGACAGCCATCAACCGGGTCATGGAGGTTGATGTCGATGCAAGAGTCAATACAGTTTGCATTCGCCATCTAGAGACTGCTCATGGAAGAACCCTGAACCAGAATGCAACCCTGCAAAGAGAACTTACTGCAACCCAAGCCGAATTCAGAGAACTTTGAGCTCGTCAGGCAACGTTTGAAAGGCGTGTGCTGGAAATGGAATGTCATCAGACAAAATCAAAGGCTCATCCGAGCAGTTCTCGTCGCAAGTAGAGTCTACTCTACTTTTTCTTTGGATATATTTAGGTCTATGTATAGACCCTAGTATTAATTTCTTGCGTATTTTAAAAACCTTGGACATTCAGTCTGCTAGGTCTCTATGTTGTCAAAATTTTCTTGTTATGGTTTGATGTAAGACCTACTTCTAGGTCATTTTCCCCGAACTTATTACATCATTAATGCCAATATTATTTACAGACATCTAATCTCATGGGAAATCTTTATCCAAATGCTTTCATCTTTCTATTGTTAGATCTCTATTTCAAACATACTCTCATTTGTTTTGTTGGGCTATGGCGATTTAGTCCATGGACCACTATCATTATACTCATAATTGATTCTTACTATCATCTTCATCTTTGTAAACTTGTAGTTGAACAATGCCGCCACGAAGAGTGACAAGGCGTAATCCTCCGATAACTCTAACTCAACCACCTCCTCCACAATACGATCTTGCCACTCTCCAAGCTGCGGTATATGCGGCTGTTGCGGCAGCCTTA
The DNA here is from genome assembly GCF_052625555.1 of Lactuca saligna. Classification (NCBI taxonomy): domain Eukaryota; kingdom Viridiplantae; phylum Streptophyta; class Magnoliopsida; order Asterales; family Asteraceae; genus Lactuca; species Lactuca saligna. The sequence continues at coordinate 58,476,820 of NC_136419.1, read as the reverse complement.
GCTCAGTTCAGCGCTAGCGGTACTAGCGGGAGTGGTGCAACTGTGCAATCTACTCATGGTGATGCTCTCGTGCGCTCTAGGGAGTGTTCGTATAAGGACTTCACCAACTTTAAGCCTAGGTCCTTTAACGGGACTGGTGGAATCATTTCCCTCTTGCAATGGTTCGAGAAAACAGAGTCGATCATCGAGATCTGCTCCTGTCCGAAAGGGAGCAAAGTTAAATTTGTTGTCTGCACCTTCACATACAGAGCCCTGACATGGTGGAATAGCCATGTCAAGTCACTAACCCTGATAGTGGCTAATGTTATGGGTTGGGAAGCTCTGAAGGAACTCATGATTGAAGAGTACTGGCCAAGGGGCGAGGTTCAGACACTTGAACAGGAACTCTGGAGCCTAACCATGAAGGGCTCCGACATAGTTTCCTACACTGCCATATTCAACGATCTGGTGGCACTATGTCCAGGAATGGTCCTTACTGAGGGAAAGAAATTTGAGAGGTACTTTTGGGGGATGATGCCTCCATTCTAGGGGAATGTCTTAGCTTCAAACCCCACAACCTTCGACAGTGCCAAGCGACTGGCACAGCGGCTCATTGATCGTGGAGTCCGCACCTCGACAACAACAACAACCCTGGCCATCCCAGAACCATCCAAAGTCGCTGACAACAAGCAGAAGTTCTGGGGTAATAGAAGAACAAAGCGGCGCAGAACTCTACCAAGAAGCAGCAGGTCATGGATGTTCATGCTGCGATAACACCTACTGCTACTGCGCCAGTGAAGCAATATGCTGGGAGCTTGCCCAAGTGCAACAAGTGCAGCTTCCACCATAATGGACCTTGCTGAGAAATGCAGTGCTCTAACTGCAACATGAAGGGGCACACTACCCATTTTTGCAAGTCTCCGGCAAGGCCAATTAACCAAGTCCACAGCGTTGGTGTGGTCCAAGCTTGCTACGGATGTGGCGAGGTGGGTCCCTACAAAAGGAACTGCCCGAAGGAAAGGAATGCTGGTGGAGTAGGAAGAGTTTTGGCTTTAGGCCATGAGGAAGCAATAGTCAAACCTACAGTAGTCACGGGTATGCTTCTCCTCGATAACTCTTATGCATGCTTAATGTTTGATAGTGGAGCGGAAAGGAGTTTCGTGAACCAGAAATTGGCTCACTTACTTAGACAAAAACCATGTACACTGAAATAACGATTCATTGTGGAAATGGCTAACGGAAAGACTGGGAGCACTAGTAGTATATACATAGGATGTACTCTAACTCTTGATTTCCATTCATTTCCAATTGACCTCATGCCGGTCTCAATTAAAAGTTTCGACGTCATAATCGGCATGGATTGGTTGAGTCTTCATCGTGCCGACATCATGTGTTATGAGAAGGCCGTTCATCTTAATCTACCATCTAACGAAACTTTAGTTATCTATGGCGACAAACCCTACACGAACCTTCGTATCATCTCGAGTATACAAGCCCATAAGTACTTACGAAAGGAATGTCATGCATTCCTTGCTAATGTTGTCGATATGAGCCAAGAGACGAAATACTAAAGAACATCCCAGAAATACGCGACTTTCCCGACATCTTTCCAGAAGAACTACGAGAACTACCACCACAACATCAAGTCGAGTTCAGAATCGACTTAGTTCTAGGCACTACCCCAGTAGCCAAATCGACATATCGTCTATCACCAGCTGAGATGCTGGAGCTATCCAGTCAACTTAACGAACTGCTCAGCAAGGTCTTTATTAGACCAAGCTTCTCACCGTGGGGAGCACCGGTCTTATTCGTGAAGAAGAAAGACGGATCGTTCCGTATGTGCATCTACTACAAAGAACTAAACAAGCTTATCATCAAGAATCATTACCCTCTACCTCACATAGACGATTTGTTCGACCAACTACAAGGGGCGAATTACTTCTCAAAGATTGATCTGAGATCCGGGTATCACCAATTACGAGTGCTAGAGGAGGATGTTCCGAAGACAGCATTCCGAACTCGTTATGGACACTACGAGTTTGTATTGATGCCATTCGGATTGACAAATGCACCCACAATATTCATGGATTTAATGAATATGGTGTGTTGTCCTTACTTGGATCAGTTCGTCATTATATTCATCGATGACATGCTTATCTACTCTCGTAGTAAGGAGGAGCATAGTAAACATATACGACAGATCTTAGAAACACTACGGTCAGAGAAACTGTATGCGAAGTTCTCAAAGTGTGAATTTTGGATCCGAAGAGTCGAATTTTTGGGCTATGTGGTTAGCGAAGAAGGAATTCACATGGACCCTTCCAAAATTAAGGCCATTGAAAATTGGTCAGCACCGAAGATGCCTATAGAAATTCATCAATTTCTAGGCCTTGTTGGCTACTATCGCAAGTTCATTCAGAACTTCTCTAGGATCGTGAAGCCACTTACTACATTGACCCAGAAAGGTGTGGCCTTTGATTGGGAAGAGAAACAAGAAAAAAGCATTCCAAACGCTAAAGCAAGCCTTATGCAGTGCTGATGGGTTTTGAGCATTCTAACACTTCCTAAGTGTACATGCAACCCTAATAACCTTGGATCTATGTTTGTCTAATTTGTCATGCAAAGTTGTATTCCAAGGTTATATTCCTATCTAGCATACATGGGGAACAATTTTAATATAAAGTATAGATAGAATAACTTACCTTGTTGTTGCTTGTGTTCCTTGAAACCTTGTGAGCCTAGCACCCCAAGTGTGATGCCTCAAATGCTTCACACAACACCAAATGCTCTTGGAAGAACTTATGAGAGAATACTCACTTCACAAAATCGGCCAAGCCCTCTATATACTTAGTGTAACCGATTTGGGAGGAGATCATATTACTTATATAGTGTTGACACATCTAGGGTTAAACCCTAATGTGTCATGACTCTTCATTTCCATGACCCATGGGTTTGTAACTCCCATGGAGCATCCATGGAGCATCCTATGGGTGGAACCCAACTTGATGATCCATGGAGCCTTTTAGCCCACTATACAAGATATGGATGATTTACTTAATCAACCCATATATTTAATTAGTTATCTTTTGATCACTTAATTAATTCTAAATTAATTCTTGATCAAACTAATCAAATAATATTATTAATATATTAGAACTTATAATATATTAATAATCTCCAAGCGTTATTTCTCTCATTTAGTTTATCCAATTGCATGGTGCCATGCAACCCAAATGGACCATGCCGGGTCGGGTCAAGTACATACCAGAAATAGTTATGGACTTAGACACCTTATCCAACAGTCTCCCACTTGGATAAGTCTAGTAACTATTACTGCAAGTATGACTTCAGGAACCGATCGGCAATCGTAGCTCTTTACAAGGTTTCTTGAAACTTGAGAAGATGATGGTACGCCATTTAAGATAAGTGATCATATAATCCTCTGTTCTAGATATCAGTCGGACAAATACATGGAACAATGTCTTACTTATTGTCCAACATTTGTTTCCCGATTTCCGATTTGTTTGACAAAGAACTTTATTGAACACATCAATCTAGTTCTGACCGGGCCCGGTACATAGGTCAAAACAAAATCATCGAGGGGCCCAGATATCAGCTTCTAATCCAAGAAGGAACAGATAAACTTCGACTCATATGTTTATTCTACTACTCATTGAATTACACATAAGAGCACGATTTTATAACATCGAGTTACCAATGCGTTTTTCGTACAATCAATGCATAACCAACTCGTAAGTAACAAATCATATCTCTAGGTTTAAAGACTTATATGATATTACCGTCTCACGATCACTCGAGATAGAATTCCATGAAGTGATTCCAGTGAGCGTGGGTTGAGTCCAATGCTCAGAACTTATGAGCACTCATGATTGTTGTAGCCTTGTCCCAGACCTCTACAACCAATCATGACAGTCTTGATTCATACCTACTTCCGACATATGACCGACTGTGGAGGTTTGAATAATATGTTATACCAAACAAAATTATTCTGGAAGTCAAAACATGCAAAAGAAATATAGTAAACGATCGACAAGAGATAGTAACACTTTACTCATAAATAAAACACTTTTATTCATCATCAAATGTCAATTACACTTTACAAATTTCGATATTATCTAACTACTAAATCTAATATCATCCTTCAGCCCTATGCTCCGAGCATGCTGGAGATGCTTAACCCTAGTCAGTCCCTTCGTGAGGGGATCTGCTGGGTTCTCATCCGATGATACCCTCTTTGCCACGAGGAGTCCTTCTTCGATCCGATGTCTGATGAAATGGTATTTTCTGTCGATGTGTCTGGATCTCCCGTGATCCCTTGGTTCCTTGGCTAAGGCAACAGCACTTTCACTATCACAGAAAATTTCCATTGGCTCTTTAATAGCTGGTACAACTCCAAGGTCTCCAATGAAGTTCCTCAGCCATAACGCCTCCTTTGCCGCTTCGCTAGCTGCAATATACTCTGATTCACAAGTAGAATCTGCCACTGTCTCTTGCTTGGAACTCTTCCAAGAAATTGCTCCTCCATTTAGGGTAAAGACCCAGCCCGAATGAGAGCGGAAGTTATCCCTATCAGTCTGGAAGCTAGCATCACTATACCCTACAACTCTCAAGTCATCACTCCCACCGAGGGTAAGGACCCAGTCCTTAGTCCTTCGTAGGTACTTGAGAATATTCTTTACCGCAGTCCAGTGTGCCTTGCCAGGATTCCCCTGAAACCTGCTAACCATGCTCAAGGCAAAGGCTACATCAGGTCGAGTACACGTCATAGCATACATGATCGAACCTACAGCCAAAGCATAAGGTACTCGACTCATTTCTGCTATCTCAACCTCATTGCTAGGGCTTTGTGTCTTACTCAGCTTGGCGCTACTCTGGATGGGCAACTCTCCTTTCTTGGAGTCTTGCATTCTGAATCTCTTCAGAATCTTCTCCAAGTAGGTACTTTGACTAAGTCCAATTAGTCTTTTACTCCGATCTCTCAAAATCCTTATCCCCAGAATATAGGCAGCTTCACCAAGGTCCTTCATAGCGAAACACTTTCCAAGCCAGGACTTTACTTCCTGCAAGGTTGGAATGTCGTTTCCTATGAGTAGTATGTCATCCACATACAATACCAAAAAGCTAACTATACTCCCACTAGCCTTGACATATACACAAGATTCATCTTCACTCCTAGAAAAGCCAAATTCCTTGACCTTTTCATCAAAGCAAAGATTCCATCTGCGAGGTGCTTGCTTTAATCCATAAATGGATTTCTCAAGCTTACACACTCTATTAGGGTACTCGTTACTGACAAAACCCTCTGGCTGACTCATGTAAACATCTTCAGCCAACTTTCCATTAAGGAAAGCGGTTTTGACATCCATTTGCCAAATTTCATAGTCATGAAATGCGGCTATGGCTAACAGAACCCGAATAGACTTAATCTTGGCTACCGGAGAAAAGGTCTCATCATAGTCCACTCCAGGAATTTGAGAGAAGCCCTTTGCAACCAGTCTAGCCTTATAAGTGTGTACTTTACCATCCATGTCGGTCTTCTTCTTGAAGACCCATTTGCACCCTACAGTCTTTCGACCTGGTACATTCTCAACTAAGTTCCAAACTTGATTGTCATACATGGATTGTATCTCGCTATCCATAGCCTCTTTCCATTTGGCAGACTCGGGGCCCGCCATGGCTTCCTCGTAGCTGTTAGGGTCATCTTGACTTACTAGTGTCTCATCACTAATAAGTGTCTCACCTTCTGCAGTAATATGGAATCCATAGTAATGCTCAGGTGCACTCCTAACTCTCATGGAACGCCTCAGAGGTACAGATTCGTCAATTGGCTCAACAGGAGTTTCCTCCTCAAGTTGAGGGCTAGAGTTTGAAGTTCCTTCACCACTTGACTCTTGAATTTCTTCAAGATCAACTTGCCTCCCACTGTCTCCTTGGCTTATAAACTCTCTTTCTCGAAAGACTCCTCTTCTTGCTACAAAGACCACATTGTCACTAGGTCTGTAGAAGAGGTAACCAAAGGATTGCTGTGGGTAGCCGATGAAAATACACCTCTCGCTTCGGGGTTCGAGCTTATCATGAGTCTCGCGTCTCACGAAAGCCTCGCAGCCCCAAATCTTGATGTGGTCTAGTTTAGGTACTTTACCAGTCCACATCTCGTGAGGAGTTTTGGCAACTTTCTTTGTAGGGACTAGATTGAGGATATGGGCGGCAGTCTCTAAGGCATACCCCCAGAATGAGATTGGTAGCGAAGCTCGACTCATCATGGAACGAACCATGTCCAACAAGGTTCGATTACGCCTCTCAGCCACACCATTCAACTGCGGTGTCCTGGGAGGTGTCAATTGTGAGACAATCCCACATTCCTTTAGATAGTCGAGGAACTCTGAACTAAGATACTCACCACCTCGATCGGATCGAAGCATCTTAATGTTCCTGCCCAATTGATTCTTGACTTCCTGTTTAAATTCCTTAAACTTCTCGAAAGTCTCTGACTTATGCTTGATTAGGTAGACATATCCATATCTACTGTAATCATCGGTAAAAGTCAAATAATAACGATTAGCATCTCTTGTGGCATGTTTGAATGGTCCGCACACATCCGTGTGTATAAGGTCCAACAAACCTTCACCCCTTTCACATGAGCCTGTGAAGGGTGACTTTGTCATTTTTCCAAGTAAGCATGATTCGCAACTATCGTTTGACTTTAGGTCAAACGACTCCAAGACTCCATCCTTTTGGAGTTGGCCTATGCGTTTCTTGCTTATATGTCCAAGACGACAATGCCATAACGATGCTTTATCCAAGTTATTATTATTAGAATCAATACACAAAACATTATTTCCTAAGTTATCTACAATAGATACAGCTTCATACACACCATCACAAGGTAATGCTTTAAAATAAAGTACATTATTAAAGAAAGCATTAATCGAACCAACTTCATTATCAAACGAAAAGGTGAAACCTTGTTTGTACAATGCATGAAAGGAAATAATATTTCTTGCCATTTCTGGCGAATAACAACATTTATTCAAATCTAAATTTAACCCACTACTTAGCGATAAAGTATAAACTCCAATCTTGGTGACAGGTGTAACTTTCCTATTCCCCATGATTAAGTTTATTCTTCCTTGCTCCACATTCTCACTTCTTCCTAGTCCCTGCAAGTCACAACAAATATGAATACCGCAACCTGTATCAAGGACCCAAGATTTCGAATGGGGTGAGTTATTAGAAATGATAGTGTAAATACCTGCATGGTTGGGTTTGACTTTCCCATCCTTCACATCTTGCTGGTACTTTGGGCAGTTCCGCTTCCAATGAGCTTTTTCATGGCAATAGAAGCATTCAGCCTCTTTTGGGTCAGAAGAAGGAGTAATGAAACCTTTCTTGGTTCCACTTGAAGAAGAGCCATCAAGGGTCCGAGCCTTGGTACCCTTTGAAGATCTCTTTCTCTTCCTCCTCGACTTTGCCCGATTGCCAAGACCGGAGTTGAGTCTGGAGTAGGAGTGATAGCAACTGACTTCCCCTTAAGACCTGTTTCTGCGGTCTTGAGAAGTCCCTGAAGTTTGCTGAGAGTGACCTCTTCCTTGTTCATGTGATATGTCATGCGGAATTGATCATAGCACGATGGTAAGGAGTGCAAAATGATATCTATTGTAAGCTCCTCAGGGAAGTTCACATTGAGCTTCAGCAAACGATCCACATACCTTTGCATTTTCTGCATGTGGCTCGTGACGGACTCTCCGTCCTTCATCATGGTCGTTATCATGGAGCAGATGACTTCGTACCTCTCTTGTCGTGCACTTTGATGGTATCTTTCCATCAAATCTTGGTGCATTTCATAAGGGTAGAAGTCTTCATAAGACTTTTGGAGTTCAGCTGTCATGGTGGCTAACATGATGCAAGCCACCTTGGTTGCATCTCTTTCATGAGTATGAAAGTCAGCGATCTCCTGGGGAGTTGCAGTGGACTCGTCAATTTCCTTAAGCTCCTTGTCAAGGACATATTCTTTGTCCTCGTAGCGGGTAATCATCCTGATGTTTCTGATCCACTTATTGAAGTTGGATCCATCAAAGGTGACTTTCCCACAAAGACTCATAAGAGTAAAGGAGCCATTAGGATTCGAGCCAGAAGCATTAGTTGAAGACATCTGAAAAGAAGAACAAGTTTAGTTTAGATTTAAGAGAGTCCTTAATAAAACACCCAAATGTAATATTAAGGCTAGGATCCAATCACAATATAATATAACTTAGAAGAGGTATGCCGTAATCTAAGCTATACCATATTTGAAAGGTAGGTGAATGACGATTCACCAATTTCCACCATGAAAACCGAAATATTAAATATTTAGTTTTTATTGGTTTTAGAAATTCCTAGATTCTTTGAGATCCAATGAACTTTTCAAAGGCATGTTTCAATCTCGGGAGTGCCCTCCAGGTTTTGTGACTGGGATGCCGAGGATCACAAAACGAGGTGTGAAGTAACCATGCAAATCACTTGGTACCCTTAAAGTTTATCACTCAATCGATGTGCCGGTAAACCACACACGCTCCACCGATACTATAATAAACCTTAAGTCACCCTTTACCTACCTTGTTAAGTCCAAGTTAGTGTGCCGGTTAACCACACACGCTCCACCAACGACTCAGACAAAGTGTAAAGTGTAATTTCATGGATTAGCACCTTATTCACATTTTTCCTAAAGTAACTAAGATTGGGAATTTAATAAACATTTAGTTACTTTATATATTCATCATACTTTGAATGAGAATTTATAAGTCCTTGTCTTACCCGTTTGGCTAACGACCCTCCACCAGTCAAGCAAGCGGTGGGTGAGAATATACACCCATTAAGTCACCATTTTATAGGCAACAACCTTATACCCACCTTATAGACCGGCTTCGTGAATGAGGCGTACTAGCGGTAAGACGACTTGTTCTTATACATATATATATATATATATATATATATATATATATATATATATATATATATATATATATATATATATATATAATTATTAAATCATCATAATATAAGTATAAGGGTTGAATTTTAACTTTTAAAATTCTAGGGGTTGGAACTAAAGTTTTAACTTAACTTTACTTGTTCCAAAACTTGAGGGCAAGTTTTGTAACTTTCAAAACTTTTCATTTCTTGTAACTTATGAGTTTAATAGAGTCATAAAATGAAGACTCTTCATTTTTTTTATAACTCTTGTGTTTTCTTAATGGTTTTAACTCAAGTGTGACTCTTGGTTTTCCATAACTTAAGGATAAGTTATGGACTCCATTAAAACACATTATGATCAAGAATTAAACTACCAAATAGGTTACAAATAATTCCTATGATCATCTAAAACATCATAAGAACAAGAACATGAATATGAACACAATCAAAAATTACATAAAACTTTGTAATTTTGATAACTAGTTGTTGTAAATGAATTAGCAAAACATTACACCACCAAAAACAAGTTTACATTTACTAAAACAGTTTAGGGTAATGTTTCTAATTCATTTTTCCAGCAACTGAATCGAAATTCTGCACTCATTCGACCCTACTCGCCGAGTGCATGAACATGACTCGCCGAGTTGGTTGAAGATACACATGGACTCGACGAGTCCCCCCAATAGACTCGACGAGTCCGTTCGCAGACAGCAAATTTCCGATTCTGTTTTTCAACTTTTAAGCACAAATAAGAACAAACAAGCCTAGGCTCTGATACCACTGATGGGTTTTGAGCATTCTAACACTTCCTAAGTGTACATGCAACCCTAATAACCTTGGATCTATGTTTGTCTAATTTGTCATGCAAAGTTGTATTCCAAGGTTATATTCCTATCTAGCATACATGGGGAACAATTTTAATATAAAGTATAGATAGAATAACTTACCTTGTTGTTGCTTGTGTTCCTTGAAACCTTGTGAGCCTAGCACCCCAAGTGTGATGCCTCAAATGCTTCACACAACACCAAATGCTCTTGGAAGAACTTATGAGAGAATACTCACTTCACAAAATCGGCCAAGCCCTCTATATACTTAGTGTAACCGATTTGGGAGGAGATCATATTACTTATATAGTGTTGACACATCTAGGGTTAAACCCTAATGTGTCATGACTCTTCATTTCCATGACCCATGGGTTTGTAACTCCCATGGAGCATCCTATGGGTGGAACCCAACTTGATGATCCATGGAGCCTTTTAGCCCACTATACAAGATATGAATGATTTACTTAATCAACCCATATATTTAATTAGTTATCTTTTGATCACTTAATTAATTCTAAATTAATTCTTGATCAAACTAATCAAATAATATTATTAATATATTAGAACTTATAATATATTAATAATCTCCAAGCGTTATTTCTCTCATTTAGTTTATCCAATTGCATGGTGCCATGCAACCCAAATGGACCATGCCGGGTCGGGTCAAGTACATACCAGAAATAGTTATGGACTTAGACACCTTATCCAACAAGTGCACCGATACTATCTCTCACAGAAGGGATAGAATACTTCGTGGTTTATTGCGATGCATCCAACCAAGGGCTCGGTTGTGTCCTTATGCAACGAGGTAAAGTCATCGACTATGCCTTAAGACAACTAAAGACACACGAAGTCAACTACACCACACACAATCTCGAGCTAAGAGTAGTGGTATTTGCTCTGAAGATCTAGAGACACTACATGTATAGTACAAAAGCACTATCTTTACAGACCATAAAATCCTTCAACATATATTCAACCAAAAGGAGCTCAATATGAGACAACAACGGTGGGTCGAGCTACTCAATGACTACGAATGCAAAATTCGTTATCATCCCGGTAAATCCAACATAGTAGCTGACGGCCTAATTCGGAAAGAATACTTTGGTCGTAGAGTCAAATCATTGACTATGACTATCCATTCGCATCTATCCACACAAATTAAGGAGGCTCAGCTAGAAGCCTTGAAACCTGAAAATGCAGCGGGTGAATCCCTTAGAGGGATGGATTAAAACTTGGAAGTCAAGGGTGGCGGAGCCTTATATCTCATGGATCGGATCTGGACACCGAAGCACGGTGGTATCAGATACTTAGTCATGACTGAAGTGCACAACACTCGATATTCCGTCTACCCAGGTTCAGATAAGATATATCTTGACCTCAAAAAGTTATACTGGTGGCCTAACATGACAGCAAAGATTGCTACCTTCGTGAGTAAGTGTCTTACTTGCGCCAAGGTTAAGATCGAATACCAGAAACCCTAAGATTTACTACAACAACCGGATATACCGGAATGGAAGTTGAGCGGATCACGATGGACTTCAAAACCAAGTTGCCCAAGACAACGGGTGGTATCGATACCATTTGGGTTATCGTAAATAGGTTAACAAAGTCTACACACTTCCTGCCTATCAAGGAAACTGACAAGATGGAGAAACTCACAAGAACATACATGAGGGAGATCATATGATTGCATGGTGTTCCCATATCCATCATCTCTAATAGAGATAGTAGATTCACTTCAAGGTTCTGGCAGTCGCTACAAAGTTCCCTAGGAACTAGGCTGGACATGAGTACAGCCTACCATCCGCAAACCGACAGACAAACTCAGAGGACTATTCAAACTTTGGAAGATACGTTGCATGCCTGTGAGATAGACGTCAGGAAGGTATGGGATACTCATCTACCCCTTTTTGAGTTCTCCTACAATAACAGTTATCACACGAGCATAAAGGCTGCTCCATTTGAAGCCCTCTATGGCCGAAAGTGCAGATCGCCTCTGTGCTAGGCTAAGGTGGGTGATACACAGTTAGCTAAAGGATGAGGTCCTGAAAGCACTCTCACAGGTCCAGAGATCATTCGGGAAACGACAGAGAAGATCGTTCAAATTCGTGAACGATTAAAAGCCTCTAGAGACCGACAGAAAAGCTACTCAGACAAGAGAAGGAAACCTTTGGAATTCCAGGTTGGTGATCGTGTTCTTTTGAAGATCTCACCCTAGAAGGGCTTGATACGCTTTGAAAAGCATGGAAAGCTAAATCCAAGATACGTAGGGACTTTTGAGATTATCGCTAGAATCGGTCGTGTAGCTTACAAACTCAAACTACCTCACAAACTTAGTAACGTACACCCTACTTTCCATGTTTCAAACTTAAAAAAGTGTCTATCTGATGAGACCCTTGTAATCTCACTCGACGAGATCGAGATCAACAAGAGCCTCAACTTCGTGGAAGAACCAATAGAGATCATGGACCGAGAGGTCAAGCAAACGAAGCAAAGCCGTATCCCGATAGTGAAGGTTCACTGGAATGCCAAGCGGGGACCTAAATTCACTTGGAAGCGCGAGGATCAAATGAAACTGAAATATCCTCATCTTTTCATTTATATATTTGTAATTTCTTAAACTCTAATTTCGGGACGAAATTCCCTCTAACCGAGGGATGATGTGACAATCCGAAATTTCTATCTTGTAAAGCCAGTTAATTCAATCTAATGTCAGACTTGTTTTGGCTATCTTTTAGCCTTGTTAAGGGTCTATTTGAGTGTTCTACTAGCTTCTTGGTAACCTTGTGACTTTCCCTTATCCAAGTGCGAGTCATGTGCTTCGGATAGTATATGCATCTACTACCTTTCACACCTACTCATACTCATCCCAAGTATTGTCCTACAGTCGACCAAGTCACCATACGAGAAAATCACAAAACAATTTAACACATATGAATGTGTCCAAATAATCATAAACAATTTCCCTAGACTCTACTAGGACTTCTTTATTGCTCAATCTTCAATCATCAACTCTACTTCAACTCGATTGGTGATGGAATTACCAGAAAATGAGACAACTTCAAGAATTTCGCCAATTGTTCCATCATCCTACGAATCGAAGGTGTGCTTCAAATGTACCGTACTCCTCTAAACGTACTGTTATTTTATAAGACATATTCTAAAGGCAAGATACCACTCTTACGATATCTTCCGATAGGCGTCATTCACTATCATAAGCCTTCTCATTTCCTCCATTTACTCAATTCTCTACGAGTCTTCACCATGACCTCTTGTATACCCAAGCAGACGTTCAGTGTACTGAGCGAGAAATTAAGATAAGAAAGATTTATTTACGATAAACGTATGACTCTCCTAATCGCTCCGAAACGTTTACATGCTAGTTCTAATATCGTAGCCAAACGCTTAGAATCCTAAACACATAAGGTTTCCAGATCCGGTCGGCAACAGACCATAGATCCGAACAAATAATAGCATCAATTTAGCTATCACACAAAACAATTAGCAAATAAAAGCATTTTAGGCATCATTCCTAAAATAAACTAGTGCTTATGTCAATTTAGATGTACTACCTAACATATTTTAGACACACTCCTCACAATCATTACTTAGCATTCTAAGTTTAAGTCTAGAAATTTCCTACAAATTCCTAGTTCGCTTACACTAATGCTCTGATACCAACTGTGACATCCCCAATTCCATGGCCAGAAAAGACCGATTTGTTTATGCTTTGTTTTTAAAATCAGAGTAATCGTTTAAAGAAAACAGTTGCGGAATTTGTTCCCAAAACAAGATATGATAAAAACTTATCAAAACATTTCTCAAAGAGAATGTATTTTCATTAAATAATAAAACCTCGGTATGTCATGTTCCAATACAGACACATAAGCATAAACAGAACATACATTCATTTACTCTAGTGATTTACATCTCCTTTAATCTCTCAGTGCAAAGTAGCTTCGTATCGATACATGTGATACAATTAAACTGAGTGGGTCAGGCTTGGGAGCCTAGTGAGCATATAGGGTTTTCAACCCACAATAATATAATTATTATATTCAATCATCAAACAATCAACCCAATTACCCATCCCCATTATCTTCCTTACTCTTAAGGGTCTACCCTAAGAATCATCTATTCGTTCACTCCGTATTAGGCACTAAGACAATAGCTGCCAGGATTCTTTATTAGGCACTAAGACAATAGTTGCTAAGGCTCCTTCATAGAGCACTAATTCCATAGTTGCTATGGTTCATTCACCGGGTACTAAATCCATAGCTACCAGTGTAGGTACTAAGTCCATAGCTACCAACATTTATCTAACACTACTAAATCCATAGCTACCGGTGTAAGTACTAAGTCCATAGCTACCAACGTTTATCTAACAGTACTAAATCCATAGCTACCGGTGTAGGTACTAAGTCCATAGCTACCAACGTTTATCTAACAGTACTAAATCCATAGCTACCGGTGTAGGTACTAAATCCATATCCACCAACGTTTGTCTATACGGTACTAAATCCATAGCTACCAAGGTTCATCTATACAGTACTAAATCCATAGCTACCAAGGTTCATCCTTTGTCTCATACTCAAACTCATCCGTCATCACACACCAACTAATTCATCTACCCATGTTCTACCCAACATATTTGTAGATATAACATACATATACAGTTTAACTCATTTAAAACCTATATAAAACATCAATTCCATGCTTATCTTAAATAAATGACAATATATAAACACATAACACGTATATCGTAGCAAATACTTAATACTTATGTGTTAGAAGAAAGTAACTATACACTCACACCAAACATATACTTAATACATTCAAACAATACTTGTATTAAAATCGTGTTTATGAAAGGGACTATACACCCACACATATAAACAACTTTATATTATACACATAGCACGTATTTCATAGCAAATACTTGATATTTATGTGTTAGAAGAAAGTGACCACACACTCACACATATAAACAACAATATACTTAATACATTCAAACAATACTTGTATTATTATCGAGTTTATGAAAGGGACTATACACTCACTTGATCAGAAGATGACCGGACAGCACTACGACTTGTAGAAGTAGCATTCTTTGGTGAAACCGGGATCACTTCACACACCTAGTTTCTCGCAGGCAGAGCTTCGGCTCGGAAACTCTTTTCTTCTCGGGATCTTCGGGCTTCGGGACTTGCTTCGGGTCTCTGGGTTGATACCGGGGCTCCGGGGGGTTAAAATATGGCTTAGAGGGTGTATCGGGAGTAGGAGAGAAGGGATGGAGCAACCATAGTCGGCTGGCCCTTCAAATCTATTTATAGGGAAAATTTGGCCCTTGCCACGTCGTGGGATCCTTTTGCCACATCGTAGGCTTGATCGTCACTGCATGCGTCATCCCAAGCTGCATTTGGGGGACTCCCGGAGCTGTCAGGAGATTTGCCACATCGTGGCACGACTTTCCACGTCGTGGTCTCTGATAGTTTTGGGGTTTCGCGCCGCGAACTTCAGAAATTCATAACTTTCGCATACGAACTTCGTTTTCGACGTTCTTTATATCGATGCGAAGGTGAGATTATGCTATACAACTCTCGTTTAGACTCCATTGGATAATTTTGATTTTATTTTTAATATATTATAAGTATATTACTTATAAATTATCTATAGTAGGTCGAGACAGGAAAACTCCGTTCGAAATTCATAACTCCTTCATCTGAACTCTGTTTTCGTCTGTCTTTTTATCGTTGGACTACTATCGAATAAATCTTCAACTCTTGTTTAGATAACTAGGATAGATATCTATCTACCTTAAGTTCACTATTTATGTCGCGCTGGGTCGCGCTGGATCATGTCGGTTCTGTCGCGAAACTTCGACAGGTCATAACTTCTTCGTTATAACTCGGATTTTGGCGTTCTTTGTATGCATGGAAACCTTGTGAATTATACTACAACTTGGTTAAGATTAATCCTTCTAAATAATCTTCCATAAAAAAAGTCATTTTTGATGCTTATCGTCTCTAAATTGACTAGCCCGGATCTACAGGCGTTACAAGTAAAGTCTAAGCTTGGGGAGGTTTGTTAGATGCATTTTATATGCATTCTTTTAGCACAATTTCCTACGCATTTCATTATAAAAAGCTAACTAATTCCTGATTACTCCTATGTATTTTGTGTTTCATGATTATTTTTTAGAATGCCCGTACTGCTCACATTTGTTATGATTTTCAGGGCTATTTGGAGCATATGGATGATTGCGCAAGTTCGGGATGCGTTTGTAGATGCTTTGGAGCTTAATTGGAGATTATACTAAGGAGAGATGTCGGGAAATTTTCAGGAACTGTTTGGAAGGAGGAACAATGACCAAAAGAGCCAGATGAAGCAGCTTGCAATTGCCGGCTTTGTCCTTCCGATTGCAGGTTCCCTTTGCGATCATAGGTTATGATCGCAGGTTGCTTACGAGGATTTGTCGAGCCAAAAAAAATCATCACTTGAGAAAAGGAGATACTTGCGATCGCAGGTTGTGCCCTTGCGATCACAGGTTGGTCAAAATGCATCGAAATAGCAACGTACTTCATTAAAAAATTCTGTAACGTCCTTTTGGGTGATACATGCGATCGCAGGTTTACCCCTTGCGATCGCAGGTACGGTGTTTTGACAGCTAGACGTATAAATACAGCCTGATACCCTTCCAGTAACCCTAATTGGTGATTCCTGGTGATTCATAGGTGATTTTTAGAGGTTTTCAAGTGAAGAACGCAAATCTAAAGGATACGATTCGATTCCAAGTCATAGTTTAGTAAGATTTACTGTTTAAGGTTTATTTTCATCGTTTGTAACCCGTTTTTAGCCATGTCAGGCTAAAAACTCAGATTTCAGTTTCACAAGACGTAACCTTCTCGTATGATTAATCATTAAGCATTATGTTTGACTATGATTACTGTTTAGTTTGATCAGTCCTGTGTTAAATTGAGTGTTTGATTCTGATTTCAATTTTGGTTGCCCACTTGAATTGTTTGTGAATCATTCCAGTCATCTAATTGTTTAGATCCGTAATTGTCTAGATTGATTAGTAAAAAGTGACATACATTGGATTAATTCTGAGATTAGGGTTAAGTCTAATATGGATTGATCAAACAAGTTTTAACGCCTCCGAGCTTATGAGAGGCTCCGAGCTTATGAGAGGTATTGAACTTTACTGGGAAATTACACTGTGTCTACTATAACTTTTCCTTGTTGATCAATAGCTTGTTTAATTAATTTTGTTAAAAGTTAGGTTTAATTCAAAGAACTTATTTTGATTAAATGATTTTTATGATAAAGGTCATTAGAGCTTGTTAATGAACCTTAGTACCAGTTTAAACAAGTGCATAGTCAAATATTATGTTGAAGGTTAATTATATGATTAGGGGAGTCATCGCGAAACTGGAATTGCTTTCTCTTATTTGAATTTTCATCACTTTACATTTGGTCATTTTCTTGTCATTTTCAATTTCTATTGTTTAGTTTTAAGAATAAAATTTCCCCCCTTTTTTTATGTTATGGCATTTATTAAGTATTAGTTCATACCTTGCACAAAGAGGTATAAACGTTAAGATGTGTCCTTGAGGATCCGACCCTGCTTACCGGTACTACCTGTTAGTTCAATAGAGCAGTTTATTTTATATTTTATTTGTTTAAAACCGTGTACGACAACGGTTTTAACAAATTGGTGCCGTTGCCGGGGACATGGTAAAACACTAATAGATTTATGTCAAGATCTTCACGTACAGGTAATATGATTTTTGATCCAGAGACTGAGAACACTGCTAGGAGGCTTAAGAAGGGGGAAAACATCAAGAGCAACAAACAGGAACCTCAACCTCACCCATCCCACAAGGCACTCCCTTTTGGAACGAACTGGAACATCCATTTCAACCTTTTCCAAAAGCACCACCTACCTCACCCGTTAACAGCCCGTTCAAAACCTACTTTTCATCATCTTCAGACAAACCTGAACTCACAGATTCTTCTGAAACCGAATCATAATACATCATGAGTGAAAATGGAGACGAAGCTGGAAAAAACTCTCTGTGCGTGGGAACCACAAGAGATTACCCAACAGCCCTTGTGTATCACCTTTCCAGAAGCTCGAAACTTTGAGCTCAAATCCGGTTGAATCCATCTGCTCCCCCCGTTTTGAGGCCTTGAGAATAAAGATCCTCATAAATTTCTCAAGGAATTCCATGTTGTCTACTCTAGAATGAAACCCCATGGAGTTATTGAAGACCATATCAAACTAAGGGCGTTTCCTTTTTCTATTCAAGATGCAGCAAAGGAGTGGTTGTATGACCTTCCATCTGGTTCAATAACAAGCTGGAATGAGCTTGCCAAACTCTTCTTAGAAAAATATTTTCCCGAGGCGAAAGTGTCAAATCTACGCAGGGAGATTTTGGGTATAAAGCAAGGCAAAAGAGAAGCTCTCCACACTTATTGGGAGCGATTCAAGAAGCTATTAGTCTGATGCCTACAACATGGAGTTAGTGGTTATCAGTTATATTAGTGTTTCTACGAGGGATTGATACCTATGGAGAGGCGACTAATTAATACATCTAGTGGAGGGTCACTTTCAGACATGACACCAACAGATATTAGGGCATTGATAGAAAATCTGGCCAATGAATCAAAACATTCTACAACCGAGGATGAGTGGTACCCGGACCATCCAAGAGGAGTCAAAGAAATGAGCAATCCCCACATAGAATCCCAGATTTCAGAATTGACTAAAGCTGTCCTTTTGTTGACAAAATAAAAGGGTATCGAACCAAAGGTCAAACCTTGCGAAATCTGCTGCAAAACCGGGCATCCAACTAACATGTGCCCAATACTTCCAGAAGATAATGAGTCTGTGCAAGATATGGGAGGATTTCAGCAAAACCCATCTGATCAGCATTGCAATAACCAAGCTTGGGGAGGGCCTCAAAATAACAACTTCCAGCCATGACCTTAACGGAACTTTCAGCAAAGAAACCAATATCAAGCTTCACTCGGGTTTCAACAACCTTTTCAGCAAAATCAGCACCCACGCAATTTTCAGCAACCACCTGTTCAATCACAAGCTAGTAGTTCCAGCATGTCTTTAGAAGACATAGTTAAAAGTCTTGCAACCAGTACCCAAGCTTTCTAGAATGAAACAAAGTCTAGCATCAAAAATATGGAACAGCAGGTATCGCAACTCGCGAACTCCATGAGCAAATTATAGGCACAAACACAAGGAAAATTCTCATCTCAGACTGAGAAGAACCCAAAGCACAATGCTTCTGTTGTCACCCTCAGAAGTGGTAAAAACTACAAGGGACCAGATCAGCAAGAAGATGAGGAAGAGGAGATCGCTGTTGAGCAAGAATCTGAGGCAACTGAAGAGGTGCGGAAAAAAGACAAACCTGTTGAAGCTGAAGTGAAAATTACCCCACCTCCTTTTCCCTCAAGACTGAAAAACACAAAAAAAAAAAAAAAAAAAAAAAAAAAAAAAAAAAAGGAAGATAAAGAGATTATGGATTTCTTCAAAAATGTTGAGGTAAATATTCCCCTTCTTGATGCAATTAAACAGCTGCACCGATATGCTATATTTTTGAAAGAGTTATGTACTTCAAGAAGGAAATTAAAAGGAAACGAAACAGTTAAAGTAAGCAAGAATGTTTCAGCTGTTTTACAAAAAAGGCTATTCCTAAAGTCCAAGGATCCAGGAGTGTTTACTGTTCCTTGCAAGTTTGGGAACCTTTCAGTGCCAAGAGCTATGTTGGATTTAGGAGCTTCTATAAATGTTTTGCCATATTCACATTTTAAAACTATCGGGGTAGGGCCTTTAAAAAGAACTGGAGTCATCATCCAGTTAGCTGATCATTCTTTGGTGCACCCAAAAGGTGTGCTGGAAGACATTTTGGTTCAAGTGAATGAACTTTATATTCCAGGTTGATTTCTATGTTTTGGATATGGGAGATGATGACTCACCAAACACAAGTTCCATTCTTTTGGGGAGACCATTTTTAAAAACTGCCAGAACCAAAATAGATGTTTATAATGGTACCCTTTCAATGGAATTTGATGGTGAAGTTATCAACTTCAATATTTATGATGCCATGCGTTACCCTGATGATGTTTCAGCTCTTAATTTTATTGATGTAATTGAACCATTAACTGTAGAATATTTTGAAATTGCTAACTGTGAGTCACTAGCATTAGTGCTCCACAGAAATCTATATATTAATGCGGCTCAGGTTATACCAAAAAATTATGTGGTTGATAGAGAACTTGAAGAGATGGTAGCTCATATGGATTAGCAGAAAAAGTTGAGGTATGGTACCCAAACTCTCAAATTACCAATTTCTAACTCCAATCTTTTTCCTTCTGTAGTGCAAGCTCCCATATTGGAGCTGAAGACACTTCCAGAACACTTGAAATATGCATATCTTAGGGGGAAAAGAAACACTACCAGTTACCATATCCAACAAGCTGTCAGAAAAAAGAAGAATTCGAGCTTATCAGAATTTTGAAGGAGTACAAGACAACAATTAGGTGCACTATCACAGACATCAAAGGACTCAACCCATCTCTCTGCATGCATAAAATATTGATGGAAGAGGATTATAAGCCATCACGAGAAGCCCAACGCAGACTGAACCCACCAATGATGGAGGTGGTTAAGAAATAAGTCATGAAGTTACTAGATGCTGGAATGATATACCCAATTTCAGACAACAAGTGGCTCAGCCCAATTCAAGTTGTTCCCAAAAGGCTGGTGTAACAGTGGCAGAGAACGAAGAAGGAGAGTTGGTTCCAACTCGAGTTCAGAACGGATGGCATGTGTGTATTGACTACGTAAAATTAAACGCAACCACCCAGAAAGATCATTTTATGCTCCCATTCATAGACCAAATGCTAGAGAGGCTTGCTGGAAAATCTCATTAATGTTGCTTGGATGGATTTTCAGGTTTCCACCAGATTCCAGTTGCTCCAGAAAATCAGGAGAAAATGACTTTCACCTGCCCCTTCGGGATGTTCGTATAGACGTATGCACATTGGACTCTGTAACAGACCTTCTACCTTTCAAAGGTATATGGTTAGTGTTTTTTCTGAGTACGTCAAAAATATCATAGAAGTCTTCATGGATGATTTCACCGTCTATGGAGACTCCTTTGATATTTGTTTGAAAAATCATACAAAAAATTTACAAAGACGTATAGAAATAGACCTGGTCTTAAATTTTGAAAAATGTCACTTTATGGTTGACCACTGTCTAATTCTTGGACATATTGTTTCAAAAAGAGGTTTAGAAGTCGATAAAGCAAAAATTGATGTCATAAAGACCTTACCATACCCGAAGAATGTTCGGGAAGTGCGTTCCTTTCTTGTTCATGCAGGGTTTTACATGAGGTTTATAAGAGATTTTTCAAAAATATCAGTTCCCATGTGCCAGCTGCTGCAAAAAGATGTTGAATTCGACTTCAATGAAGATTGCAAGAAGGCTTTTGATGTGCTGAAAAATCTCCTTACTTCTACCCCCATCATTCAGCCCCCAAATTGGAGTTTACCATTCAAGATAATATGTGACTCCAGTAACACTGCTGTTGGAGCTGTTCTGGGACAGAGAAGAGACTGGGTCCCACACGTTATATACTATGCATCAAAAACCTTGGATAATGCCCAAGAAAATTACTCCACCACAAAAAAGGAGTTGCTGTCAATTGTCTTTGCATTGGAAAAATTCAGACAATACTTGCTGGGGACAAAAGTTATAATTTTTTCTGATCACGCAGCCATCTAGTACCTTCTAGCCAAGAAAGACTCAAAGCCAAGGTTGATTAGATGGATTTTGCAACTACAGGAGTTTAACATAGAGATTAGGGACAAAAGTGGAATAGAAAATTTGGTAGCTGATCATTTGAGCCGCCTCACCCCACCTGAAGACCCGACACCGATCCGCGTAACATTTCCTGACGAGTATCTATTTGCTGTTTAGAACCCTCCTTGGTTTGCTGATATAGTAAACTATTTGGTTTTAAGATAACTCCCTTCGGATCTTACCCGAGCCCAAAAAGATAACATAAAGAAGGAGGCGAAAAGATATGTTTGGGACGAGCCGTATCTATGGAAACACTGTGCTGATCAGGTGATTAGAAGATGTGTACCTCAAGATGAAGTCAAGTCAATCCTAAATTTCTTCCATTCAGAAGCTTGTGGAGGGCATTATGGTCCACAACGAACCGCACGCAAGTTCTTGGACAGCGGTCTTTATTGGCCTCATATTTTTCATGACTCTTTTCTGTTTTGCGAAACTTGTGAAAGGTGCCAAATGACTGGGTCTTTGACATCTTGTAATCAAATGCCACTTACTCCAATCTTGGTGTGTGAAATTTTTGATGTTTGGGGTATAGATTTCATGGGTTCGTTTCCACCATCTTTTGGGTTTGCGTACATCTTACTTGCTGTAGATTACGTGTCCAAATGGGTTGAGGAAAAAGCTACACGAATAGAAAATGCCAAGGTTGTAGTTGATTTTGTCAAGACGAATATACTTGCTAGGTTTGGGACACCAAAGGCCATTATTAGTGATCGAGGCACGCACTTCTGCAACCGTACCCTCGAAGCAGTCCTCAAGAAATATGGTGTCACACATCGGGTATCCACAGCATATCACCCGCAAACGAATGGGCAGGATGAAGCTTCAAACAGACAGATCAAGGGAATTATAGAGAAAACCATCAACCCAGTCAAAAAAGATTGGAGTATTCGATTGGATGATGCGTTATGGGCTCACTGGACATCATGCAAAACTTCTATTGGTATGTCACCATATAGAATTATTTTTGGCAAACCTTGTCGATTACCGGTTGAATTAGAGCATCGAGCTTATTGGGCTGTCAAAAAGTTAAACATGAGCATGGATGAAGCTGGTAAGAAAAGAAGATTGGATATCCAAGAGTTAGAAGAAATTAGGAATGATGCCTACGAGAACGAAGCAATTTACAAGGACAGGACGAAAGTGTTTCATGACAAGATGATCTCGCGAAAGGTATTCGTTACCGATCAAAAGGTACTCATATATCACTCTCGTTTCAAACTTATATCCGGTAAATTGAGGTCTCGTTGGGTGAGACCTTTTGTTATTACTAACATGTTTGATCATGGTGCTATAGAAATAAAGAGTGAACAAACAGGAAAGATTTTTAAAGTTAATGGTCACCGTCTCAAACCATTTTATGAAGGGTTTCAAGTTACAAATGAAGAAGTGGAGGTAGTCGCGGTCCCGACTTACCGCAATTGAGGAAACCAAGTAACAACGTCGAGCCAACGACAGTAAAAATGGGCAGCTTACCGGGAGGCAACCCGAGCATTTGTTTTGGTTTTCGTTTTTATGAACTTCTTTTTATTTTTGTGTGTTTTAGCTACTTAGGTCGTCCCTTTTTAACCGAATCGTGTTTTTAAAATAACAAGTAGCAGAGAGAATTTGAAAAAAGTTGAAAATTACAATTTTGGTGGAACCTGCGACCGCAAGCCCGGTCTTTGCAATTGCAGGTTATACATTTGTGATCACAACACATCATCGAGGTTTTTTAGGGCATTTTTTTACGAAAATAGACAACCTGTGATCGCAGGTTTTATCCTTGCGATCGCAGGTTTCTTGTTTTTATCCTTGTCATTTTTTTTATTAAAAAAAATGGCCATTTTACACAAACCTGCGATCGCAGGTTCTCCCCTTGCGATCGCAGGTATGCATTTAATGTTATATGACCGTTGCTTTACCTTGAAAAATGTGCCATTGAGTCAAAAATTCAAACCTGCGATCGCAGGTACCCTCCTTGCGGTCGCAGGTTGTGTTTCTGTGTATAAATACCGATCGCAGCCTCATTTTTAACCACCACACTTCAAAAATTATCTCTGAAATTCACTGCATTTCGAGTTTTTTCACCCAAATCGCTTGTTTTTCATCCAAATCACGCAAATAATGTATCAATCTCTTCTATTTTACTCCTACAACATGTATACGGTAACGAAATCATCATTTCACGGTTGAAATTCTCCAAAAATCTCATTTTGTTCCTTTTGAAATTTAATTTTTTGTGAGTTTCTTTTTCAGATCTACGTTCCGTTAGTCATCTACAGGCCATAATAAGTAGAAACGTTTGCACCCGACACGGTTCAGAAGAGATTCATCCGAACGGAATTTCAAAAATCAAAAAAAAAATGTGCACAGTCAGGTATCTTCATTCTAAAACTGAATTTTTGTTTTTGTTATATATTTGTGCTTAGAATTACCTAGAAATGGTGCCTTCCTTGTCCCCCTTTTGACCTATAAATTTTGTAATATATATATATATATATATATATATATATATATATATATATATATATATATATATATATATATATATTCTTTTTAATAAAAAAAATGCCCCTAGATCATCTCGTTCACGCAGACAGGGTGACACCCCAGAGTCGCCATTCATTGTCCTAGTGGACAATGTTACTGTAGATTTAGGTCCACAGGTTGCACTTGACTGTTACCAGCGGCTTATTGACCGCGAGATTCTGCCACAAGCCTGGGCCCTAGCTACACACTTATGCAGGAACTCCATATTTATGATGGTGTTCGCGCTCTTTTTGCCAATATTGGCTGGGAACGCCTATTATTTGCGAACTTTTCCACTTGTCCCTTACTGACCCGCGAGTTTTTAGCTACCCTGAGCGACGTGAACCATGAGGGAAATTTCTCCTTTCGCATTTTTAGCACCCCTCACACTCTCCACGTAGACCAGTTATGTACTATCTTTCATAGCATTGTCACTAGTTTATCCCAGCCCACTCCCGCTTTTGATGTCCACGAGTTCTGGTACTCCATCACTGATTTGGAGAATTATGATTCGGCTGCATCCGTCTAGACTAGCATCGTACACCCTGTTCTTAAAATTGCATTGAAAATTATATGCAATATCATTTATGCACAGCTTAAGACTACCAAAGCTAGCAAAGCCGAGCTTTTCATTTTGTGGTGTATGGTCACCGGTTTACACCGCCCGCATTTTGGTGATATTATCACCAAACGGTTTCACAAAGTTATCAACCTTCGCACCGGCGGTACCATTAGCTGTGGTGGTCTAATTAGTGTCATTGCCCACTCCTTCTTGGAGCAATTCCCTCCCGGGTACACTTTCTTTCAGACTGAGTCCTCCCGTTTGAACCTGCAAAACCTTCGGGCTATGAACATGCTTCGTACTAGCCCAGGTGGGTATGTTTGAATGCGGGGTCGCTCCACTTACTTCAAGGTCACTGGCCCTGATGTCATCGCCCTAGCAGACCCCATTAGCGACACTATGTGGGTTCTCCCATCGAACATCCCACCACCTCCTCGCCCACGTAGGGCACAGCAGGTCAGACAGCCACAATCTGATCAACCATCTTCGTCTACTCAGCACCCAGACTACGCAGACGCCACACCTGTTTCCTTTAGCCAGCCTGATCCCATGCATACTGACTTTTAGGATCAGCCACCACCCACTCTGCTATCTCACCCTAACCCCAACTCCCCCTTCACTTACCAGCATTATCTTGACCTCAGTCAGGATATTGCTTCTCTTCAGCAGACTATGACTGGTCTTCGCCTCGATTATCAGCTATATAGCACTCAAGTTATCGGTTATCATGACGAACTCTTAGGTTTGCGTGACGATTTCTTCTGTCTCTATGCACCCCCTTCTGAGTAATCATCTTTCATTTCTCCCTAAGCATTGAGGACAATGCTTAATTTTAAGCTTGGGGAAAGTTTTTATTTTGTCTTTTTAATTAAAAAAAATTCAAAAATTCAAAAAGATTTTTCATTTATATTTCTTTTTATTTCTTCCTAGCTTTTTCTAAAATATTTCATTTTGTTGCATTTTGCATTTGCATGAAAACAAAAATGTACGAGATGATGACACTCTTTACATACGATAGCTCCATGAAGTGGGATATTAAGAATTATAAATGAGAAAAATCCGAAGCAATCCGAATGTTGTTGGAAGTGTAGAATCAGCTGTCATAACCAGGGGATCCAAACACCGTGATTCGAGACCCCAGCCTTAGATAATAATAAAAAATGGTGTACTGAAACGTTTTTTAGGCGGTAATAACGGCTCTAGGATGATTTTCTTATTAAAGTTTAAAAAGAATCTTTATCGACAACTCTGAACCCACAAAAAATGGTTGTATTTGTTGACATGCGTTACCCTAGCGGTAGCAGAGAGCTTAAGTATCAGGTCCACACAGTCAAAATGAAGAAAGGGTACAACGTTATATCTAATACCCAAATCGAAGAATTTCAAGCACTCAATTGAAGAAACTTCAAGAAATTATAAAAAAAAAAAAGGGATTGAAGAAATAAAGCTCAAAACAAAGTACAAATCAAAGTTCAATCAAGTTAGAAGCCGTTCTAAAGTTATATATGGTGAATAAAGAACTATGTGATATGATACTTGTGGCTCTCGAAAAAGTGAAAGCATATAGCTCGGGCTCCTACGGGGGTTGGCTCTTGGTGCTTCGGTGAAAGCTGATTTGGTCATGCGGGTTCTTAAGGATGCGTCGATTCTGATTCTTGGCCATCTAGTCTTAAGGACATGAGATCCGGACTATGTTATTTTCGCTCATAAAGCTAATTAAGGTACAAAGTTTAAATAAAACTCGAGTTGGACTATTGGGTTACACCGTT
This sequence comes from Lactuca saligna, assembly GCF_052625555.1. NCBI lineage: Eukaryota > Viridiplantae > Streptophyta > Magnoliopsida > Asterales > Asteraceae > Lactuca > Lactuca saligna. The sequence continues at coordinate 58,450,315 of NC_136419.1, read as the reverse complement.
TGTGGTCTTCCTTACTTTGGGAGTCTTTGATACATGAAAGATAGCAGAAGGGTTGCTTTGGTGTTAATGATTGGAGCCCATTATCGATATAAAGTCTTATCGTAAAAAACACACACACACACACACAAGTTTTATTTTAATTGTTTGTTCTTCATTTGCATACTATTTTAGTTCATTGTTCATTTTCTTTATCTTTGCATGCATTTGTTTTATGTTTAGCTTGGGTAGTTTTTATTATTGTTAGGTTTTCTTTTCTTTTAGTTGATTGTGTCTAGGTTGACCCGTTGTTGCCTTTAGCCCCAATTCCATTTCTATAGTTATCCTTTCCTTAATTGAGGGCAAGTTAGGTCTAAGCTTGGGGAGGTTTGTTAGATGCATTTTATATGCATCTTTTAGCACAATTTCCTATGCATTTCATTATAAAAAGCTAACTAATTCCTATGTATTTTGTGTTTCATGATTATTTTTTAGAATGCCCGTACTGCTCACATTTGTTATGATTTTCAGGGCTATTTGGAGCATATGGATGATTGCGCAAGTTCGGGATGCATTTGTGGATGCTTTGGAGCTTAATTGGAGTTTATACTAAAGAGAGATGTCGGGAAATGTTCAGGAACTGTTTGGAAGGAGGAACGACGGCCAAAAGAGCCAGATGAAGCAGCTTGCAATTGCAAGCTTTGTCCTTCCGATCGCAGGTTCCCTTTGCGATCGCAGGTTGCTTACGAGGATTTGTCGAGCCAAAAAAATCATTAGTTGAGAAAAGGAGATACTTGCGATCGCAGGTTGTGCCCTTGCGATCACAGGTTGGTCAAATTGCATCGAAATAGCAACGTACTTCATTAAAAAAAAATCTGTAACGTCCTTTTGGATGATACATGCGATCGCAGGTTTACCCCTTGCAATCGCAGGTACGGTGTTTTGACAGCTAGACGTATAAATACAGCCTGATACCCTTCCCGTAACCCTAATTGGTGATTCCTGGCAATTCAGAGGTGATTTTCAGAGGTTTTCAAGTGAAGAAGGCAGATCTAAAGGATACGTACGATTCGATTCCAAGTCATAGTTTAGTAAGATTTACTGTTTAAGGTTTATTTTCATCGTTTGTAACCTGTTTTTAGCCATGTCAGGCTAAAAACTCAGATTTCAGTTTCACAATACGTAACCTTCTCGTATGATTAATCATTAAGCACTATGTTTGACTATGATTACTGTTTAGTTTGATCAGCCCTATGTTAAATTGAGTGTTTGATTCTGATTTCGATTTTGGTTGGCCACTTGAATTGTTTGTGAATCATTCCAGTCATCTAATTGTTTAGATCCGTAATTGTCTAGATTGATTAGTAAAAAGTGACATATATTGGATTAATTCTGAGATTAGGGTTAAGTCTAATATGGATTGATCAAACAAGTTTTAACGCCTCCGAGCTTATGAGAGGTATTGAACTTTACTGGGAAATTACATTGTGTCTAATGCAACTTTTCCTTGTTGATCAATATCTTGTTTGATTAATTTTGTTAAAAGTTAGGTTTAATTCAAAGAACTTATTTTGATTAAATGATTTTTGTAATAAAGGCCATTAGAGCTTGTTAATGAACCTTAGTACCAGTTTAAACAAGTGAATAGTCAAATATTATGTTGAAGGTTAATTATATGATTAAGGGAGTCATCGTGAAACTGGAATTGCTTTTTCTTATTTGAATTTTCATCACTTTACATTTGGTCATTTTCTTGTCATTTTCAATTTCTATTGTTTAGTTTTAAGAATAAAATTTCCCCCCTTTTTTTATGTTATGGCATTTATTAAGTATTAGTTCATACCTTGCGCAAAGAGGTATAAACGTTAAGACGTGTCCCTGAGGATCCGACCCTGCTTACCCGTACTACCTGTTAGTGCAATAGTGCAGTTTATTTTATATATTTTTTTTTAAAATCGTGTATGACAGCAGTTTTAACAATAAGTATAAAAGTCTTTCCAACAGCTCAATACCTTTAGGTAGTAAAGGTGTACAAACATACTTAGTCATTCAAACAACATTACTAGTAAACTATAATAGGTATAGCTTAGAGGATTACTACTCACTATTCCTAGAACAATGAAACATACATGGGTCAGTTAATACATGAGTCAGTTCAAACATACTATAACAAGAAACAGAATGAAAATATTATAACGAGGAATAGGGAGGAACATAGTATACAAAGAGAACATACAATACACTAGAACAGAGAGAACATACTATACAAATACAAGAATACTATAACATTAATGTGAGCCACTACTTCATGTTTTATAACCAGAGTCTCCTGGAGGAAGTGCATGAATTTGTGTATAGATCTATACTGGATTGACCATCTTACACCTTGCTGCTAGCTACAGTAGGACCTGCAGTTCTACGGGTGACGAATGTCATACCATTTTGACGTCTTTTAACGTCATGTTTTATTAGTCGATCAAGCATGGTTACAACCTCATCACATTTTACCTTAATTAACTATTGGTTTAAGGTAGTTAGTACAACAGTAGTTACTATATACAATACTACAGTACATCATTATTTTTCCCATTGCATTCACATTGTGATCTTCTCACATAAACGGAAATGTAACTATATTTTGGTAATGATAGTCATACTTGGGGAAAGCACTTGGTAGAATGCTACATTTCATGATAAGTAGAAAATATAGGATTTTCTAGGAGATACAAACATTTACTACAAACACTTACAAACATTTACTACAAACATTTGCAAACACTTTCATCAAATTTATACCACATTTGGCACTAAATACTTATGAACTCACCAGCTTAAATGTTGATCCTCTCTTCAAACTAACTTGTATTCTCAGGTCACCAGTAGACAGGTACAGATGACAGATTTTGAGAAGACGAAGCACTTTTAGACTCGTCTTTTATTTTGATATATATATTTTTGGTGTCTTGCAAATACATTCAGAACACACATGTATCAATTATACTATTAATGCAATGGATGATGTTGTTACTTGTTTTACTATTGTGCATTGTTATGATAATGTACATGACGTCCTCCACCCCCGAATGTTTCTGTCAATTCGGTTTGGGGGTGTGACATGGGATGTGTTGGTACTTTTCAAGTTCAACATTAGCGTTGATTAGGATGTGAAGGTCTTAAGCGTAATAATTGGTCAATGGTGATTAGGTTTCCATTTTTGTACATCTTTTGTGAATGTTGCTTTTGTGCATCTTTTGTGAATGCCCTTATCCTATTGGTGATAATCATTTTTGTACACTTTTTGTAAACACGTTGACACATTATGAATGCCCTTAACATGGTTGGTAATTACATATTGGATTTTGTTGCTTTAAGATTATATAAGTCAATTGTGCACATTTCATGGCCATGTTTGTTTTGTTCCTTACCTTTTGGCCAATTGGAAGTTTCATGGTCATAATTTTCATTTAAGGTTATTTTTGTTTTGTTAAGGACATGGGATATTGGTTATAATTGTTTTGTTAATGATATATTGGTCATTTGGAAGTTTCAAAATCATATTTGTCATATATGGTCATATATGCATATGTCAATGTCATATTTGTCATATATGTTCATATTTGCATATGTCAAAGTTATATTTCTCATCACAGGTTCAAGATTATATTTCTTGAAATTCATATATCCAGACCATAAGATCATATTCCCATTTCATTAACCTAAAGATTACATAATCATATTTCCATTACACCATGACAATAAACCAAAATATTACATGCCCTACCATACCATAATACCTTAAAACTTATACTATACTAAACATACATCATCCCTACAATGAAACACACCAAACAAACCATCATCCACTTCCAGAATCCAAGTACATTAGCATGTACATGGGTGTTCACAGGCACTGCAGTCTGATTAGCAGGTTCAAGGGCATTAGGGCCATTAAGAAGTATTTCAACTTCATTAACATGGTTATGGAAAAGAACAACAACACCATCATTAGCAACAACTCCCATTTCATAGATCTTCTCTATATACCACTTGTTCAATAATGGTGGATCAATCCAACGAAAATACCCACAATCGTTCTCTTCATCCTACATAACATAGAAACATAGAAAGATGCAAGTTTTAAACCAAAAGAGTGAAATTGAAGAATATATACCATGTAATTTAGGCAGCCAAAGAACCTTCAACTTAGATTCTTTTGAGTCCATGATATCCACATTCCAATCGTATCTCCATAATAGCACCTTCTAATGTTGCTACTTGAAGAACTTGACATCGATTTGCCTGATTGCCCTAATCGCACCTTCGAGTGTTGGATGATTAAGAAGAAGTTGATGTGTACATTGCTTTAATGTATCCCTCTTAAGTGGCATGTAGGATGCCATTTCACATGTTGACTGGCACATAAGGTGCCACATCAGATTACCAGTTAACCCATTAACTACCCCATTTTGATTATAATAACCAATAATTATGACTTAATTATAAAAAAAAAATTGTAAGAACTAAATCAATTATAAGGTCAAAACATAAAGATTTTTATGCAGTTTTTCCTATTTTATTTGTTTTGCTCTCAGGGAAGAAAAATCCAAGCTACCATTCAAAAAGATGGGTTCCAAATTTGATAAATTACTTTTTAAGAAATTATTGATTTTTTACATTGAAAATACCACGCTAGGTATGATTGTTGCATCAAATAAGTTTTTGGATAATCTCTAAAGTGCACTGATTTTATTGATCATGTATGTGTTTTTTAATTTGTGACCTACCGGTTAGCACATAATCTTAAATCTCAAAATTAGTGATGAAAATATCTTATTTTACATGACCACTATACTAACAATTTATTTGGTTAATTGTGTAGATGTTATTGATAGACGTTGTTAGAAGTTTTACATGGAGTCTTTTGTTAGAGAGAATGACAAACGAACACAAAAAAAGAAACTTACAAATTGAAGATTCATATAAAAATAATAAACTTACCAATAAAGTATCAAATATTGTATAAAAAACATTTAGAGAATTATAAATTATCACTATATCATTTTATTTAACTAATACTGTTTTATTACTTAAAAGAATATTTATAGATTTATGAATTGTCACTATATCTTTTTTTATTATTATTATTTACTATCATACATACTTATAAAGCTAGCATTTTTTCTTGAATCTCATGCATTTGAAACCCCATTTTTTAACTTCCTCAAACCACATTCATTTAAAATCCCCTTTTTTTAACTAATGCAACTCAAAAGTTTTCTTAATTATGATTTAACACTCAAAAATTTTATAACTTACATTATGTTTAATTAGCATTTAGTGAAAAGTTTACTATAAAATGTCAATCTTTTGGGATGACATGCATACAAATCGTATATAAATTTCAAAAAGAAAACAAACTTAGAGATTTTTGTGTTGGGTTGAGGTCTTATGACCACTTTTGGAGATATGTTATTATATTAGAGATTTTAATTTGTATTGTTATACCAATTCGTTTTTATGTTTTCTTCGTTTTTTGGATTATTGTAATACAGTCGTTGTATATTATGGTTTAATCGTTAATATATTGATCATATGTTATATAAGATGATGTCGAAAATATTTAATTAAATATTTTAAATATGTTTTTTTTTTGTTTTGTAATTATACCGTTTCAAAAAGATAATTAATTAAAACTCATACATATGTTATACTTTCCATCTTTCTCCCTCCCTCCCTCTCTCTCTCTCTCTCTCTCTCTCTCTCTCTCTATATATATATATATATATATATATATATATATATATATATATATATATATATATATATATATATATATATTTCAAAACACTTCAATCAAAATTCATTTAAAATCTAATATTTCAAATGCTTTTTAATAATGAGTGTAAAAATTTCAACATGTGTTACTTAATTGATTGATTAATAAAAATATTAATGTTTTGAAACTTCTAACTCTTAAACTTATATTATTTAATTTGTTAGTTAACTAAAATCTTTTTCCTACATAAAGATAACATTTTTATGTTTGGTTACTCATATTTGTTTATGTAATTAGAAAACAATGTGTACATTGAATGACTACTTCAATTTCACATAAGAATCGATATCACTAGAAAGGTATGTTATCTTTAACTGGTGGTAGGAGATCCAAATACCATTTTCAATTATTTATATTAATTCTTACTAATATCTATTTATATTGTTGTTCACCTTAATTTTTTAAGTACAAATTAAGAAAGAGGATTCTCGGCACACCAACATAAAGTCAAACATATGCGTTGCAAAATATATAATTAAAATTAAATATCATATTTACTAATCGACTTATATTTAAAACTCTTGATGACATTTATATATAATGATATATTTTGTATGAATTCTTTCTTAATTTCAATATTTAATATTTGAAAATTTATATATCAAACCTTGGATGTTTTTGTGTAATATAAATAATGTAATACAAAGTTTATTAGTTCAATATTATTTTGTTAATAGCTCATTCAAAACAACTTATTTCTTATTCTATCTAAAAAAATATTATCGTATATAAGAAAAGTAGATTATATTAATGTTATACAAAACCCTATAATATATACTGGTACGTATAAAAGTAAAAGCAAAGTTTATACGGTATGAACTATATTAGATAGTATCAAAATATAAGTTTGACAGATTTTTATATTATTTGATAATTCGGTTAATTTCCAAAACATGACTAAAAACGTAAATTTCAACATATTTTTATTTTTTTCCATAATTATTTTAACCATTTAAATGTATTCTTGCGCAACGCGCGATGTTAAAGTACTTATTTATTTGTAATATCTATCATGTTTTATCTTAACATATTGATCTTCGTTACTAATTACTTAATATTTTCTTTATTCAACTTATATATATATATATATATATATATATATATATATATATATATATATATATATATATATATATATACACACACACACTCAAAATGAAATGTTTTAGTATCTTTAGTAACTAAAGGAGTTTAAGACTGATTTATAGATACAAGTCAGTCAGGATACATCATTCCATGTTGAGCATATCAAGCAAGTTACCCACCAATTGAGTTCAGATCAGAATCCTGCTAGTAAGAACATAAAAATAATCGCCAGAAATATATAGGGGTAAATCAATCATAATTATAATAATCCTTGTCAAAGGTCATATCCATAAGCATCATCTTCTTAGCTATCAATTACATATATAAATCCTACAAGCTCCAATCAACCTGGGTAAGGAAGCCTGCACAAAAATCCCAACAAATGATTAATCCGAGTTCATTGCTTTTGCTTCTTATTTCATTATGTCGACTCTATTTTCATATAAAGGTATAAAATTCAAATGAAAAACCGAACTTGCACAAAAACCATATTTCATTTCCATCTTCCAAACATGAAAGATGATTAATTTTAGTACCTTTCATAGTTACAGAACAGCATTACAAGTAAAACAAAAAAAACTTTTCTTTTATACGTTCTTCTAAAATATTTTTCAAATTTTAAAACAGATTCTGTGCCATTAACTTTTCTTATTTACCTTTTGAATCTCACAAACCAAATATATATAGGCTTGGTATAGTATGGTTCAATGAGATAGGAAATTTGGAAAATATAGCTATGTAGTTTCACTTTATATCTGATTTGCTTAACTTTCAAAATCATTACCAAAAGCATGCTTAATTAATGGGTGATGTACTAACCCTAATTTGAGGGATGTATAGGAGTTTTCATAGTCTTCTACACGATCAGCTGAGTCAGAAATGTTGGTAACAGATTCGGATGACTGACCTTCCTCACCAATTACATTCTCAGTATCACCATGAACCTGTTCTCTAACCTTTGATATCTCCATCATCTTCATTCCACATTCAGAAGAAAAGTTAATAAAAAAAATAGAGTTACAACTCCAAAAAAAGTAAGTGGAAAATAGGATTCATACTTCTTTTCTAAGTCGGTCATTCTCCTCCATCAGTTCTGTTCCCTGCATAGTTATACAAAGATTGCTATGAACCCAGATATTCATGAGCATTGTTGTTCAAGATTATGATATAAGATATTATATTTTCTAAAATTGGGACAAGTAGATTGTAGTTCTTACCTTTTCTTGAAGACGATTAATCTCGTTCATAATTACCTCTCCCTGGAGGAAATAAAAACTGGAATGTAAACCCTACAGTAGAACTACTAAAAAATAACACATACTTTTGAGTGTTGGCTAATTTGACAAACATATATAAGATTTAAATAAATTTACAAGCATTCAGACAAGATTGCACAAAAAAGCAATTCTATGAAATATTTTGGTTGCTTTGGGTCTAGAAAACTCCAATTTTTCATGTTAGTCTTGAAAATTTTACTAATAAGAAGCATACAATAGAACTTTGCAATTTTATGAGAAGGAAATGGACCTTTTTTGCAACAACACGCCCTAATCCAGCTTCAAGGGACTTCTCCAGCTGGTGTAGCTCTTCGATACTTAAAAGATGAAGTTCCTCCCCTCTCAACCTCCTGTCTTTCATAGAAAATTATATGCAAACCAAACACATGTAAAACAAGTAAAAGATCACAAAGACTTGACCATGAGAATGTACCTTAATTGAAGAGTTCTCTCAGCAACTTCTTTACTTAATTTGGCATAGTTGGCGTCTTCAACCAGCTGCAAAACAAAATTTTAACCAAGTTATGAAAGAAGAAAATGATTTATAAGTAGACTGTAGTTCATAGTTTTCATTATCTGGGTGTCATTTACATGCTGAGATGAGAAAGGAAGGGATGTGGTTTGAGATCCCATTTCTTCAAGGTAACAAGAATGAAGATGGATAGAATAAATGAAGAAGGAAGAAGGGAGGAGATTAAAAAGCTGAAGAAAATGATGAGATGTATAGGAGCCTTTTGAAATCATTTCTGAATCACCCAGTAACTAATTTTACAATCAAAAGACTCCACAATAAATTGTGTGAAGATCAATTAAGACTAAAGTTGTGCTGCAAGCTATAAGACCATAATTACAAATTAAGCTAGTTAATCAAAGCTCCTTAATTAAGTTTAAATAGTTGAGAGGGAAGTCTTTGTACAATTGTACATAGTCCTTAAATTGCGCTTTTACAAAAAAGTTATTTTCTGTGTACTCGAAAAACTGCCATTTCAGATCACAGTATATATAACCTTAGGCATTACAAGTTCATACACGCAACATCAAACCATATATGTAATATATATTAAATTAAAATGTGGACAAAAATTAACAACCTTAGAGTGAAATAATAAACTCACCTGCAACTCAAGTGATGGTTGGTCAAGCTTTTGGAGATTTTTTGAATGCAGGCTATGCCTTTCAAGTATTTCTTTCATGCTGGAGAACATGCCAAATATATAAATGGATTAAAGAACAAATTAATGAGGGTACAAATACCCTAGAGGCCTAGGTATGCAATAAAATAGTAACTTACTACACGTTTCCAATCAAATCATTCTAGATCAATGTACTACATGTTTACACATAGAAGGACATGAACCTAAAGTTACACTCAACATTTGACTTTGAGTGTATCACCATAAATGAAAGTCATTTTTCAACCTTGAGGTTCATAAGTAACTTAATAAGAGATAATAGCCTCATTATACTAATTATACATTTAATTTTATGGAAAGTTTTTCATGTTAAGAGGTCTATTTGCCATTAGAAAACTTCAGAGTAATTTCCGCTTAAAGGATTTGAAAGAGACAAGGAGCAGAATCATAAGATACGGATACCACCTATATGAAATGGATACTACCATGCTTGATGTTGAGTACAAGAAAACATGTGCATAAAAACCATAGTTTGTGAAGAGCATAAGTGACCCAATTCACAAGCATCCTTCACAATATTGTGAAGGATGCTTGCACATATCAAATTTAAAACCCCGGGAGTCAGAGTTGCAGTTGTACATCAACAATGATCAAAAGTCATGTGGTCCAACCAAACAAGTTGCCAATCAAATTAAAACCATTAAACTATCTTAAAATATATGGATAACAGAACTACAAGCCAAAAAGTTGTAGGTTTAACTTTGATCTGAAGAAGTAAGTGCTAGGTTAAACTTCCGAAATCAAATCTGAGCTACTTTTGGAGGAAGCTATAAAGGGTTACATTCTATATAGAAAACAGCAGAAAGCTACAGTAGGTATGCATAACAAGAATCAAACTTTCATTGTTTAGGCACAGTACAAACCAAACAAGCATGTAGTACAAACCAAAATTTACAAGGAAAGAAAACATCACATCCTAAAGAAGGAACAGTGGTTTTGTTTTTACATTTACATTTTCACAGTTTGTCAATAGTCTATTATCCCTCCATAGTTTTCTGATAATCTCAAAACCCTTAGTTCGCAATTAAAAGCCAAATTTGATGGATCAGGCTGTCACAATATCTCCACAACGAAATAAAAAAACCCTAACTATGAAATTCCATAATAGAAACTCTAGCACCGAAAAAGAAAAGCAATCTTGAAACACTCACATATGTAATAAATACATCTAACGAAGATTACCTAGAGCTAGAATACTGAAAGAGTTTGCCAGTAGAGGAGAAGATGACGATAGCAACATCAGCATCACAAAGTACAGAGAGCTCTTCGGCTTTCTTGAACAACCCTCTCCTCCTCTTGGAGAAGGTCACCTGTCTTGCTGTAGCATTATCAATCTTTTTAATCTGTATTTTTTCCCTAGCCATGATCATAAGTGCACTGAAGCACATACACACTCACTTTGTGCCCGAAAGAGAAAGAAAATCACACACACACAAAACAGGTGATCAAGAAAATCAAAATTCTGACAAAGATTTTTCAAGAGAGCACGGAATAAACCAGCATACAAATGAAGGGGTCTCTTATAAATGGAAATATTGATCTTTGATGGTAAACAACAAAAAAGCTTGCATTATTTCTTTTGCCAAATTTGGTGGGCATACAAAATACTAAAATTAGTAACCCTAAACATAACAAAAGCAGATAGTAACACCCATTTACCCAATTCTATCTTTTATCCAGATGAAGAAGAAGAAGGTGGTGGTGATGATGATGATGATGATGATGATTAGTTGGTGAAGGTGATGAATCTTTTACAAGTAAAAAACTGAACTTTCAAAAAGAAAACGAAAACCCATCGACAATGCAGTGGAGATTTCACAGACTGGAATAGATTCTAAAGAAAATCTATGGGGTTGAGTTCATGTCAGTGGTGATGGGTGGTGAATTTGGGGAAAGGAAAATGATCTGTATTTGGGTAAAAACTGATGTGCAATAAGGCATGGGAGGGAAGAGAAGAGGTGACTTTTGTTTTGTTTATGTAGTTTTATTAACTTCCAATTTTAAAGGAAAATATTCTTTTTATGGTGAAACAAATTCTTGGATTGATTCACCTACCTTTACCATGTGAAGTAAGTTTTTAAATTTGACAGGAAGTTGATGCGAATGCTCGGCTCTTGGGAAGACCCATGAGCTATGTCGGAGTAAACGGCGTTCTTGTTTCCTATTTACCATCTACTTTGATTTATTTTCCATTACCTCTTATAACTTATATTGATTTATTTTCCATTACCTCTTATAACTTATATTGATTTATGTTTCATGTTTTTGTTTTTTTAGGAGGTAATATGTACCCTCAATTGCATTGTGTATCCACCATGAGAGTATAATAATATTTATGCATGTATTGTATCTTATGATATGTGACGATTTATATGAGTGAGGAAGTAGATATAGTAATACTTTTTATATATTGTTGTATTTTATTTCTTATATTTAAAGAAAATATATCTCATTTAAACAAAAAACAAGAATAACTTATGATTAATTATTTTTATTCTTGTTGCTAAAAATATTTAAAAGTGATACTAATTTAATAATAATAATTGTAGCGTTTCATTTCAGAACTAAAATTTTCATTTTTAAATTAGGTAAAAACGTTGTCCTCATAAAAACCAAGTCAAGAAAAAGCATAAGTATTAAATGCGCCATATCCCAAAAATTAGAGTATCATAGAAATGCAAAATCACAAAAGTTGTTGATGAGTGTGTACAGTCAAGTTTTCGTCTTCCCACGATCATCTAAAGTATCTTAAACACACTTAAATACACAACTGTAAGTACGAACCTTAATGAGATTCCCAAAATATCACATACATCATAACATAATAAACATATATGGGTTATCAGCAACCATAGACTATTAGTAGTCTTGAGGACTATCAATAGTCTTATGGGCTCACAACAGCCCTATGGGTAATTATCAACCTTGCGGAATATCAGTAATCTTGGAGTTATCGGCAACTCAATAATACACATAACAGAAATCAGCAAATAAGACTCAGATAGTCTAGCATGCATATCATTATGGCATTGGTAATACAGAGAGAAGACTCGTCTTACAAATAGCTGACTAACACAACAGCTCTCTAACAGTGAAGACCGGTACTAAGAATCACATAATCATCAATATAGAAGTACCCTCTTAGTCTATACCCTAAAACCCACCATGTTGATCAAAAGTCAACTTGGTCAAAAAAGTCAACGGTCAAAGTCAACGTCGGCTGACCTTCTACATCGTGGCCATCCATAGGTGGCATCGTGGCAACTACACACCAAAACAATCACGATGGCACGAACCTCCACGTCATAGCAAGCAGACCACCACGTCGTGGAAAGTGGGCTCTCACAACTTATTGGATTAAGCTCTTAACCCTTAAACCTATGAGTTACAAATCTTAAATTTAAACCTTCTCAAGGTCTTGATGGATAAAGTTTCCAACTTTATCCATTAAGACATCCCAATAAGCCAAAATCTTAAATCCTAAGCTCTTAATGGTTGCACCCATTACATGGACACCAAACTAAGTCATGAAAGTATCATGGTCCATAAGTTAAATGAGGCACACAAAGGTTATGGAGTTCACTCAAATTACAAGAACAAGAAAATATGGACCAAAAAGCTCATAAAATGACCTAGAACTAGATCTAAAGATCTAATGAGCAAGATGATGACTTTATACCATCAAAAGACCAAAAATAAGATGAGGATGCAATATCTAAGTTGGAACCAAGCACCAAAATGGACTCCTTCCTTCAACTTTCACAAAAGTAGCTTCACACACTCAAAACATACACATGAAGGCTAAGGTTTGGATAGGGTATGATCTCAAAGAACGGAGGTCGCCAGATGAGGCAACCCTAGAAGTTAGTGTCGTTAAATAGGGCACAAACTTGGAGATCTAGGGTTTGCACCAAAATATTTACAACGTCGTGGCAAGGGTCTCGCTACGTCGTGGTGCTTCACGGCTTTATGTTCTTAACCAATCGATGATGTGTCGTGGCGCCTTAGCCACCATGACATGGCTCGTACAAAAACCCTCAAAGTTATATTAAATAAATTAAACTTGGAAAAATAGATGTTAAAATTCTCCCACACTTGAGTCAAATTTCGCCCTCGAAAGCCACTACTATGAACAACTCGGGGTAGTGCTTCATCATCTCCTCCTGGGGTGCCCAAGTCCATTCGGAACCCTTTCGGTTATACCATTACACCTTAACCAACCCCATCTCCTTGTTGTGTAAGACCTTCGTCTTCCAGTCGAGAATCGACAATGGGTGCTCAACATAGTTCAGGAATTCGAGGACATGAATATCATCCAATGGAACTATAGTTTTCTCGTTGGCCATACACTTATGCAATTGCAAAACATGGAAGGTGCTATGGATTTGAATGAGCTCATCTAGTACATCTAATCGGTAGGTCACCTTGCCTACCGTGTCCATGAATCAGAACGGACCAATAAACCTGGGGCCCTGCTTTCCCTACTTCTTAAAATAAAAGACACCCTTCCGGGAGGATACCTTCAGAAGTATCATATCCCCAACCTGAAAATCTAACTCTGAACAACGTCAGTTCTCATAGTTCTTCTGTTGGCTTTGAGCCATTAGCAATCTTTGGTTGACATGTTGAACAAGCTTTGTCGTCTTGAGCACTACCCTCATTCTCCTCATGACTCTCTGCCCAACTTCTCCCCAACAAACCGTGGTCTGACACTTTCTCCCGTAGAGAAGCTCGTAGGGAGGCATGCCAATGTTGGTATAATGGTTGTTGTTGTTGGAAAATCCGGTCAAAGGAAAGTAAGAGTCCCAACTCCTACTAAAATCAATGATGCAGGCTCTCAACATATAAAAGAAAACCTATTAATGTGTATTGCGGATAAATCCTTGATACAATACTGTTAACAACAATGAATATGATGATTCTTAGGGTGGATCCTTAATAATAAAGATAGAAGAAAATAGGGATGTGTAATCGGGATAACTGTTTGATAATTAAACATATTAATTATATTATTATGGGTTGAAAACCCTATGTACTCACCAGCGCACTCAGTTTCTTTGTATCATAGGTATCGATGCGAAGGTATTTGATGTTTGGATCTGATGAGAGATTAAAAGAAATGTAGGCCATTAGACATTGTAAATCTAGTGATGATTTCATTTATGCTTATGTTTCTCTTGTCAGTTATGACATCCCAAGTTTTCGTAATAAATGAAAAATATTTTCTTTGGAAACACTTTTTATGGGAAAATTTTTGCATTTATAAATAAACTCTGTTTTAAAATAAGCATAAATAAAAAGGTATTTTCTGATTGTGAAATCAGGGATGTCACAACCTACTCCGACTTGCACTTTATCCAAAGCTCCAACTTAATCTCCCATTCTCGGACTCTAGCAATCATGTCCTCTAGGATCTTGCAGCTCAACATGCTTACAAACTCTCGAATGTCATCCCTGATCATGTCCTGGCATCTCGTTTTCCTCGTCTCCTCATTCGCAACATCATGTGTAACCAACAAAGCTCTCTCCCGGAACTTGGCAGTGATCTCCGTCATAGTCTTCATAATCTAGCAAAGGTCCTGAAACTCCCTCGCCACCCATTGCACCTCAATAGATGGTGCAAACTTGGCTCTGAATATCATCACAAAATCATCCTAAGTCATGGACGCCACAACTTCAACTCCCAAAGAGTGTCCAACCTCCTCCCTCCAATCGTGTGATCCATCCTTCAGAAGGCAGGATGCAAATCCCACATCTGACCCCTTGGTGCAGAAACTCATCCGCTATGCATTCTCCATATCAACGATCAATCGTCTGCTAGCAATCAATTCCTTCTTCCATATGAACTTTGGGGCTCCACAAGCCTTAAACCCCCAAAAAGATAGAGTATGTACCCCTAGCTGACTAGCTAAGATCTAGGTCAGAAAGGTCCCCAAGCGATCATCTGGTAGCTCCATAATCCCCTCATTGATGGTACCAAACATCATAGGAGTAGCATCCAAAATACCACGAGTGATCTCATACATGATGAACTCACGTATCCTCTCATCAATTGGTTCAACATCAGAGCCAGAACCAGAACCCGAACCTGAACCTCCTCCTCGAGTGCTCACCGCCATACTGAAATACAAACATACAAACAATCAGAATATATACTCGAAGAATCTCTCACACTGAAATCTCCTTAGGATCTTTGTGATTTTCCTTGATTCGAGTACAAATCATTGCTTCTAGTAGTACGGGCTCAATACTACCTTCCACACCTATCCGTACATTCTTCAAGAATCATCCCAAATCCTCTAAGTCACTTTACCATGGAAAATCTCATAAACTCTATGCTAAACAACATACAAATCTCACTATAACACTCTATAGGTTCTCTTAGGAATCCGCATCTCACTTGCTTCTGCGAAACTATGAACTTCTACCAACATCGTTGGATGCCTTATGCATGCAAATTGTAGACAATACGGGATCAAACTGATTGTCGAATAACTAATTCTAACCTAAGCCCACAACCAGACAAGGAAAATGAAATAAGGCTATGTCAATCATCTAAGGCTATATGATCCTAATCGTATACAATTTCTAAACATACACTAGCACTTATCTTTGTAGACATAGATTCCAAGTAACACATAACATCTAATTTCTCCTAGGCTACACAACATCACAAATCAGGAATTTCTATCATGTAATATCTGAAGGTATCTGTTAATGTGTCCCTCTAGGAATACGTTAAAGATAACATAATTGTTATCTTTAGGACAACCTAGTTAAGGGTCGCTGCCCAACCTAGCGTCAGACCTAGGTCGTCTCCCTCGTAGTCTCTCACTAGTACCTTGGTGCTTGGCGCTCTCGTGCACAGGTCCAATTCCAGACGATAATCTTTGGTCTATAACAAGCCAAAAAAATGTTGGTCACTACCCACGGTGACAAGTGTAACGCTCAAAGTGTTGACCCATTTTCCCTGTGAACCAATAGCAGATGACCACTAATTGTGCACGATCCACCAATAGGATTCCTCCATGTCCTATCGGCCCATATGGGACAAAGGATATTGTTGGGATCATGCTCAGAAAGAGATAGGTATAAAAGGTATCCTTTTCCTTTTGGGTAAGTGATCGCTCTCTTCCTACGTTAAACATAATGTCTATATTCCCTCACACACATACTAAATAGACCATCGGAGCTTCATCCTGGGACCACCTCCAAGGCATTGACTGATGTTCTTTCCTCATTGTTGTGATTACAGGGCTAAACCCAGTAAGAACCATCATGAGATGATGTTAAACCCGTAGCACATATCATAACATTTGGTGCTATCCGGGCGTGTATTGATAGTTACACAACCTTGATATGACACTGGTTTCGGTAATGACGGGAGAAGGACCTATGGCACCCAACGAGGAGAAATAAGCCCATTCATATTTGTGTCGTCACTCGATGGCACATAAGCATCTACATCAGAAGGACAAGCCTCCACCCAAACGACAGTCGCTCAAGCGTCAGGTTCCACGGCGGACACTACAGCGGCGTCAATAGTTGCCTTATGGTGACTGCCACCCATCACAACAGAGCATCCGGTCACGACAACGACCACAGTACCACAAATAATGATGACTCATGTAACATCCCAATTTTCGAGACCAAAAATTTTGTTTTTAATTATGTAACTCATAAAACATTTTACTTAAAAACATCATCGATATCATGTCAATCCATAAACAACAGTCACAAGTCTCAAAAATCATATCATCAATAGTAATAATGTCAAAGTACAATCCCATGGATCTCAAAATACGGAATCATGTGTGTGCAATACGCTGCTACCGTGTCGTCTCCTTCCCCTTCGATGAAGAGGTACCTGAAACCAAAACTGAAAACCGTAAGCACAAAGCTTAGTAAGTTCCCCCATCATACCACATAATGTCTATTCCTCGGTATCTTTCAATAAGTAACCGGGAACTAACCTCCCTTTCGATATCTTTCAACCGGTAACCAAGAGCTAACCTCCCCTTCGGTATCTTTCAAACGGTAACCGGGAGCTAACCTACCCTTCGGTATCTTTCAACAGGTAATCGGGGACTATTCCACCCTCTACCACTATCACATAATAATATATCATGATCATACAGCTAGGCATGCATGGGTACTATCTACGCCTTAGGTATCTTTCAATCGGTAACCAGGGACTATTTCACCCCTACCACTACTAACACATATGACATAGCATCGTAGCACATAAACATAAAAAATATCAAGATACCAGAAAGTTATCACAAAGACAATCATCTTTACTACAATCTCTTACTAATGGGTCGTCCTTGGTGCCTTAGACCCAATTCTACTGGAAGGTAACTCACATTAATGTCGTGTAGGAACTGAACTGTCCTCAATGTTGGGATCAACTCCTCTCAATTCCTACACATAAAAACCTTCCTTAGTTTACGATTACACACTCTTAACCCTCACAAGGGCTACTCAAGTCAAAGCTAATGTCAAGGTCAACACCTTGTCAAAGTCAACTCTGGGTCAAAGTCAACGTCTGGTTAACTCGACTCGCGGAGTTGAACTAACAACTCGTCGAGTCCCTGAATCCTGAGAACACTAAAACATCAACCCTACTCGGCGAGCCTTGCACGCACTCATCAAGTTCTCCTTCATACCAAGTCGTGACATTCTTGAACTGACTCGCCAAGTTCATCCTTGAACTCGTCGAGTCCGCCTTCATGCAAGAAGGCACATTTAGCCCTAGGCTCGTCGAGTTCCTTATGAACTCGTCAAGTTCGTCTTCATGTAGTTAGGACTCGCCTTGAACTAGCCGAGTTTCATGATTTCCAGTTCCATATTCACATCTATCTTGTTGAGTCCTCTTCTAGACTCAACCAGTTCGATCAAAGAAGAAAAGGGTTGGGGAACCATACCCCGACTCATCGAGTCCCATGAATGACTCGTCAAGTCCCTCAAAGTCTATGTCCATACAGTTGATTTTAGTCGGGTTTAACACATGCAAAACATAGATCTAGCCTCCTATGGTCCATAATACACGTAAAGTTACAAACTTGACGTTCATGCATGGGGTATTTGGCTTAAATGACCCAAAAATGGAGTCTACAATTTTCATGGGGCTCTTATGGCAATAAAGTTGGCACCTTTATGCCATATGAACCCTCAATGATTCCAAATCTAAAGTCATACCCCTTTATAACCACAAAATCCCGAATATGGCACTTCTAAGGCTTAGAAAAGGTAGAAATGAACCTCAACTAAAGATCCAAGAGATAGATGGTCAATGTTGAAGTTTTTTACCTTGAATGAACTGGAAATGAAGAAAAACCTTTGGATCTACTTACTTCTTCTGGAACCCCCAAGCTTCTACTTCCTTCTCCAAGCTTAAAACAACCAAAAACACACAAAATGACTCAAGAACACTCCAAATTCTTTAGGGTTTTGATTTAGGGCTTTTCTGGACTTGGAGGGTGTGACAACCCGATATTTCAACTCTATATAATGACCTAAAAAGTCAACTATTGTAGCTACTTTTGAAATAATGTAATTAACTTCAAAAAAATGAAATGTGTAAAAGTCTCTATAGGGATGTCTATTATGTTAGATAATGTGTCAAGGTTTATAGAAATACTAAGAACACGAAAAACCGAGTTATAACGAAGAAGTTATGACCATTCTAAGATTTCCGACAAAACCGGCAACACCGATTAAACGAAAAACGCGAAGTTTCAATACAATAGTTTTTAGCCTTAAGTATCTAAATGAAAGTTATAGATAACTCAAACCGTGAGCGTACATAAAAAGAACATCCAAATCTGACTTCGTATGAGAAAGTTATGATTTTTCCAAGATTCGGGTATAGCAGTAGACAGCTAAAAACTCGAAATAGAGCTCGAGATACTTTTGACCAAAATAACCTAAATGATAATCTAAGGTCTCAACATTAGTAGCGCAACGGCGAAAAGTCTGACGAAAACGGACATCGGATGAAGAAGTTATGGATTTTTAACGGAATTTTCGTGTCCCGGCCCGTTAAAATAAATAATTAAAAATAAAGTCAAAATTAGCCAATGAAGTCTAAACAAGAGTTGTAGATCATATTTTTAGCTACGCGTGCATATAAAGAACGTCGAAAACGGAGGTCGTACGCGAAAGTTATGGATTTTACAAGTTCGGGGTCCAAAATCCGAGGCTGTCAGACCCCCATGACGTGGCACAGCTTGGCCGCGACCCGGCAAGTGACTGAGAGCGTCCCATCAACGGAAGAGGATAAGGCTTGCTCCCCACGATGTGGCCAACCTTAGCCACGACGTGGCACACCAGAAACAACCCTATAAATAGAACTCTTGGGGCACCGGGTTTAGGTGCTCCATTCTTCCATCTCTCGTGTCGAAACTCTGCGGTTAAGCTCCCGAAGCCCTCTCAAAGCCCCGGTTTTCACCTTCAAGTCCCGAAGGAAGGTTTTGTGTTCCCGAGATTCCCGAGAATCCCGAGATTTTTCCCCGTTTTCAACTCTTCCTGTCGAAGTTCTGCTCGATTCTTCTTCCGACTACTTCAAATCAACCACTTCAACCAAGTGAGTTCATACCCCTTTCAAACACACTTTAAATACATTTTAAATGCTTTTATACTCTTTTAGGGGGGGGGGGAGTACAAGTAAACATACGGTTATTACCGTGTATTTTATAAAGTTTCACTTCACTTGTTTTACCGAATAAATCACTTGGAACTCATTACTATTATGGAAAACTCCTGTCATACTTTGTGTGCATTAGACTTATGCAAAGTATATAATGATTTCAAAGTACCTTTCATTGTTAAGTTGTTTTATACATTCTAAAAACTTATGATTCATATTTCGTCAAACATTGTGAAAAAGGATAAACTTTGCATACAAAAACTATCACTTTAATACAGGCTTAGTTGAGAATCCATGAGACGTGTATATCTTCAAACGTTACTTTTCTTTATTAGAAAGTAATGCTGCAAGTCCTGTCTATAACCAGAGTCTCCCGTTCGGAGAACGTGTCAAATGTGTATAGATCTATACGGGAAGTCATGATCCCGCGCCCTGACTGTTAGCTACAGTCCGTCCTTTGGGGTGACAGTTGTCATAACGCTGCGACGCCTGAAGAACGTCGTTACAGGCATATTATGTTTAGTATGGTTATAAAACTCATCGGATATACAATTATTATGGTATTATGCTTTTATGAACGAGTGACTGTTAAAACTATTCTTCAGCTAACAAACGCGATCTTCGTATAGCTTTATTATATAAAACTATGACACAACTTTTAAGAATGTCGTTTTCTTGCGATTTTCGGTCTTAGAGACTGCCAGCCATGTTAGGAAAATAAGGGTTTTTCCTGTATACAAACCAAACAACTAATAGGAAGATAAGGGATTTTCCTGGTGCAATTATTTACAACTTATGACACGAACATTCATATGCATTTCATACTTTTATAAGAAAATAAGGGTTTTTCTTGGAAAATACAACAAATCATATCTCATCCATTAGGGAAAAATATGGGATTTTCTGGATCTAATACATTCATTTTCAATACAACAAGTCACAACTCTTCACACTTGAAATACTGAGTTTTTCTGGAAAACATACACCCATTTTGGAATGGCATCCAATTTTTCTAAACTACTTATGAACTCACCAACATAATTGTTGACACTTTTTCTTTGAAATAACTTGTATTCTCAGGGAACCGCTAAGCAGGTTTGGAAATCAACTTTTGGGATTAATGCGCTGTCGTTAATTACTTCTTTTGAATGATGTTTATGTATTTATCTTTTGAACATGTAATGAATACAATTATGTAAACATCTTGGAAACTTTAATATATATGGTGGTGTGTACTTTCCTTTCTATGAACTGTTATGATACTGAATATGACGTCCTCCGCCCCCGAACGTTTCCGCCGTTCTGGTTTGGGGGTGTGACAGAGGGACAATGGAGGCAGGATTGGGACAAGATAAGGTGTTTATATAAGGCGCAAACCCTAAATATTAGAGTTTCTTCAAGACAGTCCTACTCGCCGAGTCGGGCTCTCCTACTCGTCGAGTAGGTTACTTAAAACCCGCATCTAAAGTTTAGTCTAATCAACGAGTTGATCCTCCAACTTTCCGAGTCCAATGAAAAAACATACAATTATTTAAATTTAAATACGTACCGGGAATCGGGTGTTACAACTCAATAGTCACAACATCGAATTCTCAACGACAACCGTTGTTGCAGCAAACGCAGATGAATACTTGGTCTCCAAGTACCATATTGTCCTCTACGCAGCACCTAATGTTGAACTATCAGTTCTCTCCCATGGCAGGATGTTGCACATTCCACTCTTCGCATAACAACCACCGATGTTCAATCCATATATCCAGCAGCTATAGGGATCCATTCCCCAAGTGCCACCATTATAGGGATCCAAATTTCGAAAGTTAACTCGCCACGTCGTGGCCCTCAAACGACAAGACATATGTGTTTTCCCCAGTCTCTAAGCCATGTTAGCCTAGTCTACGTTGTGGTCACTGGGTTCAAAGTTTCTTAGTGGGTTAAGCCGAATCCTCTAATCCTAGAGGTTCCAAAGTCCATATCTGATCAATGTCATTGTCTAAATGGATAGAGTTTCCAACTTTATCCCTTGAGACTCACCAAGGGGTCTAGATCTCAAGTCTTAGGCCCATAAAGCAAAACCATGACACGAGCTTAACCTTGGCACTTAACCAAACGTCAGCGACAACCATGCCATGGCCTTCCTTGCCATGTCGTGGCGAGCCAAAAGAGGCCTGCGACTAGAAAATGCCTCGCCACATCATGGCTATCCTTTTCCCACGCCATGACGACTCCCAAAGTCAGATTTTAAATTAAAATAAAACATACCTCAAAACTGGATGTTACAACCCTTCCTTTTGGAACTGGAAGTACCTGAAAATGTTTAAACCACAAAAACGTAAGCATAAAGCTTAGTGAGTTTCCAAAAATACTACATATGATACATATTAGTGGGCCCAACCCTACATGAACACTATGATACAACCATAGTCTTACATTCACTCCCAAATTACAGCTCATCTGTAACCTTTCTGCTATAATCCAACCATGGTCTTCCATGCAAATCAAAAAGATAAACAAGTGTTGCGATCCAACCACATTCTTTCATGTCAAGAGTCACAAAGAAAAACTAGCAACCTACATAGTATAGTGAGAAAACTCATATGTCTCACGAAGTCAAATAAACCACAACTCAATGCCACACAACAAGTGCTACAACATACCTAATAAATCAAATGAGGTACCACCTTAGTCTATACTCTAGAACTAGCAATTTGACCACAAGTTAACACAGGACAACAAGTCAACATTCAAGGTCAAAGTCAACGGTCAATCACAATCAGCCGACCCTCATGTCGTGACCATCCTATGGTCACGTCGTGAGAAACACTCGGCCCGATCCTAAACTTGGTCACGTTCCAACTCAAGCAAATTAGTCTTGATTAGGGGTGGAAAATCGGGCCATCGTGTCGTGTTTTTGTCTGACACGACACGACACGACAATGTTTTATGTAACACGAACACGACATGATCTCGGGTTTTTTTGAACTAACACGAAAACGAACCGTTTAAAAAACGACAAACACGACACGACACGACAAAGATAACATAAAATAAAAATTAATGTATTTAATTAATATTTACTCATACATAACACTAAAAAACACGACAAACACGAAAAACACGACAAAAAATGTTAAATCGTGTCAATTTCGTGTCAAATTTTGAACACGAACACGACACGACATCGTGTTTTTTACACCTGACACGAACACGAACACGAATTCGAATTTCAATTTCGTCTCAATTTCGTTTCGTGTCGTGTATTTTTGTCATGTCGTGTCATCAATTGCTACCCCTAGTCTTAATCCAAGCTATCGTCACGTTGTGATGGACAGGTCGTCACGTCGTGACAAAATCTGTCTAAAATAGCCGTGAAATCCCTAATCGTCACTCCGTAACAAGGATACTGTCACGTCATGAAACTGGGGTTTCTCAGCTTAATGGATTCAACTTTCAATCCATTAAGCCATTCATTCGTTCCTTCCAGAAGGCTTCCTAATATCCAATACCACCTAAAGATTAATGCTTTTTAGTCATGCATGGCCATTGAGAGTCTAAGGCTCAAACTAGGTCAAGAATGGAGAAACCTCACCAATGATCTCATGCATGGGTTCAATACACTAGCAAACTCCAAATCTGAACCATATAACACTCAGAGGATCTCAAGGATCCATAAAGTTGCCAACTTTATGGCATCCCATTATTTCAACTTGCTCAAACTTGAAGATAAAGGGACAAAAACTTAGATCTAGCAACCTAGAACCATAAATTTTGGATTTTGAACACTTAAAAAGATCCAAAGATGCCCACATGAAGTCCCAAAGCTTGCCAAGCTGCTTACAACACCACCAAAGTGATGAGCTAAAAAATGAAGGAGAGGAACTAGGGTTTCTCTAAGTGGGTTTGGGAGGTGAAGGAGGTTGAGAGTGAAGGAAACCCTTGCTCCCACTTCCATTAAATATGATCCAAGTCTGAATATTAGGGTTTTCCCCCGATCAGTGTCACATTGTGACCATCAGAGTGTTACATCGTGACACTTAAATGAGACTCCCATCTCTTGCGGCCATCTCACGTTGTGACGGTGCCTCCCTCACGTCATAACCAGCTCAAAACTCATACTTTACTTAAAATTTCATACGTCGAGGATCCAGATGTTACAAATATAACTTCTAGCTATATGGTTAGTTTAAGTACCAAAAATCCAATTAATAGTTAGCAAGTTTCATTTCAACCATTAATTACCAATAACCTGATTACAAAATATGTTGCAATCAATACATAGTTTATATGTAAATACATATTTTATTACATTTTAAAACCTTATTTTCATGTATTTATTTACATTTAAACCGTATTTTTACAATTAACTAACATATTTATATGCTTCAAGTGACACATTTCTCTAAACTAATATAACGAAGTTTGAATACTTAGAATTATGTTCGTAATCACATGTATATATCTATTCTTTAGGCTGTTGGGTATGATCAATGGGGTTGTGAGGCCAAATAAGCACCAATAACTTTCTTAATCTCCACCACTTTGCAGGGGTTAGTGTTCCATTTACTTAACTCCGTTGAGGTGAAGAAAGCATAGGAAGAAAATGACATTGATTGGTTGGAAATCGTGTTGCACTGTGTTGGCGTTACAACATGGGTTACCATAACGGGAGGGGGACAGCGTTTGCGATGTTATAACGTCGTTTTGGTGTGTCACCTCAACCGATAACGCCGTTTTTGTGACCCATATTGGGTAGTCTTATATATAGTGTAACCGACATTTGCCTGAATTCTAAGTTTGGACCAAGTCTTACATAAGCTTTTTGACAAAGTAACGGTATACTTTCAATAAAGATGTGAGTGTTTAAGGATATGATGGTTGGAAATCGAATACCTTTAAAATTTAAAGTTATAAGTTATATTACGAAAAAGATTAGAAATACAATAGTCGGTATAAATATTAAATAAAAAGTGCAATAATTAAGAATTACATTCAATGAAAGCTACGATAACTGAAAACCAGCAATTGATTAAACGTACATAAAAACTTCAAACACCATCAATGGAAATTGGCAATTGATAAAGTTATCCCCTCACAGTGTAGTACATACTACAAAGAAGTGTCCGAGACCACATGGTTAAGGTGGAAGGTCTCCATATTTGTTATTTTCTATTTTTTCCAATTTATTTGTCTGTCACATTATTATTATTATTATTATTATTATTATTATTATTATTATTTTCTCTTCTCATTTTCATCCTGAAACTCATTATTTACATCCCTCTCAACCACTCAATTTTTTATTTTAAAATAAATAAAAACCAACTTAAAACATACAAAACTAATTCACAAAATATTAAAACATACAAAACTAATTCACAAAATATTTAAAAACATACAAACATAATTTTGTACAACCTTTTACATGTGAAGTACAAGTAAAGAAGAGCATAGAGAGAGAAGAGAGAGTCTAATATCTAGAGAGAGATAACTGACATGTAAATTAACTAGTTTTTCTTTCTTTCCGTAATACTTCGCCTTGCTTAGACTTGTTTTGCCAGTAATACCATCTCTTACTAACTTCATCCTGAAACTCATTATTTACATCCCCCTCCCCCCACCCTCCCCCCCCCCCCCCCCCCCGGCGGAGATGTGGGTCCTGGGCGATCGCCCGGGTTACCCACCGTCTGGACCGGCCCTGCACTTAGTGGTGCTCAAGTAAAAGAGAATAAAGATGATACATATTTTGTTATATACTTTTATTTGTTTAGTTTGTATGTTAATTAAATAATAAAAGTATTATATAAAAAGTAAGAATGCAAAAGGTTTAACTAGACATTAATACACAAAAAAGAAAATATACAAGATAAAATTTGTAAAAAATATAAATCTTGTGTAAAGACAAATGTATAGGACCTATCAACTTTTTGCTGTTATAGTGAAATGAGTTTATACGGATAAAAGTGTTACATGCCATGTAAACATGAATTCAATGCGTAATTCTTTGAACCCGTTTTTGTGATTTGTACCCCTGACAATATTTTTATAATGTTAATCAATTTTTCTAACAAACTTTCATTAATAAAAAGTTCGAGTAAGCATGTCAAGTCGACGTAGTCAAAGTTTTATAAAACCTGGCACTTAGATATCATGTTAGTTATCACGTTATTCGTTAATATAATATATATATATATATATATATATATATATATATATATATATATATATATATATATATATATATATATATATATATATATATATATATATATGGTACTGTTACATTAGAAATTTATTGAATTAAACTGTATTATTTGAAAGGACAGTAAAAGTAAATAGTGTATATGGTACCTATCATTAATTAAATAACATTATAGTACCCTTACAACAAAATAATAGAATAACCCTGCAGTACTCTTGCATTTAAGCCAAAGGAAGACATAGTGGATAAAAATATCGTGTACTTCAATTGGGCTGGTGACATAGTGAATAAAAATATCGTGTACTTCAATTGGGCTGGTAGGTGTGGGCAACGCAACGCCCACACCGTGTTTTTTATATTAAAAAAAAACGGCATTAATGGAAAGTGATGGTGGTAACAGGAAGCAACGCACATGCCTTTAACACTTAATTACGGTGAAGGGGGTGATGTTCTTGGATGTTATTAGGTGTTGTTGCCCACCCCTAATAGTCTTAAATTGTTTTCAGTAAATTAAAAATCATAGTTAACTTCGAAACATTTATCAAAATGTTAAGCAATTTTCTTTTAGTTTGAAGTATGATTGTTTTCATCAATGAGGCTATGTTCTATATGACTAATTATTTATTATTCGAAAAATATAATCAAGAGTGTTTTTTAAAATGACTTATTATTAACTTTTCAAAAAACCAATATTTTAAATATGTGTTTGGTAAAAAATAACTTTTTAAACAAATTTTTTTTTTCTTTTCAAAAAGTCACGAATACTTGACTTTTTCCAAAATATCAATAATAAGATTAAAAATCACTCCCAAACATGTTCTAAATATTCGTATCAAGTCACACTATGAGAATAATTATGAATAAAGATTAGTGTGAAAGTTGGTTAATATTCATGAAGATATTTATAAAAACTTGGCGCAACCCAATTTCACATATATTCATGGTGGATGAATAATGTATGGTTAAGGTCATTTTTTGTGATTTATTTTTGGTTTTGTATTCATTTTGTCACTTAACTTATTTAGTTTTAAAACGTCATCGAACTTGTAAATTTGTATCAAAATGGTCATGAAACATTTTTTTTTAGTCACTTAACTTTTTGTGTTTGCGATCATTTGGTCACTTATCGTTTTTAAAACTTTTTTTTATAATTCATTTTATAACTTCATTTTAAAACTTTAGTAACTAAATAAGCATAATTTCAAAAGTTAGGTAACTATGACCTCGTTTGTTTTTCGTCTGACTCAGTTGGGTCAAACCTATTGGGCTGACTCGATCAGCAATAAGTGTTTGATATTTAGTTTTTATCCATCTGACTCAGAAATAAGCGTCTGACCGGGAAAGGAATTGAATACAGCTGACTGAGGAAAGCAAGAAATTTTTCCACCCTGTTACCCTTTCCCTAATGCAATGCCTCCCTTCTCTCGTAACCAGCAAGAATCGTCCAGGAAGCAGTGATCGAAGTTCCTCATCGTCTCATCAAGTAAGCATCGATTTCTTTTTCCTAATCTGATAATAATTCCGATCTCTGCCATGAACGATTGTTGTTGTCTCGATTTCTGCATCAATTTCATCAATTATTTCCGATTTCTGCATCTATTTCTGCCATTATTTCCAATATTTGTATTGATTTTTGCTGTTTACATTGTTATTCTTTCGATTTTTGTTGAATGTTCCATTGTTGTTGAAAGTTTTTTCCTATTGAACTTTGAATGTCCTATTATTGTTGAAAGTTATTTTCCTGTTGAACTTTTGTTGTTGAGATTGATAAATGTTCCGAATTTACAAATGATTTGCTGTTGATATGATCATTCGTTGATGATGTTGATAAATTTATAGGTTTATTGATTTTGTTCTTGATGAATTCATACCTTTGATGATTGTTGTTGAAAGGGTAAAATGGTCATTTTTCATCAGTCGATACATTCAGTCAAATGTACAATCAAACAAAATGGTTTATTATTCAGTTAGGATTTCTTACCTAGATAGAACAACTATCAAACGGGACCTAAAAGAGCACAAAACCAAAAATTAAGTGACCAAACCAAAAGTAATTTAATGATCGTTGTAGGCTTGTAGCATACGTTTACAAGTTTAGTGACATTTTAAAACTTAAATCTGTTAAGTGACCAAATAAGCACAAGACTAAAATTTAAGTCACAAAAAATGACCGAAACCCAAATTTCACATATATTCATGGTGGATGAATAATTTATTGACCTACATCAATATGTCACCTCAAAGATTGGATGAACCTTATTTAGAACAACATTTAACAACATCAAGAATGTGATTTGTTCATCTAGTTGTTAGAGTGTGATATCGGTCAAAGCCATCGATAGAATGGATAAATATAAGTGTATGATCGTACCCAAACAATATTGGTAGTCAATTATCTTATCTGATTTCGTAAATCAAAAAGCCAATATTATACCTATATAAGAACGATTAAATCCACACCCTATGTTCAATTATATAAAAAAAAATGTGATTAAAATGACAATGCATTCGCCTTTCAAATTTAATGGAAGTTTTGTGGAGACAAACACCTATATGATTAGGGTAACGACATGTTGTTAGACGCTTAACATTGTCTATATAGTTGGTTGTTTTTTTGCTCGTTGCATACAAGTGTCTGGCGGATTTAATATGCAAGATACACATAATTTATTCTACTACTAATTATACGTGATGGTTGAGACTATCAGATCACATACTAATAGTTATAAACAAAGTTTGTAAATAAGTGATATACTTATTAGACAACTTACTATTTACCAACTAAAATAAGTAAATAAATTGGTTATTTAATAGTTATCATATCAAATCAAATTAAATAAGAAAGTTTATTTAAAAATTAAATAAACATTTTATTTAATGTTTAAACAAGTAATTAAAGTAATTAATGAGATAAAATGGGTTACTTAAACTAGTTTTCTGAAAGACTTTGTTTTGAGAAACTTATACAGAAGTATATGCATTTAAACGTGTGAAGGGTTATCAATAACAATAAGGAAACAAAGCAACATAATTGTTGTTCTCTCCGTCCCTTGCCTCAAAATCGACATCTCTCCTTCCTTATGCCTATTATCAATGGCTTCATCGAGCCAATGAGGAATAAGAAAGCTTTGATCAAGTTGGTGTCTCGTAGCATTCCAGATGTGCTTGTGTGGATACCAATAGTGACAATCAATCGTGATTATCATCTACTACATCAAATGATCCATACGTATCAGAGGTATGATCCAAAAACCATTTATGGTTGTTAGTTAATTGTTACTATCAAGTTGGAGCTGCTGTAGGGTAATCAAAATTTTAAATCTGAATTTTGTGCATTATTTCTTTAAATTGTTTTTGGAATTGATGAAACCCTAACACCATCTTCTTCATATGGCATTTTTTAGGAAAAAGATGCTACTTTCTTATTCGATGCTTATATCTTATCTATTTTGAATTGACTATTAATTAATGTTGCTTAGGTCTTTTACATAAAGTACGAATGGAACTGATACCACTTATAAACTATTTCAAGACTCATTTATTGTTTTTGATTTCTTCTTTTCTCCTCCTATCACCGTCATAATCTTGAATTTGACTGTTTCTACGTTCTTTGATTCTTATTATCTTATCTTCTTCGTATGTAGTAGGTAGTATGATTTTCCATTTTCTAGTTCTTTCTTTAACATATAGCCAAGTAGTTATCATATAATTTTTTATAGCCGCATATAACCTATTGATTTAATGTTTTCACTATTTCACATATTTAAGTAATGTACAAATGCGACTGATATCACTTACGAACTATTCATGACCCATTTCTTGTTTTTAGTTTCTTCTTTTCTCCCACAATCACCGTCACAATATTGAATTTGATTGTTTATATGATCTTTGATTCTAAATATCTTATGTTCTTCGTATGTAGTAAGTAGTAAGATTTTCAATTTTTTAGTTCTTGCTTCAACATACAGCCAAGTAGTTATCATATACTTTTTTTATAGCTGAATATAACCTATTGATTTAATGTTTTCACTATTTCACATATTTAAGTAATGTATAACACTGCTTACAACTCAATGCATAACAAAAAAAAAGGATCTCTATATTGTTGATGCGGTTATTATAGATTAGATCTTATAAATCGTTTTAAGTTTTTGAGTCGTAAATGCTAACAAAGTGACAATGTTATTGATGCGCTTAATGAAGACCTAAAAATGAAGATTGATGGAAAGAAAGATACTCTTCTTAATGGTGATGTGGGTAAAAATGGAAATAAAGTGTAATAGTATGTTATCGACAACCAATTTCTTGTGTTCAACACAAAAATCGTGTATGTTGTTTAACGTTTCTGAACTAAAAGTTGAGGGTCATTGAGGCTATAAGAATGTGTTTATTGCTTGCATTTTATGCAATCGGTGGCCATGTGCCAACCAACTAGAAACTAAAAAGAAAATTAATATAGACACCTAATCATAACCTGCACGCCTCCCACAACCCTTTTTGGAGAAGACCGTTTGCCACGTGCTAAGAGAAGATTGGATATCTATTATTATTATTATTATTATTATTATTATTATTATTAGTTATTTATTTATTTGGATAATATATTTTTTTTTTATAAGTTATGAAAACTATATTAAAATTCATGGTTTTTAATCTTTATAAATAAAATATTATATATATATATATATATATATATATATATATATATATATATATATATATATATATATATATATATATTCTAATAAAAGAATAAGTTTAATCTTCTATTGACAAGTGTCATACAATTAGGACTCCTCATTAATGTTATATATCATCTATCATGCCACTTGTCAATTTATTAATTATCCATTTTAAATTTTAAATTTTAAATTTCCACTCTAATTACATTAAATTAATAATTGATTCCTCATTTTAAATTTCAAAATTTTAATTTTCTCACTTTAATTATATTAAATTAATAACATTAGATTGAAAAATAAAATAAAATTAATATAGATTATAAGGTGATATAACTTCACATATTTATTTAAATCATTGATTATAATTCCCTTTATATAACTAAAAAATATTTCTTGAATAATAATTTATTTAAAATAATTGATTAATAAATTCGATTTTTTAATATAAAAATTTAATTAGTTTTATAACCGTGGTTTTCACGGGTTATAAACTAGTATATATATATATATATATATATATATATATATATATATATATATATATATATATATATATATATATATATATATATATTGTATTTTTGGTTGTGTTAAGTTATTGATAAATGGTTAAAACTTGATTTAGTTGGTTGTATATGCACATGATAGATTTTTTTTAATAAATGAGTGTGTTGTAACCGAATGGAGAGAGATGATACAGATGGAGTTAGTATAAGTGATAAAAACATTCTTTCTTTTTGATTATTTTTTAATATGTTTTTTCTTTTCTTTTTTAATTATTTTTATAATTTAGTGAAATAAAAATTAGGAATCTCTCTCTCTCTCTCTCTCTATCTCTCTCTCTCTCTCTCTCATATTATTATCCTAAATTTTTAGTTTAGTGCTTTCCATATTCTCCTTATTTAAAAAAAAAATAGTACTGATAATGATAATTTAATTCAACAATCATATTCATAAGAAATCGTTGAGTAAGGTATCCTATAATTTTGAAGTCAACTTGATGTTATTATTTTTCAATAAATTTTCTAACTATCATTGTAGATATTTTTCATGGGTTTAAATTTTCTGATTATCATTGTAGATATTTTTCATGAGTTTCTTTCAATTTCTTTCATGGGTTGAAGATTTAAACTTGTTGCTGTTACCATTTTAGGATATTGATCTTTCATTGAGATAAATATATAAAATTTTACTTTTCAGTAGTAAGAGATCGTCTTAGTAATTAATATTTTGTTGGTTTAAAACTATAAGTAATCAATTATTACATTAATCATAAAGTAAATTTCCATTCTTGGGGAATAAATATGTAAATACTCATGAGATGATTATCAATACTTTGTTGAAATTCTTCTAAGGAAGTTTAGTTTGAGTTGACTAGTTTCTATTCATAAGATTCCTTATACATTATGAATCTAGTAACATATCTTACAAAGTTAGCAATTCTTCTTATTCTAATGGCAATTGGCTACTAATTACAATATAGAAACTTAAAAAAAAAGTCAAACATTGAATATTGAAGTTAGCAATTCCTCTTGCTTTAATGGCAATTCCTCTGCGTATTGATGAATATTGAAGATCTTCCTATTCATGAAACATGAAAGTATCGGGTACCTTCAATTAACTTGTCCAAAAGGCACTTCCATTTAAACTTGAAGAAAAAAACATACATATGATTTGATTAACTTGGAATATACGTGCATCCCATTAACCTAAAAATTAACCCCCTTTCCTACATCATTATCCACCACACCTATTATAAGCATGTCTGAATCTAAATCCCATCGATTGAAGATGAATATCAAAATCTTATATCCGATTAACCTAATTGAATTAATTCTAAATCCAATTGATTGTATATCTTGAGCACATCCATATCCCACATATGATTAAAATCGCACTTCTTTCTTATAAGAGTAATTGTGAACGTTTATGCTTTAAATGTGATAGACAACAACTAGAGGTTACTGAAATTATTCCCTCCCACCTCTTTCCATCGGAGACAACCTTCTATTAGTCTGAACTCTTTCTCTCTTGTGATCAGCCTCTAGTTTTTTCAGATGAAGGAATTGGGAAAATCTAATAAGAAGAACCATTGAAGATAAATGGGAAGTAGAGAAGGTTAAAGGGGAAGCTCTTGTAACATCTAAAATTTCAAACCAAAAATTTCGTTTTTAAATTTTGATAAAACATTGTTCATAGAAACCATTCCAAGAAAATCACAGTGTCAAATACAATCATCAGCAAAATATCAGAGTGTCCCAAAAATATCCAACATCATATACTGAAGGCGAATGTGTACAATCAAACCTTCGCTTTACCGTGATCCTTAGAAGTACTTGAATCACATCTAATCAACAAGTATAAGCATGAAGCTTAGTGACTTTCCTAAAATACCACATACAACATAACACATATAAAAACTATGGGTTATTAACAACCCTGGGTACTACCCGAAGTCTCATTGGGCACACAACACGCCCTGTGGGTTATTAACAACCCTGGAGACTACCTGAAGTCTCAGCACACACAAGGTAGCACATATCACGGTAATGACACATAGACCCAATTGTTCATCACACACACACACACACACACACATATATATATATATATATATATATATATATATATATACACACAAACACACACACACACACACTACCACACATGTAAGAATAAGTGAGGATACTTACTTTGCACAAATGATTGATAGAACTCACACCCGAACTACCGGAACTAGACTCAGCCTAATAATTACACAAAATAACCCTAATTAATAACTAAGGTAATTTTTCATACTTCACTATTCCCAAGCCAAGTCTAATCCATAATTTGGGCAAAAGACCATTTTGTCCCTCCTAATATCCAAAACCCTCAAAACTTGTCAAAAAGGCATACTTGGTCAAAAGTCAATGAAAATCAACGGCGGCCGTACGCACAAAGTGCACTTCTCTATGATGGGTGTAGGGCGTTAGGTAGGAGGAGTCAGGTTTGCAACTGGCTACGCTGAGTGTAGCCAGAAGTACGCTCGACGTATGCAACAGATTCTAACATTACACTATTTAGGGTCTTAATCATTAAGACACTCATTCAAACTTCAGAGTTTACCGTAAAGAGACATCTTAAACTGCAAAGTCTCTAAATTTAAGCCTTTTCACTGATATACAGAGCTAAAACCCAAAAGTCTAACATTTCACTTCACTAAAGACTCCATAACTCTTGCATGGGAGAAGGGAAAGGGCTAAGCTAATATTTTTATGACTCTAAACATCTTAAATGTATGAAAGGATAACTTAT
Organism: Lactuca saligna; assembly: GCF_052625555.1. Lineage (NCBI taxonomy): Eukaryota > Viridiplantae > Streptophyta > Magnoliopsida > Asterales > Asteraceae > Lactuca > Lactuca saligna. The sequence continues at coordinate 58,416,121 of NC_136419.1, read as the reverse complement.
AAGCTCTGTAGTATTCCATACTCACAAAGATCCATATATTGGGACAAAATGAACTCAAATCCAAGACAAACACGAGATCTATCAAAATAAGCTCCAAGGTTTGAACTTTATACCTAAAAAAGGTGGATAAGGAGACCACCACCTCTTGAATGATCTTACTTCTCTATCAAGAACACTCAAGAATCACTTTCATGCTTCAAATCTCACTCACAAAAGCTAGGGGTCAATTTTAGGGTTTGGAGTATATGGAGGCTGGTCATAAGAAGGTCCAAGATGGATTATGATGCTTAAATAGGGGTCATAACCTAAAAGATTAGGGTTTGGGGAAAGCATAAGTACACCCGACGTACATACATGTATGCCCCACGTACTCAAATGTTGACCCGTCACAAAATGTTGACTTACACTCAACGTATTGACCTCTTTTGCAAACTCTTAAAAACATAAGGAACTAAAAAAAAGAAAATACTCGACAACGGGTGTTACAACTCTGTTTTTTTTTCTAGATGAAGTAATGGGGCATATAATGAGTGTGTGTGTATGTATATATATATATATATATATATATATATATATATATATATATATATATATATATATATATATATATATATATATATATATATATGGTATGAGGTGTGAGGTGGAGGTATGATGGTTGTGGATTGGGTTTTTCTACTTTTTATTATTAAAATATGTAAATAGGTATAAAGAAAAAGGAAAAAGATATTAGAAATTTTATCTTTTTATATAAACCATGAACCACCAATACAACAAATGCAAACCACATGGATCGACCAAGTCAAAATTCAGTACTAGAACTAAAAACATAAATTTAGACGAACCACAAGAACCAAATATGTAATTTACTCAAATATTAATAATCATGAAAAGTGGACAATTAAAGAGATTAAATTACATAAATGGTCCATATGTCGTTGATTGTAGCCCTCAGTCGCTACTTCTTTACGGTGGCAAACCACCCCTTGATCAACATCATTGAAGTCCAACATCATCATATTCAAATCTTCACTATGGTTTAGACTATCTTTACATAATATTATCTATACCAAATCTTAGCTTCTTGTTCATTATTTTTCTATTTTAATTGGGATTATTTTTCGATTTTCTCTAAGCCACAACGACATCTATGTCATCATCGAGCATTGCCCTATTATTAAGTCCTACTATTTTAGTCTTTACCCTCATGAATATTTACTCACAATTTAGCTTTAAGTTGTTTGCTGATGGCTCGAAATACGAATTATGTCAAAACAAAGAAAACTTGATATGTACAAGGCTGTTAAAGTTCATGACCATATCACTAGTAAATTCCAACCTCACGGTGATGATGATGAGAACTGGGAAGCCAATGAGTATATGATAAAATCTCGATTTTTTTCGATTTTTTTTTGTTCAACTTGTGATCCTAATATTTTACAATAATATTTAGTGACAGTTATACCTTGAAAGACGTATGGAACAAGTTATATGATATATTCCTTAACAACATGTCATTAATTCTTCAACTACAAGTGCAATTCTGAAACACGAATAAAGGTTCTTCTTCGGTTACATATTTTTGCTACTCTCTAAAAAACTTGGCGGAGGCACTTGAAGACTGTGATTCTAAAATTGACGAGGTCGAATTGGTAATGAAAATACTTTGTCACCTTCATCTTATCACAATATTTCCAATGTGATTACCAATACAAATGCATTCCCGTATTTATTGAAGCTAAAAACATGCTTCTTATTCATTAGTCTCACGAAGAAACAAATTATCCATTCAGTGATATGTCGCTTACCTCCATAAATGAGATTCCACATATATCTACACTTTTAAACTCCTTTTTTTTTTTTTAATAATTTGGGTATTAAAATCTCTATATACAACACAAAAGTTAGAAAGTGAGTACAATTCACTAACCAATATACAATGACTCAAATTGAATCAAATTAAAACCATTGTTTGATTCTATTGTTGAGAATTCTTTTCATTGGTTTTCTTCTTGCAACTCTGAGATTAGGATTAGTTGGGTTTGTTGGTTGAACAACCCTATCCTGCCTTAACTCTTTGTATTTTGCTAGCTTCTTGCTAGCATTTTGATAGTTTTTTATATTATGTTGTATTCCTAAAAAAAGTGTCCTCTTCATTTAACCCAATTAAGATAAACATGGAGTAAGCTACCACTTAAGTAGAGGTTTAAATTTAGGGGTGTCAATTTATGACATGACACGAAAAAAATACACGACACGAAACGAAATCGGGACGAAATCAAAATTCGAATTCGTTTTCGTGTCGTGTTCGTGTCAAGTTTAAAAAACACGATGTCGTGTCGTGTCGTGTTCGTGTTTACAAATCCACACGAAATTAACACGATTGAGCATGTATTTGTCGTGTTTGTCGTTTTTATCGTGTTATATATGATTAAATATGAATTAAATAAAATAATAGTTATGTAATATTATCTTTGTCGTGTTGTGTCGTGTTGTCGTTTTTTAATTAGTTTGTTTTCGTGTTAGTGAAAAGAAACACGACATCGTGTCGTGTCGTGTTCGTGTTACAAAAAACCTTATCGTGTCGTGTCGTGTCAGACAAAAACACGACACGACGACCCGATTTGACAGACCTAGGTTTAATGACAAAATGAATGTGTCCATGTGGATGGTATGGGACTTATACGATCATTGGTAATTTAGTAGTATATACGTATGTTTTAACAAAAAACAAAAAAATGTTCTTACAATAGTTGTGTCACTTACCCATCTCCCATCAATATTTATTTGTGCATCATTACACATTAAAATTTTAGAATTGTGGCAATCATAAGATGAACTTTATTTTTTGGAGACAACTGCGTTCGTTTTTGTCAACGCTAATTATTGAATTAAAGATACAAAATCATACTAAAATTGTTATCATTATTAGGCCGGACGGAGTGGACCGTAGGGAAACCACGGGATCGGTTCCCGCATGTATACACATCGAACCGTGGGTGCGGGAAATGAGTCGTGGAAAGAGGGTGGGGGGAGAGAGTCCCCCACACACACTCTCTCTCTCTCTCTCTTATAACCATTGGTTGTGCGGTTTTTTTTTTTTTTTTTTTTTCAAACGGCTATATATATATATATATATATATATATATATATATATATATATATATATATATATATATATATATATATAGAGAGAGAGAGAGAGAGAGAGAGAGAGAGGTTCAAATGTTTTCACTATCTATTGTGTGCATGTATAACTAATTCCGGACCAATCATTTTAGTTATTTAAGAAAATAATTAATAAATATTAAATGCTGAAGATGTAATGAATATTCATTATATCTTCAACATGTAATATGCATTAACTATTTTCTTAAAATAAGTAAAATGATTGGTCTAGAATCAGTCATACATGCACACAATAAATAGTGAAAACAAAATAACCTAACCCTATATATATATATATATATATATATATATATATATATATATATATATATATATATATATATATATATATATATATATATAGAGAGAGAGAGAGAGAGAGAGAGAGAAGTGAATATACCCTTAAGGGTATATAAGCTTAGGTACCCAAACTCATCATACTCTGTCGTTTTGTATCATATAATACATTCTAATTGTTTAATGCTCTTATAATTTAACTTCTAACTTGATTTACTTCCAAAATTTTTATAAACTACACGATTATCTTCTTCTTACGTAATTTTCATTTTCAACTACAATATATATAGCTTAGTAGGTTTTTGGAAAAAAGATGTGATGTAAGAGAAATGTAATAGTGAAATTTCGAAAATCTTGAACGTAAATAAAGTTAGTAGTTGAAGTTTAAGAATATTATGATGGATATATCAAACAAAACAACGTATTATGGTGTGTTTGGGTACCTAAGCTTATATACCCTTAAGGGTATATTCACCTTTCCCATATATATATATATATATATATATATATATATATATATATATATATATATATATATATATATATATATATATATATATAATTTTTTCTTTCCCTTTTCTTAACCTATAAATACTCAAGCATTCTATCATTTTTTTAACCCATAACCTATATTTATCTCTAAAAAATATTATTCAAAATGTCATCATCTTCATCATCCGATTCGACGGCTGTAGAGGAGGCTAAGTTTATCGGTTCCGTCATGGCGAAAACGGTTGCATACTATCAAAACCGACTACTTGAAACATCACGTGCACGACCTAACCTAAGAAAGCCACCGTTACGTAGAAATCACGAAGCCGGACACGATCGCCTTATAGAAGATTATTTTATAGATGACGCCGTCTACGCTATAAAGTTTCGACGTCGGTTCCGGATGAGGAAGGAACTATTCTTACGTATTGTTGGCGATTTGGAAGGCCGCTTTCCATATTTCCAATGGAAAATAGATGCAAGGGAAAAAAAAGGTTTCTCTCCCATTAAAAAATACACGGCTTCAATTCGTCAGCTAGCATACGATATGGGCGCAAACAAATAGGATGAGTGTTTTAGGATGTAAGGGCGTACCGTGCGGGAGTCTGTGTACAAGTTCTGCAAAGCGATCTGTTTGGTTTATGGGCAACGATATTTGCGCAAACCAACTATCAACGATATCCACCAATTGTATATGGTGCATGAAGGCAAACATGGATTCCTTGGAATGCTAGGTAGTATCGGTTGCATGCATTGGAGTTGGTCATTATGCCCCAACGCATGGTGTGGTCAGTACATGAGAGGCGACCACAAAGAGCCAACGATCATTCTAGAGGCTATCGCATCACATGATCTTTGGATATGACATGCATTCTTTGGTCCAGCTGGTGCAAACAATAACATCAATGTGCTAGACCAGTCGCCGGTATTCAACGATATTTACCTTAGAAAGTCACATGATGTACCTTTTCAAGCAAATGGGGTAGCATATAAGCATGCATACTATCTTACTGACGGTATATATCATACCTTGTCTGTTTTTGTGAAATCGTTTACATGTCCTAACGACTCAAAAAGGAAAAATTTTAAAGAGGCGCAAGAGTCAACTAGGAAGGATGTGGAGCGAGCATTTGGTGTACTTAAGAGACGTTGGCAAGTACTAACGGTTGGGGCAAGGTCGTATGAGGTGAAAAGGTTACAACACATAATGTATGCATGTATCATATTGCATAATATGATTCTTGAAGACGAAGGAAGAGTGATATGCCGATACAACGAAAATCAAAATTTTCCAAATGTCGAAGGAGTAGCCGTTGGTAAACAAGAGTATAGGGTGAATATAAGAGAAGTACACAATCACGACATTCATCAGGCCATTCGTGCTGATTTGGTAGAGCATATTTATAGGGCTCATATTTAGCCCCCGTACGAGTTATCTCACAATGATTTGTTTGACGAATCAGACGGGGATTCTGATATGTTCGTCGAGAGTGAAGATTCCGACGACGAGAGTGACGCTGGGGAGAATGATGCAGACAATCAAGGCGATGACGAAGACGATGATTCCGAGTGACGTATCTAGGTTTAAATAAAATTAGGATATTAATTAATAACTTTTACTATGTTGTAGGTTGTTTGATTTCTTTTTTTTTTTTTTTTAATTTTTCTACTTATTTAAATATTAGGGTTAATGTAATTTTTATTTTAATTAATGAAATGCTTTTTATTTTTAATTGAATTTTACGTTTGATATTAATTTAAAAATTATAAATAAAAAATATATTTTATTTAATTAAAAAAAAAAAGTGAGGGAAGGGCTTCCCACCCATTCCTTGACTTTTAGGTGAGGGAAAAAGGGGTATGACCCACCAAAAGTGAGAGAAACTTCCCTCCCACACCCTCCGATCTTGTATATTGTATATCACCGCTTGAACAATTTAGAACTAGAGATGATACTACTTCAATTTGCTATTGAAATTCAAACCGTTGATACAAAAAGACTCCAATTGTTCACACGTTGCTTTCCCTTATATGTTAGATCTCACAATTTTATTTTTATAAACATCGACTATGATTTGATAAGCACATAGAGTCAGCTTAGTGTTGTAGGTTGAATCCTAAATCTTGAAAAAATATATATAACTCACTCATATTTTTTTCTTTCAATTTTTCACAACGATAGTTTTGTATTAACTGAATTTATTGTTGGTAAATTTAGCATCACATTTGTTTTAATGTGATTGGAATTAACATGTATGTCAATTTTAAACTATGATCTATACGAGGTTAGTGGTGCAGAGTACACTTGTATATAAGATAACTTTAATCTTAAACATAATAAAATGTCAGGGTTAAAGAAAGAGCCCATGTCACCTCAAACATCTATAGAATTTTGGATCTAGAATGCAAAAGAAACATGATCAGAGTGAAGGAAAGTTAACAAAATATGAAAATTTTGGGTATGCTCGAAGGCAACTCAAAGCTACCTTGCAACGTGGAGCCAAGTTGGGATATTTTTTCTACTGTTTAATTTGCATTTTTACTTTTGTCAATCTAATCAGATTTTGGATTAATCAGTATATATACTCATATTTCAATATTTCGGGCCTTCTCAAGATCTCAAATAACTATATATTCTCCGATAAAATACATTATTTTGTGCCTAAAACTTTAAGTGTTCTGACAAATTATCCCTAACGAATTTTTTTGTTAACACACATGTATACACAAAATATAAATACAAAAATGATACACACATGTTCCTTAAGAAATCCATGTTCGTTGATTATCACACACTATTTTCTCACCCCTTTTTCTAACGTTACTTATTTTCTTCCTTCATTTTGAGCAGATCATGTTAGTTTCTTTTATATGGGCTAAAGTTACACTTGAAAGTTGAAACTTACGACTTACAATCTTACATAAACAAAACCATTAGTTAATGTTTAATAATGTGTTGAACCGGGTTCGGCCCAATTCATACCCAAATGAGTAACAATCTCATGTGAGTCGTAAGGTTTCCTTATCTTTCCATTCCCCCCAATCCAATCCAAATACCAAAACTCCGTAACCCCACAATAGAAAGCGATGCTTTGAATATCGTGAAGCGCATATTATTTTGCGTTCGAAATTGATGTAAGGTGTTTGAATTACAACTCACCCATTCTCATTTCTCACACCCTGTTTAATATTTATTTCAAGCCAAAAATATAAGCAAATAAAATACTTAATTTTATCATTTTATCAAATAAATTTCTTAATTTTTAATAACTAAGATATTAGATACAATAAACTTTTTTATTATAAAGTTGTCACTCTATCCTTTTGATGTTTATTTCAATATAATAATAAAACAATCAATGCATGTTTCTTTTATTAATAAAATCATCACTTTAATATGAAATTATGAATTGTATATTTATTGGTTTAAGATCAAAACAACTATCTTAACTTTATTTTAAACTTTAGCCGAATATATTTTTTAATCAACTAATATTAATACGTAAAAAATTTACAATTAAAATCCAAACATTTTTTTTTTTCCTTTTTTTGACCATCAACTATTGTGTAATGGGTTACATTATGATTATATATATAAATTAAATAAAAAATAAATAAATTATATATTATGATTGGTGATGGATTCAAAGGTTGGTATTTATTTATTTCATAATTTTGGAATTAATTAATTTGTAATAGCTTAAAATACGTGAAGGAAATAGGGAAAAGAGGGAAAGAGTTTACAACCAAAGATTTGAGAGAGGGTGAGAGAGAAAGAGTGGTGCAGCTCGTCGGACTATCTTCTCCTCCACCTCCGTTTCCATCTTCATAATTTCTTCCGAAAAACATCAAATCGTCTTAATTTTGTCACGATTTTGAGGAATTAGGGATTTGTGAAAGGAAGAATTAATCAATGTCGAACAACAGGTGGAACTGGGAGGTGAGTGGTTTTGAACCGAGGAAATCTCCGGCGGAGCAGCCACCGTCTGTTCCTGCTCCTGCTCCTATTGTTCGGAGATACTCGATCTCTACTCCGTCAATTGTAGCACATTCGGAACTCATTTCTAAACAGTCTGTTGCCACCAAGCTTCATAATTTGAAGGATAAGGTCAAGGTAAATTATCTTTACTCCTTACTAATTTAATTTTCCTGCTAATACAACTCTCAGTGCTCTTTGAATCTGATTTATTGCTTAAAATGCGTCACGGTTTTTACTCCTTGTGACTATAAAGTACTGTGCAAATGGAGTAGGCATGCCAAATGTGCTAGATTAAGGCTATGTAAGTTAACTTGCTTTTAAATTAAACAACTTGGCCACACCTTTCATGGTAAAATTGAATGGCTACTTGGGCAAAGTGTACCAGATTTTCACTTAATCCCCCATAAGTACAGATATCTGTAAGTTTAGTGTCTGAAGAAGCATTGTAGATGGATTAATGATTAATCTACAAAATTGAGGAACTTTTGGGACTAATATCATAGTCATACAGTATTTATTGCAAATTACTTGTGGAAGACATAGTAACCACAAAATTAATAGACTTTATCCTTGCTGTTTGTGCCTTATGATTGTTATGTAGTAACTGTTCTGTTTGAATATTCACATGCCCTTTTGACATGAGTTAAATTACTATACTACATTGACAGCATGCCAAAGAAGATTATGTAGAGTTGAGACAAGAAGCCGTTGATCTTCAAGAGTACTCTAATGCAAAACTTGATCGAGTGACACGATATCTAGGTGTTCTTGCTGATAAGACCCGTAAGCTAGGTATGAATGACATTTTACTTCACTTTCTGGATTTAGTTTTACAAGATAAGTACTTTATAAATATGTACTTTGATTTGATCTTTTTCACACAAATTGCGACTCTTGTATGATTTGTAACCTATACTGTTTCCTAGTTAAGTTTCTCAAATCTTTTTCTTTTTTCTTTCCCTTACTCATTTCATTATATCTTCTTGAATTGTCAAATTGTTTTCATTCAAGCTGATACATGGTAAACACCAACAATTTCTTTGATCTCATTTTCAGATCAGGCTGCTCTTGAAGCTGAAGCTAAAGTTGCCCCACTTTTAAATGAGAAGAAAAGGTTGTACAATGAGCTATTAACTGCTAAAGGTAAGCATGATTTCGTCATGCATCTTCTATGGATTGTAAGATAACTTTGTGTAAAATATGATAAGCACATGTTTTACTGTTAATCCATCTGTAGTTCAACCCGGATACTTAATAAGTTTTTTTAGTCTATAAAGTTATAGACCCCAAAATGTTAAGTTGGAAGTCTGTACTCAAAATGGAAATTGAATGGAAGTACATACCATTTGCATACAGTTAATAATTATAAGAATCATAATAGATATACTAATAATAATAACAATAAATGAATTAACTTGTAACATTTTGTTTTCAAGATACATACCGTGATTACAGTTTGGAGTATATCATTAAGATCCGTTGTTATTAACATTTTTATGCTAAAAAATCAGCCGTTTTTAAGTTTTGTCACATAAATTTGTTATAGTGAAAAGTTTTTTGCTGTCATAAATTTAGTCATGTGTATAATATTGTTTGATAATCTCCGAAAATGTAACTGATTTTACTAGAGCAAACAACTATGATGTCAACTTTTTTGGTAAAAGAAACATATATTATCAAAATAACAATCAATTGGGTTTGGAGTCCTTCAACAAGGGTAAAATAGTCATTTTGGTGAAAGTTCTCTTCATCTGAAATCTTCATCCATAAATTCAGGAAACATAAAGGTCTTTTGTAGAACAAGACCACTTTTTGAAGATGAAGGCCCTTCAGTTGTTGAGTTTCCTGATGATTATACTATACGAGTCAATACTGGTGATGATGCTGTCTCAAACCCTAAAAAAGATTATGAATTTGACAGGGTTTATGGACCACATGTTGGACAAGGTATACCACATTTCCATTAAACCTTTTCTTTTATGATAATTATGGTTATATTGTTTAAATAACATGATGTCATCTTTTCATGTGGCAGCTGAATTTTTCACAGATGTTCAACCGTTTGTCCAGTCAGCATTAGATGGACACAACGTGTCAATCTTTGCATATGGTCAAACATGTTCTGGAAAAACACACACCATGGAAGGTTCTAGCCATGATCGAGGCTTATATGCAAGATGCTTTGAAGAGTTGTTTGATGTCTCCAACTCAGATACAACTTCAACTTCAAGATTTAACTTTTTTGTTACAGTTGTTGAGCTTCATAATGAACAGGTTACACCCTTTACTTTTTATATAATTACTTATATGGGTATGTCATTTTCTTTTAAATATACTTTGGTTTTGATACTTATCTTCTGTTTTGTAGATGAAAGATTTGCTTTCAAAGTCAGAGAGTGGTCAAGGTCAACCCAAGGTTGACCTTGTACAGGAAAAGGTTGACAATCCACTAGAGTTCTCTAAAGTCATCAAAAGGGCACTTTTGAATAGAAGTGATGACAAAAACAAGATCAATGTTTCTCATCTGTATGTGTACAGTTTCTTCTTTTGTTTTCATTTATTCATTCCAAACAAGAATCTGAAAAGCTTTTTGGTTTATTATTTTGCACAGGATAACCACGATACATATATATTATGACAATTTGATCACTGGAGAAAATTTATATAGCAAACTTTCTCTTGTTGACTTAGCTGGAAGTCAAACTTTAGGTCTGGAAGATAACAATGGGGACCACACAACCGATGTGTTACATGTCATGAAATCACTTTCTGCGTATGTAATTTATAATTTTGATTTCTTTATGTCCCACTACTTGACTTTTTGACTTTTTGACTATCTATGTTTGTAGATTGGGAGATGTATTAGCTTCATTGACTTCCAAGAAAGAAGATGTTCCTTATGAGAACTCAATGCTTACAAAACTTCTTGCTGATTCACTTGGTATTCTTGATTCTGGAAATATTACCTTTTTTTGGAATATTTAAAACTGCCATTTTTTACATTGTCTTTTGTATATTTGTCATCATAGGTGGAAACTCAAAAACTCTGCTCATTGTAAACATATGTCCAGATGTTTCAAATTTGTCTGAAACATTGTCATCTCTGAATTTTGCTTCTAGAGCTCGAAATTCTGTACTGAGCCTTGGGAACCGAGATACCATTAAGAAGTGGAAAGATACTGTAAGTTTGTAAAAATGACTATTTTGCCCTTGTCTTTTACATTGAGGAGCCTTATTTTTGTTCTCTCATATAGGCAAATGATGCTCGTAAGGAGTTTTATGAAAAAGAAAAAGAAAGTCTTGATCTGAAACAGGAAGTTGTGGGACTAAAACAAGCACTTAATGTTGCAAATGATCAGTGTGTGTTATTATTCAATGAAGTTCAGAAAGCCTGGAAAGTTTCTTTTGCACTTCAGTCAGATTTAAAGGTTTGTGAGTTTTAAAAAAAAATGTATTTTTAATTTTTCATTATGTGTTAAGTTTTTCTCATTTTGTTAATGTTTTCCATTACAGGCAGAGAATATTAATCTTGCTGAAAAGAATAAAACAGAGAAGGATCAGAATAATGATCTGAAAAGTCAAGTTGGTCAACTAGTCAACCAAGTGCAAGAGCAGAAATTACAGTTACAACAACGTGATTCAACAATCGAGTCTTTACAGGTTTAAATTTGCTAATATTTCATTTCCATTATTGATCTATGATGTTATTTCATATATATGTTTATGGGGCTTTTTGTAATTTCACATTTCAGGCAAAACTAAAAAGCTTAGAGGCACAACTGAATGTAACACTTCAGTCCAAAACAAGCTTAGACTCAAACTCAACAAAAGAAGATATTGAATCTACATCTGTTTCCAAGAAACTTGAAGAAGAACTTCAGAAACGTGATGCCCTAATTGAGGTAAACTAAACACAACAATAATAATAATAATAATAATAAATAGAAATGAAAAATCCAACAATGGAGATAAATGTTTTTTTCAGAGGTTGCATGAAGAAAATGAGAAGCTTTTTGAGAGATTGACAGAGAAGGCAACTTCAATGGGAAGCCAGCTGGCATTAGGAGCACCACCCAAAATTCAAAACCAGGCCAATGAAATTGGAAGGTGAAATCATTATTATAGTTTCAAGATTATTCTTTTTGTGTAATTACATTTTAACACTATTTTGGATTTATTTATCTAACTTACAGGAATGACATTAATAACAAAGAACATACAACAACAGATGTTGTCCCTTTCTCCCCTAAAAAACCTGATGGAACTCTAGCATTGGTCAAACCTGGTCAAGATAAGATTAAGTCAACCCCAGCAGGAGAATATCTCACATCTGCTTTGAATGAGTTTGACCTAGAACAATATGATGGCCTTGCTGCTATTTCTGATGGAGCAAACAAACTACTAATGCTGGTATAATTCACATATTTCTGAATTTTGAAACACTTTCTTGAATAAATTACATTTTTGGTCCCAAAAAATGTTTTTTCTTGCAATTTTTGTCCTTATTTGAGGTTCTTGTAACGTTTTTGGTCCCTTTTTCAAGTAAAATGACTATTTTTGGTCCTTGGGTATATCTTATTTTTACAATTTTAGTCCCAAAAAGTTCTCTTGCAGTTTTTGTCCTTATTTGAGCTTCTTGGTCTCCTTTTCAAGTAAAATTACTGTTTTTGGTCTCTGAGTATAGCTGATTTTAACAATTTTGGTCCCAAAAATAGTCTTTGAATGGGAACAAGGACCAAATCTACAAGATAAATTTTTTTGGGACCAAAATTGAAAAAACAGCTATACCCAGGGACCAAAAATGTAATTTTCTTCAACTTGTGTAAAACATTTGAATGTTGCAGGTTTTGGCGGCTGTGATTAAAGCAGGTGCTTCACGTGAACATGAAATACTTGCTGAAATAAGAGATGCTGTTTTTGCATTCATAAGAAAAATGGAGCCACATAGAGTAATGGACACCATGCTTGTTTCCCGTGTCAGAATTTTATACATAAGATCATTGCTAGCAAGGTCACCCGAGCTTCAATCCATCAAGGTAACAAACTCACCGTTATTTATCTAAAATGACATTTTTGCCCTTAAGATCATGGAAGTAATTCATTGATATTTTATAGGTTCCTCCTGTTGATAGATTTCTTGAAAAGCCTATAAGTGGAAGAAGCAGAAGTTCCAGTAGAGGCAGCAGCCCTGGAAGATCTCCTGTGAGATACGATTCAAGTTTCAAGAACGCGATAATCGATGACCATTTTCTCGGGTTTAAAGTAAATTTAAAACCAGAGAAAAAGTCGAAATTGTCCTCGGTTGTGTTAAAGATACGTGGAATTGATCAAGAATCATGGAGACAACATGTGACTGGTGCTAAACTTAGGGAAATAACCGAAGACGCGAAAGCGTTTGCAACAGGGAATAAATCCCTTGCTGCCCTTTTTGTCCACACGCCAGCTGGTGAACTGCAACGCCAGATCAGATCTTGGCTTGCCATGACCTTTGACTTTCTTTCGGTCAGTGGCGTGGATGCTGGTGGTGGGGTCACCGGTCAGTTAGAGCTTCTTTCTACCGCCATCATGGACGGTTGGATGGCGGGCCTTGGTGCTGCAATGCCGCCCTTGACCGATGCCCTCGGTCAACTCTTGACTGAATACGCAAAACGCGTTTACAACTCTCAACTCCAACACCTCAAAGTAAATTTCAACTTTTGTCATTTTACTTCCAACATGGACCAAAAATGTTACATGAACCACAAATAAGGACCAAAATCGTAATTTACTCTTGTCAGGATATTGCGGGGACATTAGCAACCGAGGCAGCAGAAGATTCGTCACAAGTAGCAAAACTACGTTCAGCTCTAGAGTCTGTTGATCACAAGAGAAGAAAGGTAAAATGAGTAAATGACTATATTGTCCTTTCTTCAATTTACTTAAATAACTTGTTTTGTTAATGAATTGTTTTGATTAGATTCTACAACAAATGAAAACTGATACGGCACTGTTAACATTAGAAGATGGTGGATCACCTGTCCGGAATCCTTCTTCTGCAGCTGAGGATGCCAGGCTGGCGTCTCTAATTGCCCTTGATGGGATTCTGAAGCAAGTCAAGGTTGTTACATTACATATTATATAATAATATAAGTTTTTTATTTTAAAAAATTGATGAGAATTTTGCGATGTGTTAATGTGATAGGAAATAATGAGGCAATCTGCAGTTAATATAATGAGTAGAAGCAAGAAGAAAGGATTGGTTACAGGATTAGATGATCTTTCAGCACAATTATCTTCACTTCTTGAAATTGATCATCCATGTGCACAAAGACACATTGCAGATGCTCGTCGTGTTGTAGAGGTAACTACTAACTACTAACTACTAACTACCCTTTTTTTTTTAAAAAAAAAATATTTTTTTACACGAATTCTGTTTATTTTTTTTAGTCAATTGTGGAAGAAGATGATCAGCCGCCACAAGGCCCATCGCGGGCTATTTCCGGCGAACATTCCGGAAATGAAACGGAGGTGACACAATGGAATGTGTTACAGTTCAACACCGGATCAACATCCCCTTTCATCATAAAATGTGGAGCAAATTCACATTCAGAACTTGTAATCAAAGCAGATGATCGTGTTCAAGAGCCAAAAACAGGTGAAATTCTTAGAGTGGTCCCACGCCCTACTGTTCTAGAAAACATGAACTTGGAGGAGATTAAACAAGTGTTTGCGAAGCTTCCGGAAGCTTTATCCCTACTGGCTTTAGCTAGAACAGCAGATGGAACCAGGGCTAGGTATTCTAGGTTGTACAGAACACTAGCCATGAAGGTTCCAGCTTTGAGGGAGTTAGTTGGGGAGCTTGAGAAAGGTGGTGGCCTCAAAGATGTTAAGTCATGATCATTGTTGTGGGCTTATGTTTATATGGTTATTAATTAATTAATATTATACTATATATCTGTTATGTATGTGTGGCAAATGGCAACTCTAGGCTGTATTTTATTGCAACGGCTTAACTTGTGTTTGAGAAATCTTTCTTTTCTCCTCTCTTTCTTGAAGTTGATAAGTTGGCACTCTTTTAAATTACGTTGGTTGTGTTTCTAGACAAGTTTTAACAAGGATTTTGTACGGAAGACGAAATGAGAGAATTTGAAAGTGATTTCCAGTACATTCTCGTTGAACAATATGCCACCAAAATTTTGGAAATATATGAATTTTGCATCTGAATTCACTTTGAGATCATCATCTGCAAGTGCACACCGGTACTACATGCCGTCATTGGAATGAAAAATAACATACAGAAAACATTCACTTTGAGGTACTAGCGTCTCTGTGTATGTGCATAGACTACTAGGGAAGATGTCGAGTATGCCAAGAAGGAACTAATATACGAGTCACCAAAATATGTGAAATGCTATAAACATGACAAACGTCCATGAGCAAAATCAATCTATCCATACACAACTATCCCTTGACTGTCTGTCATCTTAAAATTAAGATAAATGCATTGCATTCTAAAGATATATTCCCTCTATATAATAAAAAGGATACAGCAACCAATGGAGGACAACTGGTAGGTATTCCGGGGGTCCCGTGCCACTATTCGATTTCGACTTCAAAGAGCAAATTTCGTTATTTATTTATATTTATATTTATTATTATTTTTTTTTTAATTTTTTGTATTACGTGCAACTACAAAAAATTATTGTGCAACTATTGGTAGATTCAACATAAATAAATACGATGCAGAAAAAAGAAAAGAATGAGGAGATTTGTTGACTTCCGGCCTCTATATTGAATACCGAGTAATAGTGGCGATGCCTGTTGCCGCAAAAGGTACGGATTGTTGCCGCTAATACCTTTAGCGGTGACATGTCGCTATAAATGAGTCGCCGGTAATACTTCGTCAATAATGCACACCTCGTCGCTGCTAATAGTGTATCGTCGCTGCCATTGGTTTGTCGCCGCTAAAGCCTATATGTTGCCGCTAATACTCCGATGTCGCTGCAAAAAGGGTTGCCGCAAAAACAATTTTGGTTTTTACTTTTTTTTTTTTTTTTTTTAAATTTAGCATTAAATTTATAAAAAACAATATAACATTAATAAAATCTGACAAATTTTTATAGAAATATTAATCCATACACAACCAATCCAAAATATTAATCCATACCACATCATTTCATAAAATCCTGAAGTCATTTTTCCAAATTACAAAACATTTTGTAAAATCCTAAAGTAATTACTCATCCTCATCATTTCCTTCATTGTTATCTGGTGGCGGCAATGAGCGAAGCCACTATTCAAATGCTGCAGAACAGGCCAGGTCCTTTACTCCTTTAGTACTGTTTGCAGCATTTCTAACTACAAAGAAAACAAAATATATTACCAACATATCATAATAGCATTATACTTTCCAAAAATTACCAAAATAAACAACTCCAACATATGTAACTATAACTAATATATCATCATAGCATTCTATTTTCCAAATACACAACATATAGCATTTACACTTAAATATACATCATTATAGCATTCTACTTTTGAAATACACAACATATAGCATTTACTTAAACATACATCATACACAACATATCATTATACTATTTTACTTTCCATTATAACATTTACTTTCCAAAAATTACCAAACTACAAAATATCAACATATCAAACCATAACCAACATATTATTATAGCATTCTACTTTTCATTATAGCATTGGACTATATACAAAACAAACAATTACCAAAATATCATTATAGCATCCTACTTTTTTTTCGTTTTTCCATTATATCATTATATTTTTCAACTTAAACGAACAATTACCTATGATTGTGGTGGTTCTTGTGTCATTGGTTGTTCCTAATCGTACATAGACATAACAGTAGGAGGTTTACGCTCAATGCCTCTAATATGTCCGCGTCAAACACCCAATATTCTTTCAAAACAATTTTTTATATCAGTGGGTGTTAGACCACTTGCTTTATAAGAAGCTTGGGTTCGTTGGTTGATCTCCTGGAGTAAAGCATTTTGTATTTTTAAAAAATAATAAAAATCATCAAAATTAGATTACTAAATACCTTTGATGATATAAACACTTATATGAAAGTACAAATTAACCACTTACGTATTGTTGCTCAACTACAGGACTACAAAATACACCTTGGCGATTGGAATTAGCCTTACGAAAAGTTTTGATTATACTGATATCCTATTTAACATTAAAAATTAGATTACTTATACTTTAAATAAACATTTAAATATATCATAACTTACTTCTTTGAAACATGCATTGCTGTACGAGCTCGACCCCCCTCTGTTTACAACTAGTTGTTTTGTACGGACTTCTGTGTTTGATGCCGAACGCCTTAAAAATTCTGGCGTTTGAAAATGTTCGACTTCCTTCGCTTAATTTTCACGTGACATACCTTGGGGGGGGGGGGGTTGTTTAATGCGGCTGTGATATCTGCATCCTCCAGATTTCCTTAAAATAAGAATGAGCTTTACTTTTTCGGCCTCTGTAACTTCTGCAAGACTCGAATCAATGCTTCGCAACAGTTGAGCACACTCTGGATCTAAGTTAACCTTATCCAAATCATAGAGGCGGTGGTTGAGTGATTATCTGTATAGTTTGCGGATGGTTGTTGTCTTCCCCGAATGGTGGACAAATCGCGGTTTGGGCATTAGGATGGAATATGACCAATCCCACACCTATTACAAATGCCATACATGGTGTTTTCGTTAGAAGCCCAATTGAACTGATTTGAATTTCGTTGTCCTCCTCCGTGATTACAATTTCCACATCCACCACGGTTACAAGACCCACCTCGGTTTCTGTTGTTACTATGAGATCCATAGTTGTTTGTGTAATATGCTTGAGGAGTCTATGTAAATGATGCAGTAGGCTTAGGCTGACGAGACACAAGATGTTGTATGGCTTGAATTGTATTTGTCATAAGAGAGCTCTGGTGGTTGTGTTGACAGCAAAGGCTTGAGCCGGAGGAACCTTGGAAACTGGTTTATGAACCAGAAACTCATGATTAGCCAAGAGTGTCGGACGTTCATAGAAGACAGTGGTAAACTTCCTGAAAAAAAGACTTTATTTGACTCCATTGTACTCATCCCAAAGACCTGCAACAACTAACATAACAATATCTTTGTTTGACATCGGCTGTCCAATATTAGCAAGAGCAGCAACATACTCTTGTTCTCTAGTGAGACAGGCTGCATAAGTCTCATCACCCTTAATTTGTATCTTTAACAATTGTGTTTTTAACAGAAATTCCCTTGATGACATGTTAGGCGCATAACCACGTTCAAGGGTTAGCCAGAGATCACAAGAAGTTATACCTTGGACATGTTGGAATTGTGCTTCTGATATGGTTGATATGAGAAGCATACAGACATGTACATAATTTGAAATCCATATTGAATTACTAGGATTGGATGTAGTGGTAATGGGATCTCCTTCTTTACCTGGTGTTGTTACCAAAGGTGTAGGGCATGAGATTGTGCCATCAACATAGCCAAAAAGATTGTTAGTGATGAGAAACGGTTGAATCGTAGCTTTCTAATATCCATAGTTTGTACGAGAAAGAGTGAAACCAAAATTATGGGAGTTGTGAGATGTATTTTCTGCTGAAGAGAATGCAGTGAGAGTAGTCATGATGAAGAGAAGTAGCAGAAAAAGGTGGTGGTAGCAGGTGGTAGGCGGCAACAACAGGGAGGCAGGTGACGGCTGGATTAGGGTAGGAGGTGCCGATTTTTAGAGAGAGGATTATTGGCTCCGATACCAAGTTAAACTTGGTAATTGTATATTGTGTTCATTAAGTGAAAATATTACAAAGTATATATAGATTACACATTTACACAAAGGACCTTCTAATATAAACATTTATCTAACACTCATCCACCTAACCAAGCCAAGGCCAACATGGGTAACAATTTTACCATATTTGTAGATTATGAAAATTTGTCAAAACTCACTGAATATCAAATAACTTCCATTTATCTACATTTGAACTTAGGTCCAAATACTATTAATTGGACCATTTTTCCTTTTGTTAAAAATGGATTTATGCATGAAACAAACTCTGGCAATGAAAATAACTTACTAAAATAACTTGGCCTTGTTTCAAATAAAAAGAACTTGGCTAATGTTGTAAATAAAAAAATATGTTGCCATTTATATGATTTTTATGGATATTTGTTATTTATTTCATAATATGTATAAACGTTGCCTAAAAAACACCATCTGGAGCATGGATTGAGCATCAATCAAATGAAATGAGTCGCATTATTTCACAAATGACTCATTCCATTTTCTAAAGAAAAATTTTCTTTCCAACAGAATATTAAACTGTTGTTATGCTTCACTAGAAAAAATATCACAACCTGCAGGTGAATTTTGATTTTGAAGTTCAATTTGTGGCTGAAAAAGAATATACTTGTTTTTTTCTTAATTAACTGCATAATTTAAAATTTACCCAATCAGTGAAATTAAATTGCTTTTGTATATGAAACAATTTTTCAATAGAAAACAGTTTTTGCAGTAATATTAAAACAAATGGGAACATTATAATCTCATATTAGTTTCACTTTGGCATTTCCACGAACAATGCATGCATTATTTATGCATTAGAAACAAATAAGAATAAAGAAGCAAAGAAATTGAGAAATACCTTGTAAATCAAAATCGAAAAGCTGCTTTTTGCTGGTATTGGTGTTTTTGTTGCTTTTGATTTAGAAAAAATTGCATCAACCCAAAATTTTGAAAGACCATCTACAATAAACAACAAAATAAACATAGCAAATTATAGAAATCTAAAGACTTTAAATACCAAAGGGCCAATGGCCTAGCGGTAAGGAGTGACTCTCTCATATGAGAGGTCATGGGTTTAAGTCTTGGTAGAGACATATGTGGTTATTTAGGAGTAGACTAGTTAGTTTTTCGTTAAAAAAAAGAATTTAAATTACAAAGTTTGTGGTTCTCTCGGGTTTCTCTTGAAAAGCCTTACCTCCCACTCTCTTTTAACAAAACAAACTGAAAGTGCTTGTTTGGTGGTGAAGACGAAACATGGTGAGAGACGAAAACACACATAAAAAAACTGGTCTATTTCTTCCGTGAAGTAAGGTTTAGGGTTCGCTTGCTGAGAAAATTGGTGGTCTCGTTGTCAGTCCATGTATGGAATGAAATGTGGTAGCAGTGGATAGAGTAACGACTTCGAGAGTTCCAATAGTAGCAGGCGAACATCAAGAAAAGTAAAATCTGAAACGTAAAAAATCTGAAAACCCTAAATCACAGGCTTAGAGCAACCATAAAAACGAATCGAAGAAAAGAACATAAGGAGAACGGAAAACCAATTGAAGAACGAAATAAGTGAAAGGAATTGAGGAATGAAAGAAGTGAAAGGAAATACAATGATGAAAGTGAACGAAGGGGGTAGATATAAGCATAATTTTAGAAGCGATGGATTAAGGGAACAACCAATGAACGTCATGTACAAAGGCTGTAAGGATGTTATGACTGAAGCTGGTGGAGAAAACAAAACCGGTTAGAAAGAATGAAGAAGAGGATTAAAGTTGTATTTGAGGCGGTGAATGGTTAAACTTGATGGGTTTTGAGCACTATAACAATCCTATGGTGCACATACAACCCTAATGCTTTGGATCTATGTTTTCTTAAGTTATACATGCAAATTTTCATTTTTCCAAAGCATGAACCCTAACTAGCATACAATATAGAGATTTACAACATAAAACAAGTTAGATGAATACCTCTTTGTTGTACCTTGTAGAACTTGGTCTTCCAAGAGCTTATTACCTCAAGTGTGATACCTTAAATGAGTTACAAACACCAAAAGCAAGAGGAGGCTTATGAGAGAGAGGTTAGGAAGCACTAAAATCGACTACGGTTTCACCTTGGAAGTCTTTTCCGATTTTAGGGAGATTGGGGTTACATTTATAGTGCGAAATTCCTAGGGTTTCATACATAAAACCCTAATTTACCTAAACCTTTAGCTATTCCAATGATCCATATGATAGGCTCTTTGGACTAACTCTTCATGGACTCTCATATAAATTTAGCCCATCTCTAATCAACATGGATCATTAGCCTAAACTATAAGTATTACTGATTACCTAATTAGTCCTTGTAAATTTAATCAGTCACATTTAATCACTAAATTAATTCCAAATTAATTCTTGATCAATACTAATTAAATAATATGATTTCTCAGTTAATATATTATTCATATAATATATTAATAAATCACAAATAACCTCTTTCTCAAATATCTATCCTATCAAATTGCTCCGGTGAAGGCAACCCAAAAGGACCATGCTACTATCAGGTTAAGTACATACCAATTATAGTTATGAGTTTAGACACCTAATCCAACAAAACTAACCTTTTTGGTCACCCGATGAACAGTACCCGAGTTAGGTATTGTTCATATGGGGCTTCTATTTATATATATATATATATATATATATATATATATATATATATATATATATATATATATATATATATAATGCAATTATAAGTCGCAAAAAAGGTTATTCAAATTGTCAAAGTTTACAATTTAATTATTAAAACAGCTGATTGTTTGTTTTTTTACTATATTTTTAGGCACGATTTTGATTATATAGATACAAAACGCCTAGTATTAGACAAAACAATATCGGTTTCCTTTATATGTTCTTGCACATAAAACATAATATGCAATTTAATTTATATGAAATTGTACAAAAATATCAATTAAGTTGAACGTGAAGGCAGAAATAGAATATAAAGTTGCCTAGTCATTTGCCTACTAGCTGCCTCATCTAAATCTTTGTCAATCCTTGGTCTTTCATTAGACACAAAGTAAGTTCGACCATCTGCTGGTTATTTAAAATGTAACATTAAAAAGTAATATTTTCATTAGTTTTAAATAACCAATAGATGGTCGAACTTACTTTGTGTCTAATGAAAGACCAAGGATTGACCAAGATTTAGATGAGACAACTAGGAGGCAATTGACTAGGCAACTTTATATTCCCTTTCCGTCCTTAGGTTCAACTTAATTGATATTTTTGTACAATTTCCTATAAATGAAATTGCATATTACGTTTTATATGCAAGAACATATAAACGAAACCAATATTGTTTTTGTCTAATACTAGGTGTTTATCTATATAATCAAACTAGGTGTGAGATCCATGTATTAAACTATTTGAGAACTTTGAATTTATAAGAAAATAAAAAAAATAATGAATTATTATAATAGAAATGTTTTTTTTTTATCTTTTAGATTTAAACAAAGTAAATAAAATAAACTAATGAACTTTAATTTTGAAAAATTTGAAATTAAAAGGTAAGCTCATTAATGAAATTGATATATATTTATTATAATTATTATATTAAATATTATGTGAAATTTAATAAAATAAAAAAAAACTTATAAAATGACATGTGGAAAAAAATTAATTCAAAATAAACATAAAATGATATTTAGTAAATTGAATGAGAGTGTGATAAGTAGCAAAAAAAACTTTCATTTATTAAAGAAGAGGATATATATATATATATATATATATATATATATATATATATATATATATATATATATATATATATATATATATATATATATATATAATTGACTTATCGATATAACATAGAGAGCGCATTCCTATGCCACTGCAAGAATTTGTTTTATTTATAAACATCTTAAAAACTATACATAATAAAATATAAATATGATGTTATTAATTATTAGATAATTCAACGGTTGAATTATTATAGCAACATAAATATTTTTCCATTCGATAGACTGTGATGATTTATATTAACACTAAAGTTGTAAAATAGTAGACATGATATTTGTAAAAATTCCGACTAGTATTTGATTAGTTTTTAGATTGTACTTCAAAATATTTAATATTTTTTAGAAACATCAAAATCGCACGTATTTAATTTGCTAAATTAATTTTTTTTATAGAAATCTTAATAATTATAATTAACAAAACATAAACTTGATTTTATTAATTATCAAATATTATAACTGTAGAATTGTTACAATTACTATATGTTGCAAATAAAGAAATATAGAAATTCAGATGAATCATAAACAGTTTTTCATCCAACAGACTGTGATGATCTGCTTTGACGCCAAAGTGGCAAAATAGTAAGTATTGTATATGATATATGTAAATAGATGTTGCTAGAACAAGTTAAAAATTCTTAAATTAACCGGTCGTTAAAATTATAAATTTAAAATGATAAAATATATCATAGTAAAAATAAACTTTATTGAAAATGAATTTAAATTTATAATGATAAAATACAAAACGTTAACATTTTAATATATATATATATATATATATATATATATATATATATATATATATATATATATATATATATATATATATATTATAATAATAGTATTAGTAGGAGCCATTAAAATGATTAAGGGCGTGTTTGGTACGGAGCTTTTAGAAGCGTTTGGAAGCTTCTAGCTTTTAGCTTTTGACAAAACGCTCTAGTTTAAACAAAAAGCTTCGTTTGGCAGTACGAGCGTTTAGCTTTTAGTTTTAACAAAACGCTCCGATATTAAAAGCTACTTCATGTAGCTTTTAACAAAACACTCCGGAGCTTTTGAAATCAATTTCCATAATTACCCTTAAAAATATATTTATATATATATTTTATTTTTAATCAATTATCCTTTTATGTAATTTTATATATTTCAAAAGCTTCTAGCTACTTTTGCCAAACATTCATATAACAAATTAAAGCTACAGCTTCCCGCTACCAGCTACCAACTACACGCTACCAGCTACCCACTACCAGCTAACCGCTACCCGCTTCCAGCTAACAGCTACTTTTGCCAAACACGCCCTAAGTAATATATAAAAGTTTACAAAGTAGAAGGGATAAATTATAAATCTAATGTCTATTAGAAGACTGTAAATAAAAATTTGACAAATAAGGATTAAAAGTGATCACTTTCACGAAAAAATTACTGTAGCTACACAAGTCTATGCCAATACACCAAAAATTCGTGGCTTTCAAAAACCTTGTTGATCGCTTTCAGTTGTCCGTCATGTCATTTTGGTCTTTTCAAGAGTTGAAAGACTTGCAAAGTAAATGTTGATGACCGTCGTATCATTTTGATCTTTCAAGAGTTGAAAGACTTGCAAAGTAAATGTGGCCCACCATTTAATCAAATAAGACCTTCTTATTTAGAGAAAGTAACCATACATATTAGTATATTTCCGAAGGGTTTCTAAAAAAATAGCAAAAACTCAAAAAAATAAATAAATAAATAAATAAAATAAAATAAAATAGACATCATTTTCACATGCCACCGTTTGTGAAATTTTAAAAAGGAGACATCATCTGCGAAAAAGTGGAGTACATTAAATTTTTTTTCTTCGTAAGTTATAATATTTATAATTATTTCATACGAACTCCATTCAAGTTAATTCTTTTTCATTGTCTTTTTTGTATCAAGAGCTATCCATAGACATATCATACTTCAAATTTGTAGGTTAGGAAATCATATTTTTTTTGACTTTAAAATAGGCTATTCGATAAAAAAATCTAAAAAATAACCCAACTTTGAACCTTTATGACATATGTAGACGAACTCTATTTTTTTTTTTCACTATTTTCTTTGTCACTTCAAAGTTGAAGCTAAAGATAGGTCTTGCCTGCCAAGCTTGACATTTTTGTATTCTCCTATGAAACATCCTCTCAACATAAGGTGTTATATCACCATAAAGTCCCCATGCATAGATAATTTCCATTCAATTCTTAAACATATTTATATATCCTTAAATAATGGCTAATACTAAAACATATTTACCTCTCATGAATCAATTCACGAACACCTGTTGCATCACTTTATGGACTGCCTTAATCAATTTCGTTATCAATGAATCATGTGTACCCATCGATAACCTTATCACGACCTCGAAAATATCAACTATCAATACATTGAAACATACTTTAAGGAAAAAAGACATTGCCCATTTCGCAATAGCAATATTGTCAAGCTAGACAAGTTCATTCACTCGATTTCTTATTTATATATAGTTTAATTTTGAATCACCTTAGTGAACAGTACTTTGCTGTAGTTGGCTGGATTTTTTTATTTATTAAATCTATTTTATTTTTTTGACTGTTGGCACTACTACATGTTATCTCTTTAGAAAACACACCCTACGTGTTATCTCTTTAGAAAACCCACCGCCCATTTATCTGGATATTTATCTAGATGCTTCCCAACGCCTCTCCAATTCGTACCGCCTCTCTAAAACCCTCCGTCTCTCTATAAACTGTTCGACATCTTTTCTATCATTGATTTCTAGGGTAAAATCATCCCACAATCGATCGATCGTCTCCACTGCTCTCTTCCCTAGATTTGGAGAGAACAGTGATTTCAACTGTTCTCACTTTTGCTTCTCCCCGACTGCCACCACTACCGTCTCCACTGTAATCGATTAGGGCTACTCGCATTTCGTCGACACAATTTCAGAATTTGGAACATCGGTAGCTATCGATAAATAACCAAAGGGAGCAGGGCGTCAATTAGGGCTGCTCACATTTTGTCGCCATAACTTCAGAATTTGGAACATCGTTAGCTATCGATGAATAACCAAAGAGCAGGGCTGTTTTTGGGTTGAGTAAACATTTAATTGGTAAGGTACTGCTACCCCTTCTTTATCAATGCGTATCTGTTACACTTCTGGCCATCTGCCTTCATCTATTGATCTGTGTTTATGTATGTTTCAATAATTGTTTGGTAAATGAGTTCATTATATTTTACATATTGAATCGAGTTTCACAAATTTGTGAAGGCGGGGATTATTCGGTTTGACTATTTGAATCTACTTGGAGTACCAACCCCTAATTGACCAACACAGGGGATATCGACAGATGATATCGGTATCTTGGAGTACCAATCTTGCTCAGCTTTTGGATATGATACCCATCTAGGTTTTAATCATGTAACATTTTGTGATTTTGTTTTTGTTTTATATATCAATTTACAATTAAAAAATTATATGGGATTCAATTTTTTTTAGAGTTTAACCAGCTAACCTTGCAATTTATCAAACTGAGCATTTTTAAATTTCCCATTTTATTATTTAATACATGTTTGTTTTTTGTGATTTTCTTATTACAGGGACACTGGTGCTATAGAATATTGAGGATGAAAAACCTTGAACATAAACTTAATGTTTCTCTTCTTTGACTAGGCATGTAAGTGAAACACTTCTCATAATATTTCTCATGTAGGTAAGTTTCATGCTGCACACAAGGTGTTTGATGCAATGCCTAAGAGACTATGTCATGGAAGAAGGGATGTACTGTTGTAAACTGATTGCATACTAATCTTATTGCTATTTTGTTGTTAATAGGGATTTTTCCAAAAAGGAAACTTCTGAAAGTATTGCAGATGCGAGTGGCATCCGGAGTAACCTTTAAGTTATGTTTTCAAGTGGACTCTATAATTATTGAGCAACTTTACCTTTTTGTTCCTTATAGTTTACTCAATTGTGATAGATTTGGTTCAATAATAATTGCATATGAATACACAAGTGATAGTTATTTGGTTCCTGTTTTTTAGATGAAAGCATGAGATATGGTTTAATCCGCATTGCAAAAATGATGGTGTATAAAATGATAGGTGAAATTTTACTTTTCTTTTTCATATAAATGTAACGACCAAAAATTTCAACATAATTTAAACTTTTCAAAACAATTCATTTTAATAACATTATTACAAAAAGGTTTTCAATACATTATTTATCAGAATATTCCCAGGTCCATTTCATAAAACATAAACGCGAGGAACGGTACGATCACGCCTTTGCCTTGCCACAGTCTCCTGAAGAACCTGAAAAACATTAAACCACAACTGTAAGCCTGAAAGCTTAGTGAAATACCCCCAAAATACCAACCACATATACGCCCTTCCAGGCTACGACCTTCCGGTCCAAAACATATTGCCTTCCGGCCCATAACATATTGCCTTCCGGCCCATAGCATAAAAAGCATACATAACATAACAGAACATAGAACAGCCATGCATATCGGGTTTACTGTGTGACTGGTCCGCCGTATCGGGCCTTCAGTCCACCGGATCCACCCTCCGAGTCTAGTCATGTCCTTCGAGTCTACAGTGTGGTTGGTCCACCCGCACCGGGCCTTCAACCCACCTGGTCCACTCTCTGAGTCTACAGTATGACTGGTCTGCCCGCATCGGGCCTTCAGTCGGCCTGGTCCACTCTCCGAGCCTCGGCACGTCTGGACCACTCTCCGAGCCTCGGCACGTCTGGTCCGCCCTCGTGGGGCCTACAGCCTATCCGGACCGCTCGCTGGGCCTTTGGAACAACCGGTCCGCCCTGGGTATCTTGGCCTACAGCACAAGCAGGACCCGCCTCAACCCATGTCTAGTCCATGTGCACATAACATACAATCATATAACAGTCATAGTCAACAAACCGATCAAGCATATCACATAACATATCATTACCCTAACCAGGTTACCGACCTAACCGGTCACTAGCATAGCATCACTCTACATATCGGGAAACTGACCTTAATCAGGTCTCTAGCATATACCATCCTAGCTACCAGGATGCAGACATGTCAAGAAATAACATAACAACCATATCCGAATCACAATCCAATAAAGGGCCGGCCTTGGTGCCTTAGACCCTATCGATATAGTGAGGATAACTCACCTTGCGGATACCGATACTCTAAACGGAAGAAGCAGACTCTCGAACCACCAACTCACCGCAAATCCTGAACTAACCAACATAACAAGCATAAGCATTAAGTCAACATACTTCCACTTATTAGGCCAATACCAAAGTCCCAATCTCACACAAAGTCCAACATTGGCCCAATTTACCAAATTGGGCCTACCTCACCAAATGGGCCTAAATCCAATATTCATAATATTAATTGGGCCCAAAATACTCTATTCATAATTTCCAGACTTGGCTTAAACACCAACAACCCACCAATAGCCCAACACAAAGGCCCAAAAGGAAGTCCACAGGAGGAGTATGCAGGGCGTACTCTCCTTGCGTACAACAAAGATCGCTAAAGTGAAACGGGGCACTGGCCCGCTACGCGGGGCGTACCACCATGTTACGCGGGGCGTAACTGCGAACTCTATTAAGTCCTTCTTACAGCTTAATGGCTTAAGCTCTTAAGCCCAAACTTTAGATCCATAGGCCAAATATGATTAGAAATCATAAAGTGTCAGACTTTATCACTTGGGACGTCCTTAAGCTCTTAATCCAAGGTCATAATCCATTAAGACCCACATAACTCATACATGGAATAACTACAGCCCTTGGGACCTCATTTTTATCACTCAAGACCTCTCCAAAGGTCTGAATGGATAGCTACACTTGACCACATCGGACTATGCAACAAGATGAAGACTTTAGGGACAAGAATGATAACAAAGCTTCAAAATACATAGATCTAAGCAATATGAAGGCCAAGCAAGAAGCTTTATACCTTAAACCAGCTCCAAAGGGTGGTATTACTTCAGATCCACAAGTTCCACATGTTCTTCTTCTTCTTTGATAACTTCCCTTTTCTCCTTCAAGCCCTTCTTTTGCCAATACAAGTTTTTCAAGGTCAAAGACACTTAAGTATGGAGAGAATACGAGATTAGGGTTTCTCTGAGGTTGAAGATGAGTATAAGGAGGCTGAGGGGTGAACCATCATATTCCTTATATAGTGGCTGACCCTAAAAATAGGATTTGGGATTCCTGAGAGTACGCGGGGCGTACTCACTCGACTACCCGCAACTATTCGAGCCATTACGCTGGGCGTACGTCCAGCTTACGCTGGGCGTACCCAGCCACCTTTCAAAACACATAAGCATGCATGTATGCCATGCATGCATGGAACCATTTCCTTCTTATTCCACAAAGAACTAAAAGCAATGATCAACTTCGAGGCACCGCAACACCTCTAATCTAAACCCACTCTCAAATAACTTTACATTCAAACGAGGGTGACAAGAAGCCCCAAACTTCTAAAACATACACTCGCCCGAAACCTTCTCGGATGAAACTCACTTCTCGAAAAGGACCATAATTACCTTTCTCTTAAACTTCAGGGACTTATAGTTGAACACTCGAAGAATGGGGTATTACAATTCTCCCCCACTTCAATTAGGCTTCGCCCTCAAAGCCTGCGACAACTCTACTCCGAACTATCCTTGCAATACTCCGCCTGGCGCTCACCAGACCAGGCTTCCCAAGACTTGAACATTGAGATCCGAAACCCAACTTACCTTTCTTGCCGACCGAATGAACGAGCTTCAGCCCTAGAGAAACTCGCACGAGCTATCCATCGTAATCTCATAACCGCACCAAAATGGCTCTAATGTCCTCGGGTTAGGAAAACCCCGATTCACTGATAACACTTCCAAACACCCTTTGCGGATGCATTTTTACCACATAACAAATTTATCTGAAATTCCGAATTCCATCCATGCATTCCTGCCGAGTCTTAGCAACCATCCAACCCGACTGTGCTCCATACCACTATCGAAATCTCGCTGCTCAATATCCATAATTGGGCCACTCCCATCGCAAACCTCCGCTGCTGCTTCTACTTCCGTGGATTTACAATCCCTTAGCATGACCGCTATCGATGAGACATACATGTCCTGAACCTGCTCGCAAGGAATCTCGAGTCCATGCACCACCTCTGCTACTCACAATCAATACCCGGGGCCAGACCTCCTAATGCTAACACATCACAACACACCTAACCCATTTCCTCGAACCGATCCGATAATACCTGCAGAGTCTTCAGCATGATTGGGCCACCTCACCAGGTCTTCAGTCAATCTGGACCACTCTCAAAACCTTCAGCCAATCTGGGCCGCCATCCAGGGCCTTCAGTCTGGCTGGATCATCCCCCGAGCCTTCGGTCTGACTGGTACACCTTCCGACCTTCAGTCTATCCGGACCGCTCAACTAGCATTCATCATTCCGAGTTATCTCTACGGGAAATCCTCCCAAGCATTCTGTTCTAGCCCTCTAGGGGTTCTGAACTCTAACTCCATCATACATACTCGCTCTTAGCCTGATCCCAGGCCCTACACAGTCACTGCCATAGGTCTGTATACCGCCCCACACGCCCGCTACTCACCCATACCAGCCTGCTCTCGGCTGAAAGAATTACTGCTGAAACCCAAGCAGCTAAGTAACCTCTCCAATCTATTGATCATCCGGAGAATTTCCAATTCTCCCCCACTTAAGACACTGATTAACAACCACCGATCGCCATCACCGACCTCCCAAAAATTAACCTTGCACAAATTCCAATGCTTACATGCATACTAATTTCCACTAGCCTTAGCAACCTTCGCAAAACACATTCCCACACTGATTATTCCGCCCAAAAGTACTCAATACTCAGCTAACCACTCCTCAGACTGCCGATGCTACCAGGCATTCAAACCAATGCCGCATCTCCACTAATAACCTTCACGAATGATAACCAATGATAGCCCGAAACACTAATCCATAACCATACTACACCTTCCAGGAACAACGGATACCAAAACGAAAACTCGAAGCACTACCCCATAACCATGCCAAACTCTCAAGGAACAACGAATACCAAAACGAAAACCACCCAACGAGACTAGCAGATAAATGATACTCCACAATAATCATAAGTAAACAAGACAACAAGGAAGAAACATACCCGTAGCTACATCCGACACTGCTCTAACCTCCTCCGCTGCAAGCTAAAAAGCACGACCCTAAGCCCTTGGGGGCTCCGCTCCACCCTGACCTCCACCTGTGATCCTCAAAGTGGCCCGTGCTGGAGCCTGCACCGGTCCTGCAACAAGCTGTGGGCAGTGGATCCTCAAGTGCCCAACCTGATGACAATGATAACAGATCCTCAAATCCCGAACCAGCATTGACTGCCGACAATCCCTCGCATAATGCCCCTCCTTTCCGCACTTGCAGCATGCACCACCGGACCGACAAACTCCGGCGTGACCCCTCCCACACTTCCCACAAACGTGGCTGCCCTGATCTCCCATCCTGGAATCAACGGTCTTAGACCGTTTCGTCGTCGGCTGCGACTGAACTGGAGCTTGCCTCAGCTTACGCATCTGCAACTAAATCTCTAACTCACGCCGCTTGGCGGCCTCCTGCAATTCCAACAAGGTCTCGCACCTTTGCGCGGACACAAACTGCCTGATGTCCCTCTTTAGCATACTCAGATATCGGGACATCTGAGCTTGCTCCGAAGCGAACTCAGGGCAAAACATCGCCCTCTCAGTAAACATCCTGGTGATTTACGTCACCGACTCCGTATCCTGCTTCAGCTCAAGGAACTCCTGAGCCAACCTCTCCCTCTCGACCTGCGGAACATAGCGAGTGCTGAACATCTCTCTGAACTGATCCCATGAAATCGCAACCCTCTGCGCATCCGAGTATGACCCCGTGGTCAATCTCCACCAATCCTTTGCCCCGAGCCTTAACAGATGCAGAGCACACCTCACCCTCTGATCAGTAGGGCATGAACACGTGAAGAAACACCCCTCCACGTCTAATAACCATCTCATAGCAACGATCGGATCCTGAACTCCATCAAAGGTGGGAGGCTTCGTATTATCGAAGTCCCGATACTGAAAACCTCTACTAGCTCCTCCCCCTGCCACTGCTACAGCCGCTGTAGCCGCCGCGGCAGCCGTCTCCGTGAGAGACGCATAGCGCTCATCAAAATACTCCACCATGGCGGTATTGATCGACCCAAACAGTTCCGGCAGCTCGGCCCGGAACAATGCATCAACCTCATCATGCAGGATCTCACGAATCCTCGCATCTAACTCGTGCGTACTCATCTTACCGATAACCTCAGGCGGTACTGACCCGTCCGCAACTCCTTCTCCTGCACCCGATCCTGACCCGGATCCACTCCCAGCATGCCTCGAAATCTCCATACTGAAAATAAACCACAAAACCTCAGACTTTTCCCACTATCCCGGGAACCAACTCTCAACCCAACCCTAGAGGTCATGGTTTCCCTGATACGCGTATGGGTCCTGTGCTTTCAGTAGTATGGGCCCATACTACCTTCCACACCTACCCATATTTGTATGAAGTACTACCACAACACCCTAGCGACAAATATACATAGCAAGCGCTCGATCCTCACCCCTAGAGGAACACTGAAAATCTCAAGCAGAGGAAAACCCTAGGCTAGAAGGCATCATAAAACAGGCAACATTATCATGAAATCCTGAAGATCCCTAGCCTAACACTAGCATGTTGTTCTATCAAAGCTTAATAAAACAAATATCATGAATGGTAATTTGGGGTTACTTACTGGCTTCGGCTGATCGTACCTCCGCATCCTCCTTTTACTTAATTTGAAAACCATTTTAAATTTCTCTTGTTAAAACCCTCCTCGATTTGAGACTGGAGTCACACGAGTGTTCCTCCAATTCACTCAAACCAAGGCTCTGATACCAACTTGTAACGACCAAAAATTTAAACATAATTTAAACTTTTCAAAACAATTCATTTTAATAACATTATTACAAAAAGGTTTTCAATACATTATTTATCAGAATATTCCCAGGCCCATTTCATAAAACATAAACGCGAGGAACGGTACGATCACGCCTTTGCCTTGCCACAGTCTCCTGAAGAACCTGAAAAACATTAAACCACAACTGTAAGCCCGAAAGCTTAGTGAAATACCCCCAAAATACCAACCACATATACGCCCTTCCAGGCTACGACCTTCCGGTCCAAAACATATTGCCTTCCGGCCCATAACATATTGCCTTCCGGCCCATAGCATAAAAAGCATACATAACATAACAGAACATAGAATAGCCATGCATATCGGGTTTACTGTGTGACTGGTCCGCCGTATCGGGCCTTCAGTCCACCGGATCCACCCTCCGAGTCTAGTCATGTCCTTCGAGTCTACAGTGTGGTTGGTCCGCCCGCACCGGGCCTTCAACCCACCTGGTCCACTCTCTGAGTCTACAGTATGACTG
Organism: Lactuca saligna; assembly: GCF_052625555.1. NCBI lineage: Eukaryota > Viridiplantae > Streptophyta > Magnoliopsida > Asterales > Asteraceae > Lactuca > Lactuca saligna. The sequence continues at coordinate 58,383,137 of NC_136419.1, read as the reverse complement.
GTCCGCCCGCATCGAGCCTTCAGTCGGCCTGGTCCACTCTCCGAGCCTCGGCACGTCTGGTTCGCCCTCGTGGGGCCTACAGCTTATCCAGACCGCTCGCTGGGCCTTCGGAACAACCGGTCCACCCTGGGTATCTTGGCCTACAGCACAAGCAGGACCCGCCTCAACCCATCTCTAGTCCATGTGCACATAACATACAATCATATAACAGTCATAGTCAACAAACCGATCAAGCATATCACATAACATATCATTACCCTAACCAGGTTACCGACCTAACCAATCACTAGCATAGCATCACTCTACATATCGGGAAACTGACCTTAATTAGGTCTCTAGCATATACCATCCTAGCTACCAGGATGCAGACATGTCAACAAAATAACATAACAACCATATCCGAATCACAATCCAATAAAGGGTTGGCCTTGGTGCCTTAGACCCTATCGATATAGTGAGGATAACTCACCTCGCGAATGTCGATACTCTGAACGGAAGAAGCACACTCTCGAACCACCAACTCACCGCAAATCCCGAACTAACCAAAATAACAAGCATAAGCATTAGGTCAACATACTTCCACTTATCGGGCCAAGACCAAAGTCCCAATCTCACACAAAGTCCAACATTGGCCCAATTTACCAAATTGGGCCCACCTCACCAAATGGGCCTAGATCCAATATTCATAATATTAATTGGGCCCAAAATACTCTATTCATAATTTCCAGACATGGCCCAAACACCAACAACCCACCAATGGCCCAACACAAAGGCCCAAAAGGAAGTCCACAGGAGGAGTACGCGGGGCGTACTCTCCTTGGTACGCGGGGCGTACAACAAAGATCGCTAAAGTGAAACGGGGCACTGGCCCGCTACGCGGGGCGTAACTGCGAACTCTATTAAGTCCTTCTTACAGCTTAATGGCTTAAGCTCTTAAGCCCAAACTTTAGATCCATAGGCCAAATATGATTAGAAATCATAAAGTCTCAGACTTTATCACTTGGGACGTCCTTAAGCTCTTAATCCAAGGTCATAATCCATTAAGACCCACATAACTCATACATGGAATTACTACAGCCCTTGGGACCTCATTTTTATCACTCAAGACCTCTCCAAAGGTCTGAATGGATAGCTACACTTGACCACATCGGACTATGCAACAAGATGAAGACTTTAGGGACAAGAATGATAACAAAGCTTCAAAATACATAGATCTAAGCAATATGAAGGCCAAGCAAGAAGCTTTATACCTTAAACCAGCTCCAAAGGGTGGTATTACTTCAGATCCACAAGTTCCACGTGTTCTTCTTCTTCTTTGATAACTTCCCTTTTCTCCTTCAAGCCCTTCTTTTGCCAATACAAGCTTTTCAAGGTCAAAGACACTTAAGTATGGAGAGAATACGAGATTAGGGTTTCTCTGAGGTTGAAGATGAGTATAAGGAGGCTGAGGGGTGAACCATCATATTCCTTATATAGTGGCTGACCCTAAAAATAGGATTTGGGATTCCTGAGAGTACACGGGGCGTACTCACTCGACTACCCGCAACTATTCGAGCCATTACGCTGGGCGTACCCAGCCACCTTTCAAAACACATAAGCATGCATGTATGCCATGCATGCATGGAACCATTTCCTTCTTATTCCACAAAGAACTAAAAGCAATGATCAACTTCGAGGCACCGCAACACCTCTAATCTAAACCCACTCTCAAATAACTTTACATTCAAACGAGGGTGACAAGAAGCCCCAAACTTCTAACACATACACTCGCCCGAAACCTTCTCGGATGAAACTCACTTCTCGAAAAGGACCAGAATTACCTTTCTCTTAAACTTCAGGGACTTATAGTTGAACACTCGAAGAACGGGGTGTTACAATAAATCTCCTTTTTAATATGAGATTAATGACGATTTATGTTCAATGTTGATACAACCATTCCTATAATTCTCAAAAATAAAATTACTTGCTTTTTGTTTAGTGTTGTTAGATAATGCTTAATTAGAAAATACATTTCATTTTTTATCAAGTTGATTGGTCATCAAACTTGCACGCTTTAGTAGTTAATAGTGTTATTCCTGCATTTCATTGATTTTGAATTATTTAAATGTTGAGGTCTACGGTATGATCTTTTCTAATTTAGTGGTGAGGTCAACAACCAATATGGTGATATTTGTATATAAACTACCATAATTATCTTATTCAATTCTTATATAATAGTTGGGCATTACTCTATTCAATAAACACGAAGAAGAAATTATGACGGGTAAACATAGCTAAACTATTCAGTTTAGCATCACACTTAAACAACAGATTGTGGATTATAATATTTTCAATCCTAATTCACCCACTTATATCTTGTTTATTTTTATGTTTCACTTTTTATTTTTGTAAAGCATATTTATAAATTACAAATATAAAAATGTTAGAACACTATAACTGTTAAATGTAATTAACGATACTTATTACTTATTATTTTCAACTTCTCTTGCAGCATGTCATCGGTATGAGCTTTATGGTCAGGTAGCAAACACCACATAACATCAGAGTCCATATCAGGTGAGGTCAACCATTCAAAATGTGGAACCTTATTTGAGACGTAATCCTATACTCCCTTTTATATTTCACGTAGATTTTCCTAATCCTCCAACCAAATTCTGAAATGAATTGATATATGATTTTGGACAAACCTTCTTAGTGAAAATAGAAAATAATTTTGGGCTTAATAGATTGTTTTTGTTCTGTTACGGATGTAGGATGACCAACGATGAATTAGGAGGAACAAAATCAAATTCTTAGATACAGACTCCTCAACTTTTTGTTGCTAATTCAAATTTTGATTGCACATTTGGTTTTACTTACCATGTAGCTTTAGCAATTGTTATATCACCGGATATGAAGCATCTGTTCCTAGAGTTACATTAGTTTCCATGGTTGTTTATAATTCACATTCCTCCCTATGTTATTCCATTCAAAGTTACCAAAATAAATGAATTTATTCTCTTGATATAAATGATTGGCAGTCTACCTACTTTTGATGATGTAGAAGATTTCTAAAAGATTCATGATCATACATTTGGATACATGTTTCTCTTTATATCAAGCTTTAGTTTCCGAAGGGAATATGTTGTTCCTGATTACAGAAGTCTTTTTTAGACTATTTTAGTTTACTTTTATGCAGGTCTCTTTATCACATATTTCTAAAGATTAGTGTAATACAACAACAGACTGGCTTAACCACTAACATGTAGATGTCCCTTTCTGATTTGATAGTTGATATGCCTAGGGAAAATTTGTTCCTGTTTTGTCCATTTGTTTGGTGTATCCAACCCTACAAAACGACGATTCTTTCCTAGTTTCTTACTGAAGTCCATGCAAATACAACTAAAAATTATACTGTTATGTATCCATTTTCAACCCAAATTTTTTTGTTTTATTTATTAAAATACATGTCTTACAACACCATACAATGATTCCATAGTTAATTATAAAAGAGTGTTTTAGCATAAATCTATAAAACTTTATTAATGCTTCGATACAAATACAATCATGCGTGAGCCTTTCCACGGTCAGTTAAACAACCTATAAAATAAGTATTCAACAACTATAAGCCGAGACTTACTGAATTCCCTCAAAATGTTCCATACCACAACACATATACAATGCATACACATAACTGCCTTCAAAATATAGCTGGTCCGCCCCTTAGCCTTCATCATATAGCTAGTCCGGCCCATTTTGCCTACACATATAGCTGGTCTGTACCTTGGCCTTTAGCATAAAGCTATTCTGCCCGAGCCTATTGGCCTTCAACACGAAGCTGGTTTGCCCTCAACTCCTACATAATATACTAACACATATAGCAAGCAACATTCCCACATTATAGGCAACTATCTAGCCTAGTTGTTTAAGTGTATACTACAGGAAACTATACCCTAGAATATAATGGATACATACTGGACCATACAATATAGTGAGATGAACTCACTTGGACAATTACTCCGATGATTAGCAGTTATTAAGATGATCCCACTGACGAGTGTCACACCCCTAAACCAGGATGGCAGTAACGTTTGGGGGCGGATGACGTCATGTACAATATCATAACAATTGAGTAATAGTATAAAACAACATAGCCATCATAAATATAATTGAAAGAGTTACATCATTATAAGTGTTACATGTTTCCAAAGTCGATTACAATATGATGACAAAAGATTTGTTTGACGCCTTAGCGTCCCATCCTCAAAAGCTTGTGGTTACCTGTTTTAAAGATTCTTTGAGAATACAAGTTGTTTGAAAAAGTTTCAACAATTAAGTTGGTGAGTTCATAAGCATTGTGTATGAGAAAATGTGTCGTTTTTCATTTGTGAAATGATAGAGTGTATTTTCCAGAACATCTGTATTTTCCTTTAAAACGAATTGTAGTCTTAGAAACCTCAAGACAGATATGTATAAGTTGTGTTTAAAATCTGTAATATGTAGTTTTACTTTACATAAAACCATTTGAGTATATGTTTTCCTGAAACCCCCGTTGTAACGTGAAAATAGCGTAATGTAGTTTTATCTACATAAAACCAGTTAAATGTTTATTAGCCCTGTAAACCAAATGTATTGTTAATACCCCATGTGAGTTATTATAACCATGCTAATAACTAGTTGGCCTATAACGACGTTCTTCAAGCGTCGGAATGTTATGACATTTGTCACTCCAGACCTGCCGGTCTAACTGTAGCTAACAATTTAGGTGTGAGATTATCAGTCCCGTATAGATCTATATACAAGTATCATGCTCTCCCTACAAGAGATTCTAGTTTATAATACAGGACTTAAGTTATGTACTTAAAAGTACGATGAAGCCAAAATGTCTTACAAAATTTGTATCAACAAGTTTACGTATGAAAAATCCATTTTTCTTGTAAATGTATGTATCACCCTTTCATAGTGTTTATATAACGGAAAAATAATTATATTTTTATATAACTATTTCTTTGTCCCAAAAGGGTAAAATAGCGTGAATGTTCCACAAAATATATCTATTCTAGTTTATCAATGTATCTTCCGTTGAAAATGAAAAATCTTTGTAACTTAACGACTTTGCATGTAAGAGTTTATAATTTTGGTAGTACCGTTATTTTACGTATTTAATATTTTCACGTAAAATGTATATAAAATATAAGAAAACATAAGTACCGGTTTGTATTTTAACACAAGTTTTCTTGTGTTTTACTTGTATTCCCCCCCCCCCCCCCTAAAATACAGAAAAAAAACATGAAAAATGTAGGTGTATGAACCCACCTCGATTATGTTCTTGGCTAGATAACGAGATAAAAACGATGATCTTCAAGTTAGAATATGTGGAGATAGTCGTATCCTAATAGTTTTAAGCACATAATGATATGTGTAAATGAGAGGATATAACAAAAAAAAACGTTTTGTATAAACACTAAATTATATAGAAGATACTTACCACAAATCTCTTGAAACCAACTTGAATAATAAACCTTAAGAGGTTTGATCTTGATCTTTAGAGAATAAAGGTTTGATTATGAGAGAATTGGTGGGGAAATGTTAACTGTTAATGAGGCTTGAATGGTCCCAAAAATCATGGTTATATAAGGGGAAATAAGATAAGGTGATGTGAGGTTTACATTGGTAAACAAATTATCACATTGGGAATCTAATTCAACCAATCAAGTGGCACCACTTGGCCACCTTTTGGGGGCCAAGGTATGACTGAAATCACCTTTGATATTTGATTCGAAAAACCAAAATATCTATGTTCTAGATTCCTAAAACCAAAATCCCTTATAGTGGGGTATAATTCATGCTTAGAACTCTTAATTATTTGACTTGTGTTGACTTACAATAGTTCATTTCAACATGGTTTTAAATATATATATATATATATATATATATATATATATATACATACATACATATACATTTACTTATACAAATGATGCCTCTTTGGCTATAGATGATTCATTGCAACAACGTTAAGATGTGGTTTCACTTATACATAATACATCTTTAGACTTTGCTTGATTGCAACTTTTCCAGTTGCTACAACAAGCGAACGAGCCTAACGAGTATAAACATACATTTTAACGAAAACCAGGAACTGCACAAACAGAGTCTCGATCTGAATACTCCTTTTGTCGGCTCCTGGAGTTCTTGAGACTCTACTCGGATACTCCTAAAAGTTGGGAAGAATTGAGCTTGAAAGCTACAGAGGTTTTGAGAGAGAATGAGGTGAATTTGTGAGGAAATGAAGAGAAAATCTATGTGTATATTTAGGAGACAGCACTGCACGCCATGCAAGGCCTGAGGAGTGCCGTACACATGCGTAATGCTAGCTCCTCCCCTCGTCTACCATGTGTCGCTGCCTCCTTGGTCCACCTCGCCACTTCTCGAAGGTCTCCATGTGGCCTATTCTCATGGCATCATGTGTCATGTTCGTATTCTCCCATGTACCTTGTCACTTAGAGGAGTGGGCTGTCGAGCATGCCACATGTCGCCTCCTGGAAGTGCCACATCATCAACACGCGTCGTTTTTGATATCTACGAGCTCCGTTTTTGACATTATTTATATTGCCAGAAAACTCTCGAAGATATCTACAACTTCCCTTTAGGTCCCAATAGATAATTCTAACTCTATCAAACAAAATATATTTTTATAGGCTTAGCCTGTTAGAGACCATTATAGAAAACACAACTCCTACTGTCTTTATATTGACGAAATCATAAGAACGGTCTCATTTATATTATTTTGACTAATAATATATCAATCTAAGATTCGATTTTTGTGTCCGCATTGTCGTGCTGCAAGTTTGAAAAAAATCATAACTTCCTCTTATAAAATCAGATTTGGATGTTCTCTATATGCACACTCTTGGTTTAACGACTACCACGGATTTTGTTTAGATCTCTTAGGCTAAAAAGCAATATGTCAAAAATTCACTTTTTACGATATGCTGACGTGTCAATTTAATTGCAAAACTTCGAAGAAGCATAACTTCTTAATACGAAGGCAGATTCCGACATTCTATATATCCATGGAAATCGTATTGACGTTTCCTACACGTTTACGAAGATTAATTTGGCTAAAGTTAATATAACTTTACATTGATTGTTTATAAATGATAGTTTGTATTGAATCCTACGAAATGGTAAAAATGGGGTGTTACAACTCTCTCATACTTACAAAGATTTCGCCCCTGAAATCCTACTCCTAGCTTACCTAGACGCTATCTTATCGGAGTTATCAAAATCTAGTCTACATTGTTGCATCTACACGTTTCATAGAACCTCTTTTTCTACCTTTGATGTACTTATAAGCTCCTCGCTAAGTTTTCCAAAAAGCAGAAACTCATCGGTTGGGAATTTCTGAATTTCTATCTTACGATGGATGGTCACCTTTAGATGTGAAATGTTGATTTGTTCTTTTAACTAGGAGCACTATTGACATGTTTTAAAGTAAGAAAATGGAGAAATGTATCTATGCCGTCCTACAGGAATCTACATTCCAGAACATGCCCCTAAAAAGGCTTTACGGTATGCTATATAACAATGTGTCCAAGTGACACCTTTCTATGGTATACCCTTAAAACACACACGATCCTAGTTTACTAGCAGTTTATCTGCCTAGTTTAGGCGTTCTAATAACCTAAAAATTAACCAAGGCTACTACAATGGGTTTACTTGTTCGAAATCTTGGAACCAATATTCTAAAACTGGTGAAGGACTCATACTAAGGCTTCCAACCTAAATGAACACTACGTCACCAATAGCCTTCCCTCGTGAATCTAACTACCTTACTTGTATCAAGGTATAAATATTGCTTGGGCAGTTCATTCCTATGCCTGCTCATGATGTGTCGTGATACTATCTAACTACTAGGACTTCGATGTCAAATTGTTCTTGTCATCATCCACCCTAGGACAGGAGACTCACGATCAATCATTTGGTGGTCACAAACACTCACAAACATTTTTCCACTGTCCTGGAGGAACTTATTCATCATCCTTGTTGTTTATTACTTAATATGCGCAGTCTATCATGAAATCTAAAATAGTACTGACACATTACTAGAAGCATACAGAACTATACTCGATTATCTATATAACATAACTCCTATTTGAATGAATGTGTCACACCCTCGAACGAGACGGCGGAAACGTCCGAGGGCTCGTGTGACTATCAATTGAAATATCATCACAATGAATATACATGAAACATAACAAGATCATCACCAAACATTAACATAATACAACCAGCATTGTTCACATCAAATATATTATTTAATAATACATATTCAGAACATGCGGCACGCCCCGATAGAGTACACGACGTGCATGTTTTTTTCTGACTATAAGTACCCGCCTCCATATATGCTTCTCATACCGCACCCTTATAGCTTAATCCCTTGAGTTCTCTCCACATTAGATCTAGATTTCCTTAATTTCTAGTATATCGGTGAAGCCCTGTGAACCCTAAATGCCCGACAAGTAGTAGCCTTCAAGTAGAAGCTCTATCAGTGCAACTTTTGGACTTTTGTCTAGGGAATTTTTGTAAGTTAAATTACACTCTATATTAATTTAGAGTAATTTATATTAAATTCATAATTGTTGTCATGAATTTATAATTAAGATTTGTCAGTAAATCCAACATCATATTACTGATTAGTCTACTTACGGGTATGATGTCTAGGCTGGATTTAGTAAGATGTTTAAAGTTGGATTTCCCAAAAGTATACTCTGTATACCAAATGGAACCTACCTCCTATATGATTCTACCTAATTGTTCCTTACTTGATAAATATTGATGTGGACATTGAGATTAGTGAGGAATCTAGACTATCATTAGTCGCCAGGAATATTAGACTAAAACTTAGTGACATTCGTATCTAGGTCACATCAGAGGATAAGTCAAGGATTTTGGTGGAGCGCTGGAGAATTCTCCCGCCACCTACCTAAGTTAGATAAGTGCATAGTTACTTTCAAATGTACACATAAATACAAGTATCCTATATGCTTAAATGCTATGTGCATTGTTTTCGTTGTGTTTAGTATATTCATACTATATGATATGATTATTCCTTGATCTAATCGTATGTTATACTTAATAATATGATTGGGTAGTAATGGGTTGTGTAAAATAATAATTGAGAGGCTATGATAGGGTTGTGTAGAATAATGATTATGATAGCTTAGTGAGAGTTGTGCGAAACAAATAAGTTGTGACTTGTTGTGTCTATCCAAAGTACTATTGTTCTGTCATGCCTGTCTAAAGTATCATTGTATTACTGTGTCTATCCAAAGTGTTATTGCACAATCGTGCATGTCCAAAGTACTATCATACTGCCGTGTTTTACCAAAGTATTGTTGTACTTCTGTGTAGTGTCCAAAGTATTGTCATAGTGTTGTACCTAATTACATAGGGAAATATAGATGATTGCTGTCAAAGATCTTTAGAAAAGATCTCTTGATATATAGGATTAGGAAGTGAGAGTAACAAGAATGGGGTAACTGGGTTACTTAAATGTTGAAGATTAGATAATTAAGTATTATAATATTGTGGGTTGAAAGTCCTATGTGCTCACTAGGTTTCCCAACCCGACTCACTCAGTTTCTCTATATCACATGTAGCAATACGAAGGTACTGATAGATAATGTAATTATCTGTTGACAGATTTAAGGGGTTTGTAGGCTACAAAAATATTGATGTAAGGCCTATTTATGCTTATGCTCTTGTATTAGTTATGACATCACATGCTTTCGAAATATAAAATCTTCTGAAATGCTTTGATTTTTTATTATATCATGTCAATGATATTTTGGGACCAATTCCGCATTAACAAATATTTTAAATAAGCATAAACTATAAGTTTTGAAAAGGCCATGAAAATGAGGATGCCATAGCGTAATAGAAAATTAAAGATTACACCCCCATAAAAAAACAGACATAAGTAGACTCCTGGCCTACAACACAGAGCGGGCGCACCAAGGGGGCCGCGGGGGGGGGGGGGGGGGGGGGGGGGGGAATTTCTAGTTTACAATGAATAACAACAATATTACGGTTTTAAAATATTTGTCTAAATATTTTTGGCTTTTTTGAGGGTCTTTTGAAAAACTTCATATCGAGAGAGCGATGATAATTTCTTACGACTAATTGAAATGATGGGTGAATTTGATGGTATAATGGAAGATCATGTAAGATGTGTCAAAAATAATGAAAATCATTGTTATTATGTTTGTCACAAAATTCAAAATAAACTAATTTCTCTTTTTGGCAACACGGTTGGAAATTATATCATTAAAATAATTAAAGAGGCAAATTATATTTCTATTAGTCTTGTTTGTACTCCGGGTGTGAGCCATCAACAACAAATGAATTTGATTGTACGATGTGAGAATATATGTTCTAACAATTCAAATACAAGTTGTTGAATATGTTTTAGCATTTTTAAAAGTGTGATACTTATGGTTTCAGACTTTTCAATGAATTTTTAGATGTGTTGAAATTGCTAGATCTTAATGTGGATGATATATGTAGAAAGTTGAATATAATGGGTCGAATATGAAAGGAAACATTAAGGAATTAAAAAAAACTACTTGAAATTCATCATAAAGCTTTATAATTTTATATATCCAATGTACTTGTCATCATCTTAACCAACCTTATGGCTAATGATATGACATTTTCTTGTGTTAAAGTTGTTTCTCCTTTTGGAGTTGTGCAAGACATTTATGTATTATTTTTTTAGTTCTATTGAAAGATGAAATATATTGTTAGGTAATGTTTCAACTTTAACCTTAAGATCATTATTTAAGGCTCGTTGGGAAATTAGGATTAAAAGTATAAGAACAATTAGATTTCTAGCTCCTCAAATAAGATTAGTTTTGCTAGAATTAAGTAGATCATGTGATGAACCAAAATAAAATAGAAATGTGAAATTGAAAGTTTACGTAGTTCTTTTGAGAATTTTAATTGGTATTGTTATTTGGAATGATGTTTTATTTGTTGTACTATTAATCAATTAGAAAATATAATGAATATTTTGTGTAAGTCTGAATATTTTAAAAACTATTGCGTTTATATGAATATAGAACCTACATTTCCATTAAGATATTGTATTATTAGAGAAAAAACAATTTGATGAAACCAATCATGAAGAAGAAACACAAACAATTAAAGAATACTTAAGGTTTATTTATTTTTAGTTGTGGTGAATATGACAATTGTTTCATTAGAAACTAAATATGAACAACTAAAAATTTGGAAAGTACTTTGGATTTTTATACGATTCAAATAAATTAAAATCATTCAATAAAACTAAACTTAAAGAAAATTGTATAAAGTTTGTGACTATTTTTTATAACGACAATGTGTATGGTGTGGGTTCAATTTTTTTCTAGAAATTAAAAGTGTTTCATATGACTTTGCCTATAATATGTTTTTCATGGCTTAAATTTTGGAATTTGTGAAAGTTGTTGATTGTTACCCAAATGATTTTATTGAATATAACATATTAGTGACCATTCATGTTACTATTTCATCTGCAGAAAGAAGTTTTTCAAAATTGAATACTGAACTTAAGGTCATCAATATCATATGAAATATTGAATTGTTTGACAATATTAATTATGTATACAGAAAAATATATTGGATAAAATTGATATTGATAGAATTATTAATGATTTTGTATCTAAAGTTCTAGAAGAAGTATTTTTCTTCAAATTAGTTATTTTTATAAATGTTGTAGCTATATTTGTGTTTTGAAAAACATTTTTAATGATCTTGTATGGTGTGTCGATTTTCGAATTTTTATTATATTTACAACTCTAGGGGACCATTTTATTATTCTCGTAATGTGCTCAAATTATGTTTGGACCGCCCAACAGATCACTACAAGAAATACAAGCATTGGAGCCGACACCTTTAGTGGAGACTTGCCCTTTTTCGGTGACAACAAGCCAGAGGGGTCCGCCGCTAAAGGTCTAGTCGCACCTAATACTCGTATTAACGATCTGTGTGATATAGCTATGTTTCAATCCTAGCTATTAAATGCATGTGTCAATCTAACAACAATGAAACATTGTCGTACATAGGCAACATTGTCGACGTCTTTAGGGGTGACGACATATAGCCACTAAAGCTCACGAAAAAATTATCGGTAAACTTTCCCACCAAATATTAATTAGATGTGCCGCTAGAGGTCATTATGCATCACTGCTAAATGCATTTACATTATCAATGATGAGTTTTAGGCATAACAAAACAAAATTAAAACTCTTAAGTGTGCATGTAACCTAAAACAAGATCTATGTTTTCACTATTGAACATATAACTATGAACATCGAAATAAGAACCCTAGGTATTTTTCTAAAATTACAAAAGAAGAAGGTTTAGGGTTACATTATTTTTAGTTTTTATTGTAAACAACTTGAAATCCTCTTATTGATCATTTGGAAACAAGCACCACAAGTGTCGTGCCTCTAATGGCTCACACTAAAGCTAGCAAGATGAAAGCTATGTAGATAGGAGAAGAGAGCTAAAATTTCATCCAAGGCTTGTAGAGGGAAGGGATTGCCGAAATTAAGGGCTAGGGAGGCCTTTATATTGCTAAACAATCTTGGGGCCGAAGCTAAGGTTTAAGGGATAAGACCTAGATTCCTTTGCTTGGTGAACAAGTAGCCCAATCCCTTATCCAAAGGGCATTGGACGAAAGTTCTAGGCCTTCCCTAGAAGTTTTTGTCCACCTCGTCTAATGAGGTTCTAGAGTCGTCCTTCCTCAACTTTCAATAAATAACCAAACAGTCTCTGTACTTTTAATTAACCAAATTAATCCAAAAATTAATTCCAGTTAATTTCTAATTAATTATTAATAATATGATTTCTAATTAATATATTATTTTCATAATACATCAATAAATGGTTTATTTATTATTCACATAATAAATTAATCTCTCTCTCTCTCTCTAAAAGTCATCATATCCAATTGTTGGGTTTGAGGGTAAACCAAAAGGACTATGTTATTATCAATTCAAGTATATGCCCGTTTTAGTTATGGGCTTATATACTTAATCCAACAGTCTCCCATGTGGATAAATCTATAACTATAATTGTCAGTATACCTTCTGAAACGATCAGCAAATTGTAGTTTCCAAAAGCCGTTCTTGAACTTTGACCCAGTCTGTTACGTGTCCTAAGATAACTGATTATATAATCCTCCATTGTTTAAAATATCATTCGGAAATGAGACATGGAACAAAATCAATCTCATTATCCAATACTTTGTTTCCCGATTTCTGATTTGTAATGACATATAACTTCTAATCAAACACATCAATTTAGTCTTGGTCGGGTCCGACACTATAAGTCAACACCAAATCACCAATGAGCCCAAAGATATCGCTTTTCCCGTTAGGGAAAAAGGAAAAAATAAAATTTGACTTATATGCTTGAACCATTTACTCATCAAATCATGCACAACAACACGTTTTATAATATCAAGTTACTGATATGTTTACGCATTATCAATGCACAACTGACTTGCAAACCACAACTCATATATCTCCATTTAAAGATTATAAGATATTATCGTCTCAAAATTACTTGTGATAAATTCCATGAAGTAATTCTCTGAGTGTAGGCTAATCCAATACTTAAATCTCCATTTCTAAGTACTCATGAACATTGTAGCAAGACCATTGCTATGTCTATAACTCTTTAGACAATCTACAATTCAATTCATGAAAGTCTTTATTCACTATTTACTTCCAAACATATGATCGGCTATGGAGTTTTAAATAATCGAATTACTCTGAAAGTAAAACATGCAAGCATGAAAAACAAGATTAAACAATTGACAAAAGATAATAAACAAACTCATAAATAATTATCTATTATTTAATCGCCAAAATTCAATTACATTTACTTTGTTATAAGTTTCTAAATAACTATCTAACTACTAAAACTAATATCATCTCTCAGACCAATGCTCCTAGCATGCCGAATGTGTTTAACCCTACACAGACTTTTTGTGAGTGTATCTGCAAGATTCTCTTCAGATGATACCCTCTTTACTACGAGTTGACCTTCTTCTATCATATATCTGATGAAATTGTATTTTCTATTGATATGTTTTTATCTGCCATGATCTCTTGGTTCATTTGTCAAGGCATCCGCTCCTTCATTATCATAAAAAATTTCCATTGGTCCTTGATGGCTGGCACAAATCCGATGAAGTTTTTCAACCAAATTGCCTCCATTGATGCTTCTCTTTCCACTATGGACTCTAATTCATTGGTAGAATCAACCATTGTTTCTTTTTGGAACTTTTCCAAGTAACTGCTCCTCCATTTAAGGTAAACACCTAGCCAGATTGGGAACAAAATTTGCCTCTGTTTGTTTGACATATGGCATCACTATAGCCACTTACTCTCAATGTATCACTGCCACCAAGTACTAGGACCCAGTCCTTAGTCCTTCGCAGATACTTGAGAATATTCTTAACTGCGGTCTAAAGAACTTTACCTGGATTTCATTGATAACAATTGACCGTGTTCAAAGCAAAGGATACATCAAGGCGAGTACATGTCATAACATACATGATAGATCCAACAACGGAAGTGTATGGAACTTTACTCATTCTGCTGTCTCTGCATCAGTACTTGGGATTTGAGTCTTACTCAGTTTTGTATTACTTTAGATAGGTAGTTCTCCTTTCTTGGAATTCTCCATACTAAAATGTTTTAGAACATTTTCTAAGTATGTACGTTGACTAAGTCCAATTAGTTTTTTACTCTTGTCTCTCAGAATTCTTATCCCTAAAATATAGGCAGCCTCTCCTAGATCCTTCATAGCGAAAAAATTTCCAAGCCAATACTTAACCTCTTGAAAAGTTGGGATGTCATTTCCTATAAGAAGTATGTCATCAACATACAACACTAGGAAGTTTACTATACTCCCACTAGCTTTGAAATACATACAAGACTCATCTTCACTTCTAGAGAAACCAAACTCCTTGACTTTCTAGTTGAAGCAAAGATTCCATCTGCGAGACGCTTGTTTCAATTCATAGATGAATTTCTCAAGCCTGAACACTCTATTGGGAAACATTTCAAAAACAAAACCCTCTGGCTGACTCATGTAAACATCCTCAGCCAACTTCCCAGTAAGGAAAGCAATTTTGACATCCATCTGCCAAATTTCAAAGTCATGAAATGCAACTATGACGAGTATTATCCTAATAGATTTTATCTTATCCACTGGTGAGAAGGTCTCATTATAGTCAACCTCTGGAGTTTGAGTAAAGCTCTTCACAACCAGTCATGCCTTGAAAGTGTGTACTTTTCCATCCTTGTCGGTCTTCTTCTTGATGATCCATTTTAAACGCACCATCTTCCGACCGACTTTTTTGATCAAACAAATTCCAAACTCGGTTTTCATACATGGACGTGATCTTGCTGTCCATCGCCTCTTGTCACGTGGCTGCCTCTGGGCCTACCATTGCTTCCTTGTAGTTAGCCAGTTCATCCAAACTTACCAGCATAGTATCACTAATAAACATATCACCATCTATAGTAATATGGGAACCATAGAACTCAGATGGCATTCTAACTCTAATTTAACGCCTAAGAGGTAATGAATTGTCAACTGGTTCAATTGGAATCTCTTCCTCTAGTTGAACCCTAGCATCTTCAGAGGTTCTTTCATCATTTTATTCTTGAATCTCTTCAAGATCAATGGTACTCCCAATGTACTCTTTGCCAATGAGCTCTCTCTCGAGAAAGACTCCTCTTCGTGCTACAAAGACCATGTACTCACTAGGTCTGTAGAACAAATATCTAAAGGACTTCTCTGGAAACCGATGAAAATACATCTCTCACTTCGAGGTTCAAGCTTGTCGTGAGTCTTTCGTCTAACAAAAGATTCACAACCCTAAACCTTGACATGTGCTAAAAAGGGAACCTTCCATGTCCACATATCATGAGGTGTTTTGGCAACCTTCTTAGTTGGGACAAGATTAGGAATATGGGCGGCAGTCTCTAAGGCATACTCCCAGAATGAAATTGGAAGAGAAGCTCGCCTCATCATAGAACGAACCATGTCTAACAAGGTTCGATTGCGCCTTTTAACCACACTATTAAGTTGTGGTATCCTAGGAGGGGCCAATTGTAGTACTATTCCACATTCCTTGAGGTAGTCGTGAAACTTGATACTAAGATACTCTCCGCCTCTTTCTGATCGGGGTATCCTTATCTTCCTGCCCAATTGATTCTCGACTTCATGTTTAAATTCTTTTAACTTTTCAAAGTTTTTTGACTTATGCTTGATTAAGTAGATATAATTATATCTGTTATAATCATCAGTGAAAGCCAAATAGAATGGATTTGCATCCCTTGTTGTGGATCTGAAGGGTCCACACACATCTGTGTGTATGAGGTCTAACAATCCTTCACCTCTTTCACAAGATCCAGTGAAAGGTGATTTTGTCATCTTACCCAAAAGATAATATTCGCATGTATCATCTGACCTTAGGTTAAATGATTCCAACACTCCATCCTTTTGGAGTTGGGCGATGCATTTCTTATTAACGTGTCCAAGACGATAATGCCACGAACATGCTTTGTCTATACCATTAGACGAATCAATTTGAAATACACTATTGCCTAAATTGTCTACACACATCACGGTTTCATACACACCATCACAAGGTAAAGCTTCAAAATAAAAATAAAAAACCATTTTTATAAGCAGAAATAAAACCATTCTCATCATTAGAATAATATCTGAAACCTCGTATGAACAGTGCATGGAAAGAAATAATCTTTCGTGTCATTTCTAACAAGTTGGAATAATTTATAAAATCTAAATCAACACCATTACTAAGCACTAGACTATAAACTTCAATCTTGGTGACTGGTGAATACCGCCTATTCCCCATGATCAAGTTCATTCTACCGTGCTCCACCTCCTCATTTCTTCTTATTCCCTGCAAATTAGAATAAATGTGAAATCCACAATCCTTTATGAAGGACCCAAGAACGAGAAGGTGATGGGTTATTAGATTAGATAGTGTATATACCTCCAAAGTCGCCTTCACCTTGTCATCTTTAATTTCTTGCAGATACTTTCTGCAACTTCCTTTCTAATTCCCTTTGTCATTGCAGAAGAAGCTAGTGACCTCTTTTGGATCAGAGAGAGGAGGAGCATCATAATTGGATTTACCTTTAGGTCCATTGCTTGACGACCCAACTTGAGACTTTCCCTTCCAGTTCTGCTTTAGATGACCTTTCCTCTTCTCCCCTTTCCCTTGAACAATGGCCAGAACGGGAGCACTAGCAGGAGTAGAGGCAATACTCTTTCCCATCATCCCTACTTCAGCTATTCACAGGAGGTTGTGTAATTGAGCCAAGGTGGTCTAATCGTTGTTCAGATGATAGGTCAATATGAACTTATCATAACAACATGGTAAGGAGTTCAAGACTATGTCAGTAGCTAACCCCTCATTAAAATGCACATTAAGCCTAACAAGGCAATCCACGTGTCGTTGTATCTTATGCACATGGTTTCTAATAGACTCTCCTTCTTTTATTTTGTTTGCTATGAGGGACTTTACCACCTCATACTTTTCTTGACGAGCTCGCTTATAGTACTTTTCCATAAGGTACTTGTTTATCTTGTACAACCAGTAATCCTCATAGAATCTTTGTAACTCAGGAGTCATGGTGGCTACCATGATGCAATCAACTTTTTTTGCATCATTGTAGTGCTTCTTGTAGGCGGCTAGTTCTTCAGGAGTGGCCTTCTCTTCGTCAATATCATTTATTTATTTATCAAGGACATACTTTTTGTCCTCGAAACGAAGGTCCATTTTGATGTTGCACCTCTAGTCGTTGTAGTTGGTGCCATCCAATGTAAGTTTCGAGCAGATTTTCAACAATGAAAAGTTATAGAAGGAGAAGGAGGAAACGGAAACATCATTTGAGGTAGACATCTATAAAAAGAATGTAGTTTTAGTGAGATAAGAATAATCCTTAATATAACAACCTAAAAATGAAATAATAAGGCTAGGATCCAACTAAAAAATTCACAACTTTATTAAGAGATACTGTAATCTAATTGTAAATTTTATAAAGGTAGGTGAATAACAATTTACTAATTCCACCAATAGAAAATGAAATTTGAAAAGAATTTAGTTAATTGAAATTCCTAGATCTTTTGAGATCATTGAAACTATTCAATGGCATGTTTAATCTCATATTATGCTCCTCTATTTGTGACTGGGATACCGAAGATCACAAACAAGATGTGAATAACCATGCAAATTAGCTTGGTACTCTCGACGTATTTTATCATCTTATTTTAATATGCTGGTTAACCTCACACACTTTATTAATAAATGATAATTTTCAAGATACCTATTATTACTCTTTATAGTAACTATCAGTGTGCCGGTAACCGCACGCACTCCACTAACTACTATAAAGTATACTATGCAATTTATGGGTTAGCATACAAATTCACATAGTTCTTAAAGTAACTAGGCCTGTGTTTAGTTGTGGAAAAACAATTTTCATTTTCCGTTTTTCATTTTCATTTTTTGTTTTTCGTTTTCAGTTTTCATTGGAATTTTTAAAAAACACGTTTAGTTAAAATTATTCATTATCTATTTTCAGTTTTAGAAAATTAGAAAACGCATGTAGACGTGTATATTTCTATTGATTTTCATTTTTAGAAATCGGTAGCGGTGGTAGGGTGGGAGTGGGGGCAGTGATGGTGATGACAGGAAATGGTGGTGGTGGTGGTGATTACGGCGGCAGTGGTGGGGTAATGGTGATGGTAGGTCGGTGATTGTGGCAATGGTGTTGGGTGGGTGGGTGTGATTATGTGTGTGCATTACAAGGGTGGGTATGGGTATGTGTGTGTGTGTGAGTGTGTTGTGGGGGTGGGTATGGGTGTGTGTGTGTGTGTTTGTATGTATGTATGTGTGTGTGGGTGTGGATGGGTGTTTGTGTGTGTATGGGTGGGTGTGTGTGCATATGTGGGTGGGTGTTTGTGTATGTATGTATGGGTATATGTGTGTGTGTGTGTTTGGGGGTTTGGGGGGTTGTAGGTGTGAGTGGGGGGTAGGGTGGGTGTCTGTTTATGGGTGTGTGTATGTGTGTGTTTTTGGGGGTAAGGCTAGGTGTGGCTGTATGTTTGTGTATGTGTTTGTGGATATATATATATATATATATATATATATATATATATATATATATATATATATGTGTGTGTGTGTGTGGGGGGGGGGGGTGTAGGTGTGTGTGTTTGTGTGTGTGTGTGTATGTGGGGGATGGGCTTAAGAGTGAGTGGGTGTGGGTAGGTAGGGATGTGGTAGGTTAGGGTGTTAAGGTGAGGGTAGGTAGAGGTTGGAATTAGAAAAATGTGGAAAACCATAATTATTGGTTTTCCAAAAAATTTCAACTTCTTTTAAAATTCCAAAGAAGTTGAAATTTTTTGGAAAACCAATAATTATGGTTTTCCACATTTTTCTAATTCCAACCTCTACCTACCCTCACCTTAACACCCTAACCTACCACATCCCTACCTACCCACACCCACTCACTCTTAAGCCCATCCCCCACATACACACACACACAAACACACACCTACACCCACCCACCCACCCACACACACACACACACATATATATATATATATATATATATATATATATATATATATATATATATCCACAAACACATACACAAACATACAGCCACACCTAGCCCTACCCCCAAAAACACACACATACACACACCCATAAACAGACACCCACCCTACCCCCCACTCACACCTACAACCCCCCAAACCCCCAAACACACACACACACATACACCCATACATACATACACAAACACCCACCCACATATGCACACACACCCACCCATACACACACAAACACCCATCCACACCCACACACACATACATACATACAAACACACACACACACCCATACCCACCCCCACAACACACTCACACAAATTTTCCATAAAAAAATTTAGAAAAATAGACCAACTAAACGCGTTTTCAAAATTCTCATTTTTTTTGAAATTTTTTCCGAAAAACGACTCATTTTTCTGCAACTAAACGCACCCTAAGATTGCAATTTTAATAAAAATGTGTAGTTACTTTAATAGCATTATACTTTTAATGAGAATTAATTTGTCCTATCAAACCTGTTCGGCTAACGACCCTCCACCATACAAAAGAGCAGTAGATAAGAATTGATACCCAATGACGGTTATTTTATAGGTCATTTCCTTAAACTCTCCTTATAGTATGACTTCGTGAATGAAGCGTACTAGCGGTTTGACTGACTTAGTCTTATACATATAATAATTATTGAACTTTTAATTTTACATATAATGTAAGGTGCATTTTAAAATGTTTTCAAAATACTAGGTTTATATTCAAATTTTGAAAATTAAATAATTAATTTAAATTTAAAAATAAACCAAAAGATTTAATAATTATCTATTAATTAACATTTAATTAATTATATTAAATCAAATAAGGATTATCTAATCAAATTAATCAATTAATTTAATCTTAATCCTTATATCCCTAAATTTTCGAAAATAGATATATGATTTATCTAATTTTAATTATCCTTTTTAAGGCAAGTTAAAAGATAATTACCAAAACTAAAAAAGATCCCTAACCTACCATTTTTAAAATCTTGCTTGGGGAGGAAGGTAAGTGATTCAAATCCTTACCTTAATTTTGAATTTCTTGGGGAGGAGGGTTAGGTTTCAAAACCTTAACCCTAATTTCGAAACTTAGGGGGCAAGATACCGTAATCCAATTTCGAAATCTATAGCCTTATAGGGTTTAATTAATTTCTATAAACCTAATTTGATCAAATTTAACAATTATAGCAAATTCAACAGAAAACAAACCTAATGCTCTGATACTACTGATGGGATTTAGGCATAACAAAACAAACTTAAAACTCTTAAGTGTACATGCAATCTAAAACAAGATCTATGTTTTCATTATTGAACCTATAACTATTAACATCAAAATAAGAACCCTATGAACCCTAGGTAATTTTAGAAAATTACTAAAAAATGTTTAGGGTTACATACCTTTTAGTTGTTACCGTAAACAACTAGAAATCTTCGATCTTTTGGAAGGAAACACCATAAGCGTCGTGTCTCTAATGGTTCACACCAAAGCTAGCACGAGGAAAACTATAGAGAGAGGAGAAGAGAACCAAGATTTCGTCCAATGCTTGTATAGGGAAGGGATTGCCGAAATCAATGGCTAAGGAGACCTTTATATAGCCAAGGAATCTTGGGGCAAAAGCTATGGTTTATGGGATAAGCCCTAGATTCCCTCGCTTGGTGACCATGCAGCTCAATCTCTTATCCAAAGGGTCTTGGACGAAAATTCTAGGCTTCTCTAGAAGTTTTCATCCACCTCATCTAATAAGGTTCTAGAGCCTTCATTCTTCAATTTTTCATAAATAACCAAACAGTCCCTGTACTTTTAATTAACCTAATTAATCCAAAATTTAATTCTAATTAATTTCTAAGTAATTATTAATAATATGATTTCTAATTAATATATTATTTTCAAAATTCATTAATAAACCATTAGTTTATTATTCACATAATAAATCATTCTCTATCATCATATCCAATTGCTAGGTTTGAGGGCAACCTAAAATGATTGTGCTACTATCAGTATAAATATATACCAATTTTAGTTTAACCTTATACATCTAATCCAACAATCAACACTGTCAACATTGTTATCAATGACACCTGCGACATTGTTATCAGTGACAAGAATATACCAATGACTCATAGTGGTTTTAGCGGCGGCTTTGGATTCTTAGCGATGTCATTAATAGCGGCGAATTTAGATCATTAGCTACACAACAATTGTGGCGACCAACTAGCGGTGACTTTTAATATCTTTTGCGATGTCAAATGTCGATGCTAATGCTCTTAATCCTTGTAGTGGATGAGCTAAAAGAAACAGTTTTTTGAAAAAGTTTTGTTTTACCGCCGGATAAACTAATAAATATTTTTTACAGAAAAACATAACTTGTTTTTAAATAAGCAATCCCGAACACCCTAAGTCTCATTAACAAAATGATAGAGTACATATGACAACGTCAAAGAGACACGATCAAAACAACCTCCATGTTCACTAACACAAAACCTTTCATCAAAACAAAAGTATACAACAAAGTACAGTACCCAAACCTTCATCATCTCAAAAATAATTTCTCTATACTTAGAAAAACTTCCAGTAATAATTCTAACTCTATATCCTTTTCTTTATAATGGCTAAAGACTGAATTCTACTTGATAGAATTTAAAGTCAAACATCTTTGGCTATTTATTGATTTGAAATACAAAATAGAATTTTGAGCGAACAAAAACATCAAACAGGTGGCCAACAAGCCATGACGACATACATATATGTATAACAAAACCTTAACAAAAACATAGAAGTAAGCTTCCTGGACATTATATGCCAACTTGACCCTTCAATCGACTCGACTGAATATTATTCATGCAGCTTCATTAAGCCCCATCAATTAGCGAACTTGTGTGGCTTCATTACCACATATAACTCGTTCTTTCTTTGAACCGATGCTCCAAAGAGCTCAACCATGTCAAGATCATCACCCTTTGCACCATTTGGAAGTTCCCAATCAAAGTAGTAGAGCATATGAGCTAATGGAACCTCAACATTAGCTATACCAAGAACAGCTGCAGGACACATCCTTCTTCCGGCTCCAAATGGAAGATACTCAAATTCTGATCCCAACACGTTTGTGGGGTTGTCCCTAAACCTCTCTGGTACGAAGCTATCAGGGTTCGCCCAATATTGAGGATCCCTATTGATTGCCCAACCATTGACCATAAGTTTTGTCCCAACGGGTATATCATATCCTCCCAGTTTGCATGCCTCCCTACATTCTCTAGGGAACAACAACGGAAGTGGAAGATGCATCCTCAAGGTTTCTCGCACCACTAGCTTCAAGTAGTCAAGATCCTGAATGTCTGCCTCTTCAAATCTTTCTTTTCCTTTAAGAGCTTCCCTGAGTTCGGTTTGAGCTTTCTTCAGCACCCTTGGGTTCCTTATCAGTTCTGAAACTGCCCATTCTAATGTTGCTGAAGATGTATCAGTCCCCCCTCCAAACATATCCTGGATCATTTCATATTAATTATGAGTAAGTTTAGCATTAAAGTACTTATGAAATCACTTTTGTCCCCCAAAAAGGTTAACTCACCAAAGTTACTGCTTTAACATTCTTTGTCGTCAACATGAATTCGCCGCTAGCTTGGAGCCTTAATAAGACATCGAGAAGAGACTCCACCTCATTAGATTCTTTATGTTGCCCAGGGTGTTGGGTGATAACGTCGCTAAGGATCTTGTCGAGTCTCTTGTGTATGCTCTCGAGCTTCTGCCTCTTGCCAGTGAGTGTGTGGATTATTTTCTTGGATGGAAACACATCGGCAACATCAAACCCTCCTGTTAGGTGAAACAACTCTTTCACAATATCTATAAACTCTTCTTGGTCTTTGCATCCTTTACCAAATGATGTTCTACATACTATCCTAGCAATTGTATCGAAAATCATTTGTGAAAGATTAACTGGCGAACCAGCTGACTGACGAAGGGTTTTGACAAGATTATAGCACTCGTCCTCACGAATATAATGAAACGACTTTACTTTTTTGACACTCATTAGTTCCAAGGTCATAAGTTTTCGTAGTTGTCTCCAGTAATCACCATAGGGAGACCATACGACGTCGGTGTTTTGGTATGCGACAATCTCAGTGGTTAAAACCACTGGTCTATCGGCGAAGGCGATATCATGAGTGGTTAAGACCTCTTTAGCCCAGCGTGGATCGGAGATAATGATGGTAGAAAGCTCTCCGAGTTGTAGATGCATGAGAGGTCCATATTTCCTGGCCAAGTCGCGGAGACCATGGTGAGGCAGGGAACCTATCAAATGGTGCATGTGTCCGATTATTGGGAGTCTCCATGGCTCTGGGGGAAGGTTTTGTTTTGATTTGGAAGGGCTGAATAGTTTACGGATGAGGAAGAGAAAAAGAGCAAAGGAAAGGAAGGTAGTGAGAGAGACTTCCATGGTTGAAGATGGAGAAAGTATTTGAGTTTTGGGTGGTGTTTAAAGGGTGAAGTTGAGTTCCTTATATGTGATGAAGTTCACTTGAGGACAGTCTCACTGGATAATAACAATTGACTCGAGTCCACGATTCCCAAAGAAGAAAGGAAAAACAGATTAATTGATTAAACAGTCTTCGTTTTTTTAATTTTATTTTATGTTTATTATTTTAATAAAATAAGCTTACATTATCATTTAGTACGGGTTAATAACATAAAAGATATTAGTTTTACACTTAACAAAACTGCACAAATGGTTCGTGATTTTGAAAATTGTCCCTTTGGTTCAAAAATATTTGGACTAGCACCAGAGATCCAAATTTTTGATTTTGTTGCGAGTTTGGTCTAATTTACATTAAACATTTTCATAATGATGAATTTACCCTTATTTTTTCTTTTTCAATTTTTTTATTATTTAAATATTTTTCTGATTAAAAGAAAAATAAAAAGAAAATTTTCCTTTTATATTTTGTTTTTTATAACATAAAAAAATAGAAAATGAAAATGCAAACTCTCTCTCTCTCTCTCTCACACACACACACACACAAAAGTTGCTCATCTCCTTCACCACCAGCCACCACCACCGGAGATGGAGGCTTCCAACGAAGCAGGTTCCGATGTTTGAGGCTAGGGTTTCGAGCAACATATATATGAGAAAGGGGCGAAGGGAGAAGGACGAACTGAGAGGATAGATGAATTGAATTGGGTTTGCTAGATGCTCAGTAGATCTTAAAGATGAACAAGAAACCCTCTAATAATGACGCCCTTTTCTCAGATCAACGCCATGTTTTTCAAGTTCCTTAGGATCCAGATTAAAACCCTAGATGCTCCGTAGATCTTAAATATGAAAACCCTAGTTCCAGATGTGAAGGGTGACGGCGCAAGGGTTTTCACGAAGCTAGGGTAAGGGTTTCTATCGGCAGCGATGACGAAGTAAATCAGAAGATTGACGACACAGCTGAACTAGACCTCATCGATGGAGGTTTGGTCACACACCGCTCGTTTCTCTTCTTCTCCGACGAGGTGTCAACGTAGCAAAATCTATAGCGCCTCCACCCTTCTAGTTTTCCGAAACCCTAAGTTTTTAGATCTTTTTTCACCCTATTTTTCTCTCCTTTTTTTGCTAAACAACCAACACATCCACATCTCCATCGTGGCGGCGAGATGTTGCTGCTCCGGTGATCGTTGTGTGGCGGCAGTGGCAGCTAGTGGTGGTGGTGGTGGTAATGTTTGACCGATGGTGGTGATGTTTTTCTTTGTAATAGAGAGAGGGTGGGAGGGTGCAATGTTTTATTTTTGTTTTTTCTAAGTACATAAATAAAAAAGAAAAAGAAAAAATAGAAAATGAAAATCCAGAGGGTAAAACCGTCAATTTTAAAAAAATTCATAACAAGTTGGATCAAACTCGCAACAAAATGAAAAGTTTGGACATCTGGTGCTAGTTCAAACCTTTTTGGATCAAAGTGACACTTTTCAGCTAACCACAAGGACCATTTGTGCACTTTTGTCTTTATAATTTCATTCTAAATTAGCCATAAATTATGTTTTTGTTGTTTAAAAGCCATTATTTTTTGAACACTTGTCAATTTTAACCTTTTAGTTGGTTTACAGGTGACAAAATGTCTACATGGCGGTTTGTGTTGATGAGTTACGTGTATTAATTTTTTTGTTGAGGTGGCGTGCTGACTAAGTTTGCCATGTCAGCATCATTAAAAACCCAGAAAAGGTGGTGGAAGAAGAGTCAAACACGTGACCACTTGTCTAAACAATGCCAAATTACAAATGTTTTAAAAACCAGTTTTTTAGTTGAACCGATATGATGATCGGTTTCCGGTTTAACCGATTCGACCGTCGGATCAACCGGTTTCAATATTTTCAATGTTATTTTCTATTTTCCTATACATACATACATATATAAATCATGAATTTGATGTTTACAAGTTCAAACATTAAAAATACACATAAAAATAAGTTATAGATGGATCAAAATACATTAAAATAACACATAACCATAAGTTTTAGAGTTTTACATTAATCCAAATACGTCAAAAAGAAAATAACGTATAATACCGAAACAAAATATAGTTTTAGATAAATACAAACACATCAAAAAACTTTATAACATTTATCATACGTTTTTATTTAGAGAAAACTAAATAGATTTGAAAAAAATCTCCAAAGTCTATTATGTAAATGGTTTTTTCATGTGTTTTATTCGATTTAACTGGTTTATTTTGACCGGTTCAACCGGGTTTTTCTAAAAACCAGCCGGTTCAATCCGATTTAGAAATCAACATAAAATCTATGATAGTTGAACTGTTCCCTCCTCCGGTTCCCGATCCAACCGGTTCGACTGGCCGGTTCAAATCGGTTTTTAAAACATTGCAAATTACCACTTGAACTATAGGTCAAAACGTTTATTAAATTCATGACTAATTTATATGAAATTTGAAAGGAATGAAATTTGAATATGGGAATTGATCCCACGAAGTTAAAGTCACAAAAAACACCTCTTTCCGCATAAGTTTGTATTTTTATATTTCCTTCAGCTTATATGTTTATATATAACATACTAGTTGAGAGACTTATATGTTATACGGGTTGGATAAAAAAGAATTAAATATGAAGGTTTAAACCAAAATTTATTTAGATTTTAAATTGTAGATTTGCAATTTAAAATTTAAACGAAAACATATTAAATACTATATTAGTAGTAATATTGTAATTTATTGATTATTTTAAATTAAGACAATTATTAATTGATGTGTAATATGATGTGTTAATTAAGAAAATGTAAAAAAAAATGAGAAAATGACAAATGGAAAAAAAAAAACATTTATTCAAAATACCAAAAAATGATATTTGTCCAAGTTAATGAGAAAGTGACCTGTGTTAAAATTATTTTTATTTATTATGGAAGATACAAATTTTCTTTTGTCTTTTTTGTCTTTGCTTTTTTTTTTCAAAAATAACATATTTTATTAATATATATAAAAGGGAAATCTCCAGAAAAATCTCAATATTTTCGGAAAAGTTACACTTTAGTCCCAAGATTTTTTTTTAAACAAAAATGTCCTGAAAACCGGCAAAGATTTGCAGTTTGACCCTTTTTGACCGGTTGAAACCGGTACCAAATTAATTTAGGACTATTTCGTAAACTAACCCAAAATATTTGGACTTTTCTGTAAAAAAATATTAGGAAATTTTTTGAAAACAAAAATATTAGGATTTTTCTGCAAACAAAATTCTTATTATTATAATATTATTATTATTATTATTATTATTATTAAAAATATAAATAAGAAAACTATTTTTTGAACTTGTATTATTAATATTGTTAATAAAACATATAAATGCATTTAAATAAAGAAATAATCACATTGTTTAAGGGTGGAGGTGGAGGAGATTGTGATGCTTTTAGCATTGAAATCATGAATTTCTGCTTGTATATTTTTTTACTTTGTATATGATCATTTAACATTTGTTATTATTGTTTTCAATTCAGAATATTAATACTTAACAATTTAAAGGAAGTTGCATATTTGTAAAATTGTTTATAAATAGTTTAAGGTAGAAGTCAACGGTCAAGTTCAACAGTCCATGTTGACCCAACTCGTCGAGTTCATCTACTGACTCGTCATGTTGACCCCAAAACGAAGTAGATACTGGATTTACAAGCTCATTCTCGTTCCAAACTTCTAAATCTTCAAGTCTCTTCAAGAAATGCACCAAACACACATACTTTAGCCTCTTACACACTCAAAATAGGAAGTTAGCTTAATTAGGGTTTATTTGTGGACGTGAAGGTGGTAAGGGAGGCTGGAAGGAGGACTTAAGGTCATTTAAATAAGGTGCAAACACTAAAAATTAGGGTTTTCAAACATAACCTCAACTCGTCGAGTTGGGTCCTCCAACTCGTCGAGTAGGTCCTAAGTTTCACGCGGCCTGATCAGCTTCTACACGACGAGTTGGGGCATCTAACTCGTCGAGTAGGTCTAAAAATATGAATAATAAACTTTATAATTTATACCTGGGAGTCGGGATATTACAATTTCTTTTAAATTGTGAAGTATTAATATTCTGATTGAAAACAATAATAACAAATGTGAAATTGACCATATACAAAGTAAAAATATACAAGTAGAAATTCATGATTTTAATGTTAAAAACATCACCATCTCCTCCACATTCACCCTTAAACAATGTTATTATTTTTTCATTTAAATACATTTATATGTTTTATTAACAATATTAATAATACAAGTTCAAAAAATAGTATTCTTATTTATATAATAATAATAATAATAATAATAATAATAATAATAATAAGGGTTTTGCTTGCAGAAAAGTCATAATATTTTTATTTACAGAAAAGTTATAATATTTTTGTTTACAGAAAAGTCATAATATTTTGGGTTAGTTTACGAAATAGTTTCAAATTAATTTGGTACCGATTTCAACCGGTCAAAAATAGTCAAACTGTAAAAAAATTTCCGGTTTTCAGGATTTTTTCGTTCAAAAAAAATCTTGAGACTAAAGTGTAACTTTTTCGTAAATATTGAAACTTTTCTGACAATTTCCCTATATAAAAAGCATATATACTTTATATACATAAACATATATGCTATCACTTATTGATTTCCCAAATTTATATATTACCTATTTTAATACGAATTAAAGATAAATAACCATTTATGTGTATTTTCATATATAAATACACATACCGTAATGATACCTATATTGACATACTTTTGATGTATAAAAGCATACTTCATGTATTTTTATGTATAAATAAGATATTTAAATGTATATTTATGTATTGTTTGTGTATAAAATGTATTTATAAGTATAAACACACTTTTTAATGTATTTATATATATAAAAGAAACGTACTGTATGTAAATTTAAGTATAAAAAACCTATTTATATCTATAAATACATATTTTCTATGAATAAATATATTTTTATGTATTTATTTGTAAAAAGAAATATTTAACATAAATAAAAACGTTTTTTTATGTATTTTTGTGCATATAAAATATATTTATATGCATATACACTTTGTAATGTATTTATATGTATAAAATGTATTTTATATATATATATATATATATATATATATATATATATATATATAATTATAAAAAACATATTTATATATATAAATATGTATTTTCTATGAATATATACATTTTATGTATTTATTTGTATAAATACATATTTTATGTGAATAAAACGCTTTTTTATATATTTATATGTATAACAACATATTTTATCTATTTGTTCAAATGAAATATGTATTTGTTACGTATAAATATGTTTCTATGTGTTTATATGTATTAGAATACATTATATATTTTTTTATATGAATAAAAGAGTATTTTATATGCAGAAATTTGTTTTTTTTTTTTAATGTAATTAGTTGTATGAGTACACGTTATATAAAATAAAAGGTAGTTAATTGAGAAAGATGATTTCGACTTAGCGGAAAACACATTCCTGCCATCTCCAAAAGAACTCACCGGTTGGCAACCAGCTGGCCAAAAACTGAAACACTTTGGGAAAAATAATAGTTTTTCTGTAACAAAAAAAAATGTTAGGGCTAATTTAGAATTAAGATGTAAAATTAATAGTTTATATGGTATTAACCCTATTGCGTATTCCAATAAATTACATATTGTCGTGGTCATATTATATTACTAAACATATTTTTAATCTTTAACTTGTTACCAGTATTAAAGTTATACGCATCTTTGTTTAAAACCTAAAATGAGTTACATAAAAAAAAACCTTTATATTTTAAACATTTTTTTCGGATTAATATTTGTTTCTAAACTTTTTAAAAGGTATACAATTCTGATATTCGTTTTTCAAGCCCACCACATTTAATTAACTCCTTCATTCGGTACAAGTACAACCGATTTCAACCGGTTTCTAGATGCGTTTAGTTTTAGATGAATCACACAAAAACATTATATTTCGTCATTTCCAAGTTAACGAACACATTTTCCTTAATTTGTGTTAACTAGGATGCTTCATTATTTTTCCGAAAAACTTATCAAAGATACCGGTTTAACTAGAAAAGACTAAAAAACCACCCTTAACCCCACAAAACATTAAAAACAATAGGTAATATGAACTAGAAATTGCTCATTTCTGCTCATCGAAAATTTACAATTGTATTTGTCAAACTAGTAAGTTTCAATGTCTGTTTTGAAGGGCACGTAATCCATAAATTTTCCATTAGGCATAGACCATTTTTCTATTTTTTTTTAAACACATAGACATTTGCCGTAAAAAGAATTCTACATATGAATCTTTTCTGAAAATTACTTACAATGATAGTTTTGTAATTTATTTTCTACAAATGAAACAAATCTATCACATACCAAAGTCTTTTAGCCAAAGTCTCAAATCCAATGAGTACAATATTTAAACACATAGACTATTTCTATTAAAAAACTACACATTGACCTTTTTCGTAAATTATAAGGACAAATTTTTGAACTTATTCTATATATACAGACCAAACCTGCCAATATTTGAAAGTATTGTATCAAAGTCTAAAACCTAAAACTATTGTGGCCAAAGTCTAAGGGTGTGTTTGGTCGGGTCTGAATCAACGATTTGGGCTGACTCGGTCAAACAGTTGTTGTTTGATAGTTGGCTTTCTTGGTCAGACGTGTGGCTATTTTTTCTTACCGGGTCAACTTTGTATCATTTGCTGACTGGGAATAAAGACGTTCCTACCCTCCTCTACCATCCTCTGTATTGTTTATTCCCCCATTACCCATTATCGTAAC
The DNA here is from genome assembly GCF_052625555.1 of Lactuca saligna. Classification (NCBI taxonomy): domain Eukaryota; kingdom Viridiplantae; phylum Streptophyta; class Magnoliopsida; order Asterales; family Asteraceae; genus Lactuca; species Lactuca saligna. The sequence continues at coordinate 58,352,127 of NC_136419.1, read as the reverse complement.
CTAAAAAAAGTGCACAGACACAAATCGCTGCCTCCTCCATCAAAGGTTCTCCGTCGTATCGTCAGCGCCGGTCGCTGCTTTCTCGCCACCATCTAGCCGCAATCAAGCCGCCATCTCGCCACCATCTCACCGGCTGAAGAGAGGTCCCCATCTCCGATCGGCTACTGTAATTCATCAAAACATGTGCTATTCTTCTCCTTGTATGTTAATAATTTTTGAAATCAAAATCGGGTATGCTTTGATGTTATGAAATATGAGATTGTTTGTGCTATGAAATCAAAATCGGTTATCTTTTTCAGTGTCTCTCGCTGCCACACTGCCACATAACATTTTTTTGCATACAATTCAAGTGATAGATTATTGTAATTGATGAATGTAGATGCTTTAAAATGATATACTCATTCAATTTCACCACAGTTAGAGGTTAGATTTTGAAAATTGAAATATGAGTTGTTCCATGTGAAGTTAGGATCAAATTGATGGATAAAGAGAAGAATTTGGTGAGAAAGTTTATAGCTATGCAATCCGTTTGTTTATAAGATATGCAATCACTTTGGTGAGAAAGTGATGTAGTGAGAAGAAAGTGGAGATTGCACTTCGCTTTGTTCATAAATTGATTGATAAAGAGAAGAATTTGGATCAAATAATGCTTATGATTTTGTTACTACATGTTTGATTAGTAGAAAATTGTTTTATGTAGTGAGAAGAATTTGGAGCAAATAATGCTTAGGGTTTTATTACTACATGTTTGATAAAGAGAAGAATTTTGATCAAATTGTTTTATGTAGTGAGTAGAATTTGGATCAAATAATGTTTATGGCTTTGATTAGTAGAAAATTGTTTTATGTTTGAAATTATTCTTGATCATGATAAAAGTTATGATAAATTAATTTATATAACAGCATGGTAAAATGATCATTTTTCATCACTCAGCACATTCAGTCAGATGTATAATCAAATAACAGGATTTCTTACTCAATCAATATTTCTTACCCAGACAGACCTTTCCCAGTCAGCAACTATTAAACGGGGCCTAAGAACCAAAAGTATACTATTAATAACCAAGATGCTTTTTATTATATATAATAATTGAAAAAAATAAAAAATAAAAAACAATATTTACGAGAAAGTAGGAGGTAAAGTGCTTAATTTGAAATGAGAACTTGAAAGTTGTGATTTTATTGAAAAAAGTTGAAACAATAGTTAATCTCAAAATTAAAGTATGTTAGGGCCTTAGGGGTGAGCATTTAGACCGGAACAAGTTGTTGGAATGGACCGATTTGAGAGAAATATATGGACCACAGATGGGATCTATTTTTTTTTTTTTGGAAAGGGAACTTCCCTAACGAGGGTTTCCGGGCCAGCTTTCGCGCACCGACTAATCCCCCGCTGCAAACATAAAGCTTTGCCTCATGCCCTGGAGTCACTGCACGCGAACCTCCATGGCCACAAGGGCTGAGTGGTGCCAGGATTTGAACATGGGTCAATAGGTTATCCACCATATCTTCCACATGCCTTACCAAGTCACCACAACCCAAGTGGTTATCTATTTTGACATACCAATATCGGTACCGATGCTAGTTTTCCAGTTCTTGGATCTATAAGACCTTATTTATTAGCTTGTTCTTCCTTTACATTTTGGGTCAAGCGTTCAAACCAACTTTTGTGTCATCACTATGTTGTGTGGTGGACGTATTTCCAAAACCAGCCCAATCACCATTAGGATAAGAAACCAAATGATCGACATGAGACAGAAGAATTTATATTAAGGAAAAACATTAAGGTCCCTGAGGATCATGTATATTGAGGAGGATCTATTGAACCACATAAGAAATATTTGGAGTAGTAAGGATTAGATATTGTAATGCACTAGCAAGGCTTCAAAAGAGAGTTTGTCAACCACAAGTTTCCCACAAGCAGAAAGTTTAGGCTTGGTGTCCATGGGTGTGCTATAGGGGTTAAACGTAGACATCATAGCACGAGATAGAATTTCTTTGGTAAAGCCAGTCTGAGAGAGAAATAGACTTGCATGGTTTGAATAGTCGTAATGTCTAGAAAGAAAGAGGTCCTTATTTCCTCATGGAAAACTCATATGAGAAACAATAAATAAATCTCATAATAAAAAATGGATCAAATGATTCGAGAATGATATCCTCGCGACATATAATGTAACGCCCGCGTTTCCAGGCAAGGCATTTTCGTTGATGTAATAGTCTAGGTTAACCCTCGTAACTTTTTTGAAGTATTAATGATGAAATATTTGAGTATTATGTGAATTTTGTGTATTTGTGTGCTTATTACTTAATTATAAAGATATAATTAATAAAGGATAAAAATAAGCGTCAAAATTAAAGTGTGAGATAAGCCCGATATTTTTACATAAAGTTGTAGTGGTCGAAACAAGGACGCCGAAATCCGAGTTATAACGAATAAGTTATGACCTGTCGAAGTTTCGCGACAAAACAGGCATGACGCTGAATGATGTAAAATATGAATTTAAGATAGAGCGGTATCTAGCCTTAGTGATCTAAACGAAAGTCGTAGGGTTCGTTAAACCGAGACCGTGCATAAAAAGAACGCCCAAATCTGACTTCGTATGAGGAAGTTATGATTTTCCGAAGTTTCAACTTAGCAGGATGCAACCCGAATCCTCGATTTGAGATTGAGTGATTTTCAGCCGAAACAATCTAAATGAGAATCGAAGATCTCATCGATAGTAGTGAAACGATAAAAATATAGGCAAAAACGGACGTCGGATGAAGAAGTTATGATTTTCTAACGGAGTTTTCCTGTCTCGGCCTATTAAAAATAATATATTAATAATATATTAAACTTAAAGTCAAAATTTGCCAATGGAGTCTAAACGAGAGTTGTAGAGCATAATCTCACCTACGTGTGGATATAAATAACATCAAAAACGGAGCTCGTATGCGAAAGTTATGAATTTATAAAGTTCGGGGAGTGAAATGCAAGGTGGTGTCAGAGCTCACGAGGTGAGAATTGCAAAACTCACGAGGTGAGTAGTTGATGGACGTCTTCCAGGGAAAGTGGCCATGTCGAACACAATGACATATCGAGCTCACGATGTGAGAATTAAAAACTCACGAGTTGAGAATTAAAAACTCATGAGGTGAGAATTGAAAAACTCACGAGGCGAGCCTGAAATTTTTGCCCTATAAATAAAATTCAGAGGCAGCCGATTTTGGTTGCTCCATCTCTTCTCTCCCACTCCCGGTGTTCATCCCAAGACCCGAAGCAAGTCCCGAAGCTCGAAGATCCCGATAAGAAAAGAGTTTCCGAGTTAAAGCTTTGCCCGCGAGAAGCCCAGTGTGTGAAGTGATCCCGGTTTCACCGAAGAATACTACTCTTAGAGCCGTAGTGTTGTCTGATCATCTTCTGATCAAGTGAGTGTGTAGTTACCTTCTTCTAATGCATAATTACGAAGTATTTTATACAAAATACGTGTTATGTGTATATTTTGTTGTTTTATGTGTGAATGTGTATTCACTTTCTTCTATCTCATAGATATTATTTATTCTCTATAAAATACGTGTTATGTGTATGTGTCTCATCTGTTGTTTGGAATATGTATAGAATGAGAATGCTATACAGGTTTTAAACTATGTATAAAAATATATATTTTTTATCTACTGATATGTTGGGTAGAACATGGGTAGATAGTTGATGTGTGATAAACAGATGAGAGGCCTCGATGTTGTTGTAGTTGATCTAGTTATTCAGCGGAGTATGGATAACGACCACAAACTCTTTCTAGACAGTCCTGTGGAACGCTAGCAGGTTCATAACCTGTAGGTGTTGTGAACGATGTGTTCATCGGTGTACTCTATCCCCCTCATGGTTGCCTTTAGGATATCTATTGTTGAGGAAACCCCTTAGCAGTAATGTTCGTCCCGATGAAAATCCTAGATTAGGTCCCTTGAGATAGATGTTGTTTTAGGGACATAAAGTGAGGATCACGGGAATGGGTAATCGGGTTATTGTTGGTTGGTGAAATTAAATATAAATATTTATTGTGGGGTTGAAAACCCTATATGCTCACCAGGCTCCCAAGCCTGACCTACTCAGTTTTATTTGTATTACAGAAAGTGGCGCAAGGGCATAAGATGGATGAATCATCAAGTTGTTTTTTGTTTATGGGCCTGTATATGTATATAACTATTGTATGGCTTGTAACATGTCGTTTATGCTTTTTGGTCTGTATCGGAACATGACATCCCGAATATTGTTATATAATGAAAATGCATCTCTTGATGAAATGCTTTGATAAACTTTATTTTATCATATTTTGTTTTGGGAATAAATTCCGCAACTCTTTTAAATCAATTGATTTACTCTGAAATTATTTTAAAAGCATAAATGAAACTGGTCTTTTCTGGCCGTGATTTTGGGGATGTCACATATAATATGAAATAAACGGTCTTCGTGTCATTTTTATAAGTGAAGAGAGAAATGTCTGAGTGAGTGCTATGAAAACTAAGAGAGGTGATGTAAATGGCGAATCATTGATACCAAGCATGAGGTTCTTATTTAAGACCATAAAGGGATTTACATGGTTGGCATACATATTTCCGATGTTGGGGTGGGGATAATTAGGAGATTGTTTCATGTAGACTTCTTCTTTGCGAGCACCATGAAGGAAATCATTTTTAACATCAATTTGATGTATAGGCTAACAACAAGAAATGATAATGCTAATCACAATGTGAATGGTAGTTGGTTTGACAATCAGGATAAATGTATCATCAAAGTATACGATATGCAGTTAAGAGAACCCTAAGTAACTAAGCGACCTTTGTAACTGTCAAGTTGGCTATGACTATCGAACTTGTATCGGTATAACCACCAACAACCGCAATATTGGCATGGGGAGGAGTGGGAACAAGATCTCAAACATTATTGGAGTTGTTAATATCCATTTCTGTATCCCTAGCATATTTCCAGTTTGAATCACAAAGAGCTCGGGAGGTGGAACGAATATCGGAGGTGGCTGGAAGGTTTAGAATTTGGAAAGGTTTCAAAGAACCTATATGAATCAATGTTTTCATGCTCTCTTGTGGTAGAGGCAGAATGGGTACGGTTTGAGTGGTAGAAGTAGAAGAGGGAGAGCTTGACAGTTTAGGTGAAACAACTGAAATTGTGTCTTTGTTAGGAGTGAGAGTACTGAAAGAAGTCGTAGGTGTAACACCCGACTTTTTAACATAAAGTACACCTAAAAGAATTCACTTTTAGTTTATAGAACAACTTAGTGTACATTTATGTTCATTATTTTGATACAAGTATTTATAAAAAAGGATCATATTCAATAACTTAACATGTTTATCCGAGCCGATCGTTACCATCACAACTACTAATCTTCGCACTCTTAATGAGTTTATCTGATCTTGAATTATATACACAATAATAAAAAGCAAGCTACAAGATCTTACTGAGTAACATTATCAACAAGATATATATAATAGTTACACAATTGATTATATCAACAAATAAACATAATATAATAAAACCCCAGAGTGTCTTTCAAACAACTCAGTATATACTCATACTAAATATTACCACATAGATTTCCCCAATTGATAGGTTTTATAGCTACTCAAGTTGTCGTTTCGACTAGTAACTCTTAATACTACAACTACTAAAGCCACCCTTTCTACTCTAATAACTATTTCATGTGGTATTATGGCCACTCTAGCTACCACTATTATTTAACAATATTCTCGGGTGGCATTAAAGCAACAATGGTATTACAACCACTAAGGATACAATTGTTGTTTAATATTGTACAAGTATGGTATTATAGAGAAATAAGGTTTCCATTATTGATGATGATGTGTATATATATAATCGAACCTTTTTCCGGATATGGGCAAACATGGTTCAACCAAATATGGTTCAGCCATTCAGGTTCAGCCTCATCTATTCAGGTTCGGCCTCAACCAAATTCTTCCTCGACTAATCAGGTTTGGCCTCGACCAATCAGTTTCCACCTCGGACAATCAAGTTGCTCCTTCCTAACACAAAAGTACAATGTTGTGGTCCTTCCCAATGAACACTTTTCATATATATACTTCTTCCTAAGACAAAAGTGTTGGATTTGGTATAAAAGACCATAACAATAATGGGTATAAACTTGAATTTATAGTAGCACATACCTTTTGGGTTGCCCTCAGACCTAGCAATTGAATATGATAACTTTTAGAGAGAGATGGAGAAAGAGAAGGGGGAGAGATAGTGATTTATTAAATTGTTATATGGTTAATAAATTAATTGGAAATCAAAATAATTGATTTGTTAATATATTATGAGAATAATGTATTAATTAGAAATTTTATTATTTAATTAATAATTAATCATAAATTAATTGGATTAATTTTGGGATTAAATGGATTAATTAAAAGTAGGAGGACTAAATGTGAAAATATTCAAGAATTGAGCATTGAGCAATTCTAGAACCTCCCATAAGAGGTGGACGAATTCTAGATGTTTTCTAGGATTTCCTTGGGTTCTAAAGGTGCATTGGATGCCTTAGGGATGAAACTAAAGGATTATGGTTATATTGGAGATAACGCCTTATCCAACACCTTTCTAGACTCCTATATAAACCCATTAGGGTTTAGAATTTCGTGACATACTCTTCCAAGAGGCTAAGGGCCGAAATTTTCCTTTCCTCACCTCTCTCTCTCTCTCTCTCTCTCTCTCTTTCTATATATATATATATATATATATATATATATATATATATATATATATATATATATATATATATATATATATATATAGCTTTCCTTGGTTGCTAGGGTTTGGGTGTGAACCATTAGAGGCACAACACTTGTGATGCTTGCTATCAAAGGTTTTCAAGGAGGAGTTCAATATTGTTTACTACAACAATCTTAAAGGTTAGTTTTTATTGTTCTTATAAGTTAATTAGATCATAGAAAAGTTAGATAACCTAGGGTTCATAGTATGTTGTTATACTTGTTGTGAGACCTATATGTTATACGGGTTGGATAAAACAAAAAATTAAATATGAAATTTATTTAAATTTGAAATTTTAAACTTGACATTTAAATAAATTTTTGTTTAAACATTCATATTTAATTTTTTATTTTATCCAACCCGTATAATTTAAAAGGAAACATGTTAAATACTAAATGAGTTGTAATGTTGTAATTTATTGGTTATTTTCAGTTAAGGCAATTATTAATTGAGGTGTAAATATGATGTGTTCTTTAAGAAATTATATAAAAAAAAAAAAGAAAATGACAAATGGAAAAAACATTTATCAAAAATACCAAAAAATGACATGTGTACAAGTTAATAAGAGAGTGATATGTGACAAAATTATTTTCATTTATTAGGGAGGATTTGAAAGACTTAGATCCAACTAGGTTGCATGTGCCCTGATTATTTGAATTGTTTGAATAAATTTCCTCTTAGTGCATTCTAAATGTAACCCCCAAAACCATCAATGGTATCAGAGCCGTGAGTTATCTTTCATGGATTTGCACATTGGTGAATCGAAAAGAAATCTAGTTTTGATTTAGTCGCAACTCATGACATGAGCACAATGGCTCACGACGTGAACTCAATCTAATGCAAATCTATTTGTTGTAAATCAGGTCTCACGACGTGAGCTATGAGGCTCACGACGTGAGCTTGTCCAGATCCGAACAATCTGAGCCTAATCTGCCTTATCAGCTTTTAATTGATATCTTCTTGCCATATTTTATCCAAAATCCGTTTTTGGTATGTCTTGCATGATAAATTAGAAGCCTAGGAGTTAGGAGAATGGTATTTGACATATTTAATTATTTTGTGGTTAATATAATTGATTTGGGTCAACTTCAATTTAAAGTGTTTACATACCAAACGATCACAATTATTGTAACATCCGTTTTTCATAACAAATATTATTTCAAGGGGTAAAACTTGTTTATAAGACAAATAGGAAAAATAAAGCATAAAATTTGCTTTAAGTTATTTATATATGACAAGTTATAAACTAATTTTCTATTACTAGAAAGTCGCGACGCAACTATGTAGATAGCGCAACGCGATGGTCGAGTCGTGGTCAATGGAAGTCAACGGCCTAGGTCGCGGCACGAGTAGTGATTATCACAACGCGATGAGGTGTCTGGTGTTGGACATGTGCATAGAAGTTGATACATGTGTCAAGTGAGAAACACATAAAAGCAGGATTACAACATGTGGCAGATGGCCGAGACGTGTGGCATTGATTGTGGCACTAAGGTCTTGTGGTCGCGACGCGATTCCTCGGTAGATGTCATTGATTGTGGCGCTAAGGTCTTGTGGTCGCGACGCGATTCCTCGGTAGTCTTGTGTATATAAATGGAGTTTTGTTGTTCATTTGAGAAGTTTGAGAAAATGAGATTTGAGAGAGATAGCTAGAGAGTTAGTTCTCGGGACCGTTAATCGAAGAGTCAGTGCTGGAACGTGATGGTACGAGTTGTCGATCGGGTTGAGGTATCCTCTTTGTTCTGTTATTAAATTGTCGTGTTTTATAGCGTAATTATGATGGGTCGTTGAAATCCGAGATAGTTGTTAGAAGTCATAATATAGTGCTATTGTATGCTAAAATATTTTATAAGGTTGTAAATAAAGAAATTTTGGGGTGTACCTAATAAGAAAATCTGGACATTGCGACTAGACCACTTCGATGGTATTAAAAATGTTATATTATAATGAATTTGTAGTAACGATAGACGTATCTCCTTTGGAAAAAAATCGATGCTTTACAAATTTAGAAAAATAAAAAGAACTGACCCAAGATATTTCTTATTCGAATTATCTATTACTATCTTTAGTCCACGGTTAAAGAAAAAACTATATTAAAAAAATAAAACGTATTGTTATATTGAGTGTTTAAATATCCCAAGAGTCCAAAATGGATAGTTTAAAGTAGTTTTATATTCGTATGAAAAATCAAGAAATCAGTGTGCTTATCCTTATATCAGAAATCATCAGTGAATATGTGATACTATCTGCAATTTTAAGTTGCTTGCATTTGATATATTTACCAAACACACCAATAACGACTAAAGAGTAGAGATTCAAAATGGATAAAAGACGATGGCTGTGGCAACCAGGACTTACCTCTTCGGCCGATGACCGCAACTACAGAAGACCACACGAGCAAAGTTGTCAAAGTTGGCGGCTTGTTTTCTCAAAGCTCTTTGTTTTAAAGATCGATAAAGAAAATATATTTCATAAGCTTGATTAAGATGGCTAATTTCACATTGGAAAGTCATATGTAAATTATTGAACATATATGTACATGTTAGTACGAAAATAAACTTGAAATGGTGATTAAAACATATTGGAAACGTGTACCTACTATGTGATTGGAATATGGTTAAAAATGCAACCTTATTTTTTTACGAACTTAATGGTGAATTGAACTAAGGCGTTGTCCAAAAGAGTGAATGTAATAATTCAGAAATATAGGTTATTGTATAATAAGATATCTGATTCTATAATTATCGGTGTTAAATAGGGTTAATTGAAAATGATTAGGAGGGATTATTGGATTTAAACCCAAAAATTGTCAACCTTTAACGGCTCAATAAATCCAGATGATTTAGAAGGTTTCAACAGTTGCGAAACTAAATATTATAAAGAACCCGAAAAATCATGTGAAATGCACATAGACATATTGTAAAACGGTAGAGAATCGATGAAGAAAGCGGAAGAAGTTTTTGAAGGTTTTCAAAGTTGTTTGTTTCTCCCGATTTAAGTTTAACTTAGTTGTAAAAATAGCTTTAGATTATGTATTTTGTGGTTTGGTTCAATGGCATATTTCTGTTTCAGCCAAGAAATGACTCAATTTGATAAACATTAAATAGATATTTCTTGGTAAAAAAAAGATACATTAATCTAGTATTGTAATGTTTTTTCATGGAATAGTTGTTGATTTATATTGGAAAAAATGGATATAGGAAGTAGTTATTTTATAATAATAATAAAAAAAAGAGAAATTAAATATCCTCCTGCTTTTGTTCCTACAAATCCTCCTACCGAATTAAATTATGACATGTGTCATATTAATATACTAATGTTTCCAGTTATACCATTTTCCATATTTTGTTATGATATATAGATATAGATATCTTATAAAATCATTGTTTACCATTCTATATATCCTTATTAACCCTATATAATATTACGTATCATACAAATCAGGAAAAAAAAAATTGTTTCTTCAACCTCTCAATCACGAAAAAAAAAAATTGTTTCTTCAACCTCTCTTTACACTCGCTACTGCCTACTTCCATCATCCATAACAGGTTTCATTATCCTCTGCAATGTTTGTTTTTGTTGTTATATTATGAATTATGTATGGAATGGTGTTTTGAATATGGTTATCATGTATGCAAACTACTTTATTTTTCCTTTCTTTCGTGTTAAAATATTTAATAATTCTTACTTTTCTTAATTCATATTCTGTCATCGAACTTCCTTTGCTGAATGCAATTTGATTTTCGTCTTTATTGAATTGAAAACTGTTTTTTTGGTGAAGGTGCAGTTTACGTTTTTTCTTTCATTAAAACAACAATCATGACAACAACAATCGTTGTTAAGGTGCATAAAACCAACATGCTGGAATATATCGATGTATTAGGCAACAATGTTTACAAATAATATGAACTATTTATGTTACAATCTCCTAAAGGAACATGTATACAATATATTCTGCCACATGGATCATAATATAATTTCACTTTCAATGTTGTCCCATATTATCATTAATAACAATTATATTTCAACTATTTTTTAAAAGTAATACACATTATATCATCCTACTTTCCAAATCTGCAATAGGATCCCAATATTTGACTTTACCGCTTAGACTTTGGCCTAAAAGTTATTTCTTCATGCATTAATCTTTGACTTAAGCCACTGAGTTTGTTATTCCACAAACAAGATTTTATAACAATAATTTTTTATTATTGTTCGTAACAAACTATGTTGATCAAGTCTATAATTGTCAATTTGTTTTAAGTTTAAATAACAAACTATGTTGACCAAGTCTATTATTTTCAATTTGTTTTAAGTTTAAAGGTAATCTCCTTAATCTTTAGCTTAAGCCACTAAGTTTGTTATTCCACAAACAAGATTTTATAACAATAATTTTTTTTTGTTCCTTACAAACTATGTTGACAAAGTCTATTATTGTCAATTTGTTTTAATTTTAAATAACAAACTATGTTTACCAAATCTATTATTGTCAAATTGTTTTAAGTTTAAAGGTAATTTTCTTATGACCAAGGGTATAATTGTCAACACGAGCACATACTCTACAAATTATAATTTCTTTCATGAATCTTATATTCTTATTTATATATATTATCATTCCAATTATACCGTCAATTATAAACACTTTCCAAAATAATTACATGTATATTTATCATGTTTCAATATATAGAATGCAAATATTTATGATTAAATCGTTTAATGATTAAATATTAACTTTAAATCTTTTCAAAATCATGTATCCTTATCAATCTAGAAACAATCATTTAACTTAATCTTATTAAAAATGATTTAATTCATCTATTTTTTATATATATTTTTATTTAATATAAAATCACGACCCATGTTTTTCAATTATATCTATATATTTGTTAACCAACTTTAATTAGTTATTATTTTCACAAATATTCTTTAATTCCATTATTTGTATAATCACTATTATAGATGTTTCAACAACTCTATTTGTTAGAGGTGTTGGCGAAACTGTTATTTCCATATGTTCAGCATATGGACATTGCTTACTTTTGATTTATTACCATATCACATTAGATAAACCTCATAATTGCAGATGCATTCATTAAAATTAATAAGATATAAACTTTTTAAATTGTTATACTAATTATTTTAGATTAATATATACTTTTATTTTAATATTTAATATGTGTTATGTATGTTAGGACATTTAATATAATTATGCTCTATAGAACATAATATAATTTTAAGATCCATTTATAGGTTAAAATTTATGTAATACACGTGTTGATAACATAAATAAGCAAGAATAACAACGTACTTTGAAAGTATGTTGCTATAAATAACATAAATTGTTCATGTTACTATTTTTTGTTAATAATTTTTTTTATAGTTTTTAGAACTCAATTTTCGGGACATAACCCTAAAATAACAATCGAAATTATATAGGTTTTGTTGATAACCCTAAAATAACGAAGTATACTTCGAAATTAAAAAAAAAAAAACAAATAATATTTAAATAATAAATTCCAAAGACGTTTGTATGTTTTTTATGCGTTCTTCCGCGTTTAACGCGAGTTATAATCTATAATCATTAGACTAAAAGAAAAATGCGTAAATAAAATTATATATAGTAATAAATAAAGTAGGTTGCTTAAATCATATAATCATCAATGGAATCGGATGACTCTCTATAAGCCATCAACCGAATCGCTGCAAGCCTGCAACATATTACTGCAATACTATGAATCCATGTCTACCTCTAGTATCATATCTCAATGGAGATGTCACATCGGCTCTCCATGGCGTTTAGGAACCCATACTGTTCAGTCTAAATAACAAAAATACAAATCATTGAAAAAAAATTGTTATTTGTTTAGGATTTATCAGTTTTTCACGATGCGAGTGAAAAGGACCAACTACTAAACAAAATAGCACTAGAAGAACTTCTCATGCAACGAAATACAAACTTAGATTATAATTGCCAATTTTCGTAAATTAGGGACCATTTCTGTAATTTTGTAGAATCAAAGGCTAGACAACGAATCAGCGAGGACTTGTTGGATGTGGGAATTCAAATTGGCACTGTACATGGTACCCTAAACCTCCATGACTGTAACAATGTGATGAAATACCACACACTTTCAATTTCAATGCATTGATCACCTTCAAAAACCCAGACAATGTCTTCGTTAACCTGCACCAACTTCACACTGCTCACCGCAGCTGCAATTCTACTTCAGATCGTCGGTCTCTCGCTCTTCGTCTTTGGATTCTTTCCGATTAAACCAGCTCTCTCCGGTGTCAGGTATAAATTCATTTCCAAAAGTTTCAAATTAAGAATGTTACAGTTTGATTGACTTAGCTCCGAAATAGCGGACCAGAGAGCTTCCGCCCTTCCTCATGTGATTCAATCGAGGTTCAAAATTTCACAGCTCTGCATCCTGACCAGCTTAAATCATTATACCAGGTAACTTATAACTCGACGCACCACTCATAGAATGAAAAGTACTGTTATTCATCGTATTTCACCACGCTAAAATCAACTTTCGTCCGTTGTTAAGTGTTCTTTTGTATAATTTGAGATAAATTGGGCGATATACCTTAGCTGAGTAATGGTGACTTAACTTCTTACACTTGTAAAAGACAAAATCACTTGCTTTTTCAGCAAGCATTGGATGCCATTTTGACATGGTGAACTTCCATAATGCAGGAACTTTCTGAGATCCCACCTTCTTATGATCGACTGATACTAATGGTATGAAGCAACACAATCTATTTTTTTTGTAAAATAGAAGTAGAAGATGCATAATAAATTCACTTTGTCAATATAATTGTGTGGTATTTAGGTTATTGATGGTCTTCCAGCAGAATTTGTTCTTGGAAGGGATGATGAGCCTCCATCAAAGATCTATAAGGATGCAATGCCATATACTCAGTCTTTATTAGCCAATAAAATGGCATTGGGTTATCATGCAAAGGCTGCACCTCCAACTGTTACACTACCACGCTTAAAGGTACTGAATTTATTTTTGTTATTAGATTATATGATCTGATTTCCATTTCCCTCATACATTGGTCATATACAACAGGCTATGACTACTGGCTCAATTGGAGGATTCTTGGATGTATTGTTTAATTTCAATACCCAAGCACTTTTGGAAGACAATATCATAGGTGAGTTGGCAAGATCTTATTGGGTATATCAAATTGCCCATCTAATGACTAATTTGTTACAGGTCAATTTTTTAGAATTGGTTGGAAAATGGTTATGCTTGGTGATGAAACATGGCTTAAGTTGTTCCCAGGTTTATTTACAAGGCATGATGGAGTTAGTAGCTTTTTTGTAAGTCTTCACAACTTGTTGATTTCTTTACTCAATTTTCTTTATTCATTAACTATATCTTACTATCATTTTTGTTGAAATAGGTTAAAGATACTGTACAAGTGGATAACAATGTTTCTAGGCATCTAAGTTATGAACTTTACAAGAATGACTGGAATCTTCTGGTAATATAAAATTTCTAAGTACAGAATCTAAGTTATGAACTTTACAATAATAACAGTTATTTAAACTATTTATTACAGCCAGACAACTTTATATGGCATCAACACTAGAATTCTCTCCAATTTCATTTCAGATTCTTCATTATCTTGGTTTGGATCATGTTGGACATCTTGGAGGGCGTAGTAGGTAATATCTTAGCTTTTAATAACCCAACTCACTCTTTCTAAAAATAATAAAACTTCATTGTTGTTAATTCTCTATTTCAGTACCTTAATGGGACCCAAACTCAAGGAAATGGATGAAGTTATAAAATTGATTCACTCGAGTATTATCCAAAATCATAAACAAACTCTCTTGGTTTGTACCTCTTTTTTCTAACATGTATCAAACTACAATCTATTTCTTGACGTGAAAGTTGAATCCTGTTTGTTTATATATATAAAAATCTTTTTCTTGATTTCTATTTTTTATGTAGGTGGTTGTTAGTGATCATGGTATGCAGGAAAATGGTAATCATGGTGGATCTTCATATGAAGAAACAGACTCATTGGCACTTTTTATTAGTCCAAAACACAGTCATGTATCAGTATCACCCACTATTAATCAGGTATTTTAATTTTATTAGTCTAAAGTTCATAATTATGTTTTCCTTATAAATTATAATTTAGCTTTTTAAAATTTTGGTTTAGGTTGATATTGCTCCAACATTGTCCCTCCTTTTTGGTGTACCTATTCCCACAAACAATGCTGGCTATCTAATTACTGATCTATTTCTTCCATTACAAGGTTTGATAACTATTTTCCTTCACAAGGGTAATATCGTAATTTGTTAAATGTATGTTGTTGATTCTTCTCTGATAATTTCAGATCATGAGCTACTAAGAGCAATGGAACTGAATTCATTACAGTTGTTGAAATTACTTGAAGCACAAACAACTCATTCCACTTGTAAAAGTTTATATCTAGATGCCATTTCTCTCCATAAATCTTGGAAGATGAAAAATGATTTAAGGTAAAGTGATAAATTTTATAAATATTTATATTTCATGATAATAACTCTGAATAATTTTTTATAGGTCTGCTAGCAATGATGAGTTTAAAAACACTGTATTTGCATACAATGAGTTTCTAAAAACAGCAAGCCAACAATTATCACACACAGCAACTGATGTAAGCCATTTCATTAATCCATTTATAAATATATTCTTTCTTTTTCATTTGATTAATTTTTTTACACAATGCAGAAACCCATGGGTCTACTTGCTGTAGGTGTTACAACAATGCTTCTATCATGTATCATCTTCTTATTCCTCCTTTTCAAATTGATCCAAGAAACTTATCAGAATCTAAAACTCCAATTATCCGAAGCTTTTATAGCAATTATTATCATAATTCTTGTTTTAAGCATGGGATCAAGCTCTTTAGTTGAAGAAGAACAATACCTATGGCATTTCATGACCTCATCTTTCTTCCTCATATCACTTCACGAAACATTCAAATCCAAATCCACGAATAAAATCAAAACCTCAATTTTAATTTCAATAATTATAATTTCCGGAAGGGTTTTGCGAGGGTGGCATCAAGGTGGTGTAAATTGGACTCATCTTCCCGATATTTCAAAATCACTCGAGAATTCTTCAAGTTTTTACATAAAACTTCTCCAAATCCTCTCGGTTTTTGTTATACTTGTTTTATGTTTTTACACTCTTTCTTCCTTAAAGAGTTGTGTTGTTATATTGATTATGGGAAGCTACCTTTGTGTTGGATTGTTGGTTTTGAATTATGTGATGAAGTATCAGGGTGATGGAGATAATGATAATGATGGGATTTTAGCAGCTCAGATGATATATGGTTTAATTGTTGGATTGACAAGTGTAATGGTTGTTGGATCACCTTGGATTGTGTCTTTTGATTTAAAAGATTTGGTTTTAAAGATTAAAGATTGTTTGTACCTTAGTGGGATAGCGTACGTATTTGGGTGGTGTTTTTTGCAACTTTTGTTGCAAAAGCCAGTGAACTCCATGCCTATTTCATTGCTTCTTGTGCAAATTCTTGCTACCATTTGTTGTGGTTCGGATTTTAAACAGTGGGTTGAGGTTGGTTTTCAAATTTCTATTTTTGCATTTAAAGTATTTATGATTGTGATAAAAATGAATATATGTATGTTTTTTAATTCCAGATTGGTGCTATATATTATTTGGGAATGGCGGGCCATTTTAGTCTTGGAAACACCAATACGTTAGCTACCATTGATGTTGCTGGAGCTTTCATTGTATGTTTATTATCTTCCTTTAAGCATAATTTTAGTCATATATGTTTTCTTTAATCAATCATTCATATATATCTAGGGAATCTCTACTCATTCGACAGTGCTTAGTGGGTTGATAATGTTTGTGATAACATATGCATCTCCAATGTTATCTCTTCTTAGCATGGTGTTGTCGATTTCTATGAAAGACATAAACCCTAAGTTTAAGAACATGGGACAACTTCTTAAGACAATTCTTGGGTTTCCTTGTCTGGTTCCACTGGGGTTAAATTCGGTGCTTTTGGTTGCATACACCATCATACTGCTTTTAATGAGGAACCATTTATTTATATGGACAGTGTTTTCACCAAAGTAAGTTCTTTTTGTGATTCCCCCATTAGTGTTTTTAATCATTATATATAATTTAAGGAATTTGATTATGTTACATTTTGTGGCAGGTATATATATGTGGTAGTGACAACTGTTTGTGTTCTTGTTGGGGTGCTTATTGTTGCTTCAACAGTGACTTATATTGTTTCTGTGGTTTTCCTGTTGAGACATCGATATTATAAGCATTCAGCATCTTAAGTTTATAGAAGGAGGGAGGATGATAGTTGACTTGGGGTTTAATTTTTTTTTTTTAGTCTGGCTTTCTTAATACCCTTTTGGCATCTGAGTATTAGTGGAAAATTGATTAGTGTTTTGTAGAATTTTACTTAGTCTAGGATTTGTACTACGCTTGCTAATCTTATATACAAACAAAAAACATTGTATTTCCTTGGAGAATATTGTACACAATGCATTTTTCAACAAATTCAGTCCCATATTGTTTGGAACAAATTTATATGGTTGTTAGTGTAATTGAACAAACTATGTGTATGGTATGTATCCGTGTGTATATGATATGTCTATGTATAAGTGTGTAGGTGTATTATCTGTAGTACACTAAAACACATGACTTTTATATTACATTTCAAGAGACTAGAAGCACAAAAGAGAAACATGATGAAGCTAAAACACCAAAGCCAAGTCCCATGACCAAATAAAGCGTCTTAGTTTGTGCTAGTTTGGCCTTGATCCTCTTCCTCACTTGCCTCATTACCTTGTTCTCCTCCTTAATCACTTGGCACTCTTCTTTCATAATCATATTCTCCCTCCTTAACTATTTATACATGATCACCAAACAACAAAAATATATCTTCTTAAACTCAACTGTTTAATTTATTATACTATTATATGGTCTAATTTATTATACTATAATTGTTTTCAAAACAAATATAATTTGGTGTGTTACCTCAAGAATAGTGTTGACAAGCTTCTGTGTTGCTTCCTTCCATGAGGCTATTGTTTGGGAAGTGATAACAGATTCATGGCTTGAATTCACCTCCTCATCATCAGTTATCATTGAACCAGAAGTAGTGGGATCAGATAGAAGAAGTCCCTCCATCACAAACTCCTCTCCTATCAAATTCACTGTCTCACCATCCAACTTCTCTCTTAACTGCACAAACCCTCACACAGATGAAGAAAATGAGGGCAAAATCGTCATTTAATATGGATAAATCTGTCAACCTTTTTTAAGATTCTCTCAGCTATTTGCTGCTTCACATCATTCAGAGCAGATATCTCCTGCTGCTTCCTGTCAATGTCTTCCTTGCTGTTGCTATTCATCACCCGTGATGATGATGCCTTTATATGCTTTGCCCTGTTAAAAAATTTAAAAATAAACTCTAAGCAACCAATTTATTCTCATCGTACAAAAATACTTTTCAGGGACCATATCTGTAAAAATCAGCAAACCAGAGGGACAAAAATGGTAATTTACCATGTATATTGATTACTTATTGTTTTTATTATTACTATTATTGCTTTTAGTTTAATTTTTTTTAACTTTAAGTTTATTTTTGTTATTTAATGCAAAATATATATAAATGCATACAAAAACAATAAATCAAAGTACTGTATTGCTTATATGCAACACAAAGGTTTTACATAAGATATTATAACCAATTTGAAGTTAAATATTTTTAGATTTAAATTTTTTGGTGAATTACTTAGAATGCAACAACTTTTCACATTTTCTCCTACCTTATACAGCAATTTTCTTATTCAAAATCACACTCAATTACCTTGCTCCAAACCTTAGAGTGGATACACTCTCTGATGAATTAGATAGACTCGGTGAGCAACAGCAAAGCAATGCAGTCTGGGAGCTTCCTCCCTGGATGTAAGGAAAAAAAAAAAAGATTAAAAGCAAGAAATAGCAATGTACTTTCATTTCTTCCTATTACAACATTGTACTTAAAGAAATCTACCTTTTATAGCAATGTCATCTATAAACAAAGAAATTTTAACTGTTATAATCGGTAGATTGTTCAAAGTACAATGTCCTAAACCCTAATAAAATAAATGAATGTACAAATGCTGTAATAGAAAGAAATGAAAAGATGATAGCCATAAGATTGTACTAACAAGAGCATCTTGTAGGAGGCGAGTGAGCTTTGAATCACGAAAAGGGATGTGTAATGATTTGGCATGTTGACTAGAAGTCAAAGCACTGATCACATTTCCAAGTGCAGAAAGTGATTTGTTAATGGTTTTGGCTTCTTCTAGAACTTTCCCTTCAGCACCTGTCTTCTCTACCTTCTCAGATCCAGCCAAATCCACAAGAACAACCTTTCCACTGCTCACCCTGTTCAGTTAATAATTTCAGAAATGTAAATATGATTTCAGTAAACTGTAAATTCTCAAAGAAATCATAAGACCTTTTCTCATTTGTTACTTCTTTCTGAATAGTAAACATGTAGATGCAATGACTTCTACTGCTTCCCGCATTCATTTCTACATGAGTTCACAAGTCAATCAAACAACTTTCACAAGAGAGAGAGAGAGAGAGAGAGGGAGGGAGGAATACGAGTCTCTCCAACAGCTCTGTTAGCTATCCCACCCTGCATTAGTCATTACCAGGGTTAAGAAGTAAAAGATAACTGAATATTTAGTTTTTTTAAAGAGTATTTTTGGACTAGAAAACTTATAGTAAAATTTTGATATTGATCTTACACATAAGACTTTTAATGCTTCTTCGCCATCTAGTATAGGGATCTGTAGAAGGGTAGTTTCATTATCTGTTAAGCTGATAGGGAAATGCAATTGATTGGAAGATTCCATATGAAAGATATTGAAACTTACTTCTGTTACTCCAGACAACAATATCCCATGTGATTTATGCTCTTTGATCTGTATGTTGTCCTTGGATAAATCAAAAAGGTCTCTGCCAGAAACACTCCCAATTGCAATTATAAAACAGAGTTGAAGAGGAAAGAGAAAGACACAAAAAGATAAGATCAGTTGCTAACCTAACTCTCTCCATATAAATTTCCACCTGCATGTATAACACAATAATTAAATTGCATCTAGAAAAGGATTCTTGAAAACAATGTCTCATATTCTAGTTCAAATGGAAAACAAGAAGAGGTTTCTTATACCATTGAAAGTTTGATCTTGTAAGCAGTTGCTTCACCACAAGCGTTTATAGCATCAAAGAGTTCATCTACCACTCTTGGTAGTAGTCCCTTCTTAAGGTTGTCAGCTTCCAAAATGTTGGCTCCCTGGTCAAAAAAAGTCAAATATGGACTTTATTTAAAACAAGTGTTATTGAAACATTGTATTTTACTGTAATGCACATCACCTCCATAGTAAAAGTCTTCCCTGCTCCTGTCTGTTAAAGTGCATAAGAGAATTCATTAATATCATATTAAAGGTGAGGGATATCTTTCAAAGCTATTTGAACAATAGAGATAGCTAATGAAAAGCATATAACAAGCGAAAAGGATTAATTGCAGTTCTTATTTGGCTTAATTAATAGTGACACAATCACAGAACAGATTACTGGAGTTGATTGAATCGGCAATAGCAATAACCAGATAACAGAATACAATTATCATAAAGTTCAGATAATTAACTAAACTAGGTATTCCGATTTGTCATTCATCTCTTGAAACGAAAATCAACTGAACATAATTAGCTCATAAGAATTAGATGCGATACATACCTGTCCATATGTGATGATTGTACCATTAATTGAATTAACAGCATCTGTTGCATACAGATGAACATTCAGACCGAGAGTAAATATGCATACGTTACTTCAACAGACTCAAATGATAAGTTACATTCCACCATATCTTCTATATATACGTGTGTGTGTGTGTATAAACAAATCCTAAAACTCATGTATTGAGTGATCTAGACGTAACACGAAGGTTTAGCTCAGATTTACCCAAATTACGATGTTTACCATAAACTTAGAGAAGAACTCAACAAAATATCATAAAATTAAGTAAAATAGTCTAGTAAAAAAGACAAATTAGCACACGATACCTCTAACGATAGGACGAGCCAAAAATTCGTAGACGTCAGCTTGTTCAGAATCTTCATAGAACACCTTATCAAAGCTGAACATATATTGTTCATCTTTCTCGTCCTGACAAAATTAATGAACATTACTTAGAAGGAATAACAGTGTATTGAGTTGCAGTTTACATTATCGCGGAGGAGGATTATAAAACAAAGAAGATCTTCAGCAACCTTGATAGAAAAACTCTGAGAATCGGAGCGTGTAATGCATATAGCTTCTCCATCCTCTCTTAAATTTAGAGGCCTGAATCTCGCGCATACGCAAATGCTTGCCATGATTAAGCGTGTGTTGCTGTTGGAGAGACGATACAACTGCCTTCTGCTACTCTAGTCTCAATATATAAAATTTCAATTTCATCACCACCACCTCTACTACTTCCCGCGTTCCGTTACAATATATCCGGAGTTTTGTGGGTCGGATCGGGTCGGGTCAAGGTTAGGCACGTAAAATTTTAGTTCTAGACCTCTAGTAGTGTTTGATATTAGTTAAATAATATAATATTTTATATTTAAAGTTAAGATGTAATTACTTGACAATATTTTTGCCATGAAACTAGTATTATCCGTTTGTTTAAGTTTTTAATCATTTTTATAATCCCATCATCATTTTGAATAAGATAACAAAGTAAAAATCAAAAACATGTCCCATCGACTTCTTGAATGAGATGAACAAAATAAAAAGACAAAAATGTTAAAAAGAGAACTAAAGTCAAATCAAGAACATAACACGAACCTATATAAAAGTCCTAAAATTAAATAAAAAGCTTGGAGTTTCAAGTTTTGGGGTTATTATTATTTGGATTAAATATGTATTCATTCTACAATGTTTTTTTATATGTTTAATAGATATCAAACTCAAATAAAATATGTAACCATATTTCACTTTTAGTCTACATTATATCTCAAAATTGGTTAACTCGTGAGGATGCGAAAACAAATATTAGTGCATTTTGATGATGCTTATGTTAGGTATTATTCCACATATGAAAATATAGACAAGTTAGCTGAAGAGATAAAAAGAAAGGGGTTGCATCTGTTGAAGGGTTGAACCCAAATTATGGCAGGTAGCTAATCAAATAAATATCTTTCCTCGTTTAACTTCTTATCTTAAAAGCATTGGTTAATCAAAGCTTTCAATTTCTTATTTCTGTTTTAGGTACCTAAGACTCTATGAAGCTCTTGGGAAAATGATTGCACCTCCTAAAAGCAACATACCAATAATAACACCAAAAGAACTACCAGAAGTAGATGGATTTATTTTTGGATTCCTATCAAGATTTGAAATGATGGCTGCTCAATTTAAAAGCACTTCTTGATTCGACTGGTGGTCTTTGGAGAACACAAAAACTAGTTAGGAAGTCTGCTGGTATCTTTTATAGTAATGGGTGTCAAGAGGGTGGCCAAGAAACTACTCCATAATTACCTATTTATCCTTTAAAAATGTAAGAGTATATTACATTTTTGGTTCACATGATACATCGAGTTGTATACAACATCAAAAAACAGGTTGAGACACGAGTTTGATGCTGCTCATTAGGGATGTAAACCGATTCGGAACCGGCCTGAACCGGACCGGAACTGAAAGAAGTAAAAACCAATTAAAGAGTAAACGGGGAACTTTGAACCGAGCCGAATACCGCTAATTGGTTCCAACCAATTCCGATTCTGGTTTTGTTTTCGGTTAAAAAGCTCATCCCTAGTATTCATTATGAGATTCAAGCAGCCGACGCTACATAATAGAGTTTGATGCGCTCAAGGAATGCGACTGATCCATTAGCTTTCTTCAACTTCTGTTTCAAATAAATGAAATCTATCCGAAAATAACACAAAACAATCAATCTTTTATCTTATTTTATTTTATCACGAAAAAAATTACCCTTACAAAAATTCTTAGGGCTGTCCATATATACCATATATAGAGGAAGGTTGACTTGAGATTTTAAAAAAATAAAGATTTTGAGATTTTTTGATTCTTATATAATTATAATTATTCCATAATCATCTATAAACAAATAAATAACCAATGTTCATAAAAACATCAAACCATATAAATAAATGTTATAATTTATCCCCAAAATTTACTATAATCACAATTCATTAATTATCTTATATTGATCTTATTAGGGCAAGAGGAGTGGTCACGTGTGATTTGTGAGTGAAGGTGAGGACACAGGTTTTTACCATTTCACAACCAACCCACCAGGGTATAGAAATGGTGTTCACCGGTGGGTTGGTAGAGAGAGAGAGAGAGGAGGAGAGGGGGGGAATGTGAGGGGCCATACTAATCAGATGCATCGTCTTCATCCGTCCTACCACTCATGACACACCCAACCCACCGACCCTGGAGAGGGTGTTCACACGTCTTCTGAAGTGCCACCTAGGATTTTCACGTGTGGAATTCGTTCCACTCTGGTTAGCCTTATAGTAATAAATTATATACAACACCAAATTCATAGTGGGAAGTAGGGGTAATACTATATTTGATATTAGATTCTTTAGTTGCATTTTTTCTTCTCGAAACCAAACCTTCCATTTTCCAAATCATACTCCACGTATATATCCCGTTGTTGGTAATTTCCTATGATTATCGATGGCCCGATGCTCACATTCAAGCTGCTTGGAAAGATCTTCATACACGTCACTCGGGCTCCACCTGGGAGAAGTAATCGGCCATCGGTAGTGACAATTTCGCACCACCTTTAAAATGAAACGTTAGCTCTAGAAACATCGGTACTCTGCCTCC
The DNA here is from genome assembly GCF_052625555.1 of Lactuca saligna. Taxonomy (NCBI): domain Eukaryota; kingdom Viridiplantae; phylum Streptophyta; class Magnoliopsida; order Asterales; family Asteraceae; genus Lactuca; species Lactuca saligna. Next base: position 58,328,451 of record NC_136419.1, on the reverse strand, counting down.
TATGGCGGCGTAACACATACGGAACCCCTCTGGTGACTCCGCATAAGTAGCTCTATTACAATTGCCTTTGTACATTTGAATTTCAAACTCTTTTTCGACTAGATCGTAGATGGGATTATCCATCGTTGTGAATGTTGACCCATAATCAATGATGGTTCCGCCGTTACCATCAGCTCCAGCCACCAAAACACGATATGGGATCTTAACGCGTTAACCACCAATAGTGATTTTTCGGAGGTTTAAGTAATAGTATTCTTCAAATTGCTCAAATCCTTGCAACTCTGGGTTGCGGAACTTGGTGTAGCTGATAATGCTTCCATCTCCATCTCCGGTGCCGAAATTTGAAGAATCCCGATAGAGAAGAAGCTCGATGCTTACAGTCAAACTGGTGAGAGAGCAAACACTACGAGAATTTTTGGAGATCTATCTGAACGGGTAAAGATTGGAATCCACGCCCAAACCCAACAATACCATCTGGTACTCCTGAAGATAAAATAGAGCATCCGACAGTGAAATCAACGACATCTCCCTCAGGGAAATGCAACGTCTTCGACAACAGTAATCTGGATGTGTTCCCGACGACATACATTTGCTCGTAAAAACAAATCTAGTTGGTGTTGCATGGAATTGGATCATGTGATCCAATAACCCACCCGCATTTCACGTCATTACAGATGAGCTTCTTAGAAGTGGAAGAAAGTTCAGGCACGAATTACATGGGTTTTGGGTTTGGGTTTGAGTTTGGTTTGGTTGATGGGACAATCAGAACATTTATATTGAGGCGGAGTACATGGGAACCAAACAAGGCTGCTTCCGGTATCCATGATAAAGGATAGTTTTTGAGAGTGTGACCCGAAACTTAGAAAAAACGAGTATCCGCCAAATCCATTAGCAAAAAAAGGAATTTAAGCGATAGAAGCAGAAGCAGAAGAGTTGGGGTTGGGGATTTTCAGGTGGTGGGCTCTGGCTAGAGAAGAAGATACGAGGTAGTTTATGGTCCGCAACCGTTGATGTTAGCTGGTTGTGAATTCCGTATTAGGTACTGCAATGTGTGTAGGGAAATTTAGGGTTTATGGTGGAGATCTGGATACCAACTTGGATCGTGATATCACTTTCCGAACTGATATTTCTATCTTATGTCTGGGTTACAAGAAAATCAACGTAGGATAACTCAAGTGGACATTTACGATTCTAGGCACAAAAATCGTAAGCCAATATGCTAGAGGATCCTATGTCTTTGCCCCTTAGACCCTGCCAAAGGGGCGTTGTCCCTTTGGAAACCCCGGACCCAGGGGCGCTGCCCCTGGACCCTCGACTAGTCATCGAATGAGCTTCTAATTCGATCATATATATGCGTGCACTCCGCACAACCCCGTATATATATTAGAGTATAAATTATGAAGCCCTTAGCTCACATGTTAGTTACAGTTACTTAAAATGACATGGTAACACTAAAATCACCAACAAATGTGTTGTGTGAGGGAAAGTTTGAAGGTGGTCTGTAAAGAAGAAGATGATGATGAAGGCGAAAAAGAGAGACATAGGATGGAGATAATAAAGTGAGAATGGAGAGCTGAGACGTAGGTCACGTAGCCATGGAAGTTGGAATTAGTTAAGAAAAAACGGACTGTTGGAAAGGTTTTATTCTTGACTTTTTATTGTGCATTACTACTTATAGCAAACTAAATCTCATTTTTGTGGTGCATAAGTGCATTACTCTTTCTTTTTTCTTTAATAATAAAGATTATATATTCCAAGATTATATGCATTACTACTTATGCATGATTTGGTGGCTGGTGCGGTCATATCTTTGACTCACATACCATCTGATTAGTCCTCTTTCCAAAATCATGAGAGTCTTGTACGTTGTCTTGGATAGGACAATTTGCCTAGAACACATTTCGTTAACCAAAAGAAAGAAAGAAAAATCAAGATGATAAAAACACCAAACCATAAACTAAAGTTACAATTCATCCCCAATTATATATAATTCATTTACTATAGTGTAACTATTTTTTCGAAGTCTATGACTTAAGACTTATCTTATTATAGTCTCGTATTATAGATTAACACCAAATTCATAGCTGGAAAGTAACGTAATGTTTTCCTTTTGGATTCTTTAGTTGCATTTCTTCTTCACGAAACCAAATCTTCCATTTTCCAAATCATACTCCACGTATATATCCTGCTGTTGGTAATTTCCTATGATTATCGACGGCCCACCATTCACCTTTATTGGAAGGATCGTCATACACGCCACGCCGGGCTCCACCTGAGAGAAGTAATCGGCCATCGGCAGTGATAATTTCGCTCCGCCTTCAAAATCAAACATTAGCTCGGGAAACACCGGCGGCTTGTCTCCAATGGTGTAACACAACGGCGACTCCTTATCAGTAGTGTTAATTCTTTTATACTTGTACATTTGAACTTCAAACTCTTTTGCTACAAGATCGTAGATAGGATAATCCATGATCGTGAATGTTGTGCCGGAATCGATGATGGTTCCCCCGTTGCCATCAGATCCGGGCACCAATAAACGATCTGGGATATTTACATCTTTGCCACCGATGGTGATTTTCTGGAGGCTTAAGTAGTAGAATCCTTCAAATCTTGAAGGATTCTTAAGGAACTTAGTGTAGCTGATCATCATACCTCCATCTCCGGCGCCGGAACTTGAAGAATCCCGATAGAGAACAAGCTCACTGCTGACAGTCTGATTGTCATCGAACTGATGAGAGACTAAACAATATGAGAACTTTTTAAGACCCATCTGAGCGGGTAAAGAGTCGGGTCGACGTCCAAACCCGAGAATTCCCTCTGGTAGTCCTGCGGATAAAACTGAGCATCCGACAGCGAAATCAGTGACATCCCCCTCAAGGAGATGCAACGTCTCCGACAGCAGTACTCCGGCTGTTAACCCAGACCCATACACTTGCTCGTAAGAACAAACCTGTTTGGTGGCGTTGCATTGAATTGTCTCAGGTGTCCGAGAGACCCACCCACATTTGGTGTTATTACAACCGAGAATTTTAACAGAGGATGAATGTTTGGGCATGAATACGGGGAGTAAGGAGGAGGAGGAGGAGGGACAATCATAACATGTGTAACGATCAGTACATGGGAACCAGACAAGGCTGCTTCCAGTATCCATGAGAAAGGATAGTTTTTGAGAGGGTGATCCGAAACTCAGAGGAACCGAGTAGTATCCGCCATTTCCCCGAGGAAAGAGAGGGACTTCGGAGGTGGAGTTGTTGGGGTTTTTCAGGAGGTGGGCTCTGGCTAGAGAAGAAGATACGAGGTAGTTTAAGGTCCGAAACAATGGATGTTGGATGGTTTCGAATTCTCCAGAAGGTACTGCAATGTGTTGTGTGAGGGAAAGTTTGAAGGTGGTCTGTGAAGAAGAAGATGATGATGAAGGTGAAAAACAGAGACAGAGGATGGAGATAAGAGTGAGAATGGAGTGATGAAAAGTAGCCATGGAAGTGGAATTAGTTAAGAAAAAGGCGGGCTGGAGACGTGTTTCATTCTTCTTGTGGTGCATTACTGTTTATATAGCAAACTACATCTATTTTTTCCACATCGAAGTACAATTCTCAATGCAACATTTACTTTACTCTTTTATGATAAAAGTTATATATATTTCAAAAGTCTTGGTCTTTTTTTCTTGAACATAGGTCTTGTTCTTAATTAGTATATCACATTTCAACAGATTTCACCTTCGGTTTAATCAGCTCCATATTTTTTTTTATGTATTTTTAATTTTTCTAAATACATATATACATAAAACCAATAATTTGACATTCAAAAACAAAAATCATTATCGTAATTTTTATATATTTTTTATTTTAACGGGTTGATCGAAATCTAATCATTCAAGCACAATAAACCGAATAAAACAGTTTTTTACCAATTTATCACACTGGTTCAACACGGTTTTTAAAGAAATCTTAATGATCGATGTTCCCGGTTCGAAAGACTGGTTCAAACCAGTTTTTAAAACATCATTCCTAATAAATAAATTTTTTTTTGACACATGTCACATTCTTATTTATTTTGTCACGTATAATTTTGTGATATTTTAAATTAATTTTTATTCTATATGTAATTTTCTGGTTTTTTCATTTTATTAAATTGTAGATAGTATTTAAATGCAATAATAAATACAAATCAATTTTATTAATTAACTTTCTTTTTAATTTTCAAAATTACTAAGTTAAATATTCATTAATTTTTTTTATTTATTTATCTAATTTATTTGTTAAATTTAAAAGAGAAAAAAAAACACTTTAATTTTTATAATTCAATATTTTCTCATTTTTCTTATAAATTTAAACTTCTTAAATGTTTAGAATTTTGTATTTAGTTTTTATTTTTTAAATAAACTCATGTAATATATGGATCTCACACCTAGTTAATAATAACCACAAACATTAATATATTTCACTATAAGCTATAATGTATTTTATTTGTTGCGACTTAAATAACCTTCTTGTATCTATGTATTCTTTAAAAAAAATATTACTTTTTTTAATTTAAAACTTAAAAGAAATGGCTCACCCCACTGGTCCTTCACATCCTCTTTCTCATCTCGTATTATTTGAAGACGTCTTGTTCTTAAAGTGTTATTTAAGAGAAGAATATATATATATATATATATATATATATATATATATATATATATATATATATATATATATAGAGAGAGAGAGAGAGAGAGGGGATGATTCAATTGAGAAAAAAAAATTGAGAATGGGGAATCATTCTCAGTCACTCATTTATTTTTGCCGTAAGAGCCTCCCTCCTACCAGCAGAAATGGGAAAGGAATAGACATGTGTTTTCCAACAAAACATGTTTCCTTAAACTATGTTAATCATTACTTTAATATATACAAAAACATAGTTTTTTCGTTTTTTTTTAATGTTTAAGAAGCTATTTTTATCGAAAAATTATTTTTAAATATACCAAAATTCATGATTTTTATTCGCTACAAATAGACATCCATATTGATATAGTTTTAAGATAAAATTAAAAAAAAAATTATATTTTCAGCTATCGTTATTCATAAGTGAATAAAAATTAACTAGGTTTTTACTATAGTACATTCGTTATTCAGCTATGAATAAAACTATGTTTAATTTTTTTTTTTTTTTTTTTTTTACAATTTAAGTATCATTCATATATGAATATAGCATATAATAAACATAGTATATTCATATTTAAATATTACATGATGCATTCACTTATGAATATTACATAGTATATTCACTTGTGAATATTAGATGGTATATTCACTTATGAATATTAGATAATATTTTCATATCTGAATATTACAGAGTATTACATAGTATATCACATGTGAATATTACATAGTATATTCATTTGTGAATATTAGATGATATATTCACTTATGAATATTACACAGTATATTCACATATGAATATTACACAGTATATTCGCATATGAATATTACACAGTATATTCGCATATGAATATTACACAGTATATTCACATATGAATATTATAATATATTTTCACAAATATATATAATTTTTATATGTTATTCACATATGAATAACATACAGACTTGCATATTTGTTTTTTTGTTTTAATAATCATATACTAAGAAAACATATTCATATATGAATATAACGTGGTAATTTAATTCATGCATTTCATCAAACAGTTGAAGTGCATACAATTTAATTTTTTTTTTAAATGTTAAAAAATGATATTTTGACTATTTAAATCTTACAAAAGAGTAGATTGATAGAGAATTATATGAAATTTTTCAAAAAAAAAAAAACGATTTGATATTTTTCTAACCTCAATTTTCAAGTTTTATTTGATAATCGATGTTGAATTAATGATATGAAGTGGATTTTTGTTGATTATCGTTGATGTTGATCTAATAACATTGGGAGTATAATTAATTCATAGATGTTGAAGATCTAATCGTATTCAAGCACAATTGAAGGTTGAATTAAAAGAACCAAAAATGAATTTTTGTTGTTAACTGTTGAATCGTGTTGATTATTGACGAAGATAGATGATTGATTAGCACTGGATGATGTTGATGATGGTTTAATTAAAGAAATCTAGATGATTGTTGAAAGTTGGAGAAGAAATTTGGATGATGAACGATGAATGGGTTTGAACTACAGATACGTATTTGAGATTGAAGGTTGTTCTCATATTTACAAGTTTGCCAACGTGTCCTTTTATGCTTGAATAAAATGAGTGGCTGAGAATGATTCCTCCATTCTCAACCTTTTTTATTTTCTCAATTGAACTCACACACACACACACACACACACACACACATATATATATATATATATATATATATATATATATATATATATATGAGAAAATTGAATATACATTACAGTCCCACCTAAGCTTAGGTATTAAACCTCATGAAAATACATTGTTTTATTATATAACTAGACGAATCACCGCGTGTTGCGCGAGAATAGTATTATATAGTTAAAATAATAACTTTTACTAAATTATTATTTAATATTTCTACTTTGAAACAAAATGTTAGTACTAAAGCAAACATATAGTTAACATATTAGTTTTATTAAACATTATAATTTAACTTTTAAGTCATTGTGATATATAAAATTATTTGATAATTTTATAAACCATTTAAAATTATGTAAATTATATATCAAATGATTGATAATATAACGGGTAACAAAACGTATGAACAAAAATATAAACTGCAACTTTTAGTAACATAAAAATAGAAAACCATATATTATAACATTTGTATTAAAAAAGATATATATACAACGAATAATAAAAAAATATGAAAAATAAACACTATAAATTTTAATAACATAAAAAACACTAAAACATCTATTATAACATTTATATTAACTATTCATATTTAAATCACAAATCTCTTCAAATACAATAATGTTTTTAATGAGCAAAACTTTACAACCTTATAAAAGAAAGGAAAATAAAAAGTTATTAGTGATTACTAATTAATATTTATAAGTTAAAAAACTATTGAGTTGTAACTAATAAATATATATAAATTAGAAAACTCTTGAGTTGTAGTGTGAGTTTCAAATGAATGCGGTTCTTGGAAATGTATATTTTATTATTATTATTATTATTATTATTATATTCATCTAAATAATTGGTTTTGATGCATCATTTTAATCCCTTCAATTATTAGACATAAAGATATCTAATTATAAAATTATAACATACATAGGTGCATATACATGTTAAACAAATCACATATAATATATATATATATATATATATATATATATATATATATATATATATATATTCGTAAATGTCATATGTAATTCTTGTCGTAGTAATATGGATAAATTACTTTCATATTAAGAACATATCATGATAAGTCTATTATAAATTAAATATCAAACGTTCAAAATTATGTTATATTTTAAATATTGTCTTTCAAATATGTTGTGTAGGATAACCCAACAAAAAAATAAAAAATAAACATAATCAAAATAGAAAAACTACAATCAAATAAATAAGAGCATTGAGTGGTTGAATATATAAATAAAGATGTTATATAAACATACATTTAAATCAAAAGAAAAAACTAACATTTGTCAACTTTGCTCAAACAAAAAAACATATATCCATTTTATGAATCTTCATTCTTCATTTAACACCATTCAACCATAGAAACTTGACGACAATTCTTCATTAACCTGCAATCAAAATATTTTTCTTGAAAAAGAAGAATCAGAAAGATATTTGAAGCAAAACATTGATGTTTGGAGAGTCACATTCAAGATTGAGTAATACACACAAATCACATATAAAGATTAAATAAGAAACTGAATATAAAGAAAGAATAGAAAAGTTTCATTTGTTTTGGTTGAAAGGAAAATCATATTACCATTGTCATCGATGCGATATAACCCATTTCTTCAAATCATCATATTTGCATCGTGAATGCTTCAACTATATGAAAACTTTTGAATCACAATATCTTCAAATCCTTCTTACATGTAAGATTTTATATAACATAAAACATACAAAAGATTGACCTTTTTATAGTAAAGTTTTCACTAAATGATAATTAAACATAATATAAGTTATATAACTTTTGAGTGTTAAATCATAATTAAGAAAACTTTTGAGTTGCATTAGTTAAAAAAGGGGGTTTCAAATGAATGTGGTTTGAGAAAGTTAAAAAGGGGTTTCAAATGCATGAGATTCAAAAAAAAATGCTAGCATTATAAGTATGTATGAAGATTGCGGTTAGTAAATTCACGATTATCACTTGAAGATATAGATTCAGATTGACACAATAGTTTTGATAAGGAAGCAAAAATATTGATTATCGAGGATGATATATTTACCAAGTGAAAACAAAACCAGTATATTTAATAAGTTAAAACGACATATTTTAAAGGTTTTGTATCTAAGCTTAGGTGGTGCTGTAATGTATATTCTCTCTCTCTCTCTCTCTCTCTCTCTCTATATATATATATATATATATATATATATATATATATATATAGAGAGAGAGAGAGAGAGAGCGCTTTAGGTTCAAATGTTTCTAAAAATTATTGTGTTCATAAATACACCAATCAGAAATTAGCAAATGATTAAATAATTAATTAAATCAAAAAGGGTATTTTCGGTTTTTTGCAATTACAATTAATAGGATCATTTAATAAAATCTCTGTAATTAAGAAATCAAAAGAAATTTGTAGACCAGATCTCTCTTTTATACCCATCGACACCAGTTTCTCCTATTCTTCGTCTAAACGTCAACCTCGACCTGATCCCTAATCCTTCAATCATCGACCACAAAACCTCAACGGTCCTCTTTACCGCCGATATTCCGCTAGTCACTGTCATCACTCGCCTCCACCATGTTTGATTTTGTGTCTTGTGAGCAAAGAGGTTGCTACGTTTTCCACACCATCTCGACGGCATAATCATGAAAACAGGTATAATCGTGCTTAATTCTTAAGTATTATTTTGTCATATTTTGAATTAATTCTTTGAATTTTATAATATATGTTTGACCGATACATATGAATGTATTTAAAATCATTAAAATATAGAGGTCTAATATTATGTCATCCTCTTAGCTATGCCGTCCAATATTAACTTTTGCATCTCAACAACAAGAATACTATGAATACTTTGTAACCAATGGTTTAATAAAATACCAATTAAAATACCTTAGTTGAGGTAATGGTTTAATCTTTAATGTATATAGCCAATTGAGGTTAAAAATTTTAACAATTTTAATTTTTTTTATTCACAGTGAAATTTTTTATTCCAATAACATGATGCTTTAATTTGCTTATGATTAGTTATTTCATAATCTTAATAATACAAATTCTTTAAGAATATTCAAAACCATTCTAGGAGAATTTTTACGGTATCATTCTTGCAGAATAAACATGTTTCTTGATAGTTATTAGACTCTAAGGTGTTGTTTGTTTTTTTAAAAAAACCACTTCAAACCACTTATTGCTGCGCCGCGCAGCACTTGGCCATTCGCAGCTATTTGTTTTTCAGAGGACTTTTGACTTAAAAACTGATGCACGTTTGCTGCGTGGGTAGCAGTAAACCAACTGCTTCAAACCTCTTCACGTCTTAGTTTAACTTACTGCAGCAACCTGCAAACGTTAAAAAACAAACATATTTTTTATTACATGTTGCAGCCGTTTGTTTCACCTTTTCTGCTACAGATGATTGAAGAGGTGGTCCGCAGACTTCAAGCAATTTCTCTTCGAAAAAACAAACAACACCTAAGTGATATTCTGTTAGAATAAAGTATCCTAGTGGGATAGATACTATCTATTTGGACCTTTTTACCCTTGGAGGGTCTTCTTCCTACTTATTGTTCCTTTACGAATATGGTTTATATATTCTAATTGTTTTTTTCTTAGTCACCTTTTGTGTTAACATGATCTTTTCATTCATTTATATTTCAAATGTTTTGTTCGTTGGGTATATTCTTGATAATACAAATATTGGTATGAACCTCCTTATCATTTCATACAACTTGATTCATAAGCTTGTTCTAGTTTTATGATTTCATCTCCACTTCTTATCCTTCTTATTTGATTTGTAATTGTATGTTATACATCATCTCAAGATCCTATCTACACCCCATATATGGTGGATGATGGATCTAGGGGATTACATGTGGCAAAAGATCATGGAAACCCTAAAAGGGAGAATGGTGATTTTATGTGCTTTATGTTCATTTTCATGTTGATTATTATTACAATCTTGTGGCAAAATGAAATCCTAATGATACCTAACCCTTTAGTACCACCATGATCATGGGGACTAAATTGGGATGATGAACACATCTTAAAATGTGTTTCAAAAGGAGAAGGATGGATAAGCCAAAAAGGAATCACGGGTGGCTACAATTCTGTTTTCCATCAGATTTGTAGTCATGTTGTAAAACTCATATCTTGAGCTCTAGAACTCAAACGGACCCCAAACCAGTTCCAAAAGTTCAAAAATTGAGTTGGCTAACTTTCTTAAGCATGCCAACCTCACTGATAAGGACTTTATCTATAGGAAAGAATGGAATCTTTGTTGTTAGGTCTGATTTGTGTCTGTTCTGATATGTCATTTTGTTTTCATCATTTCTAAGGCTTGGAAAAGGATCCAGAGTGATTCCAAGTTTCTATATGTTCCTTATATTATGAATTTAAGATCTGGAGCAGATGGGGTGTTATTTATTGTCACACCCCCGAACCAGACGGCGGAAACGTCCGGGGGCTGTCGTGACTCAATTGAATACCATCACAATGAATATACATGAAACATAACATTATACATCACCAACATTTGGAATGATACAACTGGTAGCGTTTACATCCATTACATTGTTCCAAAACATTACATTCTCAAAAGTAACTGTTCGATACTAAATTAAACCACAGCAAAACGTCATAGAGTACAATTCATCCTTCACTTTATCTGTTACCTGAGAATACAAGTATTTTGAAAAAAACGTCAACATATGAAAACCAGCCATCCGTCAGATTCCTCTTCGGGGTCTTCCTCGGGCTCCTCCTCAGGCTCTTCCTCGGGCTCCTCCTCTAGCCATCCGTTGTTCCCCTGGTTAGGGAAGTAGGGGTCTACAGGGTGATGAAAACCAGCCATGCGGTCTGCAAGAGTGCGTAATTATGCTAACGTTATTCCTAGGATGCTACAATTATCGCATAGATCAAGTAGGCGTTATCTTTTCGGTGGTAGGGGTATAGTTTTAGGTTCCCTAGCTATTCCGATCTCATCAAGACGTGTGTTAGTTTTACTTTGAAGAGAATGTAGTTGATCAGGCTACATTCACTCCTTGGTATCACTAAGAACAGTCCCGAATTAACCGAGACACTAGTATTATTTTTGTTTGGTTCGGCGTTATGTTCCTATTCCTAATGCAAGCAAGGGTGTTTTATTTACTTGTTTTGTTCAGAGTTATGTTAGTCCTTGTTTTTGGTTTATAGTTGCATATCCATGTGTGGCTAGATATGCTAGTTCACTATAAACAAAGCTCTGATACCAACCTGTCACACCCCCGAACCAGACGGCGGAAACGTCCGGGGGCTGTCGTGACTCAATTGAATACCATCACAATGAATATACATGAAACATAACATTATACATCACCAACATTTGGAATGATACAACTGGTAGCGTTTACATCCATTACATTGTTCCAAAACATTACATTCTCAAAAGTAACTGTTCGATACTAAATTAAACCACAGCAAAACGTCATAGAGTACAATTCATCCTTCACTTTATCTGTTACCTGAGAATACAAGTATTTTGAAAAAAACGTCAACATATGAAATGTTGGTGAGTTCATAAGTAATGTTTGAAATCCAATGTTTGTAATGTTTTGAAAAAAAATCACCAGAAAATCCGATATTTTCTGAAAATAGAATAACGTAAAAATATGTGAAGATCCGTGAGTATGCTTGTTTGAATTCTATAGATGTAAGCGTAAGAGTTGTGAAATTCGACATGTAGTTCGTAAGTGTACTTGTTGAAAACCCTAGGAAAACCCGACGCTTTCCTATCACTTTGCTTTAGTTATTTTGGGTACTGTTATTTCGTTACGTTAGAGGTATTTGTTGAGCTCCGGAGGCATTGAGTATACAGAGGGTGGTGAATTGTTGTATCGTACGTTAATGAAAACGTCCAATTGGCAACCATGCTAGTGATCCCTTAGGCGTCACTCGCACTTATTCACACAACTCAATCCTCCCGGACTTGTGTAGTCCCACGACCGGAGAGAAAAAGTGAAGGTGCGAAACCCTCGGTATTTCCCTGCGTCGTTCAAGACCATTGCAATTGCGAAGGGCCCGAAGCCCAACCCGCAATCGTGAGTTACCGACTTTACTAGCAGCACTGAAGGACCCTTGGGGACCAGCAGCATGTTTGCCATTGAAAGTCCTTTTACACGCGGTCGAGTCGCATTAGACCCAACTACATGTAAGCAAGTGTCCTTTGGGCCTAAAGATCATGTCATCGGGCTAGCTAGGCTCGACAAGCATGATTTGAAACTTTTGGGCCTAAGGAGTGTACGTCGACGTATTGAGTAATTCCACGAGAGTAAAGAGTTCCAAGAGTTTCATATGTGTATTGAGCGTTATAATGTTAGTAGTTTTGGATTTGTTATTGATTCGAGACCGAATTAATTCGTTTGATAACGATTGTTGGTGATATTGTGTATTGTAATTTATTGAGAGTCGTAGTGTCAATCTTTGTTCACAACGAGTGTATTGAATTACCCTTGAAAATTTTCTGTTTACAACCCCTCTTAATTTTGTAAATTTACTTTTTCACCCCTTTAGGTAAAATAATTTCCGGTTTAGTCCTTAAACCATTTTTCTTGACATTTTAACACCAAAAATTATTGAAATTAATATTTTTCAGCATATTTTTCATTTAAAACAGTTTAAGTCCCTGAAATTGCAGTTTTCTCGGTTATAACCCCTCTTTTTCGCAATTTTTACATTTTTGGCCCAATTTGGAAAATTTTTGCAACTTTGGTCCTTTTTAAATTTGAAAAGCGTTTTAAACCTTTGAAAAGTACATGTAACACTAATAGTCCACTGTTTTACAGGAAAACACAGTTTTGGCCCTCCAAAACAGAAATTTTCGCATAATGGGCCCTATTGGGCCGAAATTGTCATTTTTAGCCCATTAAGCTTGAAATTTATGTTTTTGATCTTCCAAAAGAGTATATTTTCAGAAAATACATTATGGAATCTGTTTTGACTCATCTCACCCATCAGAATTCGAAATATTTCATTTTGGGCCCTTTAACTTTGTATTTTTAACATTTATGTCATAAAAATGAGTTTTTAGCCCAAAGTATGTATTGTTAAGCCACTTAGCTATTTTTCTTGGTATACTTTGTATATAGTAGTATATTTCATGCTAGTATAAGATATATCTCGGTTTTTAGCAATTCATAACTAGATCTAGCATCAAAATCATACAAAACATACATATAAGCATAGAAATCAACCAAAACATACACATAATGATGGATCTACACCTTTACTTGTATTCTCCCCCACAAAAACTTATAAAAACTGAAAATAAGGGGGTATGAAGCTCACCTTGAGTTGTAGTTTCGGTTTTGAAGAGAGAAAAGAAGAAAATTTCGATCCTAGCAAGTCTCCTTGGTAGATCTCGAGTTTAGTGACTTCTAAGGTTGAAATTTATGTTTTTGATCTTCCAAAAGAGTATATTTTCAGAAAATACATTATGGAATCTGTTTTGACTCATCTCACCCATCAGAATTCGAAATATTTCATTTTGGGCCCTTTAACTTTGTATTTTTAACATTTATGTCATAAAAATGAGTTTTTAGCCCAAAGTATGTATTGTTAAGCCACTTAGCTATTTTTCTTGGTATACTTTGTATATAGTAGTATATTTCATGCTAGTATAAGATATATCTCGGTTTTTAGCAATTCATAACTAGATCTAGCATCAAAATCATACAAAACATACATATAAGCATAGAAATCAACCAAAACATACACATAATGATGGATCTACACCTTTACTTGTATTCTCCCCCACAAAAACTTATAAAAACCGAAAATAAGGGGGTATGAAGCTCACCTTGAGTTGTAGTTTCGGTTTTGAAGAGAGAAAAGAAGAAAATTTCGATCCTAGCAAGTCTCCTTGGTAGATCTCGAGTTTAGTGACTTCTAAGGTGCATGATCACAAGTTGGAATAGATTTAGAAGAGATTTTTGATGAAATGAAGTAGCTAGATCATGGATTAGTCATCAACTTACCTTAGATGATGTGTTTGTGGGAAAAACCTCCTTGAAAAGCTCTTGATTCTCGAAATTTTTGAAGAAGGAGGAAGGAGATGTCCTTCAAGACTTAGAGAGAATGAAATGAATTTTTGTGAGTGTGTGTGTGTGTTGTGTTCGGCCGAGAGCAAGAAGAGAGAGGAGAGGAGTGTGGTTCTTGAATTGATTTGCATGAAAACATGAGATGGTGCATGGGAGTCCTATGGATAATTATGAGGTGGCATAGGAAAGTCAACTCTCTTTCTTTGGTTGGGCTTGGGCCGAGATTTGGAGAGAAAAAGATGAGTATTGGGCCTTGTATGCTTAAGCCCATTTCATGGTTATGTTAAGTGATGTTTGGCCCCAATTAGTTATAAATGTGATTTTTATGAGCTATTAAGACTAAATTAGGTTAATTATGGTCCAAAATAGTTCATAATATTTGATTTATTTCATTCTAGGCCCAATATGGCCCAATATGTTGAAATAAATGAAAGTGGGTCCAATTAGAGCCCATTTAAGAGTTCTAAACCCAAGATAGTCAAATTGGAAGTTTATTGGTCCATTAGGCCCAATAAGGAAGTTCTAGTCCAAAATGGACCTAAATAAGAACTTCTAGGGTTTCCAATTGCTTGTTGACTATTTGTAATGCTTGTATGGTGTATTTGATTGCAATTTTGTTGTCACAGAGTAAGCATCATACATGCCCTTATGTTTTTGGATTCATAATCCGACTTAAGTGTTGTAGTTACAAGGCACAAAATTTCTAATTGTGACATCATCCCCCCGTTAGAGGGAATTTCGTCCCGAAATTCTGTTTGAAAGCTAGATTTGAGAATGCTAGAATAGGTGAGGGTACTTTTGCTTCATTTGATCTTCGCGTTCCCAAGTGAATTCTGGCCCACGCTTTGCGTTCCACCGTACCTTCACGATCGGGATGCGGCTCTGTTTAGTACGCTTTACCTCCCTGTCCATGATTTCGATTGGTTCTTCGACGAACAGGAGATTCTCATTGATTTCGATTTCATCAAGAGGAATGACAAGGGTTTCGTCTGATAGGCACTTCTTTAGGTTAGAGACATGAAACACGGGGTGTACACCGTTTAGCTCTGCGGGTAGTTGCAGTCTGTATGCTACTGGACCAATTCGGGCGACGATTTCGAAAGGTCCAATGTATCGTGGGTTTAGTTTTCCCCGCTTCCCAAAACGAATGACTCCTTTCCAGGGCGAGACTTTTAACAGTACTCGATCACCGACCTGAAATTCTAAGGGCTTTCGGCGTTTATCAGCGTAGCTCTTTTGTCGGTCACGCGATGCTTGCAATCGAGCTCTGATTTGAACGATCTTTTCCGTGGTTTCACGGATGATCTCCGGTCCCGTTAGTGCTTTGTCCGACGTATGTGTTTTTGCTAGCTGGGTGTCACCTACTTCAGCCCAACATAACGGTGATCTACATTTACGCCCGTACAGTGCTTCGAAAGGAGCCACCTTGATGCTCGAATGGTAACTATTGTTGTATGAGAACTCGATTAAGGGTAGGTGGGTATCCCAAGACTTTCCAAAGTCTATCACGCATGCGCAGAGCATATCTTCGAGCGTTTGGATGGTTCGCTCGCTTTGACCATCCGTTTGTGGATGATAAGCGGTGCTCATATCGAGGTTTGTTCCCATCGCTTTATGGAGTGATTGCCAAAATCGGGACGTGAACCTACTGTCCCTATCCGAGATGATAGATGTTGGTATTCCGTGGAGTCTCACGATCTCGCGAATGTATAAACGCGTCAATCTCTCCATCTTGTACGATTCTTTAATTGGCAGGAAATGGGCAGATTTCGTCAGTCGGTCAATTATTACCCATATGGTGTCTAATCCATCCGACGTTTTGGGTAGCTTGGTCACGAAATCCATAGAAATCCCTTCCCATTTCCACTCAGGGATTGCCGGTTGCTGTAACAATCCTGAGGGTTTTTGGTATTCCACCTTTACTTTGGCGCACGTAAGGCACTTACTGACGTAGGTCGCGATTTCCGCCTTCATGTTAGGCCACCAATAGTGTTGTTTAATATCCAAATACATCTTATCGGAACCGGGATGAATGGAGTATTGCGTCTTGTGGTCTTCCTTCATGACAACATCTCTAAACCCTCCAAATTTAGGGACCCAAATACGGTTCATGAAATAGTATACTCCATTCTCCTTTGCCTCCAGGTTCTTTTCCATTCCGCGCAATACTTCGCTTGCTCTATTTTCCGTCTTCATGGCCTCTGACTGGGCTACTGCAATTTGAGTGGCCAGGTGCGATTGAATGGTTATCGAGAGAGTTTTCGTACAACGATTAGAGTACTCCTTCTGACTTAAGGCATCAGCTACCACGTTGGCCTTGCCTGGGTGGTACTTAATCTCACACTCATAATCGTTTAGCAATTCAACCCATCTTCGTTGCCTCATGTTCAACTCCTTTTGGTTTAAGATGTGTTGGAGACTCTTGTGATCCGTGAAGACGGTGCACTTTGTACCGTAAAGGTAATGCCTCCAAATCTTTAGGGCAAAGACTACAGCTCCCAACTCTAGGTCATGGGTCGTGTAGTTTACTTCATGCGTCTTTAGCTGGCGGGATGCGTAGGCTATCACTCTCCCACGTTGCATGAGAACGCAACCTAAGCTCTGATTTGACGCGTCGCAGTAGACTACAAAATATTCCGTTCCTTCAGGCAGAGATAGTACAGGTGCGCTACAGAGAGCTTGTTTCAAGGTTCGAAATGCAATCTCTTGTTTGTCTGTCCATTTGAATGGTACGCCCTTTTGCGTAAGCGAGGTAAGTGGCTTGGCGATCTTAGAGAAGTTTTGAATGAATCTCCTATAGTAGCCTGCTAATCCCAAGAATTGACGAATTTCTGTGGGCGTTGTCGGGATTGCCCATCCTTCTACAGCTTTGACCTTAGAGGGATCCACATGGATTCCATCTTGGCTGACTACATGACCTAGGAAGTTCACACTTCGCAGCCAGAACTCACACTTAGAGAGTTTGGCGTAAAGTTTTTCTGATCGCAGAGTTTCTAAGACTTGTCGGAGATGTTGGCCATGCTCTTCCTTGCTTCGAGAATAGACGAGGATGTCATCGATAAAAACAATGACAAAGTTGTCGAGGAACGGTCGGCAGATTCGATTCATTAGGTCCATAAATGCGGCAGGGGCATTCGTTAGACTGAAGGGCATTACGACAAATTCATAATGTCCGTAGCGGGTTCGGAAAGCGGTTTTTGGAATATCCTCTTCCCGGACTTTGAGTTGGTGGTATCCGGACCGTAGGTCTATTTTAGAAAAATAACTAGCTCCTTGGAGCTGGTCAAATAGGTCATCGATTCGTGGGAGTGGGTAGCGGTTCTTGATTGTGAGTTTATTTAACTCTCTGTAATCGATGCACCTTCTAAAAGATCCGTCTTTCTTTTTGACAAAGAGCACCGGAGCTCCCCATGGCGAGTAACTAGGTCGAATAAATCCCTTGTCCAAAAGTTCGCTGAGTTGGCTGGATAATTCCTGCATCTCGGCAGGAGCCAGCCGGTAGGGTGATTTAGCGAGAGGAGTTGCTCCTGGAATAAGGTCGATTCGAAACTCAACCTGTCTCTCTGGGGGTACTCCCGGAAGATCTTCAGGAAACACGTCCGGAAATTCACATGCTACGGGAATGTCTCGAACGTTAATCTCCTCCTTGGTTTTATCCACCACGTGAGCCAGGAACGCCAGATTGTTCCTTCTTAGATATTTTTGTGCCTTGATGCACGAAACGAGGCGAAGGTTCATGCTAGATTTGTCTCCGTAAATTACTAGGGTTTCGTGATTTGGAAGACGAAGACGAACGGCCTTCTCATGGCACATAATTTCGGCATGGTGGGGGCTTAACCAGTCCATGCTGATGATCACATCGAAACTCCTAATTGACACTAGCATTAGATCTATTCGAAAGACGTGTTGATTAAGAGTTAGGGTACATCCGGTGTAGATTTCCCCAGTGGATTCGGTTTTTCCATTGGCCATTTCCACCGTATAGGTTTCATTTAGCTTTTAGGGCAGTTGTTTTAATAAATGCTTAAACTTATTGCTTACGAAGCTTCGCTCCGCTCTGGTGTCAAATAAGATGCATGCATAAGCGTGGTTTAAGGGAAACGTACCGGTAACAACAGAGGGGTCTTGAATAGCCTCACCCTGACCCATGGTCAACATCCTTCCTGTTCCTCCATTTCTTAAATTGTTGTTGTTAGGACAGTCTCGGCGGATGTGTCCAGTCTTCCCACATCCGAAGCAGGTGTGGCTAGGCCCTGCGTTATTGCCGCTGGCATGGGTGTTGTTGTTGTTGCGATGGTTGTTGTTGTTGGTTCCCTGATTTTGGTTCTGGGGAGGGTAAGCCTTGCAGTACTTTGCAGTGTGTCCCCTTCGGTTGCAACTGGTGCACTAAAAATCCTTGCATTCTCCATAGTGATGGAAACCGCACTTGTTGCATTTGGGAAGATTACCGGAATAAGGTCTGGAAGCATTTGAAGTGGCTGAGGTTGGAGCATGTGGTGCGGCTGGAACCGGTGCGGTAACAGCATTAACCGCCACAGTCTGCTGCTTCTTGGAGGTGTCGGGGCCCTGGCGCCCTTTCCTCTTATTGTTCTTTCCCCTCTTGCCATCACTTTCCTTCGTCTTCTCAGTCTCCACTGGCTTCTCTCCCTTCTTGTTGTTATGGTCATACAACCTTTTTGCCAATCTTTTCGCACTATCAAATGTTTCGGGGTTTGCAGCTATCACATTCCCTTGAATTGGTGATGTGAGTCCCCAGATGAATCGCTCAATCTTCTTTCCTTCCGAGGTGATCATACCCGGGCACAGCAGAGATAGTTCGCTAAATCTCGATATGTAGGCATCGATATTCGCGTTCTGCACAGTGAGGTTCCATAGCTCTTGCTCCATCTTCTGTATTTCGCCTCGTGGGCAGTACTCAGCCATTAACATTTCTTTCATCTCTGTCCACGGCATAGAGTTGGCTACAGGGAGCGTCATGGATTCTACATGTCCGTTCCACCAGGTGAGCGCTTGATCTACAAGAGTGCAGGCTGCGAACTTTACTTTCATCTGCTCAGGACAATCGCATATCTCGAATACCGACTCCACCTTTTCGATCCATCGCTTCAGAGTGATCACCCCTCCAGTGCCGTTAAAAGTTTGTGGTTTGGCGTTTGTGAAGTCCTTGTGTAACAGCCCAGAATCTCAGGTATTGTTAAAATTATGTTTTTGGGGTGTTCTAAGAGGGGACTCGGCGAGTTGGAGCCAGACTCGCCGAGTAGGATCGCAGACCTGGTCGCGGGTTCGCGACTGGACTCGACGAGTCCAGATATGGACTCGGCGAGTCTGCGCTGTTTAGCGAAAAACCCTAGCCGTTCAGATTTGGGATGTATAAAAGGGACTTATTGGCCGTCATATTTCGTTTTAGCCTTCTGAGAGGAACTCTAAATCGATTGTGTGCATCTAGAGCAAGGTTAAAGGCCATTGGTGATCTTGAAGGAGTTGTTGTGCAAGGAAGAGAAGGGCTTGGCTAAAGGAACAGCAAGGGAGTCACGTTCTGAGGATTGGGGACACAGAAAGTACATCATCCAGGTAAGAATTCGAGTATGCTCTGCTATGGTGATGTGTTTAGAGGATTAGGGTTTATGGAACCCTTTTTGTGGATAGATTGAATGTTACCCTAGTCCCCCAAACGATTGTAACCCCATGTTGGGACCTTTGGAGGTCCAGAATGTCCCATGCCTGTGCATTTCGGGAAGTGATGAAGGTTTTGGATTGAAATCCTTATGCCTTAGGTCAATATGTAAATTATAAGTCTTGGGGTGTAGCATGAGCACCGAAATGAGGACCTTACGTGACGGACCAGTCTAGGAAGGCCAGACCTATGAATGGTCGGAGCAGTTCTGACCTTAGGAAGCAGTTTGAGCGGCTGCATGGCATGGACTCGCCGAGTCCGATGAACAGACTCGGCGAGTAGCTTGAAGAATAACTGGGACTCGTCGAGCTGTTCTTCAGACTCGGCGAGTGGAGTCGGGGTGGCCCCGCGATTCTTCCAGGAGTAACTCGTCGGGTCAAGGAGGATACTCGACGAGTAGAAAGGGAATCTTAGAGGATTGGAGGACGACTAGACTCGCCGAGTCGCCAGGGTACTCGCCGAGTCCGGTCGAGTTGACCGTGGACCGTTGACCAGAGTTGACCTATGTGTGATTTCTTAGGGTCAGTTAACTTGGAAGATAAAAGTTTTAATAAGAGATATATGATGTTATAGGGAGTTTGTATCTCGGCGGATCGAGTACGAGTGGTTTCAGAAGTTGCTAGCTTTCAGTATCCACGAGGTGAGTCTTCTCACTATACTGTACCCGGAAGGGTTTGACTGTGTAACCGGAAGGTCGGATATGATATGTGATATACGTGCTATATGTGGTAAGTTAATTGTTATGCGTGCTATGTATGTTATATGGGTCGGAAGGCAATATGTTATGGGCCGGAAGGCGATTATGTTATGGGCCGGAAGGCGTTGTGTTGTGGACCGGAAGGTCAGGGCCTGGAAAGGCGTATATTCGTAATTTGTATATTGGGGAACTCACTAAGCATTTATGCTTACAGTTGTTATGTATGTGTTTCAGGTACTAGCGAGGACCGTGGAAAGGCGCCGGCGTGATGTGTACACACTGATTGATGTTTTGAGATCTTGGGAATTCTATGAATTTTATTTTGACATAACACTTGGAATAATTATGCTTGGTTTGAATGAAAATACTTTATTTTTGAAATGAAAAAAAAATTGGTTTGAACATTTGCGTTGTTACAATTGGTATCAGAGCCTTGGTTTGAGGGATTCGGGTGCACCTTCGAGCGTAACTGAACTCAAACCGAGGATTTGAGAAAAACTTTTAAAAAATAAAGGCATAAACTTTTATAAATGATTTTGTGGTAAATAAGAAAGAAGTCGTGTGTACGATCAGTCAGCGCCCGAGCGGTAAAGATCCCCAAAATACCTTACAATGTTATGTTATGAGATGAGTTATGATATGAATTGTTATGCATGCTAGAAGACTAGATACTCATGATAGGACTAGAGTGGCCTGATTTGTGATGCCTTAGTCTAGGGAGTTTGTCGATATGAGATGTTTGATAGCGTGCAGGTAGATAGTGCATATCAAAAGTAGAGTACTCACTAACCGGGGTTTGGGGAGGAAGATTTGGGACGAATGCTGATACGGTGTGGTCGGTAGTATTGGGCCCGTACTACCGAGGACACCGGGTCAGTGGGAGACCCAAGTAAGAATCCCTGAATATCGGAGACTGAGTAGGGTTGCGTTATCGAGTGCGATTGTACTTGATGGAGTCTCTGATAGTTTTATGTTGTATTTCAGAGACATCATGGTTAGACCACGCCACGGGGCGAGTTCGAGCGGTGTGAGTGACGAGGAGATTCGTCAGGAGGAAGTAGCTGCGGCGATCCAGGCTGAGATCCCGGAGATGTTTAGGTCCATTAAGACCACCCTGATGGAGACGTTTGAGGAGCGGTACGCCACACTGACTGATGTTGCAACCGCTGCCGCTACCGCAGCTGTGGCCGCTGCCAGGCCACAGGGGGGTGACTCGTTGCTATTCCGGGAATTCAGCAACACGAAACCACCTGAGTTCGATGGGACGCAGGATCCGATTGCTGCGATGAGGTGGATCGCTGATATTGAGGGGTGCTTCTACACTTGTTCATGCCCGGAGCACCTGAGGGTACGGTTCGCTTTGAACCAGCTCTGTCTGGGAGCGAAGGATTGGTGAAAGTTCGTGACGGCGAACTTCACTTTGGCAGAGATTGCAGCAGTGACATGGGAGAGGTTTACTGCTATGTTCAGGGACGAGTACGTTCCCCCAGTAGAGAGGGAATGATTGGTTCAGGAGTTCTTAACCCTCAAGCAGGGTACTGATTCGGTTGCGGTGATCACGCGGAAGTTTCATGAGAGGGCGATGTTCTGCCCCGAGCTGGTGTCCACAGAGCAGTCTCGGATGAGCCGGTACTTGGGTGTTTTGAAGAGGGATATCCGGGAGTTTGTGTCGAACTCCACCTATCATACTTTTGCTGAGCTTCAGGCGAATGCCAGGAAGCGCGAGATCGAGCTGGAGACCCAGGCCAGGGAGGAGGCCGAGTCTCAGCAGGTGGACCGGCGACCGGCTCAGTCTCAGCCGGCAGCCAAGCGGACCAAGTCTGCCGATTTGAGGACGGGAAGTCTGAAGGGCCGCACTTGCGGAAAGTGCGGCAAGGGTCACGATGGGGGGTGTCGAGCTGGTGTTTGCTACAAGTGTGGCAAGGAGGGACACATCGCTAGGGATTGCCCCAAGGGGTTTATGGTTTGCTTTCATTGCAACCAGACAGGCCATCGGAAGGCCGAGTGCCCTCAGCTTCGTCAGGGATCTGCACCTACTGCCAGGACTACTGAGACTCGACCAGCGAAGGTCGAGGCCCCGAGGGCTCGCGGGAGAGCCTTTCAGCTGACTGCGGAGGAGGTCCGCGCTGCGCCCGATGTTGTGGCAGGTATGCTGTAATTCACGTATTTGTTTTAAAGTCGAGGTGTTATGCTTATGTTATTATATGTGTAGGTACTTTCCTTGTGAACTCTGTGACTGCTCTAGTGTTATTTGACTCGGGTGCGAGTAGGTCCTTTGTATCCTTAGCTTTTAGTCAGCATATCAGCGTTAGTCGTGAGTCGTTGAGTCGGCCTCTGTGAGTTTCTATAGCGGCCGAGAGAGTGATTTGTGCCACGGAGGTTCTCCGGGGATGCGTGCTAGAGATTTTCGGGGTTGAGTTCCCAATTGACCTGATTCCTATTGCGATGGGTGATGTCTGTGTCATCGTAGGCATGGACTGGTTGAGCCGATTCGGCGCTATCATCGACTGTGAGCGTCAGCTGGTGACTATACGAGACCCTAGTGGGGGAGTTCTTTCGGTGTACGGCGAGGGTACCCGTTCGGGATCAGCTTTTTGTTCGGCCGCTAGGGCGAGGCAGTGTCTACAGCAGGGCTGTAAGGGTTTTGTGGCGTATGTAATGGATACGCGGGAGGCTTCCGAGAGACCGAGGTCAGTGGAGGAGGTCCCAGTGGTGCGTGAGTTTCCAGATGTTTTCCCCGAGGAGCTACCGGGAGTACCTCCTGTGAGGCAAGTAGAGTTTGGTATCGATCTGGTTACGGGGGTCGCGCCTATTGCTAAGGTGCCTTATCGTCTTGCACCTCCAGAGATGCAAGAGTTGTCCTCACAGCTCCAGGAGTTGCTGGGGAAGGGATTCATTCGGCCGAGCAGCTCGTCGTGGGGAGCACCTATTCTGTTTGTCAAGAAGAAGGATGGTTCGCACTGGATGTGCATTGATTACCGGGAGTTGAACAAGTTGATGGTCAAGAACCGTTACCCGTTACCGAGGATCGATGATTTATTCGATCAGTTGCAAGGAGCATCTTGGTTTTCCAAGATCGATCTGAGGTCAGGGTACCATCAGGTGAGAGTGCGGGATGAGGACGTTCAGAAGACAGCGTTTAGGACGCGATATGGGCATTATGAGTTTGTGGTGATGCCTTTCGGGCTCACCAATGCCCCGGCTGTGTTCATGGATCTCATGAACAGGGTATGCAGGCCGATGTTGGATCGGTCAGTGATTGTATTTATCGACGACATCCTAGTGTTTTCGAGATCTAGAGAGCAGCATGAGGAGCATTTGAGGGAGGTCCTGGAGGTATTGAGGTCGGAGAAGCTTTATGCAAAGTTCTCCAAATGTGACTTCTGGTTACGGGAGGTCCAATTTCTAGGACATATTGTTAATTAGGAAGGGATATTGGTCGATCCGGCCAAGGTTGAGGCTGTGATGAGTTGGGAGGTGCCGAAGTCACCCTCTGAGATCAGGAGTTTCCTTGGGTTGGCAGGGTACTATCGGAGATTTATCAAGGATTTCTCCAAGATCGCAGTGCCGCTCACCAGATTGACCCGGAAGGGTGTTGCATTCTCATGGGGACCCGAGCAGCAGACTTCCTTTGAGACACTTCGCCAGAGACTGTGCGAAGCCCCGGTATTAGCTCTCCCGGAAGGGATGGAAGATTTTGTTGTATATTGCGACACATCGATTTCGGGACTGGTTGCAGTGTTGATGCAGAGAGGTCATGTGATAGCTTATGCGTCGAGGCAGCTGAAGCCTCATGAGGCGAGATATTCCACGCATGATTTAGAGTTGGGGGCAGTAGTGTTCGCTCTCAAGATTTGGCGTCACTACCTGTATGGGGTTCGATGTACGATATACACGGACCATAAGAGCTTGAAGTATTTGATGGATCAGCTCAACCTAAATATGCGTCAGAGGAGGTGGTTGGATGTGGTCAAGGATTATGATTGTGAGATCCTGTACCACCCGGGCAAGGCTAATGTGGTAGCCGATGCATTGAGCCGCAGGGCGGAGAGCACCCCATTGCGAGATGTATGTTTGAGACTGACTGTGATGACTCCAGTATTGGATGCTATTCGTGGGGCACAGGCCGAGGCTGTGAGACCAGAGATGCAGAAGAAAGAGCGGGTCGTTGGGTTAATTTCAGAGTTCGTTAAGGATGGACGGGGACTTCTGACGTTTTAGGGTCGGATTTGGGTACCGTTTGTGGGCGGTACGCGTATTACTTTGATGGAAAAGGCTCATAGATCGAAATTCTCAATCAATCCCGGTGCTACGAAGATGTATTTGGATTTGAGGAAGGAGTATTGGTGGCCCTGTATGAAGAGGGACGTCGCATGGTTCGTTGAGAGGTGCTTGACCTGCCTTAGGGTTAAGGCCGAGCACCAGAGACCGCATGGCAAGTTACAGCCATTGGAGATTCCTGAGTGGAAGTGGGAACAGATCACTATGGATTTCATCACCAAATTGCCGAGAACTGCCAGGGGAGTTGATGCAATTTGGGTGATTGTGGATAGGTTGACGAAGAGTGCACACTTCCTTGCCATCAGCGAGAGTTCATCAGCGGAGAAGTTGGCGGAGATATATGTGAGAGAAGTAGTATCTCGGCATGGAGTGCCGATCTCGATTGTTTCAGACCGTGATGTGCGCTTCACTTCCAGGTTCTGGAAGAAATTCCATGAGGAGCTGGGTACTAAATTGCATTTTAGTACTGCATACCATCCCCAGACAGACGGTCAGAGCGAGCGGACGATTCAGACGCTAGAGGACATGCTTCGAGCGTGTGTGTTAGATTTCGGGGGTAGCTGGGATGCGTATTTACCCTTGGCAGAGTTTTCCTACAACAATAGCCATCATTCGAGCATTGGTATGCCACCTTTTGAGCTGTTGTATGGTAGGAGGTGTCGGATCCCCATTTGCTGGGGAGAGGTGGGACAGAGAGTAATGGGCAGTACAGAGATCGTGCTTCAGACGACAGAGCAGATTCAGCAGGTTAGGCAGAGGTTATCGACCGCCCAGAGCCGACAGAAGAGTTATGCAGACAGACGCCGATCCGAACTTGAATTTCAAGCCGATGACTTCGTTCTCCTGAAGGTCTCTCCTTGGAAAGGAGTGATTCGGTTCAGGAAGAGGGGCAAGTTGGGACCCCAGTATATTGTGCCATTTCGTGTAATTGCAAGGATAGGCCAGGTAGCCTATCGTTTGGAGTTGCCAGCAGAGTTGGGGCAAATCCACGACACTTTTCATGTGTCACAATTGAGGAAGTGCATAGCCGATGAGTCGGCAGTGGTTCCATTAGAGGATATTCAGGTGGATGCGAGCCTGAATTATGCTGAGAGACCAGTGGCCATCAGGGATCGGAAGACCAAGGTTCTGAGGAACAAGGAAGTACCTCTGGTGTTGGTTCAGTGGCAACACCGGAAGGGATCGGAAATGACTTGGGAGGCGGAACGTGAGATGCGGGAGCAGCATCCGGAACTATTTTCAGAGTGAGACTTCGAGGGCGAAGTCTAATCCTAGTGGGGGAGAATTGTAACAGCCCGGAATCTCAGGTATTGTTAAAATTATGTTTTTGGGGTGTTCTAAGAGGGGACTCGACGAGTTGGAGCCAGACTCGCCGAGTAGGATCGCAGACCTGGTCGCGGGTTCGCGACTGGACTCGACGAGTCCAGATATGGACTCGGCGAGTCTGCGCTGTTTAGCGAAAACCCTAGCCGTTCAGATTTGGGACGTATAAAAGGGACTTATTGGCCATCATTGTTCATTTTAGCCTTCTGAGAGGAACCCTAAATCGATTGTGTGCATCTAGAGCAAGGTTAAAGGCCATTGGTGATCTTGAAGGAGTTGTTGTGCAAGGAAGAGAAGGGCTTGGCTAAAGGAACAGCAAGGGAGTCACGTTCTGAGGATTGGGGACACAGAGAGTACATCATCCAGGTAAGAATTCGAGTATGCTCTGCTATGGTGATGTGTTTAGAGGATTAGGGTTTATGGAGCCCTTTTTGTGGATAGATTGAATGTTATCCTAGTCCCCCAAATGATTGTAACCCCATGTTGGGACCTTTGGAGGTCCAGAATGTCCCATGCCTGTGCATTTCGGGAAGTGATGAAGGTTTTGGATTGAAATCCTTATGCCTTAGGTCAATATGTAAATTATAAGTCTTGGGGTGTAGCATGAGCACCGAAATGAGGACCTTACGTGATGGACCAGTCTAGGAAGGCCAGACCTATGAATGGTCGGAGCAGTTCTGACCTTAGGAAGCAGTTTGAGCGGCTGCATGGCATGGACTCGCCGAGTCCGATGAACAGACTCGGCGAGTAGCTTGAAGAATAACTGGGACTCGTCGAGCTGTTCTTCAGACTCGGCGAGTGGAGTCGGGGTGGCCCCGCGATTCTTCCAGGAGTAACTCGTCGGGTCAAGGAGGATACTCGACGAGTAGAAAGGGAATCTTAGAGGATTGGAGGACGACTAGACTCGCCGAGTCGCCAGGGTACTCGCCGAGTCCGGTCGAGTTGACCGTGGACCGTTGACCAGAGTTGACCTATGTGTGATTTCTTAGGGTCAGTTAACTTGGAAGATAAAAGTTTTAATAAGAGATATATGATGTTATAGGGAGTTTGTATCTCGGCGGATCGAGTACGAGTGGTTTCAGGAGTTGCTAGCTTTCAGTATCCACGAGGTGAGTCTTCTCACTATACTGTACCCGGAAGGGTTTGACTGTGTGACCGGAAGGTCGGATATGATATGTGATATACGTGCTATATGTGGTAAGTTAATTGTTATGCGTGCTATGTATGTTATATGGGCCGGAAGGCAATATGTTATGGGCCGGAAGGCGATTATGTTATGGGCCGGAAGGCGTTGTGTTGTGGACCGGAAGGTCAAGGCCTGGAAAGGCGTATATTCGTAAGTTGTATATTGGGGAACTCACTAAGCATTTATGCTTACAGTTGTTATGTATGTGTTTCAGGTACTAGCGAGGACCGTGGAAAGGCGTCGGCGTGATGTGTACACACTGATTGATGTTTTGAGATCTTGGGAATTCTATGAATTTTATTTTGACATAACACTTGGAATAATTATGCTTGGTTTGAATGAAAATACTTTATTTTTTAAATGAAAAAAAAAAATTGGTTTGAACATTTGCGTTGTTACAATTGGTTGGTACATGTCTTGGTGGGTCCTTGATTCATTCCGTTGTTCGAACTTTCAGCTCCCTGTCCATTGACTCCTCCATTGTTCCCTTGATGAATTTGCGCAATCGCTACAGTGACTGCTGCAGATACAGCTGCCTGGAATGCGGATGAGTCAACTTCAGGCGGGGTTGGTCCTGGGTTTCCGCGAGTAGGTCGGAGAGGCATCTTTCTGTGACAAAACGGAAAGATGTTGAGGGTATGTGGTTTCTGTGAGGTCGTGATCCTACTGACTAGGTGCATGGTGCGAACTTAAACACTACTACTATTGACCATTCGATCATCATTTCTCAACACGTAGTAATTCGTAATATCGTAACAAAACACGTAAAACTTTATTAATATTATCCGCATTTGATACATGAAAATTTTGCTCGTAAGAGCATACATGAGTGACACTGATTCGACAGCATAACGGCTCTATGAGTAGTGTAGTCACTTAAACATAGAGTCGGAGTACATAGCATATTTCCTAACGACCTACTAAGATAAGTCTATCCCTAACCGCGATGAGCTGCGTCTGAAGGTGGTGCCGAGGATGTGGATGCTCCCTGAAGACGAGCCACCAAGCGTTCTGCATCCCGAAGTCGAGACTCCCACCGAACCTGCCTCATGTGAAACTCTCGAAGGATGTCACACGTCTCCTGCTCCGCACGCTCGACCCTAGTCCTTAACTGGCGCACCTGATCAGCAGTGTCCTGGGCAAGGTCGCCCGTATTCCGCAACCGTTTCACCATGACTGGAAGGGCTCGATCAGCCGGTCCTCCGTCTCTCAGGTCAAAGAACTCGCGTGACATGCCGTACGGGGGTCACTGTCCCTGATGTCTGCTCCATCTCCAAAGATCAATACCCCAGGGCGGTGTAGGACCAGTGGGGCCTACACGATAGTCAGACACCCTGATCGAGTAAGGGGGGTTGATGACTTCGGACTCCGCATCCGAATCACCCCCTTCACTATCATCAGCATCCTCCTCGAGGCTTCCTTCATCTTCCTCTAATTCGGCAGGCTCGCCATCAACTTCGGCCTCTGGTTCCCCGTCATATTCCTCTTCGGGGTCTTCCTCGGACTCCTCCTCAGGCTCTTCCTCGGGCTCCTCCTCAGGCTCTTCCTCGGGCTCCTCCTCTAGCCATCCGTTGTTCCCCTGGTTAGGGAAGTAGGGGTGTCCAGGGTGATGAAAACCAGCCATGCGGTCTGCGAGAGTGCGTAATTATGCTAACGTTATTCCTAGGATGCTACAATTATCGCATAGATCAAGTAGGCGTTCTCTTTTCGGTGGTAGGGGTATAGTTTTAGGTTCCCTAGCTATTCCGATCTCATCAGGACGTGTGTTAGTTTTACTTTGGAGAGAATGTAGTTGATCAGGCTACATTCACTCCTTGGTATCACTAAGAACAGTCCCGAATTAACCGAGACACTAGTATTATTTTTGTTTGGTTCGACGTTATGTTCCTATTCCTAATGCAAGCAAGGGTGTTTTATTTACTTGTTTTGTTCAGAGTTATGTTAGTCCCTGTTTTTGGTTTATAGTTGCATATCCATGTGTGGCTAGATATGCTAGTTCACTATAAACAAAGCTCTGATACCAACCTGTCACACCCCCGAACCAGACGGCGGAAACGTCCGGGGGCTGTCGTGACTCAATTGAATACCATCACAATGAATATACATGAAACATAACATTATACATCACCAACATTTGGAATGATACAACTGGTAGCGTTTACATCCATTACATTGTTCCAAAACATTACATTCTCAAAAGTAACTGTTCGATACTAAATTAAACCACAGCAAAACGTCATAAAGTACAATTCATCCTTCACTTTATCTGTTACCTGAGAATACAAGTATTTTGAAAAAAACGTCAACATATGAAATGTTGGTGAGTTCATAAGTAATGTTTGAAATCCAATGTTTGTAATGTTTTGAAAAAAAATCACCAGAAAATCCGATATTTTCTGAAAATAGAATAACGTAAAAATATGTGAAGATCCGTGAGTATGCTTGTTTGAATTCTATAGATGTAAGCGTAAGAGTTGTGAAATTCGACATGTAGTTCGTAAGTGTACTTGTTGAAAACCCTAGGAAAACCCGACGCTTTCCTATCACTTTGCTTTAGTTATTTTGGGTACTATTATTTCGTTACGTTAGAGGTATTTGTTGAGCTCCGGAGGCATTGAGTATACAGAGGGTGGTGAATTGTTGTATCGTACGTTAATGAAAACGTCCAATTGGCAACCATGCTAGTGATCCCTTAGGCGTCACTCGCACTTATTCACACAACTCAATCCTCCCGGACTTGTGTAGTCCCACGACCGGAGAGAAAAAGTGAAGGTGCGAAACCCTCGGTATTTCCCTGCGTCGTTCAAGACCATTGCAATTGCGAAGGGCCCGAAATTGCAGTTTTCCCTGCGTCGATATTTTTCATTTAAAACAGTTTAAGTCCCTGAAATTGCAGTTTTCTCGGTTATAACCCCTCTTTTTCGCAATTTTTACATTTTTGGCCCAATTTGGAAAATTTTTGCAACTTTGGTCCTTTTTAAATTTGAAAAGCGTTTTAAACCTTTGAAAAGTACATGTAACACTAATAGTCCACTGTTTTACAGGAAAACACAGTTTTGGCCCTCCAAAACAGAAAATTTCGCATAATGGGCCCTATTGGGCCGAAATTGTCATTTTTAGCCCATTAAGCTTGAAATTTATGTTTTTGATCTTCCAAAAGAGTATATTTTCAGAAAATACATTATGGAATCTGTTTTGACTCATCTCACCCATCAGATTTCGAAATATTTCATTTTGGGCCCTTTAACTTTGTATTTTTAACATTTATGTCATAAAAATGAGTTTTTAGCCCAAAGTATGTATTGTTAAGCCACTTAGCTATTTTTCTTGGTATACTTTGTATGTAGTAGTATATTTCATGCTAGTATAAGATATATCTTGGTTTTTAGCAATTCATAACTAGATCTAGCATCAAAATCATACAAAACATACATATAAGCATAGAAATCAACCAAAACATACACATAATGATGGATCTACACCTTTACTTGTATTCTCCCCCACAAAAACTTATAAAAACCGAAAATAAGAGGGTATGAAGCTCACCTTGAGTTGTAGTTTCGGTTTTGAAGAGAGAAAAGAAGAAAATTTCGATCCTAGCAAGTCTCCTAGGTAGATCTCGAGTTTAGTGACTTCTAAGGTGCATGATCACAAGTTGGAATAGATTTAGAAGAGATTTTTGATGAAATGAAGTAGCTAGATCATGGATTAGTCATCAACTTACCTTAGATGATGTTTTTGTGGGAAAAACCTCCTTGAAAAGCTCTTGATTCTCGAAATTTTTGAAGAAGGAGGAAGGAGATGTCCTTCAAGACTTAGAGAGAATGAAATGAATTTTTGTGAGTGTGTGTGTGTGTTGTGTTCGGCCGAGAGCAAGAAGAGAGAGGAGAGGAGTGTGGTTCTTGAATTGATTTGCATGAAAACATGAGATGGTGCATGGGAGTCCTATGGATAATTATGAGGTGGCATAGGAAAGTCAACTCTCTTTCTTTGGTTGGGCTTGGGCCGAGATTTGGAGAGAAAAAGATGAGTATTGGGCCTTGTATGCTTAAGCCCATTTCATGGTTATGTTAAGTGATGTTTGGCCCCAATTAGTTATAAATGTGATTTTTATGAGCTATTAAGACTAAATTAGGTTAATTATGGTCCAAAATAGTTCATAATATTTGATTTATTTCATTCTAGGCCCAATATGGCCCAATATGTTGAAATA
This sequence comes from Lactuca saligna, assembly GCF_052625555.1. NCBI lineage: Eukaryota > Viridiplantae > Streptophyta > Magnoliopsida > Asterales > Asteraceae > Lactuca > Lactuca saligna. The sequence continues at coordinate 58,296,699 of NC_136419.1, read as the reverse complement.
AATGAAAGTGGGTCCAATTAGAGCCCATTTAAGAGTTCTAAACCCAAGATAGTCAAATTGGAAGTTTATTGGTCCATTAGGCCCAATAAGGAAGTTCTAGTCCAAAATGGACCTAAATAAGAACTTCTAGGGTTTCCAATTGCTTGTTGACTATTTGTAATGCTTGTATGGTGTATTTGATTGCAATTTTGTTGTCACAGAGTAAGCATCATACATGCCCTTATGTTTTTGGATTCATAATCCGACTTAAGTGTTGTAGTTACAAGGCACAAAATTTATAGTTGTGACATTTATAATTATAAATTGGTTAGAATGGATCCACACTCCAGATCAGTGGGCAGTCACCAGCTTTTGCTAGTGCTGTGATTGTCTACAATGTGAATTTTATATCTAGAGTTTGGGAGATGATTTTCATTCAATTCCAACTCTGAGACTTTCATTTATATGTCCTTTACTTATCTTAATTTTGTTTTGGACAAATTCTTCTCACAAGTTGGGTAGAATTGTCCAACATCACTTGACTGTATTGTTGGAGACAGAAGTGATACACCATTTTGTAAAACTCATATTTAATTCATCTTTTGGAGTTAGAATGATTTCTTTATAGTTGTGGAATCCTGAGAAATCATAGTTTCCTATAAAATTTACTTAAATCTATGTTTCTGTTTTAGATTTTGGAGTAAATCCATTTTGAACAGCAGATTTGATTTAGAGACCTTGCTGTGATTACTCTTTTCTCAACTCATAGCTTCATTACTTATCCTTTCTAACCTCTAGTCCTTCTTAGGTGAGGTTTCGAAGTTTTCTCAAGCTTGGTTGCATTATTTGATTGTTAGCTATCCTTACTACTCACTCAAGGTGAGTTCTCCCACACCTTTGTATTGATGATTGTGTTTGCTAGTTAGCTCGTGTGTGATTATTTGAATTTATTATAAAAGCATGCTATAAAAGTATTGTTTTAATTCATACATGTGCACTGTATGTAACTAATCATGGATATGGGGACACCACCAAAGGATACGGATTCACCGGTGCAGTGGGTAGGTAAGATCATCAACGTAATACTCATCGTGAGGTGCGGTGATTAGGGCCAAGTGATACAGGATCTTCCCGGTGCGGTCCAAACCTACAAGTCCTTCTTGTATTATTGGAGTTGATTCGTTCTTTGCCCTTATTATACAACTATAATTGGGAAATGGATTAGGGTTAGTAAATATGAATGTTAGTACAATGTCTCTGTTTGAATTCACTAAGCTTTGTGCTTACGGTTTCCCTTATAACTTTTCAGGTGTTAAGATTAAAGAGGCTAAGGCTTGACATGGAGCACCGGACATCGCTACTAGTTATTTTTGTTGGGACCTTATTATTATTATTACTTTCGTACTTATTTTATATGATTATTAAGTTGATGGATTATGTTATGACTATTTCAGTTGTTTTAATTTAATTTAAGATGGGTTTTAAAAGTTTAAAATTTTTGCAAAAATTTGGGTGTCACAAAGCAGGCACATAAGGCAACATTCCTAGATCCTTAGTCCTATTCTAGCATGATGTTCTACTGAAACTGATAAACGTAGCATAACATTGTATGGGTACATTGGGGAATACTTACTTGAGCTCGGTCGGTCACCTCGTTCTTTCTTAAAATTCTTCTCTTAACTTTTAGAAAACTTTTTCTTTTTCGAAATCTTTTAATCCCTCGATTTGAGTTCAGACACCCCCGAAGGTGTGTCCGAATCCCTCAAACCAGGACTCTGATACCAACTTGTAACATCCCAAAAATACAGGCCAAAAATTTCATTTTTAAAACCATACTTTGGAAAACATTTGTAACTAAAACATTGTCTGATCGAATCATTTCAAAAACATATATCGTGTCTGAAAACCAAAATATGAAATCAACCAAATTTCAGAGTACAAATCTCAGAACAATCTCATAAGGCGGAACACAGTGTGTGTATGATGTGTCGCCCGTGCCAGCTCCTTCCCCTTTGACGAAGAGGTACCTGAAACCAAAACTATAAACTGTAAGCACGAAGCTTAGTGAGCTCCCCCATCGTACCACATACCATACAATCATATAACATACAATACTTGTCAGGCATATCCGTGTGCCCGACCTACCCCTTCGGTCCTTTCGGCCGGATACTGCCTAGCATATCTGGGTGTTGCCCCCTCCCCTTCGGCCCTTTCGGCTGGATACTGCCCAACATATCTGGGTGTTGGCCTCCCCTTTGGTCCTTTCGGTCGGATAATGCCTAGCATATCTGTGTGCTGGCCTCCCCTTCGGTCTTTTCAGCCGGATACTGCTTAGCATATCTGGGTGCTGCCCCCCCCCCCTTTCGGTCCTTTCAGCCGGATACTGCCTAGCATATCTGGGTGCTGGCCTCCCCTTCGGTCCTTTCGTCCAGATACTTGGGGACTATTTCACCCCTAACCACTACTACCATATAACATGTATCACATAATCACATTCTATCTAACATAATTAGGTATGACTACCCCTTCGGCCCTATCGACTGGTGATCTTGGGGACTATCTCCCCTACTGCTACTAGCATATAACATATCATACTAGCATATAACATATCATACTAGCACATAACATATCAGGTAATAGCAATCCCAAATGATATCACAAAGACCATCATCTAACATATATCTCCTACTAGTGGGCCGACATTGTGGCCTTAGACTCACCGCTACTGGAAGGTAACTCACCTCGAAGTAGTTGCTAATCTGCGCAGGAACTATCTGTTGGCTGCTGCTGCTCCAAAAATCCTCCGGCTGTAATTCCCACAAAACACTTAGTCAAACACCGCTAACTATCCTTAGGGTAAAATGACCATTTACCCCTAACCAAGTCAAGTCAAAGTCAACTTCCAGTTGACCCGACTTGCCGAGTTGGCTCGCCAACTCGTCGAGTCCCAATCCAGTCGATTGTCCTTACCCCCGTCCCTACTCGTCGAGTTAGGTATTGACTCGACAAGTTCTCCTTTTAAACTGATATCCAATGGTCCTTCATCCGACTCGCCGAGTTGTATGAACAACTCGTCGAGCTCATCTTCATCCGATGAACAATCTGGTCTGTGACTCGCCGAGTTGTATGAACAACTCGTCAAGTCTGTTCTTGAGGCAAGAAGATTGCCTTGGACTCGCCGAGTCAGGGCAATGACTCGCCGAGTCCCTCCATTATTAAGTCTGGCATCCGACTCACTGAGTCCACCTATGGCTCACTGTTCCCACTCAGCATAACTCGAAAGGGGGAAAATCGGGGACTCGCGACTCGACTCGCCGAGTCGCACGCATGCAATCACTATATACTCGATTCTGCTTGAAACCCGTGCATTCCATCCATGGACATGGGTTCTTAGGGATTGATTAACACGTAAAGTTTCCAACTTTACGTGTATATATGCACCAAAAGGGAATTAAAAGGCTTAACAAGAACTAAAAGAGTAGATCTAGAGCTTATTCACAAGGTAGGCTCAAAAAGGCAATAGATCTGGGCTTTTGAAGCTCAGACCTAGCTAGATTCAAAGGCCATTCCACTCAATATGATCTCTATATTACAATCAAGCTAGGAAGTGGATAAGGATGGTTCAAATGGGGTTTCTAATAGAAGATCATCAAGGAAACAGAAGGGATTCGAGATATACATCAATGAACTCTGAATTGGGCTCAAGATCTATGCTCTTCTCCTTCTCCTTTGTTCCTTCCTTCCTTCTCTCTTTTCAAAGCTTCAAGGAATTGCACCAAAAGCACTCAAATCACTAAAAGAAGAGTTAGGGTTTCGTGAGGGGTGTTCTGGACGTGATAGGGGCCGTTATGAGGCACAAAAAGATGTTTAACTAGGGTGCAAACCCTTGAAATTAGGGTTTCATCCAGACTGGCGGACTCACCGAGTCCATAATATGGGCTCGTCGAGTCGCCAACTTAAACGTGCTCGATATCTCGTCTCTACTCGGCGATTCGGGCCAACCACTCGCCGAGTCCAAGGCTAAGAATGAAAAATACTTAGATAAATCATACATACCCAAAACTAGGTGCTACACTTAGCCACATAAATCATATGTGATTAGATACACATAATCACATGTTATTAGGGTATCTGTGAACAATAACATAAAACAAGTAATGCCTACATAATATGAGAGTTAGTAATCACCTCCTTGATCTTGAAAATTAGCTAGCATGAGCAAGATGGATCCTTTCCTTTTCGAGAACCTACACAAAAATTATAACATTATTTCGCTTGCGTTCGTTGTATTAATCTTATAAAACTTATGTACATATTTCCTTATATTCTCTTTGATTGTAGTCCTCTGTTTGGGATATGTTTTCTTACCTTCCAACCCATTATTAAATTTTGATAGAATTATATTGGTAAAGTTCCCCCTTTTATCTTTTCAGAAATATAGAGATCTCATTCTAAGGATTTTTGGCTTATTTTATATTAAATTTACAAGTTGGTAACTTTAAGCTGTCACTTTCTAGACCACTCAATACTCTTGGAATAAACTGTATCAATCTACTAAGAATTACATCAGTCCCTTTATATGTTGGAAATTATACTTCCATATCTAATTATAGGCTTCGGGATTTAGGCATTTGGAGTTCTGATGAACTTATTATGATTTTTTGAAGACAGTTCATGAAATCTGTGACAGCATGGACCAGCCTGCGAAGATTGCCAATTTTACCCCTCAAGGAGCTGGAATTTCGAAATGTGATTCAAAGTTTGAAGAAAGTAGACACACTAAGATTTCCAGAAAATTAAGTCTCATGATTTTTAGATGTTCGTATTGACTTGCACGGATTTAGAAGTTGGAGGACAGATTTGGGAAAACTGTCCATATTATCTTTTAAATCATTTTTGGTGTTCTATTAAGGAATTAATGGTTAAGCCTTAAGTTTATCACTTTTAACATGATTTTTGGTTACTTATTAGGCTATAGAGATGTGAAATTAAATTTAACCTAAGGGTTCAAAGTTAAGGATTTTCAAATAAAATGTCACTTTCATACTTATTAGGGTTAAGTTGCCAACTTAACCCATTAAGCTCGTTAAGTCACCTCTTTGAGTCCTACACAGAGGCAAATTAAACAAAGATATCAAAATATGTTTGGGGAAACTACGCAAGAATATAAAATCCAGTTTATAATCTCAACAACCAAACATTCAAGTTGTTGAATATTTTTGGGGAAATGAGGTCCAGTAAAAAAAAAATAGAGGCAAATTAAACAGACATCAAAATGATGTTGTTTCACCAAAAAAAAAAAACCATTAACAAACACCTACAGACTGCAACAATAAATACACCACCTTATTCTTGATTTATTTGTGGAGGTTTTTTCATTGAAGTATTTCATCGAACAATTGGTGTTCATAAAAAATATTTAAGCTGTCACAATGTCTATGAGATTATATGAAACAAGATAGAAGTTAATTACCTCACATGAAAGGTAATGAATCAACAATAACAACACGAATCACTAATCATCCAGCAAGTATGTATTTGACGTCATTCAGAACTCATAAGAACAAATATGTGTAAGGAATAGAGGACAATTACCAAATATACTCGACGCCTGCTCCAAAATAAGGAACCAAAAGATAATCGAGATCTGAAACCCAAGCAAAAAACTCGTTGTATATTGAAGAATCACTTGACCAACACAATTCGGAAATCAAATCAATTGGTTGTTTGGCGAGGGGATCGTCTTCCAAAGAAGAAATGGTGGTTAGGAGAGGAGAAACGAGAATACAAGGATGAAAAGTTTGGAGATTATGGAGGAAAGGAGCTCGATGACAGTAGATGAAAGTGGTTTCCGATGAAGGGACGAGTGAAGCGGAGGGAGGTGCAGACAAGAAAATAGAAAAAATAAATGAGTAGTTTAAATTTGTTATCATTCTAAAAAATGTTCTCATTTGAATGAATATATATATATATATATATATATATATATATATATATATATATATATATATATATATATATATATATATATATATATATATATATATATATATATAACCATTTTAAAGACTAATTAACATGTAGTGAAAGTAATATGATAGGTAGCATCATTTTTTCCGTGACCATAGCCAAGTCTTTTAGTTATAACCTTTTTTTCACGTTCCCGTAACCTTCACGGAAATCAGAATCAAGGCTTCATCTTTTTTTCTCGTAGCAAATCAGAAGAAATCACGCAACCATTTTTCTTGCAACAAGTGAGCAAGTCGTCGTTGGCAACACGTGACCACATTTTACTGTTGTTACTGACTTACTGTACTATAAAACTCCACAAATTGAATTACTATAAGCACTTTACATTTTTACTCCCTATACATGTAAGTCATTTACTAAAATGGCATATCATCAACTCCTTTCACATTTCAACCCGACTAGTCCGATTCGACCAACCTGGCCTAACCCGAATGACTCGTAACACTATATATATATATATATATATATATATATATATATATATATATATATATAACCCAATTTGATATGTTTAACAATCTAATCGGGTTGACCTGATTAACAACCATAATTATCATATCAATATCTTTTGGTTGGTATGGTACTATCAGCCAAACATCTTCGCTATCAAAATTAGCGAACAAACTAATTGGTTCCGTTAATAATATATTGATTAGTTTAATTTGGTACAAATTCATAGCCCATACTATTTATAAAAAACTACATCTCATTTGCCCAATTCACGTGATATAAGAGTACAAGTCCTATATCCTCTTTCTTTTTTCTTTAATAATAATTATTATATATTTAAAAGGTCTTCGTCTTACTACTAGGTATCTTCAAGGCTACCACTATAAATTACACTTTTTTTCTTGTAAAAATCTCACAAAAATCATTTTCAACTCCAACCACACACTAAAATATTTTTTAATATTATAATTATAAAATAATATTTGATTTAATGTTATATGATTTCATTTAACTTAATTATTATAATATATAAATTACTAATAATAATAGTATTAATTGATAAAATAATGGATTTTCTTATGTTATGTCATGCTTGTTAAAGTTTAAATTTTAAATATCTATATTTAAGTTTGTGATATAATGAAATCATAATGTATTAATTATTTGATTTCGATAAATTATTAAAATTATAAGTATATAACAAACGAGTTTTTAACATAGTATCTAGGTTAGCTCCAAAACAAAGGAATAATAAAACAAATGATTTTTTATTATTATAAAAAGGATAAAAGTAAATACATGTAATATTATAATATGTATATATGTTTAGCGGTGATGAATAGTTTCACACCATTTTGCTGTCTTATTATAGCATTACACCAAATTGTCGGCTATTATACAGGTCCATTGGAGGAAATTGGGTCTGCAAAATACAAGTCTGCAGGTCCGTTGAAGTTGCTCTTGCGTATGATTTGGTGCTGAGAGAGATGGTGATACCTTGACTCGCATTAATCTTATATTCTTATTAGTCCTCCCTCCATGGCTCAATAAATCATATCACATTTTTGTTGTCTTGTTTTATGAATATCATAGTAACCACAAACGTTCACGTCTCCGTCTTGTGAATTCCAAAAACCACGTTTTCCAACTCGTATATGTTCAAAAGCCACGTGGAATACATTAAAGATCTTGTAGCAGCAAGCTTGTTCAAAAATATTTTAAAAATTATATGAAATGTATTTCATTATTTATTCATACTATCATTATATGAAATGCATTTTATTATTTACGCGTAGTAACATGTAGTATTTCTTAACCCTAATAGTATAACCTGTTCATATTATATATTGTTATTGTCAATATACGAACACGAACGTGTTTGACATGGAACGTTTAGAAGCTTTTAGGTTTAGTTTTTAACAAAAAAAAAAAAACTTGAGTTAAACAAAAAGTTTTGTTTAAGAGTACGAACGTTTAGGTTTTAGTTTAAACAAAAAACTCTAAATCTAAGACTACTTTATATAGCGTTTAAGAAAAAATTATTGAGCTTTTATAATCAATTTTCAAAATTGCTCTTATATATATATATATATATATATATATATATATATATATATATATATATATATATATATATATATATATATATATATATCTTATTTAAAAAATTGTCTTTTTATGTAATTTTACACATTTCAAAAGCTTCGAACTCTTTTACTAAACATTCATATAATAAATAAAAGCAACAACTTTCGGCTACCGTCTACCCACTATCGGCTATTAGTTTTTAGCTACCATCTAATTTTGCCAAACACATATCATTTTCTAATATTATATTTTGTTTCCTTTTTATTGGATATCTTAAAATTATAAAAACTACTAGATACAAAGACATGCGTAGTCGCAAATCCTTCACTATGTCTTCCATTGTTTTGTAATTTTGATCTCATAATATTCAATTTCAAAGAATAAATTTTCTTTAAAGTTTATCATGGTATAACCTATGTCATCTCGAAATTGGTATTTATCAATTCCAAAAGATCATATTGATTAGCCTACCATTACTTTACTAACTATCTCAGAGACCCTTCCTCAATCTATAAATCTTAAAAACATTTCAACCCGAGTAAGACACATCCTTGTAATCTTCATGATTTCAGTGTTATACAATAACACACTTTTGGCCTATCATGAACCCACTTTCTACATGAAAGTTGTTTCTAACCCCATGCGGCAGAATGTTATGGATGTAGACCTTCATGCCTTAAAGAAGGCTCGTGTGCTACCATTATGTATATCTAAATGATATTGCTACAACTTATTAGATTTTTTAAAGTATAATTTTCTAATAAGAATAAATGAATAAAATGTTATAATAAAGAAACAAATCCAAATACAATGTTACTTTTTGTATAACCCTTTCAATTTTACCTAAGCTAAAGAATCTCAAAACAATCAAACGTAGCTTAGCATAAAATATATAACTCAATATAAAAAATTTAAAAATAAAGGACCAATACCAAGCCATTTCAACAAATCAATCCACATTGCTTTTACAATTTTGTATGATTATCATGTTTTTTATATAATCTTCAACCGTGATTTATGCATGTAAGCAGTGCGGACCCTTTTAGGCTAGGAGAAGCCATGGCTCCCTGTGTTTTATGGCATGAATATCAAAATCTCAATATATCAAGTGCTTTGTCACATATATGGATATATCATAATTCAGATTTTGAAATTATTTTACAGACTATAACTAAACATGTAAACATCATCTAAAAATAAAATCCAAAACATTCATCCCAAATGTAAACTAGAAAACTACTCTGACTTAAAAATGTTTCAAAATTATTTGAAGAAAAAAAAAAAAAATTGACAATTGTGTTTCTTATTTGAAAAATCAAAAGCCCTTCAAAATTTTCAAAATCTCCAATCTAAATGCTAGAAAAGTTTAAAACCTTTCAAAAATTTTCAAAAGCTTTTTGAGAGAGATAGTCGTCGCCTGTTAGTTGACGACACTCTCGTGTGTCAAATGATCTAACCCATTCCTCCGGTCCTGGCCTCTCGCTAAGTGCTTGAGTCGCTCTCGCAACTTTGTGCCTCCGCCTAGCGGCTACTCAGTCGATATATGACGGACGTGAGCTTGTCTACGGAAGTACATCTTGCCTTTCGCTAATCAGTATGTGGTATGTCTCTTGTTCTATGGATTATTTTCTCTTGTGTGGTTTTTTTGGGCTTTTTATTTATCGTTTATAGTTGGAAAGCTTGGAAACTTAGGTGTTGTTTGTGTTTTCTAAACAATCACTTCTGATAATTTATTGTTGTGTCGCGCAACACACACACAACATTTGGCTCTTCATAGCTGTTTGTTTTTCAAAAGACTTCTGATTTAAAAATTGTTGTGTGTGTACTGTGTGACACAGCATTAGACCCTCTGCTTCAAACTTCTTTACACGTTACTTTTACTTATTGCAGCAGTCTGCAAAGGTTAAAAAACAAACAGAGTTATTATTACATGTTGCAGCCATTTGGTCCATCTTCTGCCCTGCAGAGATGATCCGCAGACTTCATACATTTTCGCTTCGAAAAAAACAAAAAACACCTTAGGGTGGGAGCTTGGGAATTAGGGAACTTTAGGGTTTTTTTTTTTTTTTTTTTTTTTTCAAAAGTTAGGTGATCTTTTCTCTCCAAATGATTATTTATTTATTTATTTATTTATTTTTGAGCGAAAGTGATAATAAATCTTATTGTTTTATAGTTCTAAATTATGATTAATAAACCTAAATAGAATAGGTTGTGCCATACTTGTTCTTACTAAATAAAACTATTTATAGTTTTAACGGTTATTAATTGATTTATTGGTAAATATTTGCAAATTCTTCTATAACATTATACACCGAAACTTATTGACTTTTTTTTTTTTTTTTTTTAATGTTTTTTTCACTTTTTTGTTTTTGCTTTGGAGGGTGTTTAATTATTTTTCAATCGTTATTAATTTGTTGTTTTCTATTTAAAATGGCAAATATATAACTTTAGTACACACTAGATGTGTGCTTATGCAAAACGGTAACGATAAATAATACTTTTGACGAATAGTTTTTTCTTGGGAAATAATTATTAGATTTTATTATTTGTTATTATATAATAATCAATTACCACTTTGAAATAAAATATTTATGTTTAGACTTTATATATCTTGTGTGTTTGTACATTTAATGTAAATTAATTAATATTGATGTTTACTTTAAGAAATATAAATTAATTTGTATAAATGAATTTAATATTTTAAAATTGTCATTTTGTTCCAAATTAAATTTCTTAATAACCTTCGTTAATTTAAGTCACCAAACTTTTTGCAAGTATTAATGATTTATTTATTCATAATTGATTTGTATAAAGAGTTTTGTATCTTATACCTCTTAAAATTCAAGATATAATTAATATGCTCTGTAATATATATATATATATATATATATATATATATATATATATATATATATATATATATATATATATATAATGAAAGGGGAAGGGGGAGGGTGCAAAACCAAATTTAGACTTTTCAAATTGAAAGATTATATATATATATATATATATATATATATATATATATATATATATATATATATATATATATATATATATATATATATATATATAATCTTTCGATTTGAAAAGTCTAAATTTGGTCCCTTCATTTTAGTGTGTACATATAATAAGTATTAGAAAAAGGTTGACAATTTTTATTCTATTTATTCAAGTAATTGTGGTAAGATAAAAGTTAAATCTCCGGAGTGTTGTTAGATTTATGTAACAAAAGAGAAACGAGTTTTATGCAGAAAAATCATATTATTTTAGTAAATTTTTTAATAAAGTTCTAAATATGTTTTTAATAGGAAAATCTCATTATTTTGGAAAAATCATATAATCTGTTATTTCTTGTAAAAATAAGAAAATGACTTTTTTCTTAATTTGGAAAAAATATTAAATAATTTGTACATTTCTGTTAAAAAAATTCTAAAATAATGGGACTTTTCTTCATAAAACATGTTGAAGCTAAAACAGACAGGGCGAAATCCCATGAGTAAATAAATATACTCTTTGTCACTTGCTTCATTACCTTGTACTCACTCTTCATCACTTGCATGGGGTCGTTGGGGGGGGGGGGGGGGGAGGAGGCAAAGTGGGCAGCTGTAGCGAACAACTCATGTGTGGGGGTGTCAATCCCTGTATAGATCTATACACAACTACATCGCTCTACCTTCAGGAAACTCTTGTTATAATTACAGGACTTAAAGTGTATGGTAGGTTGGTACGGTGATGCATGCAATTATGCAACGGACAAACTATTTTTAGCATATAATAAGCTTGTAAATCACGATTTTAAGGTGTGGTATCATGAGGTTTTCAACATCATAAGCACAAATCATTACGTAAACAGGTGGGTGCATGTAAATATCCAAAGGGTAAACGAAACTTGACTAGTATTGTCCCCCCTCCCCCCAAAAAGCATGAAAAAACACGAAAAACATGGGGATATGAAGCTCACCTTGGTTAATTTGTGTGTGGTAGGGAGGAGAGTGAAGAAGATTTCGAGCCTAACTTTGAGCTTGAAGGGCTTCTTGAAGATGTTGGTGTTCTAGAATGTTAACACACGAAAAATGAGTGTGTAAACATGGTGATTCTAGCTTAAAGATGCACAAAACACTTATGATTGTGTTAACCACTAGAGAGAGGTCGAATATACTTACCAAAAAGGCTCTAATTCCGACTTGGAGATGAAGGTTTTGAAGAAGCTTGAACTTGCTCTAGAGAATGTTTTAGAAAATGTGGAAATGGTGAGAGAGAGAGAGAAAAGGCCTCTCGGCCGCAACCCATAAATGGGGAGGGATATGACTTTTTCTTGATGCATGATGGGTAATAGGGTGCCATGCATGGAGGCATGGAAGGTAATTGTATGTAAGGCATGGAAGCATGAAGGGTAAAGTAGTGCAAAGGCATGATGTGACATCCTCATTTTCACGGCCAGAAAAGACCGATTTTATTTATGCTTTATAAAAATCAGAGTATCTCTTTTTAAGAAAAACGTTACGGAATTTGTTCCCAGAAAAACATGATAATTACATCATCAAAGCATTTCTGAAGAAAAGTATTTTTAATCTTTTTAAAACATTTGGGATGTCATCATCAATACAGAAAGATAAGCATAAACTGAACTTACATTCATTATCACTAGTGATTTATATCTCGTTAATCTCTCAGTGTAATGTGACTTCATATCAACACCTGTGATATAAATAAACTGAGTGGGTCAGGTTGGGAAAACTGGTGAGGACATAGGGATTTCAATCCCACAATGTTATATCATATATATAATTAGTGATGGGTTTTATACAAACAATCCTATGTGTGCATGCAACCTTAGAGTTGGATCTATGTTTTTCACTATTAGTTATACAACTTTGTGAACACAAAAAGAAACCTGGCATGCTACTATTATTTTCGAAATCCATATAAAAGAACAGAATACATACATTTAGTTGTTATATAGTGATAACAACTAGTTCCTTGAATTTCCTTAGCTCTTGAAAGCAAGTACCATACGTGTAGTACCTCTAATAGCTCACAAACACACTAGGTGAAAGGATGAATATGGGAGAGAGGAGAGAAGGGTCTCTTGCCTTAGATTTCGTCCCTTTTAGGTTTTCTCAAGGCTTGGACGAAATCTTAGTGCCTTAGGGTGCTATTTATACTTAAGGCTAACTAGGGTTTCAAGGTGTAAACCCTAATCCCTAAGCTTAGGGCCTAAGCAAGTCCATGGACTCCTTTCCCTAAGCCCTTGGACGAAAACTCCTAGATCCTTCTAGGATTTTCATTTAAGCCTTAACAAAGGTGATCCAATTGCCCAAAGCCTCAACTATTGAATAATTACAAAATAACCCCTACACTTTCAGTCAGTTCATTTAATCCCAAAATTAATTCTATATTAATTTATGATTAAATACTAACTAATAATATGATTCCTAATTAATATATTATTCATATAATATATTAACATATCATATTTATACCCCGATTTATTATTCTTAACAATAAACCAGCCTCTTTCCTCAACAATCATCCCGTCTAGTCACCAGTGTGAAGGCAACCCAAAAAGACCATGCACCATCGGGTCAAGGACATACCAAAATAGTTATGGACTTAGACACTAATCCAACAGTCTCCCACTTGGATAAGTCTAATAACTATTATGCATATAACTTTAGATCCTGATCTACAATCGTAGCTTTCAAAAGTCGCTGTCAACTCTGATCTTATCAGAAGTGTGTCATTTAGATAAGGGATCATATATTCCTCCATTCTAGATATCGTATAGATGTGAGGCATGAATTCGAATCATTCTCTCTATACTATTTCCCGACTTCCGATTTATGACGACTGACAACAGACTACAATTGAACACATCAAATTAGTCTCGGCTTGGCCAAGCGCTTAGGTGCCATCACTAAATCATCGAGGGGCCCACAGATATCGCTTCCACCCTACTTTGGATAAAAGGAATGGATAAAATTTGATTCAATGCTTGCTTGCACCCACTTACTGAATCACACACAACAATATGTTCTATAACACCAAGTTATTGGTGCGTTTAGATATTATCAATGTGTAACCGACTCCCAAGATACAACTCACACATCTTATTTTCAAGAATATAAGATGTTATCGTCTCACCAATCACTCATGATACAATTCATGAAGTGATCCAAGTGAGTGTGGGTTTAATCCAATGCTCAAATCATATTCATAAGCACTCATGAACGTTGCAGCAAACATTTGCTTATGTCTAACACACTTTAGACAATCCACACACCAATTCACGACATTCTTCATTCATACCTACTTCCAACATATGAACGACTGTGGTCCGTTCGAATAATTTGATTATTCTGAAATAATTAATTATTTAGGAAGTCAAAACATGCAAAGTGAAACACATGAATAATATTAATCCCGTATGGCCCCAAACTCTGGGTATAAATAAAACATTTTATTTAATCACCATATTGATTACTCATTATTTGTTGTTTCGGGTAATCAACTTCTTACTTGAATTATAATAACAGTTGTCCCATGCTCTTAGCATGCACACAATGTGTACCTACGATCCTTACTTTGTGAAATAGATCAAATGAACACATTCCCAATCATACTCATTTCACAACTCCTAATCCTTATCACAAGTGTAAAAATATCAAATTCTTGCCACTTATAGAATATGCTAGATTCTAAAATTTTATGCAATGATCCTTTTGTAAAGTCATAGCTCAAAATCATCAAGACTTGGCCAATCTCTATCAGAAACAATTCTATAGATATGATGTCTCTCACTCAAAGTACATTCCTTTGAACATCCTTCTTGCATAAAAGTTTCTAATCTAGACATAGATTCTCAATATTCAGCTCCCAATATGGAAACATTTCCATATTTTCCATATGACAACTCATTCTTAATAGAATCTTATCTATTCATAATAATGTCGATATGGTCCATCCAATACCATACTTCCAACTACTCACAAGCGACCAATCCTCAGCGAGCTTTGGATCGTCCTTTGATAGTTGTTTAATTATCTTAGTCAAAACGAATTCTTGTCCTTTTTCCCTCTTAATGAGCTAGACATCTGGAAAATTTTAGAATGGTCAAATATTATAGCATTTGCAATCGATCTTATACCTGAAGCGTATGGGACATGAGGCATAATGTCTTACATAAATATACGATACTTTATCAATCTTCTGCGATAATATCTTATGTGTCACGTTCTTATAATTCGAATTATGAAGGGGGATGTCATAATCATAATCGAAATTTTGAGAACGCACTATGTATCCTTGACTAAATTTATTAACATTCCACAACCTAAGCCTTTAGATTTGAAAGGAAGCATAATATTCTCTCCCTTAATTATAGCAAAACAACTTTTCAACCCTTACGACTTTGCAAAGTATAACTCTTGTTTTCCATAATTAATATTACTAACTTGCAATACTTGCCTTAATAATCATACAAGCACAACATTTATGCTCCCACTATCATGATGATTATTATCATATAAGCATAACACTTATGCTCCCACTAGCTTTGACATGTATTCAGAAACCAGCTTAACTTCCATAAAAACAATACCTATTGAATTTCTTAAGTTCATATTTCTAATACCTAATGCTTTGATAATCCTTTATCTAAGCTTCTTAATCTTATACACCTTTGCCTTAGATAGCTCATATGTGTGTCTAAACAATTCAGACTAATTGCCAAATCTCACAATTCGAATCATGGAAAGGTATACCGTAACCATAATCGAATTCAGGAATCCAATTTCACAATCACTATCTTCTTAAAATCTATCTGAGTGAAAGCACTTCCTCACAGTCATTTTCATGAAGGAGGGAATCTTATGACACTTAGATTTTAATGGTGTATGTGTTCATATCCATGTGAATTTGTCAAAACCAAAGTTTGCGACAAATCCAAACTCATATGGACTGAACTTTCTCAATCTTGATTTCTTGCCTTATGGTAACACGAGTGCCCACCATGTCTTCCAAGTAGCTAATCAGATCACCCTTTCCTATCAATGTACTTTCCTTTGATCAAGGTGCTTGATTTTTATGCGTTCAAATGAGAACTCATTAACTCAACTGGAACGGCACAGAAAAAAGATAGTGTCGACACGATAGGTCGTGAACCTCAAGTCGTGTGCTAGTGATGATCGATAAGGTTTATTCTTGATTTGTTCTTGAACTTTTAAAGGCCATTAAGACTCCCACTGACTCCCTGACATATAAGATTCTCTTGTCAATAAACATTTCTCGACAAACAAATATTCAACAGTTAGTGCAGATTTTAACAAGACAAAACACTTCACAAAATTGGTCCTAGTTGGTCTTTGTCTTATCCAAGACATCACAACTTTCCAATTTCAAATGTGCGAGAATAAGAAAACCTTTTTCAAATTCCACATTTGATGAATGTTATAAACCTTCTTAAGACTTGTCACTCAATGTCACAATCTTAACTCTAAGACTTGTTTTATAACGAAGTATGATTGACTTCTTGATTTAACCATTTCTTCAATTCTTGATTCCACTTCTCAGACATACAATTGCACTAAGACTCACTCAGAGGATCAATTGAGATATGGTTCTTAATCATTAAGACCTATCATAAAACATAATAAAAGGTACTCTCCCATCTTCTTAGAATAGAGAAACTTTTATCTTTCTACCTACTTGATTCTTCTTATTCGTTCTGCTATTGATTTAAAATCAATACAGAACTACACTTATTCTTATAAGTATAACCATATTTACAAAACCTTTAGTAAATCATGACGAATATCTTTGTTACTCTTGTGGTGGACTTGATCAACACACAACTTTGTGTACTCGAACTGCTAGTCCTTCACTTGACACTTTGTCACTGAATTAGTCTAATTTCCAAATATGAAATTTCTCATTCATCATGCAACCAAGTTGCATGATTCCAAGTTTCTGTCCAATTGAAACTTGGGCGATGAGAAACTCTCCCTATTTGGTAAATTCTCGACATTTCCACAAATAACATAATTAAGAATCAAATCCATTATTGCTAATAATTTAAACATTCAAACATCAATTTTTCATACACGCCATTGCAAGGATAAATAAATAATATAAAATGAAAATTTATTTTATTGCGGAAAAATTTGTCCTTACAATGCAATTCATTGAAAAACTATGCTAATACACATTTCTTAGCAATCTTATTCTAAATCCAAGTAGTGGCTCAAGAATCTAATCTTCAAGTAATGCGATCGAAATCCATTTCTTCACGATTAAATTCCGCTCACTTCTTCCCTTAAGCTTCCTCTCTTTTCTTCGATCCTACAAAACATCAATTGTAATCTTATCACATTATGTATTAAGAATCTAGAATAGGAACTTAAAAGAGTTAGTTAATGGATTTTACCTAAAGCAAAGCCATACGTTTTGACTCTCCCATCTCTTAGATCTCTTAGGTAAATAGGGCAGCTTCGTCTCCAATGCCCCTTCTCTTGGCAATAAAAGCAAATTGACTCTTTTGGAACTGCACATGGAACTACTTCAGACTTTGCCTTTCTCTTATGATCAAACTTTTCAATCATGGCATGCCTTTCGTTGCATTGCCTATATCCATAGAGGTCTAGAAGGCAGATTCACCAATCAACTTTGCTTTTCCAATGTGCCAAACCATTGCTGATTCAGCAGCAATAAGCATGTAGGTGAGATCTATAAAGGTCATGTCGTGGTTCATCATATAGTACTCTCTTACGAACTCACTATATGAGTTAGGAAGTGACTGAAGAACCCAGTCAACATCCAGCTCCTCGCAGACAATGGATCCCAACATTCTTAACCTATCAATGTGTGACGTCATCTCTAGGACGTGTGCACACACCGACTTTCCTTATTCATGTTTACTTGCCAAAAGGGCTTGAGTGAGCTTGAACTTTTCAAGCCTTCGAACTTGTGGGTTAGGGAGAATAATTGGAAGAGGTGGAGGAAGTGAAGCATGATCTCTTGTTCCTCGATCGATTCGTGGAATATTATCTTCATGTGGAAAGCTTGTTCCACGGGATTTGGGAATACCATAGTTGTCATACTTTGACATCTACAAAACGGTAGAAAACAAATTCAAGTTAGTTGATTGATTAATTCCTTAATAAATCACCCAAATGAGATACTAAGTCTAGGACCCAACACAATATTTCACAACTTTGGGAGAGGGATGTCGTAATCCAAATTGCAGAACATTTGAAGGTAAGTGAATGACAATTCACTAATTTTCCACCATGAAAAACAAAAAACAGTTTAAGTTTTAAATGCTTTGAAAACTCCTAGATCCTTTGAGATCCATTGAACTTTTCAATGGCATGTTTAAATCTCGGTATGCCCCTCGATTTGTGACTGGGATGCCGAGGATCACAAAACAGGGTGTGAATAACCAAGCAAACTTACATGGTGCCCCCATATGTTACAGTCACCTATTCTATGTGCCGGTTAACCACACACGCTCCACCGAACTATGACAAACATTGAGTCACCCTTTGCTACCTTTGCTTAGAACCGTTTAGTGTGCCCGTTAACCACACACGCTCCACTAACGTCTTCGCAAGGGCACAAAGTGTAATTTCATGGAATTGCATCAATTCACTTTTTCCTAAAGTAACTAAGATTGGGAATTTGTAAAAGCATTTAGTTACTTTTGTACTTCATTATACTTATAATGGAAGGTTTCTGTCCTATCCTACCCGTTCGGCTAACGACCCTCCACTAGTCAAGAGTGCGGTGGGTAAGAGTAGATACTCATGCAATCGTCATTTTATAGGCAATTTCCTTAAACACCCCTTATAGACCAGTTTCGTGAATGAGGCCTACTAACGGTAAGACTGACTTTTACTCATACATATATAATATTAGACTTTTAATGTTATATATATAGTATAGGGTGTATTTTACACTTTTAAAATACTAGGTGGTCAAATTTAATAATTATACTTTTAATTTAATTAAATTGTAAACCAAAACTTTATGGATTTATTAAATCTCTTTTAATTCTACACTTTAATTAATTAATAAAACCATAAGGGTGTGATTTAAACTTTTAAAAACAATTCTAGGGTTTTAGAATTTAACATTTCTAAATTAAACTTTTAATCAACTTTTAAATTCAAAAACTTAAGGGCAGGTTTTGAAACATTTCAAAACATTAGGGTTTCAACTATTCAAATTTCAAAAACAAAACTTTTGAGTTCAAATTTAAACTATAAAACCTAAAGGGGAAAAATTGAAACTTTTTCACAAGATAATTCAAATCTAAATTACAAATAATCAAACTTTATCTAATAAAACAAATGATTATCTAAATTTTGACAATTATCTTCTATTTTGGTAAGGATAATCACCAAATATTGATAAAATTCGAATTTTACTACAAAAACATGTTTATGGTAATTATTGAAAGCCAAAACAGGAAGAAAATCGCGAAAACGAGCTGTCAGACCCTTTGACTCGTCGAGTCTGGACCTGGACTCGTCGAGTACAGCTGACTCGGCGAGTTCACCAAGTGACTCGGCGAGTCAAACACTCAGAAGCCAAAAATTTCGATTTTCAGTGATAATTTCAATCAAATAAGCATCAATACAATAGAAACCAATCAAGGCTCTGATACCACTGATGGGTTTTAGCCATAAGAACATCCTATGTGCTCATGCAAACCCTAATGCTTGGATCTAGGTTTCTCTGTTGTACATGCAATTCATCCAAGACTTTAAATCCTATATCTAACATACAATTAATCATATTAACTTATGAATGGGGTTTAGATCTTACCTTGATTGTTATGTAGCAATAACAATCTCAAATCCTCCTTGTAATGGCTTTAGAAAGCTTAGAGTCACAATTATCACTCCTTTAATGGTTCACAAAAACCAAGAGCAAGAGGATGAAGAATAAGGAGAGAGGAGGCTACCCAAAACGTCCAGAAACCCTAGAGGAACTCTTAGCCACGTTTTTGGGGCTTAAGGGTACTATATATACATGTAGGCTATTAGGGTTTTCAACTAGGAAACCCTAATCTGACTGCTTAAGCCCTAAGCAACCCATGGACCCTTTTAGAATAACCCTTGGACGATTTCTAATGGGTTTCCCCATGGAATTTGTCCAACCTATTATTCCAAGGTGATCCATAGCCCAAATGCAATTATCTTATAATTATAGTTTCAGTCCTTTAAGTTTAATTAATCTCTTTTAGCCACAAAACTAATTATCAATTAATTCTTGACTAATATTAATTAAACAATATGATTTCTCTTTTAATATATTGTTCTCATAATATATTAATAAATCATAATTAATCCTCTCTCTCCATAATTCATCCTATCAAGTTGCTTTGGTGAAGGCAACCCAAAAGGACCATGCACCATAAGGTCAAGTACATACCAAAATATTTATGGACTTAGACACTAATCCAACAATATTTTGATTATGTTATAGATGAGTACGAAAAGAAGCATGGAAATTCATGGCAGAACATACAAGCAGATATCACTGCTCAATGGTCATATCTTAATGATGCTTTAACCAGGTTTCAGGTTTGAGGTAACATTTAACCTTCTTTGACATTGTTATGCGGTTGATGTGATCTTTTATATCTGATATCAGATATCATCTTTGAATCTTTTTTCATAGATATTGTTTGTGATGATCTGGCTAAATACATGTATGTTGGTCCCAATAAGAGAGCTGATTTGGTTTAGCTTGCAGGTATGTCTTTAAACATAATAATATATAATGTATTCTATCCATATTCAATCATGATTTTTTTTACAGAATCCTAGAAAGAAAGGAATTTGTGACAGTGTTACGTTGTGGTATAAGTGGATGTATCTACATTGTCTACTTTGCTGGTAATTTCAATATTTTTGATTTGTTATTATAGTTTGAAGTATGTAGATGTTGACTTATGAAATGGAATGTGTAGACTAGCATATTAGGGATCATGAAGATTGTTGATGATGCAAATGCAGCTATTGAAAAGCTAAATTGCCAGGTGAGGCTAATTTGTTTTCTTTTACACATTAGCTTAATTATAGCATCCTACTTTCATTTATCTATGTATGAGAGCATCTACTTTTATTTCTTTCTGTGCTACAAAGTACTTTCAAAATTTCTTTTTCATGTGAATATGATGCTATAATAAACATATAAAAGTACTTTCCCTATTTTTTTTCATTTAGCTAATAATGCTAAAAAATATAAAATAAAAAAATAAAAAAATCATGTTTTTTATATCATCTTATCTTCATTTCTTTCAGTCAGTTTCTTCTTAACAGATTATACTTTAATAAAATCAACCCAGTTAAAACATTATACTTTCAAAAGAATTATCTTATGAGAATAATACTTCTAAAAATTCTATCCATTTATAGCAGTAAAAGTTTCATTGTGTTTGGATGATATTACTCTAACTTGGTGATTTTTCTGAGCAAAATTCTTTAATAGTAAGGAATGAAAGTAAAATGGTATAATAAGTTAGTAAAAGTTCATTACTATTTCTTGCAGTTAACCCTTTCAACATTTGACTAATACAATAGTGAGTGTGTAACAGGAAATTGGAGGATCTTGAGGTTTATTTACATTTTTAATTTTGACTACAATGGAAATTACTTTTTTTCTCTTTTCTTTGTTAAACTATTCGATTGTTGTTTATATTTTGTTTTAAACAGGAAGCGTTTGAACTTGGGGAAGAGGGAGGTTGAAAAAAGATAAAAATTTGGATGACCTGATTTGCAGCCAAAGGCTACACGAGCATGATAGTGGTTTACCAAAACCTGGATAAAGCTCAAACGAAAATATACAAGTAATGTACAGTTATACACCAATACCACAAAATATAAACTCATTAGTATTTTTTAGAAAATAAAATTGAAATCTGATAAAAATTGTGAAAATATCAACAGAGTTGTGCCAATAATATTAACATATAAATAAAAATGGGTTATATTGCAATTTTCTATCCCATTCCATGATGCAATGAAAACAGTACATGTCTAGCAAAGGAATGAACAATGGAATAGACCATTCCAATGTTATGTATGATTCCATTCCTTCTCCAGTTCCATCCTGATAATACTAAATACTACACTTTGAGAAATTTATGCATCTTTTTTTTTATTTTATCTTATGATTTATTTTTTATTATCTTATTTTAATGGGAACAACTTTAACCGGTGAAGATGACCTGGTTTCAATGTGGAAGGAGTGTAGTGAGGATCTGAAAGATTGTTTAGGATATGTTATACTTCCAATAGGTAACCTCTCTGTTGGCATTTGCAAACATCACACCCTACTATTTAAAATATGTTGTAGATTTATATTTTATTTTGATATTACAGTAATAACCTTAATATTCTTTCTCTACTTTACTTCATTTTTTTATAGAGTAAGTTACAAATATGGTCCCTATGTTTGGTTGTTTTTTGGTTTATGTCCAAAAAGAAATCTTTTTTGCAATTATGGTTCTCATTTCACTGTTTTTTATTAGGCCGTTTAAATTACCAACCCACCTCATCTGTTAAATTTGTGAATGACCATTTTGGAGTATCCAATCCCACAAAGCGGGAATCTTCCCTAGTTAATAATAATTAACGACATCAAAGCATATTTAAAAAAAAGTTGACGCCTTACCTCAATATAATGGTGTTGACAAGATTTTTTGTTGATTTTTTCCATGGGTTGTGTAACATCCGGAATTACATGTATCAAATTTTAATTATTTATTTTGTGTCAAGAAGATGGACTCGATGAGTTGACGCCTAGACTCGTCGAGTAGGATCGCGATTGCTGACTAGATTTAATGAATGGACTCGACGAGTCTGTGAGTCGACTCGACAAGTCTGTGTTGTGGACAGAAACCCTAAATCCTCGAGCCTGTGCCCTATTTAAGGGATCTTATGGCCCTCATTTGTGGCCACCTTCACCCCTTGAGAGCACCAGAGAACCTGAGAGCATTGTGAGTGAGAAAAGAGGCCATTTTCTTCATTTCTAGTGTGATTTTGCAAGAAAGAAGGAAGGAGGGCAAGATAGGCAGATTTTAGAGTTCAGATCTTCTACTATTTGATCAAAAGAGGCTACTAGAGGTATAAATCTATTCTCATCCTCGTGTATATGGTGATCTACTTGAATCTAGGGTTTTCTTATGCCTTCTTTAGCTTGGATTCAAAGCATATGAGGTCCCAAGGTGGAATTCTTCTTAGATCTGGACCTTAGGAGGTCCAGAGAGTCCTAACTATCCTTCTTTATGCTATTCCTTTGGAGATATGAACCTAGGTTGCCATTTTAGAAGCTATTTCACCAAAAGAAGCCCTATAAGTGTTGCATGAGTGTAAAGGTTGGACCTTTACGTGATTATTCTGTATTGGAAGGTCAGATCTATAGGATAGAAAAGCAGATAAGACCTCAGAAGGTCTTTTGAGTGTTGTCATGGAGGGAACTCGCCGAGTCCATAAGGGGACTCGACGAGTCGAGTTGGGTTGCCCTGCGATTCGTGACCAGTGGTAACTCGTCGAGTGAAAGGTTAACTCGACAAGTCGAGTGAGGATTTATGAGGATTAAGAGGACGTGCATGGACTCACCGAGTCATACAAGTGAACTCGACGAGTCTGGTCAAAGTTTGACCGTTGACTAGAGTTGACTTTAGTTGACCTTAGGGTTTTGGTCAAGCTGGTTCAAGAGAGGTGAGGAAAGGGTAGAATGGTCTTCTACCAATTCTTTGGAAATGAGGACAAGAATAAGTATTGATTTGAGATGTTATTATGTTGATAGGAGGAGGCTAGGCCGGGTTATCGAGCATAATAGGTTATCCGACATTGTACGAGGTGAGTATTCTCACTATACTGTACCTAGAGTGGTAATTATGTGTGATCGGAAGGTCTTATGTGCTATGAGGAGTATGTGATGTATGCTTTTATATGATATGTATGTGTTATGTTATGTTATGAGTAGTATGGTATCGGCTGGAAGGTCATTATGTTATGGATCGGAAGGTCAAGATGTTAGAGACCGGAAGGTCGACAAAGGAGGACCGAAAGGTCTATCCAGATTGTGGGACGAAAGTCCCCTGAGACACGTGGACCGGAAGGTCTTGTAAAGTTATAGCCTTGAGTGGCGTATGTACGTATGTTGTATTTTAGGGAACTCCCTAAGCATTTATGCTTACCGTTTATGTGATATGTGTTTTAGGTACCAGCGAGGATCGTAGGAAGGCGCCAACATGATCTGTACACATTGATGGAGTTTTATTTATTTGAGATCTTGGGATTGTTTTATTTGGATGACATGTGTTACATTGGGTTTTGATATTTCTTATCAATAAAATTATGTTTTAAAAATGAAAATTTGTTTTGGAAATTCAGGTTGTTACAGTTGAATCCATTGAACAAAAGAGAGGATCAAGAAAAGTTTCTCCATGACAAAATCCTCCCCAATCAAATTCAGGA
Organism: Lactuca saligna; assembly: GCF_052625555.1. NCBI lineage: Eukaryota > Viridiplantae > Streptophyta > Magnoliopsida > Asterales > Asteraceae > Lactuca > Lactuca saligna. Next base: position 58,272,157 of record NC_136419.1, on the reverse strand, counting down.
TCGAGAAAAGTTTCTCCGTGACAAAATCCTCCCCAATCAAATTCACACACACAGCATACAACTTCTCTTAATCCACAAATCCAAATCTAAATCCGGAGCTTAATTAATTGATAAAAGGTTTAAACAAAAAACATACCTCTGGCCTAAATCAAAAACACATGCCCATATTCTTCATGAATAAAATGAGGAAAAACATAAAGAGAACTAAAATTAAATCAAGGACATATATATATATATATATATATATATATATATATATATATATATATATATATATATATATATAGGGCTAGGTTATAATGTGAATTGACAACTATTGTGTGGACGTGTGGATAATGTTATTGTATGAAAATTACTAAGAAAATATGTTGTTTAGTAATGTGAATACGTTCAATCTCACAGAACTATTGTTATTTTAATGGATTCTCACCAATTCTAATTCATTTTTGTTCTCATGCATCGTTTTTTATTTATTTTAATTCTTACAGAATACGACTCAAATAAACATTCTGATAACATTCTGACAGAATGAGAATAATTAAAAAAAAAGTCTATAATAACCTTGTAGACGATTTAATTAGTGAAAATACTTAACAATTACAATAATTATATAAGATTGAACGTATTCATATTATCAAACAACATATTTTCTCTATCATTCTCACAGAATAGCATTATCCACACGTCCACACAATAGATGTCAATCCAAATTTGAACCTATACATACATATATATATATATATATATATATATATATATATATATATATATATATATATATATATATATATAGTCAATATCAAATAAGAAGGAAATTTTTGGTAGGAAGGTAAGAAGTTTTTTTTCTACATATTTTTTTCGTGAACAAACAAAATGAATCATTAGATGATTCATTTGTAAGATGATTCACAAGAAAAAAATTCTCAAAAAAACATCTCGATGATTCATTTATACAATGAATTTGTTGTTATTCACTAAAATTATCGTAAAAATGAATTTTTTCTTAATTTACTTAAAAATGAATCATAAAGATGTTTTTTTTTAGAATTTTTTCTTGTGAATTATCTTACAAATGAATCATCTAGTGAGTCATTTATTTTTTTCGTCAAAAAAATATGTAGATAATAAACTTCTTACCTTCCTACCAAAAAAAATTTCTTACCGGATATATATATATATATATATATATATATATATATATATATATATATATATATATATATGGAAAAGTGAATATACCCTTAAGGGTATATAAGCTTAGGTACCCAAACTCACCATACTACATCGTTTTGTATAATATATATATACATTGTAATTGTCTAATGTTTTTATAATTCAACTTCTAACTTGATTTCATTCAAAGATTTTTATAAATTTCATATTTATTTTCCTCTTACATAATTTTCATTTTCAACTATAATATATATATATAGCATAATTGATGTTCGTCAAAAAGATGCGATGTAAGAGGAAGATAATAATGAAAATTTGAAAATCTTGAAAGTAAATCAAGTTAATAATTGAAGTTGAAGAACATTATAATAAATATATCAAACAAAACAACGTATTATGGTAAGTTTGGGTACCTAATGCTTATTTTACACAATCCTATTTTATTTTTATCGTTTTACACAAAATTGTTTCACTATTATAACAATTCATTTAACATGGCTTTACCTTTCTTTTTCTAATTTATACAACTCATACTAACCATATAACCATGTTTCAACCATTAAACATGCTATTCGTATATATTGCATATTTCAGTGTATAGAATGAAACATAATTGAATATTTCGTCTTTTTTTCCCGAACATCTTAATGAATTGAAGGAAAGTTGAAACAATGTGGGATAAACAAGCATATCATATCTACAGCAATTTAAACTTATGTATTTATGTTAACTTTTTTTCTAAATTATTAAATAGACGGTAGTATTTTCATTTTGTTCACTTGTAAGTGATTTTGTAGCACCATTTAATTTCCAAATCTATATAACTTATTTGTGAACGATTTTTTTTTTGGAACGACAAATTAATCTAATCCCAAACTATTCCTAAATTCACATATATATTCAATGAAACTTGAACCCTCAACCTCAATGAGAAAAGATAACATCGAATACCTAGACTAGAAGTCATTTGATAAAGAGGTTACAATTAAATAAAAACAACTCTAAACGAAAATGGTGAATTTTGATTTTTTTGAGATTCATAAATGTGACAAAAAGAAAAACACAAAATCCTACTCTAATAAAAGACTACCATTTATGCCACGTGTCGTTTGCTCAGCCCTTTCTAAGCTTATTTTCCCGCTCATTTTCCTTCGAGTGTAATTACTAAACTATCCTTTTATAGATTCAAATTGGCCGGTCCTTATAATCTGCATTAATCAATCCCGTTAAATTTGCAACAAATTGATCGACTAACTATAATATATGCGTAAAGATACCTAATTTTGCGTTTGCATTTCCAAAATCAAATCAAACAATCATATTCGCTCATCGATTTAACCTATTCACTCCATTATTTACGCTCAAATTATCTGTGCGATGAAACTTGATCCCAGTATACATGATCGTGAAAAATCAGGGACGGAATCACAAGAAATCACATACATATCTTCTTACTTTCTCTCTCACGATATGAAGGCATACCTATTCTGCTTGGTTTCAATTTCAGCTTACACCAAAAACTTTCAAACATGAACTGTTTTGTTCATTTTGTATAAAATTGTTTTCGATAATGTCAGTCAATCTCTCATCTTAAATTAGGTTTATTTTGAGTTGACTTTGAGCTTTGTTTAGTTGGTTTTTTACCTCAACACACGAGATGAGGAGGCCCATGGCCTTGGTGCTGTCATAGTATAGCCTCTGTAACATAAGGATGCTAACTATGGATAAAAAAATGGTGACATTGTTTAGAAACCCGTTTCTCAAACTCCATTTTGCTAAGACTCACACTCATGTGTCATTAATTACTAACAATTTAGAATGGGTGAATAGTAACTTTTGGGTGTTTCTTTTTGAATTAATAGAAAAAGGCTCAAACTTTAAAAGTGGAAGGATGGAGGGTGTATGTATTCAGACCCTAAGCTATGTTAGAAAGTATATATACAGAGTATAAGAGGTCATCAGCCAGATACAAACAGGGTAATAATTTGCGTGATGCTATGAATTCATATAACTAAGATTAAGTTACATTTTGAGGCCTTCACGCATAAATCGATTTGCATTAACATATTTGAACAAACAGGGATGGAAATTTTGACATCAATCTTATTCCATAAATTATATTAGCTAATTGCAGAATAAATGTTGAAAAGAACTGTTATCAATTTAACAAAAATTTAAGTAAATCTACATAATGTTATCTAAATCCTGGCGTTGGTTAGAAGAGAATGAAGTTGTATCTCTTGGAAAGCATATTGAACAAGGTAGGTTCTCTTATACATCAGTAGCCTACTTTTGCAGCAAATTAACCCTTAATCTAGGATAAATCTAAGATTCATCATCTTGAAGGACATCTGCAATAATTTTCAGTTATCTCATTAGGAAGCTTGTTTATTGTTTGTGTTGGAATATTTTATGATGTTTTTTTTGTTTTCTGATTATTTGTTTGGTTATTGTCTTTATATTATTCAACAGCTCAGATGGCTATTGCAAATGGTGGAGATTGGCAAAAGGAAGTCTATCAAAAAGATGTTGCATATGAAAGTAGATTTGTGTAAGTTTTGCCATATGTTATGGTCCAACATTATGTAGATTTACTTAAATTTTTGTTGTATTGCTAGCTAAGTTTTGTAGTCGCATCTTTGCAAGTAAATGACGATAAAGTAAAGTCTGTACTTGAGCTGATGGTGGCCGTGTTATAGAAAGCATGAATTATCATAGTTGAGATGAATGTGTGATGTCGAAGTAATTTAGTATGATCAAAATGATTTAACTTTACGACTTAGATGTTAAAGTTATTAAATCAAAATTTTCTCCATACCATGGTTTAGTCTATACAAAATTTGATCATAGTGGAAGTTAGTTAGCAGTATGAGGTGCCAGCATAAAGTACTTGGATTATATCTCATACTACACCTGAAGGGTATTTTGGTTATTTTACATTAACATTTTAACATGTATAATTTGTTTAATTGTTACACTCAACTACTTAGCCTTCGGTATTATATCTATTTTCAATTACGAATATTATAAATTATGTTCAGTTATGAATATTAGAAATGTATTTTTATGGTATTATACGGATTTTGACCATCAAAAATCATTTTATTTTCTAACCGTGGTTCCCACGGGTTATAACCTAGTTCATAATAAAAACTTAGAGTGGTTAAAATTTAAATAAAAAATGGGATATCTAAGTGGAACAAACCTATACATGGTTAGTAATTATCAATATCATCCAAATTTAAGAAAGAATCTTTTATAAACTTTATAACAAAATTATTTAGGTTAGTTTTGGCATGCTAGTTTATTTACAAGTTGCACGTAACTTATAAAAAAAACTAGATTATAAGCATGTTTATAAGTTATTATAAATTATTTTTGTCGGCTTAATAAATATTACATTGGAATATGCTAAAAAAAAATAGCTTAGTCTCGCAAATTAAACACAATAGATAGTTTATAAAAGATGGTTATGAAATCTTAGTAAAAAAAACATCTCAAATAAGTCACAAATATAACACCAAAGTCAAAATTATAAAATATAATTTGAGCTTTTATACTTTATAACATTTTTTTAAGACAGAATTGCAAAAATGGTGTAACATCCGGATTTTACCAGGTATCTTGTAAGTTTAAATTTTGTTATTATGTGAGAGGGACTCGGCGAGTTGGAGCTCAGACTCGCCGAGTAGGGACGCGGAATTGATCGCTGGTGCGCGCTTGGACTCAGCGAGTCCAGGGTATGGACTCGGCGAGTCTGCGCTGTGTAATGAAACCCTAAATCTCCGGGTTTGAGGCCTATTTAAAAGGCCTTATGGCCGACTTTTGTGCTCACCCAACCCCCAGAGAGAAACCCTAAAGAGATCTAGAGCGTTTGTGAGGAAGGAGAGGCCAATCTTGAACTTTTGTGGGTGTTGTTGCAAGAAGGAAGTGTTCAAGGCAAGAGGAGGCTGAAGGAGGTGCGATTTTTGTGGTCTTTGAGCTCATAGAGGCTGTATTGAGGTATTATTCTCGGACCTTCTTCGCTTTTTGGTGTTTATTCTTAGTGTTAGGGTTTTCTAACCCTTTTAGAGGTTTATTAAGTGGAGTAGTTGGTCCCTTCTCGAGTTGTGTTTTGGATCTGGACCCAAAGAGGTCCAGAGACCTTAACCCATGGAGCTTTATGAGTCATTTTGGGAGTCTTGAGCTTGGAATGTCATTTTTGGGGCTAAAGCACCATTTTGGACCATTTAGATGTTATATGTGTGTCAAGGTCCCAACTTTACGTGATTATCGTGCTTGGGGAGGCCAGATCTATGATTGTATGGAACAGATCTGACCTCAGAAGTTGTTTTGAGTTCGTGCATGGCATGAACTCGCCGAGTCCGAAGAACGGACTCGGCGAGTAGTATGAAGGTGGCCCGTTAATCACTCAGTGAGTGGACTTGCCGAGTTGGGGGAAATGACTCGGTGAGTCAGGGAGAGTCAGGGGTCTAAGTTCAAGTTGGGACTCGCCGAGTTATTCTGAGACTCGGCGAGTTGAGTCGGGGTGGCCCCACGATTCATGCTAGGTGGAACTCGTCGGATCAAGGGGAGTACTCGACGTGCCAAGAGAGGATCTAAGAGAGTCAGTGGACACGTGTAGACTCGCCGAGTCGCCCTAGTGCACTCGACGAGTCGGGTCAAAGTTTGACCGTTGACCTTGTTGACTTTTAGGGTTGAGTACAGTTGTATTTATGAGAGTTTTATGTGATTAGGCGGAGGCTAGATCACACTTCTTCCGAGTCAGATATTTACCGAGACATCGAGGTGAGTCTCCTCTCTATACTTTACCTTGAGTAGGTAACCAGAGTTATGTGATTGAGTAATTGTATGCTATGTATGTTATGTGTTGTACTGCATGATTTCTATGTGATTTATGTAGTGCATGTTATTCAGAGCTAGAACCTGAGGGTTCACGGAGTTTGGGTGCACGGACCCACAGAGTTATAGCCTCGAGTGGCTAATATGTGTTATATGTGGTATTTTGGGGAACTCACTAAGCTTTGTGCTTACAGTGTTGATGTTATTTGTTTCAGGTACTAGTGACGACCGCGGGAAGGCGCCGGCTTGATCCGTACACACACGATTGGAGTTTTTACATGTTGATCTTGGGATTTTGTACTGTTATGTTGAACTATTAAAATGGTTGTTTTATGAGGAACAAGTAAAATGGTTGTTTTTATGAATATTAACGAAATTATGTTTTTATAAAAAAAAAAAAAAAATTTGGCTTTAAATTTCCGGTGTTACAAATTGGTATCAGAGCCTTGGTTTGAGGGATTCGGGTACACCTTCGGGAGTATTTGAACTCAAACTGAGGAATTAAGAGACATTTTCAAAAAAATGAAAACCAAAATTTTCTAAGAGTAAAGGGTTTTCCAGGGAGAAACGTGTGTACGATCAGTCAGCGCCCGAACGGTGAATTCTCAAAATTATCCTTCGTTATGAAATGATTATTACTATGATGTGTTTGCATGCTAGAGCAGGCTAGGTATTGCTGATAGGACTAGAGTGGCCTGTTTTGTGATGCCTTAGCTTAGGGAATGGTGAGCTGCTATGAGATGCTGAGAGTAATTAGGTAGCAGCTAGGGCTTTGTGTGAGATTCGTTCCAGAGTGATTTACGTATAATAGAGTACTTGGGGACTGGGATCCGAAGAGGACGATTTGGGGATGTGTACTGAGACGGTGCAAACAGTAGTATTGGGCCCGTACTACTCAAAGCACCGGTGCGGTACACAGACCCAAATAAGAATCTGGGGATGCCAAGAGTCAAGGAGGGGTGGATTGTTGAATGTAAGAGTATTCGAGTGAATTCTAATTATCGCATGTTGTATTTCAGAGGTTGATCATGGTGAGGACGCGACACATGCCGGAGGATGCCGGGTCTAGTGATGAGGACATTCGGCAGATCATTCACGAGGAGGTGGCTGCGGTCATCAGAGCCGAGATACCGGAGATGTTCGGGTCTATTAAGACCGCTTTGATCGAGACATTTGACGAGCGCTATGCCGCTCTTTCTGAGGTTGCGGTCGCAGCAGCTACCGCAGCGATTGCTGCGGCGAGACCCCAGGGAGGTGATGCGACGTTATTCAGGGAGTTTAGCAACACCAAGCCACCAGAGTTTGATGGTACGCAGGACCCGGTGGCAGCTATGAGGTGGATATCTGATATGGAGGGATGCTTCTTCACTTGCTCGTCCCCTGAGCATCTGAAGGTTCGGTTCGCGCTGAACCAGCTTCGCTTGGGAGCGAAGGACTGGTGGAAGTTTGTGTCTGCGCATTTCACACCGACTGAGCTTTCGGCAATGACCTGGGAGAGGTTCACTTCCATGTTCCGGGATGAGTATGTTCCTCAGGTGGAGAGGGAACGTCTGGCGCAGGAGTTTCTGACCCTCAAGCAGGGTACCGAGTCGGTTACAGCGATTACGAGGATGTTCCAGGAGAGGGCGATGTTTTGCCCTGAGCACGTGTCCACCGAGCAGGCACGTATGAGCCGTTATCTGAGCATTTTGAGGCGGGATATTCGGGAGTTCGCTGCGAACTCCTCGTACCGGACATTTGCCGAGCTTCAGGCAAATGCTCGGAAGAGGGAGATTGAGCTTGAGACTCAGGCCAGGGAGGAAGCGGAGTCTATGGGGAGGGATCGGCGACCGGCACAGTCCCAGCCGGCAGCCAAGCGGGCCAAGCCCGCTGATCCCAGACCCGGGAGTCAGAGGGGCCGCACTTGTGGGAAGTGCGGCAAGGGTCACGATGGCGCCTGTCGGGCAGGGTCTTGCTACAAATGTGGCAAGGAGGGGCACATGGCTAAGGACTGCCCCAAGGGATTTGCAGTGTGCTTCCACTGCAATCAGACCGGACACCGGAAGGCGGAGTGTCCGCTGCTGCGTGGGGCGTCTCAGGGGACTGCTCCCGCTGCCATCAGAGCTGCTGCTACAGAGAGTTGGCCCGTGAAGGCCGAGGCACCGAGGGCTCGGGGGAGAGCCTTCCAGCTGACTGCGGAAGAGGTCCGCGCTGCACCCGACGTTGTGGCTGGTATGTTTCCTTTTCATTATTTATTTTCGGTGTTGAGATATTATGCTTATATCATGCTATGCTTAGGTACCTTCCTTGTGAATTCTATACCCGCTTTAGTGTTATTTGACTCGGGTGCGAGTCGATCTTTTGTATCCTTGGCATTTAGTCAGCGTATCAGTGTTAGTCGAGGGGTATTGAGTCGGCCTCTGCGGGTTTCCATAGCCGCCGACAGGGTGATTTGTGCTACAGAGGTCTTCCGGGGATGTGTATTAGAGATATTCGGGGTCGAGTTTCCGATCGACCTAATTCCGATTGCGATGGGTGATGTTTGTGTTATAGTGGGCATGGATTGGTTGAGCCGATTCGGTGCGGTTATCGATTGCGAGCGACAGCTGGTGACTATACGAGATCCTAGTGGGGGAGTTCTTTCAGTATACGGCGAGGGTACACGTTCTGGATCAGCCTTTTGCTCGGCTGCTAGAGCGAGGCAGTGTTTACAGCAGGGCTGTAAGGGTTATGTAGCGTATGTGATGGATACGCGAGTGATTTCGGAGAGACCGAGCTCTGTGGATGAAGTTCCGGTGGTGCGGGAGTTTCCAGATGTATTTCCCGACGAGTTACCAGGTGTGCCTCCCGTGAGGCAAGTAGAGTTTGGCATCGATTTGGTTCCTGGAGCTGCGCCTATTGCTAAGGTGCCGTATCGCCTTGCGCCTCCAGAGATGCAGGAGTTATCCTCGCAACTTCAGGAGTTGCTGGGGAAGGGGTTTATTCGGCCGAGTAGCTCGCCGTGGGGAGCACCCATCCTGTTTGTGACAAAGAAGGATGGCTCGCATCGCATGTGTATCGATTACCGGGAATTGAATAAGTTGACGGTCAAGAATCGTTACCCGCTACCGAGGATCGACGATTTATTCGATCAGCTTCAGGGAGCATCTTGGTTTTCCAAGATAGATTTGAGGTCGGGCTATCATCAGGTGAGAGTGCGGGACGAGGACGTCCAGAAGACAGCATTCAGGACGCGTTATGGGCATTATGAGTTTGTGGTGATGCCTTTTGGGCTCACCAATGCCCCGGCCGTGTTCATGGACCTCATGAACAGGGTATGTCGGCCGATGTTGGATCGGTCGGTGATTGTTTTCATTGATGATATTCTGGTATATTCTAGATCCAGAGAGCAGCACGAGGAGCATCTGAGGGAGGTGCTTGGGGTTTTGAGAGCGGAGAAGCTTTACGCAAAGTTCTCCAAATGCGATTTCTGGTTACGGGAGGTCCAGTTTCTGGGACATCTCGTTAACCAGAAGGGGATATTGGTCGATCCGGCCAAGGTTGACGCAGTGATGAGGTGGGAGGTGCCGAGGTCACCTTCTGAGATCCGGAGTTTTCTCGGGTTGGCAGGGTATTATCGGAGATTTATTAAGGATTTCTCCAAGATTGCGGTTCCACTCACCAGATTGACCCGGAAGGGTGTGGCATTTGCATGGGGTCCTGAGCAGCAGACCTCCTTTGAGACGCTTCGCCAGAGGTTGTGTGAAGCTCCAGTATTAGCCCTTCCGGAAGGAATGGAAGGTTTTGTGGTATTCTGTGATGCATCGATCCTAGGATTGGGAGCGGTATTGATGCAGAAGGGTCATGTGATAGCTTATGCTTCGAGGCAGTTGAAGCCTCACGAGACGAGGTACCCCACACACGATTTGGAGTTGGGGGCAGTGGTGTTCGCCCTCAAGATTTGGCGGCACTACTTGTATGGGGTTCGTTGTACGATTTACACGGACCATAAGAGTTTGAAGTACTTGATGGATCAGCCTAACCTAAATATGCGGCAGAGGAGATGGTTAGACGTGGTCAAGGATTATGATTGTGAGATCTTGTACCACCCGGACAAGGCGAATGTGGTAGCCGACGCATTGAGTCGCAGGGCGGAGAGTACACCCCTGCGAGATGTATGTATGAGATTGACCGTGATAGCTCCAGTTCTGGATGCCATTCGTGGGGCTCAGGCCGAGGCCGTGCATCCGGAGATGCAGAAGAGAGAGCGGGTTGTTGGATTGGTTTCTGAGTTTGTATCGGATAGTCGAGGTCTTATGACTTATCAGGGCAGGATCTGGGTACCGTTTGTGGGTGGTACACGTGCTACATTGCTGGAGGAGGCTCATAGATCGAAATTTTCGATCCACCCCGGGGCCACGAAGATGTATTTGGACCTAAGGAAGGAGTATTGGTGGCCCTGTATGAAGAGGGATGTAGCGTGGTTTGTCGAAAGGTGTTTGACCTGTCGAAGGGTAAAGGCCGAACACCAGAGACCGCATGGCAAGTTGCAGCCATTGGAGGTTCCCGAGTGGAAGTGGGAACAGATCACTATGGACTTTATCACCAAATTGCCGAGGACTGCCAGAGGAGTTGATGCAATCTGGGTGATCGTGGATAGATTGACCAAGAGCGCTCACTTTCTTGCCATCAGTGAGAGTTCTTCGGCGGAGAAGTTGGCAGAGGTTTACGTGAGGGAGGTTGTATCTCGGCATGGGGTGCCGATCTCGATTGTTTCAGACCGCGATGTGCGGTTCACTTCCCGTTTTTGGAAGAAATTTCATGAGGAGTTGGGTACTAAGCTGCATTTTAGTACCGCATACCACCCCCAGACCGACGGTCAGAGTGAGCGGACAATACAGACACTCGAGGACATGCTACGGGCCTGTGTTCTGGACTTTGGGGGTAGTTGGGACACGTATTTGCCTCTGGCGGAGTTTTCCTACAACAACAGCTATCATTCGAGCATCGGTATGCCACCTTTTGAGCTGCTGTATGGTAGGAGGTGTCGGACTCCCATATGTTGGGGAGAGGTTGGGCAAAGAGTAATGGGCAGTACAGAGATCGTGAATCAGACGACAGAGCAGATACAGCTGGTCAGGCAGAGGTTATTGACCGCTCAGAGCCGACAGAAGAGTTACGCGGATAGACGCCGGTCCGAGCTGGAATTTCAGGTCGGTGACTTTGTTCTCCTGAAGGTCTCCCCTTGGAAGGGAGTGATCCGGTTCAGGAAGAGGGGCAAATTGGGGCCCCGGTTTATAGGCCCGTTTCGTGTGATTGCCAGGGTAGGCCGGGTAGCCTATCGGCTGGAGTTGCCAGCAGAGTTGGGGCAGATTCACAACACGTTTCATGTGTCGCAGTTGAGGAAATGTATAGTCGATGAGTCGGCAGTGGTTCCACTTGAGGATATCCAGGTCGATGCGAGCCTGAATTATGCGGAGAGACCAGTGGCTATTAGGGATCGGAAGATCAAGGTTTTGAGGAACAAGGAGGTACCTCTGGTGTTGGTTCAGTGGCAACATCGGAAGGGATCAGAGATGACCTGGGAGCCGGAGGGTATGATGCGGGAGCAGCATCCGGAGCTGTTTTAGAGTGGGACTTCGGGGGCGAAGTCCAGTTCTAGTGGGGGAGAGTTGTAACATCCGGATTTTACCAGGTATCTTGTAAGTTTAAATTTTGTTATTATGTGAGAGGGACTCGGCGAGTTGGAGCTCAGACTCGCCGAGTAGGGACGCGGAATTGATCGCTGGTGCGCGCTTGGACTCGGCGAGTCCAGGGTATGGACTCGGCGAGTCTGCGCTGTGTAATGAAACCCTAAATCTCCGGGTTTGAGGCCTATTTAAAGGGCCTTATGGCCGACTTTTGTGCTCACCCAACCCCCAGAGAGAAACCCTAAAGAGATCTAGAGCGTTTGTGAGGAAGGAGAGGCCAATCTTGAACTTTTGTGGGTGTTGTTGCAAGAAGGAAGTGTTCAAGGCAAGAGGAGGCTGAAGGAGGTGCGATTTTTGTGGTCTTTGAGCTCATAGAGGCTGTATTGAGGTATTATTCTCGGACCTTCTTCGCTTTTTGGTGTTTATTCTTAGTGTTAGGGTTTTCTAACCCTTTTAGAGGTTTATTAAGTGGAGTAGTTGGTCCCTTCTCGAGTTGTGTTTTGGATCTGGACCCAAAGAGGTCCAGAGACCTTAACCCATGGAGCTTTATGAGTCATTTTGGGAGTCTTGAGCTTGGAATGTCATTTTTGGGGCTAAAGCACCATTTTGGACCTTTTAGATGTTATATGTGTGTCAAGGTCCCAACTTTACGTGATTATCGTGCTTGGGGAGGCCAGATCTATGATTGTATGGAACAGATCTGACCTCAGAAGTTGTTTTGAGTTCGTGCATGGCATGAACTCGCCGAGTCCGAAGAACGGACTCGGCGAGTAGTATGAAGGTGGCCCGTTAATCACTCAGTGAGTGGACTTGCCGAGTTGGGGGAAATGACTCGGTGAGTCAGGGAGAGTCAGGGGTCTAAGTTCAAGTTGGGACTCGCCGAGTTATTCTGAGACTCGGCGAGTTGAGTCGGGGTGGCCCCACGATTCATGCTAGGTGGAACTCGTCGGATCAAGGGGAGTACTCGACGTGCCAAGAGAGGATCTAAGAGAGTCAATGGACACGTGTAGACTCGCCGAGTCGCCCTAGTGCACTCGACGAGTCGGGTCAAAGTTTGACCGTTGACCTTGTTGACTTTTAGGGTTGAGTACAGTTGTATTTATGAGAGTTTTATGTGATTAGGCGGAGGCTAGATCACACTTCTTCCGAGTCAGATATTTACCGAGACATCGAGGTGAGTCTCCTCTCTATACTTTACCTTGAGTAGGTAACCAGAGTTATGTGATTGAGTAATTGTATGCTATGTATGTTATGTGTTGTACTGCATGATTTCTATGTGATTTATGTAGTGCATGTTATTCAGAGCTAGAACCTGAGGGTTCACGGAGTTTGGGTGCACGGACCCACAGAGTTATAGCCTCGAGTGGCTAATATGTGTTATATGTGGTATTTTGGGGAACTCACTAAGCTTTGTGCTTACAGTGTTGATGTTATTTGTTTCAGGTACTAGTGACGACCGCGGAAAGGCGCCGGCTTGATCCGTACACACACGATTGGAGTTTTTACATGTTGATCTTGGGATTTTGTACTGTTATGTTGAACTATTAAAATGGTTGTTTTATGAGGAACAAGTAAAATGGTTGTTTTTATGAATATTAACGAAATTATGTTTTTATAAAAAAAAAAAAAAAAAAAAAATTGGCTTTAAATTTCCGGTGTTACAAATGGTCCCTGTGGTATGCAAAATTTTGGGGTTTTAGTCCAAACCACGAGTTTTTTGGAACCATAGTCCTTTTGGAGTGGTTTCTATATGGTTTTGGTCCCTGACTTAACTCCCGTTAAGTTGGAACTGTTAAGTCCCCTCACGTGCCTCACACGTGAGGGTAATTTCGTCATTTCATATGTCAGGGACCATTTTTGCATAAACGTTTTTTGGATTAATTGACATTTACCCCTCATTTACTTTCCCCAACACTCGTCAACTCCCCAACTCCCTCCTTCTTGCTTCTACTCCATTGAACCTGCAAAAAACCCGCGTTGCTTATCCAAACAAGATAATCGACACTACACATATAAGGGCATATGTTTAATACGAAATGGTGTTCGTAATGTGGCATATCAGACCAAAACGCGAAGTTGTTGATGTATCAACTGTATATGGTAAGCTGCTCTGTTTTCTTTAACTTTTATACTTTGCATTTTCTTATTGATTTAGAACAAAAAAATGCAAAATTTTAACTTTGTTAATATGTATAATTTTGATTTTTAGCTGGTGCACCCACATGGTTTAGTATTAAGCTTCATCACGGTGGGAAATTTACTAAATTACCTGATATAAAGTACATTGGAGGTGAAGTGCGTTATGTTGATTATCTGGACATTGATGAGTTTTCTGTGCATGAACTTGATGCCATAATGCTTGACCTAGGTTACCCAGACCCACGGAATTCTGAATTCGCTGATGAATCCCCAGTTATATACTACCATTTTAGGATACCCAATGGTGACTTTCAATTTGGTCTTAGAGCTTTAGGGAATGATCAGGATGTGATCAACCTTTCTAAATACATTGCACATAACAAGATGATTGAGGTGTACACAGAGCATGGAAAGACAAATTTATTGACTTACTTCATGTCACCAAATGCAAAGGGTAAAGTTGTCATTGAGGAATTACCAGAAAATGATGATCAAGGGGCTGAAGTTGAGGGTCAAGTTCATGCAGATTCTCCAATGAAAAATGTGAACCATGGTAATGGTGAGCCTATTGGTGAGTTCATGTCTCTGAATCTTTTTGGGAGTAAGAATGATAGTTTCTCACCAGAGTATAGAAGGGGTAGGGTTGGGAATTCCAAAATAGGTGAAAGTTCTTGTAGCAAAAGGCTTAATTTAGATTATATTGATGAGGTTGTTCACATTTCAAAGGAAAAGAATGATGATCTGGATGGTTCAACTAATGTTCAGGAGGCAGCAACTTGTGTTCATATTGATGAGATGGATGGTGTTAGGGAGGCTGCAAATGTTGTTCAAGAGGCATCAACTTTTGATGAAGAAGGCTACAACACCCCCCTGTTAATAATGCTGATGAACAATTGAATGAGTTATTTGATAACCTTATGGAAAATTTGATTGGGAGTGATGATGATAATGCAGAGTATGAAGGGGATGGAGAATCTGAAGAGGGTAATCAAGAGTATGAAGAGGATGATGAATCTCAAGAAAGTGATCCAAATTTTGAAGAGTATGATGAATCTGAAAATAATGATCCAGAGTATGAAGAAGATGAGAGACAAATAGAAGATGAAGATCATATGGATGACATAATGGATGTTGACAACAATATACAGGATGTGGATGTGGACATGGGAGACTTCACTCTCAATGTTGAAAGTGATGTGGAAGGTTCTTGTATAAATGTTGTTCATGGGCATGAACCTGAAGATATGGAAGTGATTAACAATGAGGAATTTGAATCTTTGGATGAAGGATCCGACCAAGACAGAGAGAGAAGAGCTCTTATCAAGAATTTGAGAAAAGAAAAAAGGTGCAGTCTTGGGGTAGTACATAAACAATCTTTTTCAGTTGGAGATAAATTTAATAGTAAAAAAGAATTAAAGGAGGCAATTGATCTGCATGCACTAGAATCAAGAAGGAATCTTTTCTTTAAAAAAAATGACAATGTAAGGCTTAGGGCACAGTGTAGAGGTGTTGTACCTGTCACCAATAAAGGCCAAGTGGGTAGTCAAGCTACCACTTCAAAAAGAAAGGGTAAAGAATTAAAGACACAAAAAGTAACATGTGGTTGGTACATTCATGCATCTAGGTCAAATCCTGAATCCGACTGGTTTATAAGGACCTTAAACCAAACTCACACATGTTTGCAAACAAGGAAACTCAGGGCTTGTACTGCTTCTTTAATCAGCAAGAAAATCTTTGATCAAGTTGAGGCGAATCCAGATATACCTTTAAGAGCTATACAAGATCGCTTTCAAAAGACCTACCAAGTGGGTGTTAGTATGGACAAGGTGTTCAGGGCAAAGGATAAGGCAAGAAAGCATGTAACTGGTGACTACACAAAGCAGTATGAACTGTTGAGGGACTATGTTCTCGAACTTCAAGCCACCAACCCAGACACCACAGTGAAAATAGATGTATGTTCTGAGCCTAACCCTGATTCCCCAACTAGGTAGTTTAGAAGAATTTATGTGTGCTTGGGTCCACTGAAAAAAGGGTTCAAGGCATGCCTTAGGGACTTATTAGGTTTTGATGGTGCCTTCATGAAAGGACCATTCCCTGGGCAAGTCCTTTCAGCAGTTGGTCTTGATTCCAATAATGGAATTTACCCATTAGCATATGGGATTGTTGAGTCTGAAAACACAGAAAGTTGGAAATGGTTTTTAGATAACCTTGGGGATGACTTGGACCTTGGAAGAAACTCAAATTTTACTTTCATAAGTGACAGGAAAAAGGTAAAGTTGGAAGTAGTTTTTATACATTTGGTCATTTAAAGTGTGGTTGTAAGTTAATTCTAATGATTGAAAATTAATTTTTGCAGGGTTTACATACTGCAGTTGAGCAAATTTTTCCCAATGTTGAGCATAGATATTGTATCAAACATATTCATGACAATATGAGGAAAAGATGGAGGCAAACAGAGTACAGGGACCACTTATGGAGGTGTGCATCAGCTACCACCATTCCTGAGTTTGAACATTTGATGAAGGAGTTTAGTCAGTATGATAAGGAGGCATGTGAATGGTTGAAGCAAATTCCTCCTAAACATTGGGCAAGGAGTCATTTTTCAGGTAAATCTATATATTCCAATTTGGTCCTTATGTCTTTCACTTAGTGAACTGTTTTACTTGTATGTGACTTGTATTAAATGTTTTTTAATTGTAATTTACACACAGGAAGAGCAGTTTCTAATGTGTTGATATCAAACATGTGTGAAGTGTTTAATGGGAAGATAGAGAAAGGAAGGGATAAACCTGTCATTGGATGTTTAGAATTCATAAGGGAGTATCTAATGAAGAGGATATGCAATGTCATGAAGGAAATGAAAAAGGCTAAAGGTCCACTAACACCCACAGCAACAGACATCCTAGTTGCAAGAAAAATAGTTGCTTCACAATACATTGCTAGGTGGAATGGGGGAGACAAGTATCAAGTCACAGGAGCTTTGCAGGATCAACATGTGGTTGATGTTAGGAACAAAACATGCACTTGCAGAAAATGGGAATTAATTGGAATTCCATGCAGACATGCAATTGCAACTCTGAATGAGATGAGTAAAGACCCAGAGGCTGAGCTTGACATTTACAAATGGGTTCACAAGGTGTATTTTCTAGAGACATGGAAAAAGGCTTATTCTTTTAAGGTGGAGCCAATTAAGGGTAGATCCATGTGGCCCAAAAGTGAATGTCCCACAAAGCTAATCCCTCATCCACATCGCACTCAGGTGGGAAGGCCTAAGAAAAAGAGAAGACAAAGTGAGGGTGAAAGGTTAAGCAAAAAGCAGAAGGCAAGTCAAGGTGATGGAGTGAATGCTGCACAAGAAGGAGGTTCCCAAAAACCAACAAATGATGGAGTGCAGAAGCTATCAAGGAAGCATATCAGTGTTACTTGTAGCAAATGCAAGAACAAGGGACACAACTCTAGGACCTGTAAAGGGCAAGGTGGGAATCAATCCAAGAAGTAATGTGTCATGCATGCATGGAGTTTTCTGTGATTTTGGTTGGTTATGAAAACTTGGTTGTTATGTTTACAATATTTTGTTGAAAATTTTTGGTTGGTTGTTATGAAAACTTGGTTGTTATCTTAGGTATGGTAATGTGTCCCTTTTGGTAATGTTTAGAATCTTTGGTTGTTATGTTTAGAAACTTTGGTTGTTATATTACAAATCTTAATGAAATGTGCATTTTGGTTATGTACAATTGGTTCTAATATATATATTTTTGTAACACATTCATACCATTTCTATTCATATGTTAATTCTTATACATTCATACCATTTTGGTAAAACATTCATTACACTTGCATCATAAAATTGTACATATATCATTATCATCATAAGTCACTACAAACTTGATCACATAAAATTACAACAAAATGACCAAAACACCCTTCAGAGTATACCCCTACACAAACCAAATATAAAAGAATACAATCACAAAGAAAAACCAACTTCCAAACATGTACATTTTCAGCTTCAAATTATCATCCTTCAATGCTCTGACATTTGCCACCAAAATGTTGTTCTTGCATATCAGTCCATTGCATTGATCATGTAGCATGTTCATACCTCTAACCAACTCATTGCACCGTTCCTACACTGAATTCAAATTTCTTAGCAGACCAGGTATGATGGCTTTAGACCTAGCACACATTGGGGGATCAAGCCACTCAATAAACCCACAAACGGAATCATTCATAGGGCATGCAAAAAATCTCCTTCCTGGATTCAAAGGGGTCCAAGACGTTTTCACCACAGCAACTTTTCCACAAAAACATAGCACCACTTTTGTTGTAGCAGAGCTCAAGAAGAAGAAGGGTAGAAGAAAAGAGACGTTGGGGAAGAAGATCGTAGGAAATGGGGGTATTTAAAATGAATTAATCCAAAAAAACGTTTATGCAAAAATGGTCCCTAACATATGAAATGACGAAATTACCCTCGCGTGTGAGGCACGTGAGGGGGGGCTTAACAGTTCCAACTTAACGGGAGTTAAGTCCAGGGACCAAAACCACATAGAAACCACTCCAAAAGGACTATGGTTCCAAAAAACTCGTGATTTGGACTAAAACCCCAAAATTTTGCATACCGCAGGGATCACTTTTGCAATTTACTCTTTTTTTAAAGAGTTTGGGTGTATAAAAGTAAAGCAATATCGCCCTTATAAAAGAAAGGAAAGCGAATGATGGCTACTAAAATTCTAAACTTTCCATTCTCATGTATCTTTCTCCACCCCTTTAAAAGTTTCCCCCCAAAAGCATGATTCCATTTCCATCAAATCTTCTTCTCTTTTCCCCAATTTCAATCTTTCTCATAATCACTTCTACCCAAAATCCATCAACAATGGGAGTCAAATCATTCGTCGAAGGTGGAATAGCATCAATAATCGCCGGATGTTCCACCCACCCACTTGATCTCATCAAAGTCCGGATGCAGCTCCAAGGAGAAAACCACGCCACCGGCAGAGGCGGAATCACCCGCCCTCCACGCGTCGGACCCATTTCCGTCGGAATGCGGATCATTCGACAAGACGGCTTCCGCGCGCTTTACTCCGGCGTCTCCGCCACCATGCTCCGCCAGACCCTATATTCCACCACCCGAATGGGCCTCTACGACATGCTGAAAACCAAATGGACTGATCCAAACACCGGGATCATACCTCTATGGCAGAAGATAACCGCCGGACTTATCGCCGGAGGAATCGGCGCCGCTGTCGGAAACCCCGCCGACGTTGCAATGGTACGAATGCAAGCCGATGGA
This sequence comes from Lactuca saligna, assembly GCF_052625555.1. Classification (NCBI taxonomy): domain Eukaryota; kingdom Viridiplantae; phylum Streptophyta; class Magnoliopsida; order Asterales; family Asteraceae; genus Lactuca; species Lactuca saligna. Next base: position 58,253,065 of record NC_136419.1, on the reverse strand, counting down.
AGAGTCCCCCCTGCAGAGCGTCGTAATTACAAAAGCGTATTCGACGCGATATCACGAATGGTGAAAAACGAAGGAATCGGTAGCCTGTGGCGGGGCTCATCCCTTACGGTGAACCGAGCAATGTTGGTGACGGCGTCGCAGCTGGCGTCGTACGATCAGATGAAGGAGACGATACTAAACAGGGGTTGGATGAAGGATGGGCTTGGAACCCATGTGACGGCGAGCTTTGGTGCAGGGTTTGTTGCGGCGCTTATGACGAATCCGGTGGACGTGATTAAGACACGAGTGATGAATATGAAGGTAGTGGCCGGAAAAGCTCCGCCGTATACGGGCGCCGTTGATTGTGCCCTGAAAACAATTAAAGCAGAAGGGCCGATGGCGCTTTACAATGGTTTCATTCCGACGATATCAAGACAAGGACCATTTACTATCGTGCTCTTTGTCACACTTGAACAGGTGCGAAAATTGCTCAAGGATTATTAAACAAAATTATGTTTCTATTTGTTTTTTTTAATTTAATTACTGGATTTTAGAAATGATTTTGAAAACCATCCATTATCTTTTATATTTTTAGAAATATAATGGTTTTGAGTTATTATTTTTGTGATTTTAAAATCCAGTGATAATTTTTTTTAAATATCGAAATATTATTGTTATTTTAAAATCCTGTGATATAAATCTATAATTAGTTTGTTTAGGTATTTGTACTCTTGAATTCAAATATTGATTGTATTTTATAGATGTATATTATTATGCACAAAAGATTGCTATTGGGTTGTTTTTAAATATAGTAATTAGCAAACTTTTCATTTAATGTATGTTGAACTTGGACAGAGTAAGGTATAATGGTGATAATAATATTTATTGAGTTGTTTATCAATATAGTATATTGAATAATACTTTATGATATCAACATAATACAAATTAAACAATAAGAGTAAATAACTAAAATTTGATTCTTATGGTTTAGTTAAAATTGTGCTTTTAGACCTTTTCCTTTTTTCACTTGGATAGTTTGTGTGAGATTTTTTTGTTAAGTGTATCGGTGTTCTCTCTATTAATTTATTCTTTTACAATTAGTTATAATATTAAATAACCAAATGGGTCCCACTTACCCATCCCCTCACACTCATTATCAAGATCATCCTCACCTCTTTAATCCTAACCCACTCTTGAATTCTTCTTCATGGCTTTTAGTATTTACCCTAAACATAGAACACCAGTGAACCATTGCTTCCAACCAGTACCACGACCACTGCCATTAACAACCAATATTACTACTGCCATCGACAACCACCATCACCACCACCACCAACCTTCTTCCATTACCATTGTCGATAAGTACCTAACACCACTTTCACCATCGACCTTCTTCCTTTGTCACTTACCCATCCCCTTACACTCATCATCAAGATCACCCTCACCTCTTTAATCCTAACCCACTCTTGAATTCTTCTTCACAGCCTTTAGTATTTGCGCTAAACATAGAACACCAGTGAACCATTGCTTCCAACCAGTACCACAACCACTGCCATTAACAACCAACATTACTACTGCCATCGACAACCACCATCACCACTACCACCAACCTTCTTCCATCACCATTGTCGATAAGTACCTAACACCACTTTCACCATCGACCTTCTTCCTTTGTCACTTACCCATCCCCTCACACTCATCATTAAGATCACCCTCGCCTCTTTAATCCTAACCCACTCTTGAATTCTTCTTCATAGCCTTTAGTATTTGCGCTAAACATAGAACACCAGTGAACCATTGCTTCCAACCAGTACCACAACCACTACCATTAACAACCAACATTACTACTGCCATCGACAACCACCATCACCACTACCACCAACCTTCTTCCATCACCATTGTCGATAAGTACCTAACACAACTTTCATCATTAGCCTTCTTCCTTTGTCATCATCAATAACCTAACATCATTGTCCCCATCAGCCTTCTTCCTTTGTCACCCTCGATAACCTAACACTATCGCCAACGTCCTTCCTTCACCCATCTACGCCGATGCAACCACTTCATTTCTTTTCTTCGTTCGAATAAATCCAACAGGGGAAATTTGATTTAGGGTTTGTGTTTTCCTGATTAAATTTTAGCAAACCGGTTCTTGGTTTGTATCGATGATCTTAAACCCACCTTCTCCTTCCTTCCATGATCAAACCCAATGATTTCTCCTTCATTTAGGTTTTAGCTTCATGATTTCACCTTAATTTTATTTTTATTTTTGAAAAATAATTTGTATTTTTCACTTTTTCGATTTGGTTATTTTAGAAAAAAAAAATTAAAAACTTGTAAAATGTAAGGTTTTTAAGGAAAAAAATTGTTAGGAAAAAAAAAAAGACAAAAGGTTAATAAATTTTAGAAGGTTATCATGGACCATTAGGAAGTTTGGAAAAAAAAAAACTTGTAAAATATAGTAGTTTTCTTGGAAAAAAAGAAAGACAAATTTTCATAATTTGTCCATATGGTTTGCAAAATATCTCACTTTGAAGACTTTCATGGAAAACGACATGCCATTGATCCCTGTGGTTTGCAAAATTATATGAAAAGTCCTCCTACTGTTAAAACTAATTTTTTAGATGTTAGATTTTAATGAAAATTACTATTTTACCATTGTACCAAATTTGTAATATACTACAAACTTCAATGACCATTTGTGTTATTTCGTAAATTTGAAATTTTGTGTGTGTGTCTATATATATATATATATATATATATATATATATATATATATATATATATATATATATATATATATATATATATATATATATATATATATATATATATATACACACATATATATATATATATATAATTTCAATAATTTGATAATTTTTTTATCTTTCTGAGAATTTGTTTTTTATCTTTATTTTATAATTTTAGTTATTTATGGTTTTTTAATGCTTTTATTAATTTTAATTCAAGTAAAAAAAAAAACTTAAATTCAATAAACCTTATCGAAACTGTTTTTTCTTTAATTTTTCTTATTTGTGAATTGAAGCATTAATGTTTTTTTTTATAATTTTATGTCATTACAATTTAGGTTTTTTTACTTGGATGTTCTAGAGTTAATATTGGTAGCAACTTTATGTTTGCATTTATCATTATCATTATTTCACATTTTTTTTTTATAATTTTAGTTATTTATTATTTTTCTATTGTTTTTATTTATTTTGATTCAAGTAATGAAAAATAGAAAAACAAAAACTCAAACACCAAAATTGTCATATACTCTAATATATTATGACATTTTACACTTTTCATATTTTTTTGGTTTTTTGGTTTTTTTTTTATTTTTTCATATGGTTTGGGGTAATTTGTGTGTTTGGTCCCTAACTTATTTTTTTAACTCGGAAGGTCCCTACTATTTTTTTTTGTTACGCGTTTGGTCCATATTGTTTACTTTTGTTACGTGTTTGGTCCATGTCTTACCTAAAGAGACTTATTTAAATAGGAAAAATGGTTGTGTAGGTAAGATAAGGTGAAGGATGGGGTTAGGGTGTGTTTATTTAAATAAATTAAAAAATCAATGGCAAAATAGTATTTTTAAGTAAAACAGGAACAAATCGTGTGATAAAAACAAATAGTATGGACCTTGCGAGTCAAAGAATTAAGTTAGGTACCAAACGTTCAAATTTCTCTAAACCATAGGGATCATTCGTATATATGATAGAAAAATGTCTGTCAAATTGTTGGGTCTACAACAAATAGATTGAAAATGCTTGTTTACTCTAAATAGTAAGAGTCACACTCTATAAAAAAAGTTATTACAATATTTTAAATTGAAGTTTTTTTCATTTATTTCAATCAAAATAAATAAAAATATTAGAAAAACTATAAATATCTAAAATTATATATATATATATATATATATATATATATATATATATATATATATATATATATCAAGTTTATATTTATAATTTATATATGACAAAACTGCAAATTTGGTCCTTGTGGTTTGCAAAAATCTTTGGATGGGGTCCAAAAAGTTTTCAGCTTGCACAGAAGGTCCAAAATCAAGGTTTTTCTGGGTTTTTAATCCAAAAAAACTTAAAAATACGATTATACCCTTTTAATTTCTTTTTTTTAATTTTTTACAATTATTCTAATATTATTTTAACTTAAAACTAAAAGGAAAAGAAATGTATTATCCCCAACCACTCATACGTTCTCTCTCTCTCTCTCTCTCTCTCTCTCTCTCTCTCTCTCTCTCTCTCTTTCTCTATTCGTCTTCTCCAACACACCAATCTACAACTTGGAAATAGCATTCCATCATCAAAACTGCAAAACCCCACCCACATACTTCCTAGTATGTTCACATAATTCATCTCCTGTTCATTTGTAAAATTACTTAGAACTTGGATGAATCAAATTTCTTTCGAGAATAAGTGTATTCAACTGAGTCTACATCAACAACTTTTGAAATCAACAAGAGAGTGATGTAGAAGGGGAAACAAACTATGACTGAGATCGTCGTTTCTGAGAAATTGTGGCAAGATTGCTTCACGGAGGGGTTCAACTAATAATCTTCTATGAGCGTTTGAAGATCTGGGTTTTCAATTTTTTCTCGATTTGTTGTGATTGTGTTCAGTCTAAACCATAGTCCATTTAGGGGTTCCATAATTTCACTGGAATAAGACGGTTTGCATAGAAATTGAGGTATGGATTAACTCAAGTTTATCGATATTTTGAAGGATACATCATTGAAAAGAGGGTTTAATAGTGATTCCACTATTGCTCCATGTTTTCATCCTTCTGTTTGCAGTCCCACCACTGCTACATGTCGGAGCTTCCACCACTGATACATGTCTAGAGCTATTTCCGGAGTTGGAGAACTCGTCAGCGGGTCCTGAATCCAGAGATGAAACCCTAGTAGTAGTCAGAGAAGCACAACTTAGTGGCATGAACAATGGAGAAGGGGAATTCGTTGATGGGTCTTTAATCGTCGGAGCTGGAGAAATCATGGATAAGGTTTAGCAAAACTAGATCTTTTTCACTATGTGTGTGTAAAGTTTTGTGAGTGTGTTCTTGAGGAGATGATTTTTGAAGGTACAGAAAGAATGCAAAGTTCTCTAATGAGATACACTGAGAGAGAGACTGAGAGAGAGAGAGAGAGAAGTATCAGTGGAGGGAGGGAGGGAGAAAGAGACGTAAGAGAGATAGAGTTTTACCTATTTTATTATTATTATTATTATTATTATTATTAAAATGTTAATAAAATGTAAAAAAAAAATGTAAAAGTAAATAAATAAGGGTATAACCGTCTTTTCAAGTTTTTTTGGACTAAAAACCCAGAAAAACCTTGATTTTGGATCTTCTGTGCAAGCTGGAAACTTTTTGGACCCCATCCAAAGATTTTTGCAAACCACAAGGACCAAATTTTTAGTTTTGTCTTTATATATATATATACAAGATTTAAAATTTACAAAATTACACAAATGGTCGTTGAGGTTTGTAGTATATTGCAAATTTGGTATTACAAGGGTAAAATAGTCTTTTTCATTAAAATCTAATAGCTAAAAAGTTAAATTTAACGGCAGTCAGACCTTTCATGTAATTTTGCAAACCACAGGGACCAATGGCGTAACGTTTTTCATAAAAGTCCTCAAAGTGAGATATTTTGCAAACCACAAGGACCAATTATGAAATTTTGTTAAAAAATTGTTAAAGGCTTTTTAAAAAATAACAAAAGGTATTATATGAACATTATGAAAAAAAGGACAAAAGGTTTTTGCATGTATGCTCCTTACGGAACAAACAAAATGGTCCTTATCGTGGATGCCCCTTAGATGAGTCCATTAAGTTGAAATTTTTTTGGATGAGGATCATTTCTGCCAATTTTTTGAAACTTGTCCGAAGATCATTTGTGAAATTTTATACAAGGACAGTTTGTGAAATTTCAAATAAATCTATCAAATCTTGTATTAATTACCATAAATCAAATAAAAAGGTAAAATAAAAATAAAACATAGAAATTTTGAACTTATAAATTTGTATCATCATGCAAATATATTTATTTAATACATAAATAACTTTTGTTGTCTAAACTTTATCTAAAATATTCAAGCTATAATATGTTAGTGCGTGAAAGTGTTCCTTACACAATCTGAGATGTGAAGAGATTCTGAGATGACATAACAATTCTGAGATGGTCTCTCACTGCGAGATGAAGCATTTATGAGTGAAGACTCTGAAATGGAGAAGTGATTCAGAAATCACTTCTCAACCGAGATGAAGATGATGATTCAGAGACAGTTGGTTACCGATATATGAAGACTCTGAGATCATTCCTCATTTCGAGATGGAACCTTATTTCAGATTTGAAGTGAAGATTAAGAAATTAAGACTCATCGATGACTAGTTCTGAGATGCCTTGGATTTGCAACCTAATCAACTTTCCCTGACATGAAGAAAGTTCTTTTTGTTGTATTCCATTTTTAGTATTACGTAGATTCAGAGAAATTCAACTTTATCAATATTTTGTTTACTAATGCAAGTTCTTTTTATTATATATACTTGTGTTGTATTGACTCTTTTGCCTATACAAGGAATGCCAACCTTGTACTTAAATGAGATTAAAAAATAAATAAATAAATAAATAAAACACACCTCTTTTATGCATCAAAGAATCCTTCACTTCACTCTTAATTTTTTTCAATCATCTCTCATATATTCTTCTTATTCTTGATTTCTTTACTTTGTTCATACTTTATTTTATTTAATCCACTTAAATACTTTGTTGAAGTTATTTACTTCTAAATCTTGATTGGTTTAACCAGACTTAACTGGATTTTTATTACTAGCATCCATTGATATTATTGATTAACTAAATATTTTTGTTTGCAAACCTTGTCTACGCATTTAATAGCGAGTTTTAATCTCTCGCAATTGGTATCAGGGTCTAAGTGATTGTCCTTTGAATCCATAAGATCATATTATAGTTGATTTAAGATTACCGTGGTATCTTAATCATTTCTATGTTCAGGATAAAAGTTTTTCTATATACCACTTCAACTCTGATATCATAATACCAATGGTTGCTTCTAATCCTTCTCAACAAATGTATTCGATGCAAATCGCAAATAGCGTGGTTGCCCTTCACGTTTCTCACTGCTAATTGTTGAAGAGTATGATCATTGGAAAGTTAGAATAAAGAGATTTTTGGTTGGAAAAGCTAATGGTGAAGAGATATGGAGGTTAGTGAAAGAAGGTCATTATGTTTCTGTAAGACAAGTTGTTAGAGATGTTGTTTCTGTTATCATAGGTCAAGAAGAAACACGACATACACCTCTCATTATGAATGACATCGACAAGCTCAAGCAGATCAGATTGCTTTCTATGAAATGGTGTTTGGTGTTCCACCATCTCTCTTTGAGCACATTAAGTTGTGCAATGCTGCAAAAGATATGTGGGACACACTTCAAGACTTGTTTGAAGGTTCAGAGAAGATGAAGGACAAGATATTGACATCTGTGGTGAACGACTTCGACACTTTCACAACCACTCTTAGTGAATCAGTCACATCTGCATCAAATCGATTCAGAATCGTTGTGAACAACATGACTGCTCATGGTGTTGTTCGCACTCCGCTTGAGAACAACCAATTCCCTTCTTTGTCGTCCTTTCTTGTCTTCTCTATTTAAATATGTAATTTAGGGCATGCCATCAACAACCCTTTTAAATCTGGATTTTAGATCTATACTCCATTTGTAGATCTAAATTTCGACAACTCTTCTCCCATCTTCGGTGGTGATAAGCGGTGGTTGTAAGAGCTGAGAAAGAAGATAAACAGATCTAGTGTTTCTATTCTACATCTCAGTCCCTTTGGATTTTACATCGATGTAGGGATTTCATGATTGATTTTAGGTTTTGGGACTTCATCTTGAAAATCAGTGCTAATTAAAGGTTTTAGATTAGGATTTGGTGTTAATTATTTCTGGTTCTTGTATCAGATTTGGGTTTGTGATGCTCTATGAGACTTCATGTCATCTGCAAGGCTCAATTTGGACAAACATTTGAGGCTTGATTTCATCCTATATTGGGTTTTTTTATAAGAAATGACGAATTTCATATGTTTTATATGACTAAAGACTACTATAAAATAAAACTAAAAATGTGGGATAAAATCTTACGATCCTAATAGATATTAGATTCTAATACATATCTTGTTTCATTATCAATCCTAATATGATCAAAATTGTTTCTCGCTTGTAGTAGCTTAAAGAGCGTTAGATACGAGTGTTACAATCATTGTAGAAAAAATATTAACTTTAGCCCTAAGGGCTTAGAATATACATATTTCACATTTTACTCCCAGAACCATCTTCCATCTCTTCCTTTTCAAACTCTCATAAACTCCAAAGAAAATCAATCACCTAAAGCTTGCAAGTTGATTTTCCCACTAAAAAACAATCAAATCAAGATAACCCTCAAAACAAACTACTCTCTTCATATTTTTTTTCACAAGTCCATGCATCTCACATCAGCTAAAACACCGTCATAACTACATCTACATATCTTGGAGTCTTATATCTCTCTTCATAAAGCCCGTTTTGGAGAGATATTGTAGTTGTTGAAGAAGTTCCTATACAAACTACTACTAGTACTATTTCATTTCATGAATCTTTACATAACATGGATTGCACTTCTTTTATTGATGTGGGTGGCTCCACATCTTTATCTGTCAGCATGTATCCCACCAATGATTGCATTTCCGATGCAAATGTTTCATTCAAAACCTACCCATATAAATAAATAAATATAATATCATTGATAAAAATTTATTAAAAGAAAAGAGTTTTTACATACCAAGAGTGCAACTCGTGAGGCTTTATAAGACCAATTCTCTTTCCTTTTCTCCAACACCCTCAGCACATCCTGTTTCATAATAACAACATTAAAATATCAGAAAAATAAATAAAGAGATGAGGGATGTTTATGGATATGGATATGCCACCTGTCCCATTCGATCCCATAAAGCTCTACAAAAGAGTGTAAAGACATTAAAGTCAAGAAAACCATGGAGATCACTTATTATCTTTATCAACACATCCTGTAAAGGCTGCATTCTGCTTCTTATTTCTGATTCACCAACACTCTCTTTTGCTTCTTGGATTACCTTCTTCAGGTTTGTTCCATTTTGCAACCTTGTCTGTATACATTAAGTCATAAACAACATACAAATGAAAGCAAAAAAGTTTCTAAATTTAGTATATCCTCACATTTCCAGCAAGTTTCTCAATAGCTGATTGCTGATAGTTTCTAAATTTAGTTTTCAGCATTACAGTTACTTCACTCAGAAGTTCTCCTGGAGCTGCATTTTCACTCTCTGAAACTGAAACACACACATGCCTTGATTTAAACTGCCTTTCTATTTCTGGTTGTAGCACATCCAGCATCTTCTTTATCAAATTAAAAAGACTTCCTAACTGCAAAAACAAATAAATAGCAAATGATATTTCAATTTTTTTTATATTTTTGTGTATTATTTATTTTCTGTTTGTAGATTTATTACCTCTTCGGGGAAAGTATAAGGCAATGAGTTTCCTTTTGCGATTCTTTGAACGTATTGTACTGCTTTAACTGGGATTGTGTTTTCCTTCAATGCAGATAAATTTTCACTATACTGTTTCTCCAGAGTTTCCATAATTACCCTTTCAGCATCTGCTATTACCTATTGATAATAATAATAATAATAATTAAATCTTTATAGATTTATCAATTACAATACCTTAATAAGAAAAAGTAGAATGCATTGGAGTATGTTCTTTGGCATAAAAATAAAAATAAAAATAAAACCTTCTCCAAAAGCAAAGTATATTGAGGCCAACGAGAAACAATAACTTGAAATTCAGACAATGTCTCTTTAAGTTTCTCATACATATCATCAACAAAAACAGATGTAGAATTTTGTGCTACAACACCCTGTAACATTAACAAATAACAATCAAACAGTGCTTATTATATTATTTCACTTTGAAAAATGAAAACTAAAAGAAAAATGCTATAAAAATGCACCTTATCGAGTTTGCAAGATTCAAGTAATTCAAGGTGTTTGTCATGAATCCTGCGTGTTATATAAACATGGAACATCTCTTTCGCATCAACACCACCTTTCACAAAACTGCAATTTAATTAATTATTGAATATTAATAAAACCTCACATCCAAGAATTTAGACTAAACTACAACTTTGGTCCCTGAGTTTAGCAGACTTTTTTCAGTTTTGGTCCCTACAAGGATCTGTTTGATATTAATATCGCTATGTTCAAACCAAAAATAACATAGTTTTTTTTTTTAAGTTTTGGTCCAAGGGCAAAATGGTCATTTTAAAACATTAACAGCAGGGTACTTAGATATTTAAGGATTTATATACCAAAACCAAAACCAAAAAAAGTCAGTGGCAAAACTTGTAATTTACTTGTGAAATATACAGATAAGAGAGAATTAGAGAAAAAAAACATTTACCTAATATTCCAGGAATCAAGATCCCTCTGAAAATCACAAGTTGTGATAATTAAATCTGTGACAGGTGGCGAGAGGCTAATGGGTGGACATGCAACAAGAAATGCACGCATTCTATTGCAAAGCTCTGTGCTATAAAGAGCTGAAGAAAGATTCGGAAGGTCTACAAAACTATTTTTTTTTAAATTAATAACAGAAGATAATCAATAACCAGTAATAAAATAATAATAATAATCAAATTTAGTATCATATATATATTGCTTTACCTTGGAAGCACATGCTGATTATTTATTTTTATGTCACTTGCAATTTCATTTCTGAAATTTAAACAAAGAGACTTCATTTTCTGATAAGCAGATGAGTAAGCAATCTGGTCAACTGTTGACTTTTCAGTTGTAGTGGAGACAAATTCGTTTGTTTCTGCCAGGTGTCTTGCTAAAATCTTTCTTACAGCAGTCTGTAAAAAAGGATGCTTGGATAAATAACATGGAGGGTAAATAAGGAAAATGATAAAAAATGTTGTGAACTGTAATACCTGAAAATATTTACACAGCTGCAATTGGGATTCTGGAGATTTGATGTCATGCAAAAGGGTGTAGAGTTTTAAAGCAGGTTTTAAAGCAGGAGATATGAATCCAGATGAAGGTTTATGTGATTCTGTTAATCCTGATGATGAATGTTCATCCAGTGATTTATAGTTTTCAAAAACTAAAGCAATTGTTTCTTCAATTTCATCAGAAAGTGACACCAACATCCGATTCTGATCAATAAGTTCAAATCAATCATAAAGATATTAACCAATTAACCAATTAATAATTAAAATAAACATGAATGAATGATTCTAACCTCTTGAACACTCAAAGTCCCATTCATTTTCCCTTTCTTGATTACTGGAGACAATAAGTCATACACCACATTTAAACAATCTGCAGTTGGTGTAGCAACATCCATAACATATGAAAGATATCTGAAAAACCAATATACATTAAAAAAAAAATTAAATAAATAAAACATGAGTTTCAAACTTTCAATATTTTGATTTTGAAATCACCTTAGTTTTGTATATGCATCAGAAACTCCATAGTAAGAAGCAAATTCAGTCACCAACCACTTCCATGATCCATGAAGTAGAAGCTTTCTTTGTTGAAAATTTTGGATTTTCATTGCTGCTTCTAACACTGAGTCATATGCTATAGTTTCAGCCACAATTCCACACTATAGAAACAAATTTGGACATATAATATATTATTAGAAACTTTTCTTATAGATTTATAATTTCCAATATTTTTTTTTAACCTTAACATTGTTGTTTTCATCTGTAGTAGTTGAATACTGCATGTGTAATTGTATTCTTCCAACAAGTTCATGTTCAGGTTCATGGTATATTGGCCACCATCTTAGCTTATCCCCCTATAATTTCAGACTTTTATAAAAAATATTATATATAATATATAGTCAAAATTATAGTCAAACATACATACCACATCATCAGTTATGTCTGCTATCTGTGCTTTGACATGTCCACAATACTTTCCTTTTGAATCAGTAACTTCAATAAGCAGATCATCTCTCATGCCATCTGGCAAGCTGCATTTAAAAATTATTAAATGTAATTTAAAGTTTAAAAAATCATTCTACTTTTTATGTTGAAGGAAAAAAGAGAGGGAAAATGCACACACAATACATGAGTTTCACTACTTCCTGGCTGCATACGTGTCACATCACCATCAGATGAACTTTTTAATCTCAAAGAACACACGTATGTTTCTGCATTTTATCAAAAAATATATATAATTTGATAAGTATTTATGAAAATGAAAAAAGGGTATTAAGAATTTAAGTTTTAACATACCTTCTGGTGCTTCAGGAGGTGTTGGAGAATTATGCAAACTTGTTATGCCTACTTTTAAGAGGCCTGATATATCTTTTAAATACTGTGTTCCAAAGTGTAAATAAGCAAGACTTTGATGTGAAAGTGATCCATTTGTAGAAAAATTTGGTGTCACACGAACTCTTCTTATTGCTTCCCACTCTGAATGTATTGTTGATTTTGTGGAGGATAATCGCCGATTAATTTTTTGTAATTTCATCAATGGAGGTTTTTTAATTGAGGAAAAAGTGCAACCATTTGGTGGATCCAACACCATTTTAACCTTTCTCACTGCATCACAAATTCACAACAGTTTTTATAGGAAACATGAAATTCTTGATGATATATGAAGATCAAACTTCAAAGTTACCTTGAACTTTCAACTTTCCAAAGGTTTTTTGGGGTTTTTTAGGAACTCCTGTAACAACTAATTCGGAACATTTTTTGCTCAATAACTCTTCTTCTGGTTGTAATAGATATTGTTCCAAACTATGACATAGAGAACATTCTTGTAAGTTTCTTTAATTACATTGGTATATAACTCTATATATATTAGTATCCAAAGTAAAAAAGATTACCAGAAAGCAGATCGAAGGAGGGAACATTCATTTTTTAAGAAGGAAACAGCTTCAGGGCTTCCTATGGACCAATTTTTTAGACAGAGACGAACACATGCTTCATAGGAGATAATAGCACACCATGGTCCTAGCTCACTGAAATCAGTTCATGGTGTATAACATTTGTATAAAACTATAAATGTTAAGTTAACTATGGTAAAGTTAAGTAGAAAGTATGTTTGCAAAAAGCTAGAATTACAAATGATATTTGCTACCTTGTATGGAATGCAGGAAGGCGAACAGGTTTCTCAAGATCTTCAACAGTTTCTGGCATAGAAGGTGCATAAGGGACACTGGGACCCATTAGACCTAACATCAGTGAAGAAAGCATTACTCCAGATAGAAACCAATTGTACAGTTTGAGTTTTCAGATCAAATAGTAGTAAGCTTCAATGTTGAACATTACAGGAAACAACGAAATTCAATAAAGTTAAAAGATACTTTACCAGGTTTTAATCCCAAAATCTACACTGCAATCGGCTTTTTCCCTCGATTTCTCCCTGCTCAAATATCTCGATACCTAAAATTAAGAAGGTCGGGAAAAGCCTTTGAACGATGAGATATTTCTATATGTGTGTGCGCATTCACGTTGGTAAAGATCTCCCCGCTGATCGTGAAACCATAGGATATTGAGAAACGATTAAACTACATCAACATTATTGTTATACGATTCCAGTGAATAATGTGATTTCATTAAGCCTACTTTTTAGTTCACACACAAGAGAGTTAAAGAGTTCACAAGATTTAGACGAAAAAGGTCGAGAAACGTAACGATTTAGTTGCCATAAACATAAAACTTGAATAAGATTCACTTCAAGCATTATGATAGATGTGAAAAGGAAAGTAAATAGAAAGAGTTATCACCTCAAAAGTTTTCCAGATTTCAACAGGAATCAAGCAAAATTCAACGCAATTGCTGGCTCTCTTTCTTGAGTGTGTGTGTGTGTGGAAATGGTTGTGTAGAGTCAAGAGTGCGGTGCCAGTGGTGAGGGGGCTGTCTTTTTCTTCTCCTTTTGGTTTTCATTAATTTATTTAGCTTTCTCCCCTCCCTTATTCCTTCAATTGGGGGGAAAAGTTCTTTCCACATCACACTTTTTTTCCCACAAAAAAGAAAAAGAAAATACAATTGGACATAATGTACTTTATTGAATATAGTTCTTTATTTCTTCGAGCTTTATTATGTGGTGATTCGATTTTTTTTTTATTAGAGTCATTAATAGTTATATATTTTTAAATAAAACAAATAAAATATAAATGTTCAATCAATAAAGAAACAAAGAAAAAGATTTAAGACCAAAGAGTAAGGATTCAAGTTTTGTTATAGATCAAATGTATAGATATAGTCACTTTTTAAATGATATATTAGCTTAAAGTACATGATCACGGGGAAAACATATAAAATGAACTTTGAATGATCACCTTATTGTTCATATTTCATGACTAATCAAATTTTATGTTCTAGATCTATTCATGAGGTATATTGTTCAGTCACACGTGGTCTTTGAATTTTGGGACAAACCTATAATTTGTGTTGGTATTTTCACAAAATACATTTTTATGTGTTATCATTAAAGAAAAGTAGTCGTTGATTATTTATATACACAATGTAACACTATGTTGCAATCTTGAAGCCATTTTAATTATTAAAAAATCAGCTAATAAAATTTTAATGATAAAATTATAAAATTTATCAACAATTTAAGAAAATTATTTACATAAAAAAAAATACAAAATTGTTTCTAATATAAATTATAGCAAACATTTTCATATTTTATAAACTCATCAAAAAGTAATAAGAAATCAAGCCTTATAACGGTTTCGGTGGATCGCCAATGTTGTCCGTCTATATCTCAAAACTAAAGGTTTTAAAATTTTATTTGTACTCGACCATCTATCAATATATATTAACAATTTGACTTGATTTTGATAGGAACGAGTTTCTTGAGAATATTAATTGTGAAAGTGTAATATATAAATTAACTTCTAAAAATTTTAGAATGTCAATGTTTAGAAAATAGTAATACGCCGACTTTTTTTGTTTGAAAAGTTGTTTATAACAGTTTCAATTTATTACTAATGGGAGAATATATGATGTGTATGTGAATTCACAAGATTTTTGTTAGCAACTTCAAGTCTTGAATTCAACTTTAGTAAATTAACTTAATAATATTTACAAGAAAATTTTTATGAGGCATCATTTTGATTTTCACACAAGGATTCCAAAATGTTAGTATCTAGCATAGGTCTACTGAAGATAGTTTTCAAATACTCCCTATATATTATTACATTTTAGAATCAAAGAATCAAGGCATGGTTACCCGTATTAAGATACATGGCAACCATCAATCCAAATACTTCTTCGTTGCTATTAGTTACATGATAAGATTATTTTGGAAACATTATGTGTGGTTGTTGTCAACCTTATGTGATCCGATTACTTGTCTAAAATTTTGTAGATTCAAGTGTTTCAAAATTGCTTGTGTCCTTTTATTGTAATTGATGGTGTTCATTTTGAAAGATAAATACTTGGAAACTTTGTTTCTAGCTGTGGAACTTCAAAAGCCGATTAGTCATTATACTAAGTATGTGTTGGGCGTGCTACAACTAGTTTATTTTTCGAAACTTTTTAAGTTGTCATGTTTGACAAGTCAAAAAGTAGCTTGTATAAGCTAGCTTTTTAAAAGCTACTTAGACTACCTTTTTATGAGTTTTTTTTAAAATTTTACAAATATACCCTTTAATTAATTATAAAAGCACATTCTTTTAAATGTCATTTTATATTTTTCAGCTAGTTTTACCAAACGTCATTTTTTATCAGCTAGATTTTTATTTAACAGATAGCTTTTCAGCTAGTACGCCAAACATAGCCTAAAAAGTTCTTGGTGGATTCGGAAATATGCAACTGGCAACATAGAGGATATATGAAAAAAGGAATTCGTAAATATGCCACATAAAGGATATATGAAATCGACTCGTATATCAACAGACTAGCTACAAAAATATATTAGACTTACAAACGAAGAAATGTAGAAATGTAAAATGTCAATTGAGTGGTAGAGTAGTTACATATTTATATTTAGAGAGAATTTCATATATACCCCTCTCAAACATTAAAAATATCAACCACTTGGGTTGTGGTGACTTGGTAAGACATGTGGAAGATATGGTGGATAACCTATTGATCCATGTTCAAATCCTGGCACTACTAAGCCCTTGTGGCCATGGAGGTTCGCCTGCAGTGACTCCAGAGCATGAGGCAAAGCCTCATGTTTGCAGCGAGGGATTAGTCGGTGCGCGAAAGCTGGCCCGGAAACCCTCGTTAGGGAAGTTCCCTTTCCAAAAAAAAAAACATTAAAAATATCAAATTTCCCAGCTTAATTTCTTAATATCATATTTACCTTTCATAAACCTTCAAAATATCATATTTGCTCAAATCCTTTTTTATAATGTTTTTAATATTTTATAATCATTTTTATACCTTAGAATTATTATAATAATTAAAAAAATTTAACCTTATTATCCTTACGTCTATAATAATGGAATGTGAACTTCTAAATTGTTGGAATATTATCCTCTTGACAAACAAAAAGATTCATCTTCAACCCTCTATATGGAATGTATATTTTGATTATTTAGTTTTTGTTGTTGATTACTATCATGTTGTAGATGAGGGATATTTTGATGTTTAAAAAGTAAATATATGATATTTTGATATTTAAGAAGGGTATATATATGATATTTTGATGTTTAAAAATGACATATATGATACTTTAAAATTTTATAAAAGATAAATATGATATTTAAAAATTTTATGATGGGTAAATATGATATTTAAAAATTAAGTTGGATAAATATGATATTTTGATGTTTAAGAAGGGTATATATTAAATTCTCCTATTATATTTAAATAATATTTTAATTCAAAAATAAATAACATGTAACTATAATACTATATCCGACCAAAAATCATTATTTATTTGCTTACCTTATTCATTCAAAATTTAATATGAAAAAAAACAAACAAACAAACAGTTCCTATTGGCCTTTTTTATCCCCCGAACCCGACTACGCGGTATATTAGCCAGTTTTGCCCATATTTGTGGGGTTTTACAGAAATAAAATTAAAAAATATAATGTAATATAATAGTAATAATTATAACATAAATAAAAGACACAATCATCGTCGATTAGTTATGCAAGAGAAGGGATATGACAGCGACAATGGTAAACATATGGCATATGCATTAAATTAAATTAAATGCATATATAGAATAGAATTATTCCTTGATGTTATTTTGTCGACGCATTGCATTATTGCATATGAGGATACTTTCATTTTTCAATTTTGATTAATTATGTTATTTATTAATTTATTTATTTATGGATTCATAGTTATTTACATCATAGAATATTTACATGTACTAGACACAGACCTCTTATACATTAGAAATTTATATATTTTAAATTTGAAATTAAATTTCTAGAGTTATAAATTAATATAATGCAATTAAAACATTAAATAAATTAATATGAAAAAACTAGATATATATGCGTTGAAATTACAAAATTGAACTCATGCACCGTAATTATTGAATAGTTAGAAACAAATTATTACAAGTTAAAATTTAAATGATATTCATAATTTCAACGTATTTTTTTCTTTAAAATAACATACTTGTTTTTTTTGTATAATACAACATATAATATGAAACTAGTTGGGGTACCCCGCTACGCGGGATTTGGATTCGTCGATACTTTTGGTCCCTTGATTATAGGTTTTCCTATACAACTCTGGCAGAAAAGTGTGTCCCGGGCTTTGCCCAGGACAATGCGTGTAGGAGGTTTTTTTTGTATGATGTGGAAGTGTGTCCATGTTTCACATGAATCACCTCCTTCAAATTCTTCCTATTATAGCATCATGTTTCAAATCTGAAATGGAATCCACAAGAAAAATCTAGTGCCAAGAAATAAGAAATTATTTTAGTTTATTTGTTGACTATAACATCCTACTTTTGTTTTTGTCTCTCAAATAGATCGAAACATAATTTTGAAATTTTTGAAGAACAATAATAAATTAGATCTAACAATTAGTGTGCTTTCTGTTATTCTAGGCTTTAAGTGCTTGTATTTCATAAGCAAGTTCCTGATTAAGGGCTTTCGTTTGCAAAGTCCACAGCATTGCCAAGCACCTCATACATGTTCTCTATCGCCTTCAAATCTGCTTCATTTTGCACTTTTTTTTCGAGGTACTTCTTTAAACCTGTTGTTGTTGGATCTTGTTTTGGATAATGGGTGTTCTCACCTATCACCAAGCATGTTCAATCCTCTTGACCGACATATGTATATAAAATATTGAATACCAAAGAAGTTCATAGGATGAGATTGTGTGTGAAAGTTGAAAAATAAATGTGCCAATATATGGTTTACATGCTTAATTAATTTAAATCATTGTGGTTGTTAAAAGTTTTAAGGTTTTTTTTATGAATTGGTAATTCACAGATGGTTTTATGGGAATAAAAAAAGGTGATTTTTAAAGCTACGTGGATGTTCTGTTTAAAATATTTGGACTAAGGGTATATTGGTCTTTTTTTTTCAATTTTTAATCGGATTTAGAAGTTAGGAATGGATTTATAAGACTCTTATAATCTATAATCACTTGTTTTTTTATTTATGGAAGACTCAACCTACAATATCTTTATTAAAAATATAAACTTGCAAAGTCTTTATAGGAAAAAATAGCGAGAAGTATAAGGAAATTAGGCGAATGTCTGCGCGTTGCGCAGAAAGACCTATATAGTTGATGTCTTTACAAATATATGTTTTTTTAAATATAACAATAACGTTTGTTGTTAAATTTGATATAATAATTTTGTATAGACTAAATTGATATAATATATTGATTATATTTGAATTATATGATAATATATACATTTATTGTAACTTCATAATCTCAATCGTTTGAATGACTTCTACCCGCGAGTTACACATGAATAAAACTAAATATAATATATGATTTGATGTTATTTATAGTTGTTTTTATTGTTAATTAATTTTTAAAATTTTATTTGCTTAATGTTTTAATTTCTATCATTATAATTATTTAAAATATTAAACATTGTTTTTTTATTTTAAAGCTAACAATATAATCATTTATATAGAATTGTTTTTAACTATTGTTATTGTAAGTTATTTTAAACTACTTATTTGAAAATTTTTAACGATTATAAAAACATATTTAAGAAATATTTTAGTTAAATTGATATTACAATTTAGTTTTTGCTTTTATCACTACAATTTATCATTTTTAACTATTTACAAAATATTCTTTAGTTTTTTAAATGGAACTAAAATTTATATATGAGTTGACATTGTAATGCGCAGAAACATCAATATAGTTGAAGTTTTTACAAATTTATATTTTTTAAATATAACACTAACGTTATTGTTAAATTTGATATAATAATTCGTATATTAATTTGATATAATATATTAATTATTTTGAATTATATAATAATATATACATCTATTATAACGTTATAATCTCAATCGCTTGAATGAATTCTACTCGCGAGTTAGACATCAATAAAATTAAATATTATATATGGTTTAATATTATTTATAGTTGTTGTTATTATTAAATAATTTTTTAAAATTTATTTTTTTAATGTTTTAATTTTTATCATTATAATTATTTAAAACATCAAACATTATTTTTTGATATTAAAGGTAACAATATAATCATTTATATAGAGTTATTTTTAACTGTTGTTATTATAAATTATTTTAAGCTACTTATTTGAAAATTTTTAACGACTATAAAAATATATTTAGGAAATATTTTAGTTAAACTGATATTACAATTTAGTTTTTGCATTTATCACTATAATTTATCACTTTTAACTATTTATAAAATATTATTTGGTTTTTTTAGTGAAATTGAAATTTATATTTAAGTTGACACTGTAGTTTTATATTTAAATTAACAATTGAAGTATTTTGTCCAAATTTTTCAAAAGTTGTAGCTTTAAACTAATAATGGTTTACATGCAACAACATTTTAAATCTAATAAATTAAGTATAGTATGTTAAAATTTAAAGACATAACGTTATAAATAGAAGTAAAAGATATTATTTTAGAATTGAAATTTAGTCTATTCATGATTACACTTTAGGTTTGATATTTATTTAACCTTATTAACCAACTTACAATCATTATTAGAAAAACACTACAATTTATCACTTTTAACTATTTATAAAATAATATTTGGGTTGTTTAAGTTAAATAAAATTTATATTTAAGTTGAGTCTATAATGTTATATTTTAATTAATAATTTAAGTGTTTTATACAAATTGTTTAAAAATTATACATTTAAAATGATAATGGTTTACATCCAACAATATATTAAAACTAATAAATTAAGTATAATATGTTAAAAGTTAAAAAACATAATTTTATAAGTAGAAGTAAATATATTATTTTAATATTGAAATTCAGTTTATATGTGATTACACTTTAGATTTGATATTTATTTAACCTAATTACCAAATTATAATTATTATTATAAAGAAATTGAAAAGTCAAGGGAGTTTCAAATGAATGTGGTGAAAGGAAAAAAGAATAGGGGTTTCAAATGCATGAGATTCAAGAAAAAATGTTAGTTTTATAAGTATGTATGATATATATATATATATATATATATATATATATATATATATATATATATATATATATATATATATATATAAGTAAAATTCACCATCGCTTTCGGTCCTTGATGATGCAATGTGTTGTGGGACCCACATTACGTTCCTACACCATCATCATTGTTAATTTATAGTTAATAATTAATAAATAATAATAATAATAATAATAATAATAATAAATACCCGGACAGCTTCCTCGGTCGAGACGGTCCAGTTATTGTCCTGTTCAACGTAGTTAAATGATGTCGACTCAATGTGGTTCCATTTGCGTAGTGCTTCTAACTGGTATGTGTAGATGGCTGCTACACAGAGCCAGTCAAAGTCCATCTTCTTGTAAAAGATAACATACGAGCGCCATCTACAACATGACACCACACATTAATCATCAATTATCCATCCTATCATTCTAATTATATCGTATATGACCCACCACATGATGTTGTTAAGATATGATAATTCATTTACCAACTTTCTTAATATCTTTACCATTCTTATTTAATTAATGTATTCTAGACTCCACCACGTATAAACAGAAGGGTAAAATAGTCATTCAAGGGCGGATTTAGAGGGGGTCACCGGTGGCACCAACAACCCCTAACTTTTCCGGCCGTAGTGGAAAAAATTTTGAAAATTTTTATTTTTCTACTATCGTGCAACCCCTAATTTTCCCATGCACCCCCTACTGAAAAATCATGTGTCTGTCCCTGTAGTCATTCATTATCCATCATCATTTAAAAAAAATAGTAAAATGGCCATTTATTTTGTTTGAAGTTAGATATAAACATTTCATTTACTTCGATTTGGTGGCAATATGAACACCATTGTTCATTATCCATGTCTACCATACCCCGAAGAAAGCACCCGACTACCATCTTTCAAAAAAAAAAAAAAAAAAAATTATATTAGTGGAAATATTGTTAAAACTGTTTGTTGGAATATA
The DNA here is from genome assembly GCF_052625555.1 of Lactuca saligna. Taxonomy (NCBI): domain Eukaryota; kingdom Viridiplantae; phylum Streptophyta; class Magnoliopsida; order Asterales; family Asteraceae; genus Lactuca; species Lactuca saligna. The sequence continues at coordinate 58,231,440 of NC_136419.1, read as the reverse complement.
AGGTTAATACAGTCATGTATCATGATAACGAAGGAAATACATACCTTGGGAATACGAATGAGGGGACATTGGATTTTCCAAATGATCTGATGATATAATAAGTATGATTCTATCGGAATGAACGGGTGCAACACGACCAATCGCTGGCTCACCAAAATTAGGATCCAAAACATCCTCAAATTCACTGGATTTTCCATCAAGAGCCACACTTCGAACTTTAAAGTTTGGTGGTATCAACCCTTGATCAGGTCTATGGCAATCAACTGTCTTTTCCCGACTATGGCAAGAAAAGAACACAAAAAAGTCAAAGATGCTTCAAGTATGAAATCATGGTTTGACATTGAAAGATTCATTCTGTTTGCTAACACCATATCTGATAGAAATGATCATAAAGAAAATATAAGCATCAACGATTAAAATATTTATAGATAGGGCTTGTTACCTAATTAATTTGTTAAGAAATTCACAAGACTCATAAGGCATCTGTATATTTGTTTTGAAAGTGATTATAATGACCTGCAAAATCACATCATTAGATGATTAAAGATAGTGATAAGTAGATTAGTTTACATTTGTCCTAATAATCAATTTATCAAAGAAACTTATTACATGTTTCTCCAAATATTATTATTGTGACTGGAAGTAATCATAATCATTTTCAATCTATGCAAAAACACCTAAAGTAAAACCATATTGGGTTGAAGTTAGTCTCAATTTTTTGAAAATGCAATGCAAATAAGTCGGTTGAGTTCATAAAATTTTTATAGCATCATTGGTCTTGGTCAAGGTAAAAAAAGATAAATCCTCAAGGAAAGTCACCAGAATGTAAAATCCACCTTGTCTATCCTTGTAGTGAACCTATGAAATCTCATAATATTCATTCAGTGTTCTTTACGCATTAAAAAAAGTCAAGAAATTAAATCATGAATAGATAAATTATATAACCAAAAGTCTCAATAAAACAGGGTTTGATGCATACATGTACAATTGCCACTCATATTGAGGACCGGAGTTACAACCTTTACTATTTCGATGTTCAAACTTCAATTCTACCTGAAAAAAGAATAAAAACATGAGCACAATGATACATAATCGGTTACCAAAACGATCAAGGTTGTAATTGTGTTACATAACATACCTTACCTGCATCAGGGCATGTTCTATGTATTTACACATCAGTGGCTGGACTACTGTAACCTTTTTGAATGAGCACCTGAAAAGGTAAAAAAAAAATTATCAAGTTAATTACCTTCTCACAACATTAATTCACTGAACCAGATGTAATTTTACCATAAAAAATTCATCTATATCAGAACCTGAAACTAACTGACAGGGGAACATAAGTAGGTAAAATCAAATTTGAAGAAGCAACATAGGTTAAAGAAGGAGAATATAAATTGAATTTAGGCATTCCACCAACAAAAGATACAAATATAAAAATGACACAATTCATCATAACTTACTGAAGCCATGGTTGTAGAGGATCTTCACCTTCATACTCATCAATGGATATAATTAGGTTTCTAATACAAGTTAGAAACAATAATAAGTCAATCTATAATAGTCATTATGAAGCATAGCTTCACTCAGACATTTCCCCAAACACCTAATATGCAATTGCAAACACAACCACACTGTATATAGAAATCAAATGAAAATTTTTACTCAGCCTTCTGATATCTAAACAAAACTGGAACCAAACAGATGCATGATTCCGCCACGAAACTTTGTCCTACTTCAATCAAACCCCGACAAAGAATCCAAGCCAAGAGACACTTACAGTTTGCCATTTGATACATGAACACATAAGCATAGGTTTTCATTCTTTCACCTCGATAAGTTGAAAGTCAATAAGTGACAGATTCAAACATGTATCCCCTGCCATTTCATAGACACGGAGATATATTAAAGAGATATTAAAAATGAAAGATTAATCAGCCACATATTGTCGAATGGTCGTACCCGTACATACAGAAAGCAAACAACAACAACTAAATATCGCAGTTATCAGAATACGCCTTTCACATGTTTCAAAACAACATCAAATTGCAAGGATGAAGTATTAAAGATTGTAGTTGTTGCAGAATAAAAGTCATAGGAATGTTAATATTTGAAATTCAACCATTCAATTATGTGATAGTGTAAAATAATAGTTATACAATCGGACGGACCACTTCACAAAACAACTATTCCTCAAATATAAAAGATGAATAATAACCTACCTCGTTGGCTGCAATCATTACAGTACATCTGGGCAGAGGGGCTTTCTTATTGTGGATATAATTCACCTTTTTTTTCTTAGATCGATAAACCCAAATTGAGATTGGAAGAAAGGTCGTCGTTAACCTGTTAACATGGAAAACACAAACAAAAATCGATTTCAAAATAAAATAGGAAAATTCCATTACAAAAAATCACACCGTGAAGAGTAACCCTGATCTACAAAATTAAGGGAGAAGACGAACCACTGTGTTGCAAGTTGTGGTGTTCCGAAGTCGATGGCGTTCGCTTTCCACCCATTCGTTACCAGAAATCGCATACAAAACATTGAAAAAAACACCCTAGACAATCGATTCCTCAAAACCAACGATAGTATGTGTAACACCGTAAAAATTCAACCAATTTCTCACATTTTCAAAAAACATTTTCCAAACACATTCATTAATAAAATCTCATTGTATCGTATCTTTGTTCACAAAACATTTCCCAAGATCAAATCATAATAAACTCCGCGGGTGTGTGTAACGCCTGTGTTTCTGCGCTTGCCATTTTTAGCAATGTGATAGTCTAGGTTAACCTTTGTAACCCGTTTTGAAATAATAGAAGTGTATTATTTGAGTATTATGTGTTTCGTGCTTAATTGCTTAATTATGTGGTTTGATTAATTAAGAATAAAAATAAGCGTAAAAAATTTAAGTGTATAATAAACTTGATATCTCTAGATAATGTTGTAGTAGTTGAAACAAGGTTTCCGAAGATATAAAGAATGCCGAAATCCGAGTTATAACGAGGAAGTTATGACCTATTGAAGTTTCACGACAGAACAGACAACGCTGATTAACGTAAAAACTGAAATTTACGTTAGAGCGATATTTAGCCTTAGTGATCTAAACGAGAATCGAAGATCTTGTTGTTAGTATCAAAGCGATAAAAAGTTAGGCGAGAACGGACGTCAAACGAAGAAGTTATGAATTTATAACGAAATTTTCTGTCCCGGACTATTAAAAATAAATAATAAAAATAAAGTCAAAATTAGCCGACGAAGTCTAAACAAAAGTTGTAGAGTATAGTCTCACCTTCGCGTGGATATAAAGAACGTCGAAAACGGAGTTCGTATGAAGGAGATATGAATTTTCTAAGTTTATTAAATAATTAATAATTAAATTTAATTATTAAATACCGGCCTTATCCGAAGATGAGTCACCGGACTCACCCGGAGTACGCCCAGCGTACAGCGAAGATGTCGACATTCGCACTCGAGGACTTCGGATGACGCATGCGCTTACGATTTCGGAGCAGTACGCCCCGCGTACGAGGAGGTTCCAGCCTCCTATAAATAGGATGCGAGGTTGCCGAGTTTCTTTGCTATTTTTCTCCATTCTCTCTCCCGTTTTGCCTCGATTTGCGTGCCAGAAATACCCCGAATCCCCGGTAATATTCCCGAGTCCCGAAGCAAGTCCCGTGATCCCGAAGATCCCGAGAAGTGTGGTTTCCGAGCCGAAGCTCTGCCCGCGAGAAGTTCGATTTTTGTAGAGATCTTCCAGATCTGCTAAGGATTACTACTTTTGCAAGCCGTAGTGCTGTCTGATCATCTTCTGATCAAGTGAGTGTATACTACCTTTCATAAACACAATAATAATACAAGTATGGTTTGAGTGTATTAAGTATATTGTTGTTTATACGTGTGAGTGCGTTGTTACTTCCTCCTAACGTATAATTATGAAGTATTTTATACGAGATACGTGTTATGTGTATATTTTGTTGTTATGTGTGTGAATGTATATTCACTTTCTTCTATCTTACAGATCTGATTATTTCTATATGAAATACGTGTTATGTGTGTGTGCCTCATCTGTTATATGGAAAATGTATTGATCAAGCATTGCTATACAGGTTTTGAAAATATGTATAAACAGATGAGAGGCCTCGTTGTTGTTTTGATCCAGTCATCCAGCGGAATTTAGATGACGACCACGAACTTTTCTAGACAGTCCAGTGGAACGCTAGCAGGCTCATAACCTGTAGGTGTTAATGAACTTGGGTGTTCATTCGTTGTATTCCATCCCCCTCATGGTTGCCTTATTTGACTTATATTGCTGAGGAACCCCCGCAGCATGTGTTGTCACCCCGATGAAAATATTCTTAGATTAGGTCCCTTGTGTTAGTTATTTTAGGGACGTAAAGTGAGAATAACGGGAATGGGTAACTGGGTTATTGTTGGTTGATAATAATTAATTTAATTATTTATTGTGGGTTGAAAACCCTATATGCTCACCAGGCTCCCAAGCCTGACCCACTCAGTTTTATTTGTATTATAGGAAGTGGCGCAAGGGCATAAGATGGATGAACCATCAAGTTGTTTTGTTTACAAGTCTGTATATGTATATATTTGTTGAATGACTTGTAATGTTATCGTTTATGCTTATTGGTCTGTATCGGAACATGACACCCCGAGTTTTGATTATATAATGAAAAATACATTTCTTTTATGAAATGCTTTGGTAAACATTGTTTTATCATGTTTTGTTTTTTGGAACAAATTCCGCAACTCTTTCAAATCAAAAGGATCTACTCTGAATTTATTTTAAAAGCATAAATGAAAATCGGTCTTTTCTGGCCAAGATTTTGGGGATGTCACAGTGTGTGTACAGATCATGTCGGTGCCTTCCCGCGATCATTATTGGTACCTGAAACACATAACACATAACACTGTAAGCATAAAGCGTAGTGAGTTCCCCAAAATACTACATATAACACATACTAGCCACTTGAGGCTATAACTCTGTGGGCCCTTGGGCCCTAACTCTGTGGACCCTCTGGTCCTAGCTTTGTGAACCTTCCGGTTCTAACTCTGATATACACACGGCATAAATCACATAGAAATAATGCAGTGCAACACATCACATAAATAGCATACAATAACTCTGTCACATAACTCTAATTAGCACTCAAGGTAAAGTATAGTGAGAAGACTCACCTCAGATGTCTCGGTAAATCCTTAACTCGGTAGCAGTATAGTCTAGCCTCCGCCTAACCACATAAAGTAAAATACGCTCATAAAAATAACTCTTGAGACTAGACCCAACCCTCTCTTAGCACCCTCAGATGAATAAAATACCATTTTACCCCTCTCTTGACTCAAAGACCCCATTGTTGACCAATCCCTAAAAGTCAACAAAGTCAACGGTCAAACTTTAACCTGACTCATCGAGTGCACTTGGGCGACTCGATGAGTCTACACATGTCTACTATCTCTGTAGCCTCTCATGACACGTCGAGCCTTCCCCGTACTCGACGGGTTACACCTGGCATGAATCGCGGGGCCACCCCGACTCAACTCGTTGAGTTCTATTATGAACTCGGCGAGTTCCACCTGTAATCCTCTACCCCCTTCTAACTCACCGAGTCATTCCTCCAACTCGACAAGTTACTCACTGAGTGACTTACGGGGAACCCTAGCCCTACTCGCCGAGTTTGTTCTTGGGACTCGACAAGTTCATGCCATGCTTATACAGAAATGACCTCCTGAGGTCATATCTGTTCCTCTAACCCATAGATCTGCCCTCCTTGATCATAATAAACATGTAAAGTTTGGATCTTAATGCCCATGCAAAGACCCTATGACTCTATTTGATGAAATGGCCTCAACATGCCATCAAAAACTCATATCTCTCCAAGACACTCAATAAAGATCAAGGATTTAAGGTCTGGTGGACCTCTTTGGATCCATATTCGAAGCCTCAACACAATAAGGGACCATTGGCTTCACAAATCATACTCTAAAAGGGGGCTAGAAACCCTAACTCTTAAAATTTACACCATAATTGAAAGAGGATCGAACATTACCTCAAGATGAAGTCCCTAACTCTAAAAGGGGGCTAGAAACCCTAACTCTTAAATTTACACCAAAATTTACCTCAAGATGAAGTCCCTAAGCTCTGAAATCCACAGATTAGCACCCTCTTCAGTTTCCTCTTGCCTTGGCCACCTTCTTCTTGCAAAAACACCCACACAAAGGTCAAAAAATGGCTTCCTCTCTCTCTCTCTCTCTCTCTCTCAAAACGTTCACACACTCTGGGGATTCTCTCTATCAACTGGTAGTCGCAAATGAAGGCCATAAGGGCCTTTAAATAGGTCTCAATCCCCGGAATTTAGGGTTTCATTAAACAGCGCGGACTCGCCAAGTCCACTAGTCGATTCACCGAGTCCGGTCATTAACCCGGAGGGAAATTTGCGACTCTATTCGGCGAGTCTAAGCATCAACTCGCCGAATCTCTCTCAAAATCTCCAAAATAATAAATAAATAATGTACCTCGAAATCTGGATGTTACAGTATGTCTTCCGGTTCCTAAATCGATGATACAGGAGTGTGTTCAACTTCCTTTTATCCTCCTTACATCTCACTTAACTCTCCCGTTGTTTAGTCAACTAGAAAGAGGAGGACACATAGAAGCAGCGGAAGCGTCAAGAAGAACGGTCTGAGGCGGTAGAAGCCGATGGGGTAAGGTCGATAAGATGAATGTGGATGTGGCGACAATCGCTCGACCGTTGATGTTCAATCGGCACACGATAGCGGTGGAGGATGCTTTTGGAATGGCTGAGAAAGGAGTAATAAAATGGATACGATCCACTTACATCGGATAAACATCAAATACAGTCACACACAGCAGCGACGATGATCAACACGTGTCAAAAGAAAGAAACTAAGTACATAAAATGCCCCGTATAAAAAATATACGAAACTGTAACAAATAAGGGACCATTTCTGCCAAAACCACGCAAATTCACTATTCACCTTGCAACACAATTTTAATATATATATATATATATATATATATATATATATATATATATATATATATATATATATATAATTTGTAACACATTTTGCAACATTATATCTATTCTAAAATCATATTCTAAAATCATATTCTAAGAGAAGACCCTTCTACTTTGTATCTATTTCATTTTACATTTACTTTGTAAAATAATACTTTTAACCTTTATATTTTATAAAATGTCATTTTACCTCCTCAACATTTTCTCCATTTTACTTTTTAAAATATTAATTTTACCTTTTCAAACATTAAACTTTATAAAATTTCATTTTCACCACTTCTATTTTCTAAACTTTTGTGTTTATCCATCGTAGTATACATAATTTGACTCAATCAGCTTATTTAAGTTAAAAAAGAAAAACTAATTTATTATTTGTTTATTTTTATGTATGTATCAGTATAAATTCGAGGTGATCAACATTTCGACGTAAATTTAGAGCTTTCGTTCGTAACTAAAAACAACTTGGTATGAACTTTTTTTAAGCATTTTGTTTAGCATAACTTTAGTCTGTGACTTTTGTTCTATTGTTTAAATCGATTATTGTCGTCACAACGCATAACAGATAAAATTTTATTTCTATAGAAATATGAATTATGTAATTTTATGGATAAAAATATAATTATGCTGTTATTAAAAGTAAAGATATGGAAGTATATTTCTATTATGGGTATATATTACAATTTTTAACTTGCATATTTTAATTATTTGTAAAGTCGTTGTTAAGTATGATGATATTATTATGGAGGAACATAGAACATTTTCCATATGTTTATAATAAACATCTAATATGTTTCGATTCTCCACAATTTGCATTAAATGAAAGGGAGGTTATAAGAAATAGCAATATACTTTGTCTTTTTACTTATATGGATAATATGCTTCAAAATTATACTTTTTTTTTTTTTTTTTTTTTATTTTTTTTTATTTTTATGTTTGACCAACCAATCAGTCAAATAAAAGGCTTGAGTGAAATAGATGTATTTTTTTTTACTTTTTACTTGTTAAATAAAAATGTATTTGAGGCATACGGGCTTATTTTAACTTTACACATTTCCTGTATCTTCTTCTTCTTGCTCTTTATACATTTATATCATGTTGGAATATAGAGCCTAAGTTTTAGTGGCATACTTTCTTGAAGCATTTTTTTTTCTTGTTGGTATATATTTTCATACATACACACACATTGGCACAACAAATTGGTATCAAAGCCTAAAGAAGATGGTTTCAATCGAACCATGATTGTTTTGAAGGATTCTTGGCTACATTTCTTCTTGGAATTGAACAAGAGATGAAGTTCTACATTGCATGACGACCCAATTGCATTTTCACAAGGAAATTTCGATAAATATAAAGGCACAAAAGCTTGGAACCACAAATTTTTTGTGTGTTTCTTTTTGTATTTTCGTATTCAAAACCAGGTAAAACCAGTGTCAATCTTAATTGGTTTTCTTGCATAGAAATACGATAAAAATTTTCTTACATTGTTCTTGAGGTTCAAGAACAGAGGTGTTGATGTGTTTTCTGAAGTGGGTGCGTAAGGAAGTTGTTTTGGTGAAAATTAGTGTCAATCTTAATTGGTTTTCTTGCATGGAAATTATTCCCCACGAGATAATTGAGAAGCTTTAAGAAAAGAAAAATCGAGTAAATTACACGAATGGTCCCTATGGTTTGGGGTAATTTGCATGTTTGATTCCTAACTTATTTTTTTAACTCGGAAGGTCCCTACTGTTTGTTATTGCTACACATTTGGTCCTGTTGTTTGTTTTTGTTACGTGTTTGATCCCTATCTTACGTAAAAAGACAATTATTTAAATAGAGAAAAATGATAGAGTAGGTAAGGTAAGGAGAGAGGATGAGATTGAGGGTATGTTTATTTAAATAAATTAAAAAATCAAGGGAAAAATAGAATTTTTATGTAAGACACGGACCAAACGTGTAACAAAAACAAACAGTAAGAACCTTTCAGGTTAGAAAAATAAGTTAGGGATCAAACGTGCAAGTTACCCTAAACCATAACGATCATTCGTGTAATTTACCCAAAAAAATCACTTTAGTTTAAGGGTGAGCAAAAAGCAAAGTACAAACCGATCATGTGGTTTTTTATTTTGTAAAAATCGAGTATTTACAATGTGGATCGGTTTGCATTATATATTGCATCGAATACCAAAAACCGTACCATATGATCTTTTAAATGTTTAAACATTTCATATTACATATTTAATATTTATAAAATACATTACTCTCTTATGTTTTCTTTCAATTACATTTGACTAAAAAGAAGCCAAGAAACGGGATTTAATTTTCAACTCCAAGTCCCTACCGAAATTTAATATCAAAGCTTACAAAATGTATGTTTGGCCACGAAAATATTATTTTAAATTGTCTCAAATATTTTTTGGTCATATTTTCATATTTTCGACTTATTATAAATTGTCTCAAATATTGTTTGGCCACCGATTTGAAATTTTAAAACCACCCTAACGTAAAAATGCACAAATATTGTGGTTTATAAATCATTATACTTTGAAAAATCTATTAGATATTACCATTGTGTACTTGGAACAATTTCTTTTTTTCATATGTAACACATTATTACTCTAAAAACCTATCAACTATAACAACAAATTCACATTATATTTGAACAATATTACTCTATACCACAAACTAGAAAGCCCCTAAACTAACATGATATTTACAAAATTACCACAACATCAATAAAAAATAAATCATGTCAACCAAACAGTAACAAAAAACTGCAATAACAAGTGAGAGCATAAAAAGAACCATAATTCTACCATTAATAAGAGCCAAGAAACTGACATTTTTTTAGCATAATTTGAAACAATGTTATAGTAACCTCAAACATCTAAATGCTCTGAAAAACTGGGTATCATGATTCATGACCCGAAAATTCATGGATTAACAGAGGTACAAATTACCATTTTAACCTCTGCAAAGGGCCACAGACATATATATACAAGTTAAAACACCAAACAAGTCTTTCAGTTTTCAGTTTACCTGATAGTGACAAACTTATTTGTGCCATGTTTTGCCCAATGTGCCCTTAGGTCAATTGCATTAGCAAAGTTATAGCTTTCAGATCCAAGTTTCTCCAACACTTTCTTGAATGCCCCTTGACTCATCTTCCTCCCTGCAATTCTAGCTCCCCTGCGTTTTGTGCTCATGGGTAGTGGATACATGGATATGGTGGTGGTGCAACAAGCTGATTGCCACCCACCTGCACCCCATCTGTAACACTGTTGTGGGACCCCTGTACATGAACAAACAGGTATAGGAATCCCAGATATATCCATGTCTATTCCATTTATCACCACATCCATATTCCTCTTGATTGATTTTGACCTTTGATTCCCTGTTTCTTTTGGTATAGAAGCTGCTTTTTTTGGTTTCTTAGCTCTTGGTTGTTTTGGAGTAGCACTCACTGTGGCTCCCGCTCCTCTTTTCTTTACAGAACCACCACCACCACCGCCAGTGTCACTGCCGCCAGGTGGTGCTTGGAGGTCTTCAAGGTTCATTCCGAGTTCTTTTGTGGAGTCGGGTGGTGGAGCTGGTGGCATCATGTGCATTGATTGGGAGGTGGAAGTATCGGGGATGATTGAGAAACTAGGGTTTCCTGGAAGCATATGGAGGAGTCTTTCTCTTTGGATCCAACCATCTCTCATGTAGTGAAGTGGAATTGGTGGCTCAGATGGGATTGAAGAGCGATGATATGGTGTCATGTTTGGGTTCATTATGATTGGGTTTTCACGTGAAGAGAGGAAGGGTTTTGTGTCTCTGTGGTCGACTATTGGAGACATTAGTTGTAAACCGAGGTGTTCTTTGAATGAAGGTTCGTAATATCCCCAATTCCGCATGTTTAATCCATCATCATCCATGGGTACTACAAAAAAACACCATACGAACCATATGTTTTGTGTTATTCAAGATAAGATCATAATGCCATTCAGTTTCTAAGGAATTAGATACAGAAAAATTAAGAGGAATAAGCAAAACAGAGACAAACAGAGGCGGCATATTGATCCGATTATTAGAAGAAAAGTAATTTTCGTTCAGATTCAGTGTGAACATGGCGATTCAATCGATACAAAACCTAATTGCATCGACGAACAACAGTTCAGTAATCAAATCGCACCATAAGAAGATGAAAACAGCAAAGACATTTATAGAAATCAGATTCACATCGGAATGAGTCAAATTATCGAATTAAACCCGGATTCGACAACAAAAGCCCCGATTTAAGCTTCTCGGAACTAGATCTAACATAAACGGTGATGAAACAGACAGATCCTGCATAAAATTTGAGATCCACAAAATATGTTTGATAAAAATGCAAAAAGTAACGCATCCAGAGCCAAATACATTCAAACATATAGAAAAGGCAACGGATCGGAGATTAAAAATAGGAAAAAGAACAGATCTTGCGATGAAATTTTGGTGTTGGTTGTATAAACAAGAATCGGTTTGTCGGTGGCTTCCATAAAGTACAATATACACACATATATAACAAAGGGCAAACATTCTTTTGACAATATAGGGAGAGAGAAATGTAACAGTTTGTGTAAGAGAGAGAGAGAGAGAGAGAGAACTTACTTGTGTGTGGGCAAACAGGTCTTTTAGGGTTTTGCCTTCTGGAGAGAGAAGAGAGAGGAGAGAGGAGAGAGGAGAGAGAAAGAGATGTAAGAGAGTGAGGGCTTGAATTTGAGTTTGTATTTGTATTGTCGAATTTAACATCAAATAAAACAAATCTAACCGAGAGAGATATCTCTTTATTCTCCTCGTAGCAGGTCACACCAAACCCTAATCCTAACTCAACTACCTCTTTTTGTTTAAATTTGGATTAATTTTTAGGTTTATATAAATTTGTAAGTGTTTAATATTAGAGATATTCGTAAAATACCATATGTTTTTATAGAATTATGTAATTTATAAGAATGGTCACCTTGTGTGGTGTGGGTTATTTTGGACATGAATACCAATGGGGTTATACTAATTTATATGTCTTCTTTTAAATAAACTAGCAAAATTCCATAAATGGTCCTTATGTTTTTTGGTTTGTATCTAAAATAGTTTATAGTAAATATTTTTTGCATGGATGGTCCCTACAGAGTAAATATTGCACATAAATGGTTTTTATCGTAGATGTCCGTTAGATAAATTCGTTAAGTTGAAAGAATTTTGGATAAAAACAACTTCTGCCATTTTTGGAAACTTACATAAGGACCATTTGTGAAATTTCATTCAAGGACCATTTGTGAAATTTTAAATAAGTTTATTAAATCTTGTATTAATTACCATAAATCAAATAAAAAGGCAAAAAAAACATAGAAAATATAATATTTATATAAATAAATAAGTTAAAACTTATAAATTTTGATCATCATACAAATATATTTTATTTAAAATATAAATATTTTTTTGTTGTGTGGACCTTATCTAAAATATTCAAACTACAATGCATTATTAAATATTTTCGTTTTCTATTTTTCATCTAAAAATATTTGAAGTATAAAAATACCATTTTATTACTTTTTAAATTTTACATGATGTAATTTTTACAATTTATCTTATTGCTCTTATATAGATTGTTGAAGCATGAAGTAACTCTCGTCAGCTAAAAGGATTATTAAGTTGATGCAAAGAGTTGTTTTCTTTTGATATGGCGAAGAGTTTATGAAGATCGGAGATATTGAAGACTTAGCGAAGATTTGTTGGTGATTTGCCTTTTTGTAGAAGCGACGAGTTAGTACAATGATCAGCTTTTTTGACATTGTGAGTTTGGTTGAGTCTGTCAGTTTAGACATCGCAAGCATGGCCGCTTATTGTAACATCCCAAAATTTAAGACCAAAATTTTCATTTTATATAAGTTATTATAAAGCCAATAGTATAATAAACATCCATAATAGCATATCATGTCAAAACCAATGCGTCAATAATCAAAGCATGTCATCATAAAACAATATCAGAGTATAATCCCAAAGATCTTATGTGTGGAAAACATAGTGTGATGCGCTGCGATCGACGGCTCCTTTCCTTTAAAAACAAAATACCTGAAACCAAAACTGAAAACCGTAAGCACGAAGCTTAGTGAGTTCCCCCATCATACCACATACCATACAACAAACATACTGTCGGACAATTCTGGGGTGCCCGACCTACCCATGTCAAGCAGTTCTAGGGTGTTGGACCTACTCATGTCAAGCAATTCTGGGGGGCTTGACTTGCCCATGTCAAGCAGTTCTGGGGTGCTTGACTTACCCTCTGGTTCATCTCAGCCGGCTATGAGAACTATTTCACCCCTACTACTACCACACAATAACATAACATAACATACTGTCAAGCATATATGGGGTGCACGACCTACCCTTCGGTCCTAACGACTGTAACACGAGGACTATTCCCCCTACTGCTACTAACACATAACATCATACAGGCTAGCACATAAAACACATCAGGTAATAGCAAACGTAGATAATTATCGCAAAGACAATCATCTAACAAACAACTCCTACTAGTGGGTCGACATTGTGGTCGTAGACCCACTACTACTGGAAGGTAACTCACCTCACACTGTTGAAGTCCCGCAAACGCAACCCCAACTGCTGGATGATAGGTTCCCGAACTGTCAACATCAAATTTACACCCAATTAATAATACTCCTGCATACATCCCGACAAAGATCCGGAATGATAATTGTACACGTAGAACCCACTCCGCAAGATGCATCCCTCTGTGGGTTCATTAAGGACTTTTTGGCATGCATGATGGCATATACGATCATTAATAACCCAAACACTAGCAAAAAACCAACCCGAGATCTGACTTATCCAAACTCACTCCCAATTCTAAAGCGATACGCATTCCAACATCCATCTAGTAGCATTAGAAGATGACATACCCGCAACATTTAGAGGAGTACTGATCACCTTAAGCTGACATGATCAACCCTGCTACACCTGTAGCAGCCTAAACCCTTGGAGCTACAAACTCCCTTGTGCATTTTCCCGTACGTACTGCACTGACTCCGACCCTGCTTGCCTTTCACCCGATGATCAAAAGTCATGGGTCTCTTCTAGGGACCCTCTACTATACGCACCTAGCACGAACCTCTCTTCTCAAAGTTCTCCAAATCGATCTCGCATCTGCAACTTCTTGAAAATCATATCCTTCGGGGTCGGACACCCTGCCACGCTCATTAACTCACTTGCCAATGGCTAAGCTGCAACCACTGGAACATCCTTTGTCCCCAAATTGGGTCACAAACTTCTCCCCGAAGCTTCTCAAATTATCCAAGGCTCTCACCGATTCAATTATGGATCCTGTGCTTTCAGTAGTACGGGCCTAATACTACCTTCCACACGTATCCATACTTTCCTCAACAATCCTCCCGAATCCTCCAAGTCACTTCCTTAAACTGATGCACCCAAGTCTCACTAATCCTCACTACTAACCCAATGAAACATATCTTAGGCTTTCCTAGGTTCCCAAACTCACCCAATCCTCAGCTGCTAAAAGATTCCTAGTAATGTCAACTAGCTATTGAAGGGTTTTAAGTATTGTAACACTCCTATGGTATACATGCAACCCTAGAAACCTTGGATCTATGTTTTCTCTATTATACATGCAAATTTGATTTTCCAAGGTTCTCAACCTAACTAGCATGTCACGGGGTACTTGTAATATAAAAACTTTAGTAGAATAACATACCTTTTCTTGCTTGGAGTCTTGAGAGCCTAGCACCAATAATGTGGATGCCTCAAGTGAATCACAAATCACCAAAACACCTTGGAAAACTTGAGAGAATAGTATGCACAAGAGAAATCGGCCCACTCTTGTTCACTCACACACTAGTGTCATTTCATGTGCCAAAAACCTCTTTATATAGTATGGAGGATTAGGGTTACATCCATGTAAACCCTAATATCCATGACCTTTTATTTCCATAGGATCCATGGGTTAAAACTCCATGGACTATCCATGCAAGCTTAGCCTATCCTAAATGAACTTGGCCCATTCTCTCTCTCTCTCTCTCTCTCTCTATATATATATATATATATATATATATATATATATATATATATATATATAAGAGTCCATATTTAATTAGTTCCTTTTGATCGCTAAATTAATTGTTGATCAATACTAATTAAATAATATGATTCATATTAATATATTATAACTAATAATATATTAATAAATCACAAATACGCTATTCTCAAAAGATTATACATATAAATTGTTTCGGTGAAGTGCAACCCAAATGACCATGCCGGGTCGGGTCAAGTACATACCAAATATAGTTACGGACTTAGACACATTATCCAATAGTCTCCCACTTGGATAAGTCTGATAACTATAGCTGCAAGTGTGACTTCAGGAACAGACCAACAATCGTAGCTCTTAAAACTCTGTTGAACTATGAAGTGCCATTTTAGATAAGTGATCATATAATCCTCTGTTCTAGATATCAATCAGACAAATACATTGAACAATGTCGTACTTATTGTCCAACAGTTTGTTTCCCGATTTTCGATTTGTTTGACATAGAACTAAACTGAACACATCAATTTGGTTCTGACCGGGCCTGACACATAGGTAAAAACAAAATCATTTAGGGGCCCATATATCGCTTTTAATCCTCCAAGGACTAAAAGGAACATATAAAATTTGACTTATATGCTTGTTCTACTACTTGTTGAATCATACACAAAGGCACGTTTTTATAACATCAAGTTATTGATGCGTTTTCGTACAATCGATGCATAACCAACTCATAGGCAACAACTCATATCTCTAGGTTTGAAGACATATATGATATTACTGTCTCACGATCACTCGAGATAAACTCCATGAAGTGATACAAGTGAGTGTGGGTTTAATCCAATTCTCAGAACTTATGAGCACTCATGAATGTTGTAGCAACTTTTGTCATGTCTAACACATTAGACATCTACAAGCCGAATTCATGACAGTCTTGATTCATACCTACTTCCAACATATGACTGACTGTGGAGAGTTTGAATAAAGTAATTATTCAGGAAGTCAAAACATGCAAAATTGAAACAATAGTAAACAGTTGACACAAGATAGCAACACCTTACTTATAAATAAACAACAACTTTTATTTAATCATCAAATGTCAATTACATTTTACAAGTTTTAGAAATATCTATCTAATCTGTAAAACTAATATCGTCTTTCAACCCGATGCGCCTCGCATGCTGCAAATGTTTAACCTTAGCCAGTCCCTTCGTGAGGGGATCTGTTGGGTTCTCTTCTGATGATACCCTCTTTGCCACGAGGAGTCCTTCTTCTATCTTGTGTCTTATGAAGTGATATTTTCTATCAATGTGTATGGATTTGCCATGATCTCTCGGTTCCTATGCTAAGGCAACCGTACTATTGTTGTCACAGAAAATCTCCATAGGCTCCTTTATAGCTGGTACAACTCCAAGGTATCCGATGAAGTTCCTCAGCCATATCGCCTCCTTCTCCACTTCACTCGCTGTTATGTACGCTGATTCACATGTCGAATCAACTACTATCTCCTGCTTGGAGCTTTTCCATGTAATTGCTCCTCCGTTCCTGGTAAATACCTAGCCCGACTAAGAGCGGAAATTATCCTTATCAGTATGAAAGCTAGCGTCACTATACCCTACTACTCTTAAGTCATCACTTCCACCAAGGTTAAGGACCCAATACTTATTCCCCCGTAGGTACTTGAGAATGTTCTTCACCGCAGTCCAGTGATCCTTGTCAGGGTTCCCCTGATATCTACTGACCATGCTAAAAAAAAGGCCACATAAGGGCGGGTACAAGTCATAACATACATGATCGAGCTAACAACAGAAGCATATGGTAATCGACTTATCTCAGCTATCTCATCCTCTATACTCGGACCCTAAGCCTTGCTCAATTTGGCATTATGCTAGATCGGCAAATCACATTTCTTGGAATTATGCATGTTGAACCTTTTCAACACTTTGTCCGCATAGGTTCTTTGACTAAGTCCAATTAATCTTTTACTTCTTTCTCTGAATATCCTTATCCCTAGGATATAGGTAGCATCTCCAATGTCCTTCATAGCGAAACACTTCCCAAGCCAGGACTTAACCTCTTACAAGGTTGGGATGTCATTTCCCATGAGTAGTATGTCATCCACATACAGTACCAAAAAGCTAACTATACTTCTACTAGCTCTGACATATACACATGACTCATCTTCGCTTCTCGAAAAACCAAACTCTTTGACTTTCTCATCAAAACAAAGATTCCAGTTGCGAGATGCTTGTTTCAATCCATAAATGGATTTCTCAAGCTTGCACACTATATTAGGGTACTTTGTACTGACAAAAACCTCTGGCTGACTCATGTAAACATCCTCAGCCAACTTTCCATTAAGGAAAGAGGTTTTGACATCTATTTTCCATATTTCATAATCATGAAATGTAGAAATGGCTAGCATAATCCTAATATATTTAATCTTTGCTTTGGGTGAGAAGGTTTCTTCATGGTCAACTCCCTGAGTTTGAGTGAACCCTTTGCAACCAATCGCGCCTTATAAGTGTGCACTTTTCCATCCATATCAGTCTTCTTTTTGAAGATCCATTTGCACCCGACCATCTTACGACCTAGTACATTGTCAACCAAGTTCCAAACTTGATTGTCATACATGCACTGAATCTCGTTGTCCATAACCTCTTTCCATTTAGCAGACTCAGAGCCTGCCATGGTTTCCCTATAGCTGTTAGGTTCATCCAAATTTACCAGTGTACTATCACTGATAAATGTATCACATGCCGTAGTAATATGGAAACCATAGTAGTGCTCAGGTGCATTCCTAAATCTAGTGGAACGCCTCAGAGGTACATACTCGTCAGTTGGTTCAACAGGAGTTTCCTCCTCAGGTTGATTGCTAGGGTTTGAGGTTCCTTCGCCACTTGACTCTTGAAGCTCTTCAAGGTCAATTTGACTCCCACTGTTTCCTTGGCTTATAAATTCTCTATCTCGAAAGACCCCTCTCCTTACCACAAAGACCACATTCTCAATGGGTTTGTAGAAGAGGTAACCAAAGGATTTTTGTGGGTAGCCGATGAAAATACACCGCTCACTACGAGGTTGGATCTTGTCCTGAGTCTCATGTCTCACAAAAGACTCGCAACCCCAAACCTTGATGTAGTCTAAGGTAGTGTTTGTTTTTTGTCTGCAGATCTGCGAGACCTCTTTTGTCTGCACCGCGCAGACCACGCGCAGACATTAGTTTTTGCAGACTGTTTGTTTTTTTGAAGACTGCAGACCTAAAAATGTCTGCGTGCCCTCTTCTTGGTGCAGATGTGGACCAGAGTCTTCTAGCATCTTCAGACATCTTCTAGCCTAAAAAAACATATATATCTTTATTTTTTTAAGTTATATTTTTTCCAACTTTATTAATGATAAAAAATTTGAAAAAAAAAATTACAAAACTTAAAAAAAAAAAACACTTGATGATACAAACATGATATTTTTAACAAATTTATTATAATAATAGTCGTTGAAGTTGTTTATATAAATATGAAAAAAAAAGCATAATATATTCTTATATTTTTTTGCCAAAATTTTGTAAAACATTATTTAATACAGTATCATCAATTTCTCGAGAAAATATTTATCGTACGTTTTTAATAGATTTTAATTGAAAAAATCGAAGTTTATTTACATCCATTTATGTATCAAATTCTTTGATCACTAATTATAATGTTTAGTTATAACTTTGCAATCAAAGTTGTTGATTTTTTATCAAATATGTATGTGCATTAATACCATTTTTATTGTTATTTTTATGTAATAATACATAAAAGTTGATCTAGATTTGTTATATATTTATAACAAAGTCGTAAAAATATATAAAAAATTGCTTTGAAGTTTTAAAAAATCAGTTTATTTAGATTTCAGTTTATTTTAATAGCCCGCAGATGTTAAAAAAACAAACACTATTCTTTTTTCAGACTACAGACGTTTGGTCCACCTCTTCTATTGCAGAGGTCTACAGATGTGGTCTGCAGACTGCAGACATTTTGTCTCAGAAAAAACAAACAACACCTAAATTGGGAACTTTCCCAGTCCACATCTCGTGAGGTATTTTGGCAACCTTCTTGGTAGGAACTAGATTAAGGATATGGGCGGCAGTCTCTAAGGCATACCCCCAAAATGAGATTGGTAATGAAGCTCGACTCATCATGAAACGAACGATGTCCAACAAGGTTCGATTACGACTCTCAGCCACACCATTCAGTTGTGGTGTCCTAGGAGGTGTCAATTGTGAAACAATTCCACATTCCCTAAGATAGTCAAGGAACTCTTTACTAAGATACTCTCTTCCTAGATCGAATCAGAGCATATTAATGTTCCTGCCCAGTTGATCCTCCACTGCCTGTTTAAACTCTTTGAACTTTTCAAATGTTTCTGACTTATGCTTGATAGACATAACCATATCTATTGTAATCATCAGTAAAAGTCACATAGAAGCGGTTAGCATCCCTAGTGGCGGTTCTAAAGGGTCCATACACATTTGTGTGTATGAGGTCCAACAAACCTTCACCCCTAGCATACGTACCAGTGAAGGATTACTTTGTCATTTTTCCAAGCAAACAAGACTCGCAACTATCATCCGACTTTAAGTCAAATGACTCCAAGACTCCAACCTTTTGGAGTTTTTAAAACTAGAATTATAAAACATATAAAAGACCCTTTTACAAACCTCAAATCTATGCAATCCTTTTCGAAGAGCATACATACATCTCTTATATGCAGTAGTGGGATAAAGGATAGCTAACTGCTTAGTGTTATCTTTTGAAGGTCGGGGTGTCTTCATGATTTATATAACCAAGTTATAGGCCGATTACACATGTTTTTCAAATTGGACGATTTTATCGGAAATCTTCTGTGATAAAGGATACCTAAGCAAAAGATTTTCGAAGCGTAGATGTGATCAAACATGTCTAATTAAATTTGTTATTAGTGATCTCATACATATAGGAATCATATAGTAAGATATAATTGATAATCGATATCTACCGAGTTGAATTCTAAATGGATGGGATAAATGATACCTTACCATTTATTTGTTTTGAAACTTGGATCCTAGACTTTGATAATTAATGTTTTTGGAAACTAAAAGGGTATTAATTATTAACGAGTTTAAATATTGAAAATACTAAATGAATTGTGTTAAAATTTTGTAGTTAAATAATCCATTCTCGTTACCATGAATTGTCATTTTTTTTAATGAATTAATGAAACAATAACACTAAATACAACTTCAATGAATGGGTTCATGTCTTAAGAGACAATCTTGTAAGAGATATGAAACTGTATACACTTATAGGTCCTAGTCCTAAACTATTTGCTTTGAGCAATAAGGCTAAACATGATACCTAGTAAAGGCATCAATGTGATGCTAAAGATGTTTCTAACATCAAACTAGGAATAATTCAAGGCCCAAAAGAGTCACCTTGTGTGATCTAGGAGACCCATGTTTTATAAACTGGACACTTTTAAGCCCAAGAAATCGAATAAGGTCCATATAGATGGATTTAGTTTCTTTTATTGAGAAACTGGACACTGGAAGAGGAATTGCTCCTCTTATTTGGAAAGAAAGTATAGAAGAGACTACTACTTCAGGTATCTACTAGTTAGAACTCATACTTTTCATATAACACTTACGTACTTGGTACTTAAATGCTAATATATTATTTGTAAATGACTTGCAGATATTTACAGAAGAGTAACCAGATGAGCACAATCAAGTTTGAACTACACTCTCGGAGTCTAGTTTATTATGCTTGGAACATAATGTACTTGTAATATAAAACAGTGTTTGTTTTGGAACAATGTATGTTTTAATTTATCTTGCCAAAATATGTGTCTCAGTTTAATTTATGAATGATTGATTATTTACTTAAATCGTATTTCATAACGACCACCATCATATTCGGAAATGATTAAAATTCTTTTATGATACTAGATCTCCTAATTAGAATTATAAAGTAAATATAAATTTTTTATAAATAACAAGTTCTATATGCAAAATACTTTTGACTTAAACTTTTTCAAAATCAAACTCATATTTTAGATTGTTATCTTTATTATATAAATGACATTCACATATTCCAACTTCAAGAAAGGGATCTTTGAAGGCAAATAGATTTCAAGAAAGGTCATTTTTCACATATTCCAACTTCAAGAAAGGCATCTTTAAAGGCAACTTTTAAAAAAACTTGTTATAAGAGGATTTTCTCATAATCATGTCATTGACTATGGTCCTTATCATACTCATGAAGAGTAAGTTCTTCTAAAGTACCCATAGAATGTTTTTCTAAAGTAATTATGAATTATAATTGGATTATGACTTCACCGTGGGATGAAGAGTAAGTTTTGTTGGAATGATGTAACACCCCAACTCCTAGATATAAGTTTTAAAGTTTTTATATTCATTATTATAGACCTACTCGACGAATTAACTGCCCTAACTCGTCGAGTAGAGACTGATCAGGTCGCGTGGTTTACGGAACCTATTTGACGAGTTAGAGGACCCAACTCGACAAGTAGAGGCTGTGCATTAAAACTCTAATTTTTAGGGTTTGCATCCTATTTAAAGGACCTTAAGTCTTTCCTTCCAGCCTCCTTACCACCCTTTCACGTCCAGAAGAAAACCCTAATCAATCTAACCCTATTTTGAGTGTGGCTGAGGTTAAAAGTGTGTGTTTAGTGCCATTCTTGAAGAGGCTTGAATAATTAGAGGCTTAGAACGAGGAGAAGCTTGTAGATCCAATATCTACACCATGTTGGCATCCAATTGAAGGTAAAATGTCTTTACCTTGGCTTTCTATTTCCCAAATCTCTTAATTTAAGAGTTTAGGGCCATTTCTAGCCTATCCTTGAAACATTTCTGGTTTTGAGCATTATTCAAAGTTGTAACTTTAGATATGGACACTTTTAGGCCCTCATCGACATAAAACCTCAAGCTTTATGAAGCTTAGGCGCTTCTCCATTCCTTAAACCTCTTCTAAGGCTACTTTTGAGTGTTTTAGCTTCGTGGAGCCTTGCATACACGTAAAGTTAGCAACTTTTCGTGGTTTGGAGCCTTGGTTTCACTTTAAAGCGTCTGAATGAGAAAAGGCCTGAAGGGACTTGACGAGTCGGATGAGGGTTTCCCGGTTTCTAGATTATGCATGGACTCGACGAGTTAGTAAGATGACTCGACGAGTTGGTTAGGGTTTTTCCCGCTATTATGGATGTTGCATGGACTCGACGAGTTACTTGGTAACTCAGCGAGTTGACTGGGGCTTTCACGACTTTCTGAGTTCTGAAGGAACTCGACGTGTCTGTAAGCTACACTCGACGAGTTAGGTCAACATGGACTGTTGACCTTAATCGTTGACTTTGACTTTGACCAAGGGTTGACCAATTTGACTTCTGAGGGTACTTTGGTAATTTGGGTGTTTATGAAAGTGGATCATTAGATGTTGTAGGTGTTGCTGTTTGGAGCCGTGTTTCGGGAGTTTGATATTTCAGTTTCAATCAACATTGTGAGGTGAGTTGTCCTCACTATACTAACAAAGTCGAAGGCACCAATATCGGCCCTTCTCTTTGGATTGTTATCCTGGTTATTGTATGATGATATGCTTAGTGTTCTTTTAGGTCAGTATCATGCTATATAGGATGATGCTATGTTCAGTGACCTGTTAGGTTGGTATCTTGGTTTATAGGATGATATTATGATTAGTGATATGTTAGATCGGTTTGACTGTTTGTATATGCTAGTGTAACGCCTTTGTTTATAGGCTAGGCATTAATATCGATGTAATAGTCTAGGTTAACCTTTGTAACTCATTTTGAAAATAATAAGAATGTATTATTTGAGTATTATGTATTTTATAATTAATTGAATTAAAAATAAATGAATTAAGAATAAAAATAAGCGTAATAATAAAATGTTAGATAAACCCGATATCTATGAATAAACTTGTAGTGGTAGTGACGAGGTTTCCGAATATATAAAGAATACTGAAATTTGAGTTATAATGAAGGAGTTATGATCTGTCAAAGTTTCGCGACAGAACCGGTATGACACTACGCGACGTAAATAGTGAATTTACGATATAGCGATATTTAGCCTTAGTGATTTAAACGAAAGTCTTAGAATGCGTTAAACCAAGAGCGTCCATAAAAAGAACGTCTAAATCTGACTTCATATGAGGAAGTTATGATTTCTCGCAGTTTCGCCTTAGCGGTATGCAACCCAAATCTCGAAATTGAGGTCGAGTGATATTTGGCCAAAACAATCTAAACAAGAATCGAAGATATCGTCGATAGTAATGCAACGGTAAAAAGATAGACGAAAACAGACGTTAGATGAAGAAGTTATGAATTTCTAATGGAATTTTCGTGTACCGGCATACTAAAAATAATATAAAAAAAAGTTAAATTCAAAATTAGCCGACAGAGTCTAAACGAGAGTTGTAGAGCATAATCTCACCTACGCGTAGATATAAAGAACGTAGAAGACGAAGCTCGTATGCAAAATATATGAATTTCTGAAGTTCGGGGCACGAACTTCCACCTATGTCAAAGCTCACGACGTGAGCAAAAGTGGCTCATGACGTGAGCAGGTGATGGACGTCTTCCAGGGCAAGTGGCCATGACGAATGCAGTGACATATTCGAGCTCATAATGTGAGCATAAGTGGCTCACGGCGTGAGCATGGTTTTTCAGCCCCTATAAATAGAAGTCGTGTCCAGCCGAATTGGTTGCTCAAGTTCTCTCCTCTTGCTCCTTATTACCTCGATTTACGTGTAAGTTATACCCCAGAAGCCCTAGTATCATCCCGAATCCCGAAGCAAGTCCCGAGCAGAAAAGAGTTTCCGATCCGAAGCTTTGCCCGCGAGAAGCTCAGTGTGTGAAGATATCCCAAATTCGTCGAAGAGTTACTGCTTTTAGAGCCGTAGTGTTGTCCGATAATCATCTGATCAGGTGAGTGCATAGTCCCTTTCATATACACGATTTTAATACAAGTATTGATGGATGTATTAGATATATGATATGAGTAAGTGTTTAGTTGCTTTCTGATAATACACATATATGAATTATACTCTATGAAATACGTGCTATGTGATTATATACTATTTATTATGTGGTATGAGTATTGAATGAACATGTTATACATGTTTTAAGTTGTATATAAACAAGTATATTTTATCTACAAATATGTTGGGTAGAACATAGGTAGATAGTGATGTGTGATGAAATAAAAATGATGAGAGGCTTCGATATGATTGTGATCTAGTTGTCCAGCAGAATATGGATGACGACCACAAACTTTTCTAGACAGTTCAGTGGAACGTTGGCAGGCTCATAACCTGTAGGTGTAGTGAACTTGGGTGTTCATTTGCTGCATTCTATCCCCTTCATGGTTGCCTTAGGACATTCATTGCTGAGGAAACCCCTTTGCAGTAGTGTCCGTCCCGATGAAAATCCTAGATTAGGTCCCTTGTAATAGTTGTTGTCATAGGGACGTAAAGTGAGGATAACGGGAATGGGTAACCGGGTTATTGTTGGTTAGTGAAATTAAATATAACTATTTATTGTGTGTTGAAAACCCTATATGCTCACCAGGATCCGAAGCCTGACCTACTCAATTTCATTTGTATTATAGGTAGTGGCACTAGGGCATAAGATGGATGAATCATCAAGTTATTTTGTTTATAGGTCTGTAGTTGTATATAACTGTTGTAAGGCTTATAATGTGTCGTTTATGCTTTTAGTTTGTATCGGAACATGACATCCCGAGTTTTGGTATATAATGAAAAATACATTTCTTTATGAAAAGCTTTGGTAAATATTATACTATCATATTTTGTTTGTGAACAAATTCCGCAACTCTTTTAATCAAAGGATTACTCTGAAATTATTTTAAAAGCATAAATTAAACCGGTCTTTTCTGGCCGTGATTTTGGGGATATCACAGCTTGCATTGTTATCTATGTGTTGATTGTGTTTGGGGGTGGGTTGAGGCGGACCTTCTTTGTGCTGTATTCCAACATACCCAGGGTGGCCCGGATAGACTGTAGGCCCGGTAAGGCATATCAGTCAGGTCGAAGGCCCGGAGAACGGTCCAGACAGTCTGAAGGCCTGTGTGGGCGGACCAGACACGTTGAAGGTTATGTGAGTGGGCCAGATAGACTATAGGCCCGATGAGGGCAATCCAATCATAATGTAGAATCTATATGTATGTTGTTTGTTATTATATGGTTATGGTTTGTATGGCATTCATATTTTGGGGGAACTCACTAAGCTTCAGGCTTATAGTTTTGGATTTTATTTCATGTACTTCGAATGATCTCGGGAAGGTGAAGGCGTGATCATGCACACCTCCTCACATTTTTATGATTTGATTTCTGGGATACTCTGATATGAAACTATTTTGAAAAGATTTTGTAATAAATAATGGTTTTTGAAGGTCTGAAAAAGTTTTAAATTGGCTAGAATTTTATGGATGTTACAAATGAGGTCCAACCAAAACAAAATGACACAATATACTACAATATAAGAATGCACTGCTTTATAAGTTGAAATCTAATATGATTGGATGAATGAGTGTGACAACCGTCAAATTTCGGTTAAGTCAAAGTCAACTAAAGTCATCAAGTCAAACCATTTGACTCAAATTGCCCATGAGTACTAAAATTCACATTATGAAACTTCTACATAACTCTCTATGCTAATGAGAAATCATAAAGCAAAAAGTGCGAACATCTAGATCTCCTTAACCTAAAACTGTGCTACGTGGCGAGCCAAACCGATAAAACAATGTTGCATACTCATCGGGAGTGTGTAAGATCCTAAAACAAGGCTTAACAGGGTTTACAAACCTTGCCTTGCGAAGCTAGACACTCACAAATGCCACACTCGAAACCTCTCTCAATCGTTATCACTCTACCTCTCTCTATTTGAAATCTCTCTAAGTATGTGAAACCTCTCCCAAAAATCTTTTTGTATGAGAAATCTCTATAAGTATGTTAAATCTCTCCCAAGTCTCTCTAAGTATGTGAAATCTCTCCCAAATCTCTCCAAGTATGTGAAATCTCTCTCGAATATCTCTCTGTATGAGAAATCTCTCCAAATATGTGAAACCTCTCTCAAATATCTCTTTGTATGAGAAATCTCTCCAAGAATGTCAAATCTCTCCCAAATCTCTCCAAGTATGTGAAATCTCTCCCAAATCTCTCTCAAAAGCTTCCCGTAACTTTTTAGAATCATTCGGGTCATTCCGACCCTTAACCGGGTCAAAAACGGCTTAAAACGGGATAAAAACGAGAAAAATGGACCTTAGGAACCGAAACCCTCTTATAAGAGGCGAAGTTCCTTAGGACCCGAAGGTCCTCTTAGGGACCGAAAGTAAGAGGACCGAACCCGAGCAGGAGGAACCGAACCCAAGAGCAGGAGGAACCGAACCGAAAGTACTGTTCACCCGAACCGAAGGTACTGTTCACCCGAACCGAAAGTACTGTTCACTACTGTTCACTACAGTTCGCTCGGTTCTGACATTCTCGCCTTTTATCGCCGAACCGAGCCTCGGTCTCTGATCTCTATTCTCTCGCTCGGTCTCTGATCTCCGCTCCTCGCCTCTCTGTTCTCTCCTTCCCCCTCTCGGCTCCTTCCTTCCTTCTTCTTCCCTCTCGGTTCTGCCTCCCTCTCTCTCTCGGTTCAACACCAGGAGGCCGAGCCTCGGCCAGAATTCACATTTTTGTCACTTTTAGCCAATTTTTGATATTTTTAACATTTTAAGCCCGTTTTTCGTGATTTTAAAGCGGGATTTTCTCCAGAAATTATATTTTAACATAATAAACTCTAAATATTCATAATTTAAACATATTTTGATGAAAATCATTATTTAAATAATAAAAATCTAATGGGTGAATTATTAAAGGTGGAGTGTTGACTTTGCCTTATCCAAAGTCACAAGCAACCACCCCACACCCACTCTTTGACTAACCACACCTCTCCACCTTACCTAGGTCACATCAAAGTCCTTTCCACCCAATTTACCCTCATTCCCACGTTTTTATAGCTGGAACAAACATCCTCTCTCCTCATTTCTCTCATTTGCCCTCATTTCACTAAGAATCAAACACCACTTTTCTCTCAAACTTTTCCCACTCCAATTTCGAGATTCAAGGCTGATTTTCAAGTGTTCTTCCACTCTTAGTAAGTATAATTCATCCTCCTTATGATTATTTCACTTCATTCTACTCAAATCATGAATATCTTACGCAAATTCCATCATATTAACGTTAGAGCTTCGAATCTTCAAGTGATTCTTCAAGTGTTCTTGGGTTGAACACTTCTCTTCTTCAACACTTATCTACTGAAATCACTCAAGGTGAGTTCATAACCCTACATTTTCATGTTTTCTCAAGTTTTTAGGGGGGGAATACAAGTTAAAACACTAAGAACATAACTAAATTTTTCTAACAGCCTTCATCAGAAAAGTTCAACTCCATTCACGGACTGTTTTGGGCATCTTAAACATTTTTGTTTTCAAAACTGTACAAGGTGAAAATAGTTCAAGTTTGTAGCTTTAAAATGACTACTTGCACATCTCCATACGATTTTTCTACAATTTATGGTGATTTTTACAAAACTGCCTATCATTTCAAACAACAATTCGGACCAGTCTGTGATTATGGACTTTTTCACCCAAGTTAGAGGTCATTAAAAATTGTGATAAAAATTATGAGCAAACTAGACACATTTTGTGAACTCTCAGAATTTACGGATCTAGTTTTCGACTTCGTATGATTTTTCTATGATTTTTCCAAAACATGGCAGAATTGCTAAATTTTGCCAACAGCTTGTAAATATCATAACACTTTGTATTATGTTGAGCAAAGTGTATAATCATAAATTCTAATATTTGAATGTGTTTCTTTGCTAGTTTATCATTATGAACTGAAACTAAGACATTCATATTAAATGTTATTCATTCATTTTGGAACACGTATTATTTAACTATAAAAAGTATAGTTTGAATATATTTATAACACTAATACATTTCCATAAAAGGGTTCATACTTATTATATACATTTTAGATAAACTATAATAGGTATAGTTTATGATACATCACTCTACGCACTCGTACAAGAAGGGTACATTCATACAAGAAAGATTTATATTCACACACATTTCACGTAAACTTGTTACCCTATATTGTGAGACTCTCTCTCTCTCTCTCTCTCTCCCCGTACGTCCGAGTGCGGGATATAATTCCTGGTAGTTATAATCAGAATCTCCTTGAGGGAGAACGTGATACTTGTATATAGATCTATATTGGGATTGACACCCCACACCTTGCTGCTAGCTACAATTGGACCTGCAGGTCTACGGGTGACAAATGTCATTTCATTTTTCGCGACACTGAGAACGTCGTGGCAGGTTCACATAGTCATAGTATGATTATAACGACTCACATAGGGATATAATAATCCATAAGTTTACGGGATTTTATTTTTAAAACCTAGATGAGTTTATGACGATTTAAAACCACCTTTTCATCTCTATGAGTACAGATATTACTGTACACTTTTGGTTTTGGTAGTTACGACTACACATCGTTTGAAACCACATTTATACTTTTAAGTATGGTCAATACTTGTTATTACTCGGTCCTCTAATTTAGGACTACATATATATAATGTATTAACAAACTATTTTTCATCTAAAATTGTTAGACTTCAACTATAGTCGCTGAGCGTATATGTTCGAGTCATATAAGAATTTAGTCTTGATTGGCCTAGAATTGGTGGTGCCCACCTCATCTCCTGTTCCTCGTTGGGTTGTGGACCTAGGGCAGACCCACTATATTCAACGTTTTATCTAATTTAAACCTTATATAACTTTTATACGCTGGACGATTATAGAGGAACTCTACGGGTTACTTTAGGGTTCATTAATGCATCATGTAAGAATATTTCTATTCACACTTAACTAAGAAAATATTGGATTTTCTGGAAATCAAACTATTTTCATCTAAAATTGTTAGACTTCAACTATAGTCGCTGAGCGTATATGTTCGAGTCATATAAGAATTTAGTCTTGATTGGCCTAGAATTGGTGGTGCCCGCCTCATCTCCTGTTCCTCGTTGGGTTGTGGACCTAGGGCAGACCCACTATATTCAACGTATTATCTAATTTAAATCTTATATAACCTATATACACTGGACGATTATAGAGGAACTCTACGGGTCATTCTAGGGTTCATTAATGCATCATATAGGAATATTTCTATTCATACTTAACTAAGAAAATATTGGATTTTCTGGAAATCAAACTATATCGATTTTACAAGGAAAAGCGGTTTCTACTTCAACCAAAACTCTTATGAACTCACCAACCTTTGTGATGATACTTTTTAAAACTACTTGTATTCTCAGGAAATCAGTGAAACAGGAAAACTTCATCGCTTTGAGGATGGGACGTTAAATCGTCAACAATTTATTTTGTCATCATAATGTAATTGCTTTTGAAACATGTAAACATATACTTTGGTGTAACTTTTGCAATTATATATATGGTGGTTGTTTTTACTTTGAGCACTATTATACACGTTGTTGTGATACTGTACATGAAGTCCTCCACCCCCAGACGTTTCCGCCATCCTAGGTTTGGGGGTGTGACAATGAGTTCATTGAAAACTTTATTTATGCCATTGAAGAATCACATGGAAATCTTTATGACTTATATAATATACTTAAGTAAGCTAAGAAACTCTACGTCACGAAAGAACACCAATCATATACTCCAAGATATTTAACTATACCTAAAGTAAAGTCAAATATGAAGATGATAGTATTCGGAGAATTCACACAAATTAATTTTAGTCGAACCCTTTAATTAAGTCTTTCTTCTAAAGCTAAGTATGAATTGTCACACTTCAACTATAAGACTTTATTATTATAGAAATGGGATTTTTATTTGGATTTAGTATTTAGATATTGGAACATTATGACAACAACTATTATATAATGTTTTGATATATTGGGATATGATCATAACATCAATACTTGTTATGTTCTATATTAACATGTTTGATCCATGAATAATCTTATTATTCTAAAAGTTCATAGTTGGTTATAATTGTGGGAACAATTATGAAGTAAGAGTAATATGAATTGGATTGATCGATTTTCACTAGATGAAGGTAGGCAATGAGTTGTAACCAAGTTTCATAGGTACTTGTTAGAGAACTAGTATTGAACTGACCTACATCAAGATCATCTCATGGATCGCTATCATGAATGACAAATGATTAAAAGGTACTATCTTTGTATCCTTAACACTTGAGATACATAGTGGGACTTAAGTGTATGGAGTATTGTGCTTAGATATAATCACACACTGGTCCTTAATCGGGCAGTTATAAAAGCTATTTTCACGTATGATATGAACTATGCAATAGGGTTATGTAGCCAAGATGGGATTTGTTCCTCATATGTGTTGAGAGTTAGACATATCAGGTGTCTTACCAAACTTTGAATACCATATGAGATTGATTGTGATCCGTATCTCATGTTTAACATGATGTCTGTGACAAAGGGATAACTGATAAACTTACCTTATACACCAATTGTAGCTTGGAGCTTTATCGAAATTAGACGTTGATAAAATGGCACAAACTCATATGTTGATGGTGGCAGTTAAATGTTGCTAGACGTTCACCACTTTCTATATCATTATAATATGAATCTTGCGCAAGTGGGAGAATGAAAGATATAATATGCTAAAGAATCATATTAAAGTGATATTGCTAATTAACATGTGATACTAAAGGGTCACACTAACAACAACTTGATATAATTGATTATGTATTAGAAATTAATTTTAATAAATATTCAATAAACTCTTATAATTAAATTGGAAATTATTTATTTCTAGGAAATAATAATTTTCATTAGCAAGTAACATTATATATAATTCATGTGGTATAAATTAATAAGTCATGCACAATAATTTGGACTAGAAAAATTATTTTTGTCTTTTACCAAAAAGTTAAAGTTTATATTTTATAAACTTGGTTTATAAAATATAAAGATTTTGTCTTCTTTATTTTATTATTTTATAAAGTAAGAGTAAAAAAAGTAAGAGTATGGCTTTTAATATAGTTTAATGTAAAGTAATGAGAGGCATGGTACTTTCAATTATTTATTCAAAAGAAAAGCATGGTCTTATACTTATTTAATATAAAGTAATGAGAGGCATGGGACTTTCAACTGTTTACTTAAAAGAAGAGCATAGTCTGATACTTATTTAATGTAAAGTAATGAGAAGCATGGAGAACAAATCTAGCTAGTAGAAGCATGGGTGCTTAATGGTTAAAGACCCATGTATATTATGCATGCTATATATATGAAAGTGAAGATTTCATTCTTTGGCTTGAACATACACAAAAGCATAACATGCTAGGCATGTTACTCTCTCTTATTTTCTTCTTAAGTCATGAATATTAATTGCATTTATACTCTCTTGAATTTCATACTTTGTTTATGAACTTCAAGCTTAAGAATTAAGAGCTTTAGAATAGCATCTACTTTAAGTTGGCATCTTGTTGGTGTCTCTAAAGTTCATCATTCTTCATCAACTAGAGGATCCAAAGAACTACAAAGGTTGTTATTTGTTCTTCTTCTTTGGTTGTGTTTGTTTTCTTTCCAAACTTTGCAAGATGATTCTTGGTGGGTTTAACTTGTTTATGTTATTAAAAAAATGATAAAGTCTTCCATTGCTAAATATTATGTTTCTGAAACTAGTTTTTGAATAAAATCCCAACAGGGTGGCCTACCGGTTGGATTTGCCGAGTGAGCTCAGCCAAATCCACAACACTTTCCATGTTTTGCAGTAGCGGAAGTGTGTGTTGGACGACAAGGAAGTGGTCCCTTTGGATGATATTCACGTCGATAAATGTCTGAATTACATTGAGTGGACCTAGGAGCTGGAGGCAGATATGCGGGAGCATTGTCTTGAGTTATTCGCAGCATCTGACTTCGAGGACGGAGTCTAGTTCAAGTGGGGGAGAAGTGTATCATCTCGGCGATGAGGTATTTCTAAATTTAACCCTAGTATAAGGAAATATCACATTTTGACCCTTGGAATGAGAGTTATTTGAAAATTAGCCCATATTGGTATTTTTGTAAATTTAGGGCAAGGCTTAGTACGATGGGCGTATGTTATGTGCGTTGGGTGTACATGCACGGACATTAGTATGCTAGGCGTACACTGCGTATGTTGGTCGTACGTGAGGGATCCCCAAACCCTAATTTTTAGGGTTTAGTCCATATGTAATCATCATTAACTCCTCATTTCTCATTTCCTCTTCAGCCTCCACTTGCCATTTCATCCACCTTGAGAGTGTTCTTGAGCTTTTGTGGGTACTTTTGGTGATTAAGAAGGAAGGAGAAGAAGAGCAGGCCACCTTGGAAGACTGAAACACCTTATATACATAATCTTATCACAATTTGGCATCATTTTAAGGTCAAAAACCTTTGACCTTGATGAATATTGCTCTTAGTTCTTGTTATGGTTAAGTTTCATGCATTTTTGGTCCCTTTTGCTTGGTTTTCTTGAGTATGGTCTACTCTAGACTTCATGAGCTGTCATTTCAGAGGTTTTGGGGTAGCCTAAATCAAAAAAATGGGTTCTTGGTCGTTAATATGCTTTCATGCATGAGCTAGGAAGTCTTAATGGGTTAAGGAGTTAGGGTTTTTGGTATTGGATACTTTATAGCCATTCAAAGTCATAAAGTTGGAAACTTTATGACTTAGAACATCATTTTGGGCTTGGATCTGAGTTTTAGACAGAAAGGTTTAGTAGATTAAACTCTTATTGGAGTTTTGAGTTTGGGCAACATATGTTGGGCGTACGCAGCGTGTACGCGGTCAACGCGCCGCTTTCGGTCAACATCAGAGTATGATGGGCGTACTCTCTTGGTACGTAGGGCGTACTTCGCTAGGAAGGAATATTGACTTTTGGACCTTGACCGTTGACTTTGACTTTGATCAGGGTTGACAAAGTGTGAGGTTATTTTGGGTATTTTAAGCTATATTTAAGATTTGGTCTCTATCTGTTGAATAGGTGACCTGTAGAGCCGGTATTCGGAGCAATGTATTGTCCAACTATTCGTCAGACTACAAGGTGAGTTTCTTCTCACTATACTGTGGGTCAAAGGCACCAATACCGACACACTGGATTATTTATCCTGGTTAGGATAGTATTATGCTAGTTTGTGGTTGATTAGTATATTTGCATGATTGTCTGTATTTGTTGGTCATGTGTTTATGTTTATCTGTTACATATGTAGACATATTGTGTTAGGTTAAGGTTGTACTGGTTTGTGCGGTAGCCAACAAACTCAGGAGCATTCCAGATATCAGTTAAGGGCCTGATTGGCATGCCAAACTCATATGGAGGGCTCTGGAGCATTCCAGATATGAGCTGAGGGCCCGATTGAAATGCCAGGCTCATACTAAGGGCTCGGGAGTAGTCCAGTCTTTCTAGTTTTGGACCCGATATATGTTGTTATATGTGTGTGCTGGTACTTTGGGAGAACTCACTAATCTTTGGCTTACAATTTTTAGTTTATTGTTTCAGCTACTTCAGAAGATCATGAGAAGGCCAAGGCGTGATCGTACACAACCTCCTGTTTTATGTCACTGGGTCTTGGGAAAACTCTGAGTTGAAATAATCCTTTTGAAACATTGACTATTTTTGTAAACAATGTTGATTAATGTTTGGTTTTGAAAATTTTATATTTATTGTGATTTTCGGAATGTTACAGTTAAAAGGCATATTCGTAATTTCTCAAATAGAGTGAAATAAAAAGTTTTTGATAAGTTACTTATATAGACAATGTGTTATTAGGTTAAAAGGCATATTCGTAATTTCTCAAATAAAGTGAAATATAAAGTTTTTTATAAGTTAGGGTGTATACCTTATAAAAACGATTTATTATGGGAATGAAATCGTTATTATTTATTTTTGAAAAAATTTCTATAAAACATTAGTTTTAGCTAATACCAATATCGAACTAACTGTAAGTTAAAAAGATTTTTAAATAAGCCTAGCCAAATGCCCTTAGTTCTAAAATAAAATACAAAATTATTTGTTATTTCATTAGATAACTAAAAATAGAGGGTATAAATTGCTATCAATTCGCATATAGGTTTTAGAATAAATTCACATCTAGGTTTTTATGTATGAATTCGTATTTTGTTTCAGGATATACTCACTTAATATACAATAAAGTTGTATAGAATATGAAGAATGAGAGTGTATTCTATTAGAATACACTCTCATTCTGCTAAAATACAATGTCATTCTTCTAAATACGAACTCATTCTGAAAGAATTTATTGCTGACATTAATGATGAATTTAATTAGTTTCCATAAAAAAGAAATTATAATTATAAATATCATTTAATATACATATAATTCTGGATATTATTTACTAAATTCTTATTGATACATTGTAGGACACAATAGATGTGAGAAACATTTGAACTTATCCCCCTCTCTCTCTCTCTCTCTCTATATATATATATATATATATATATATATATATATATATATATAGAGAGAGAGAGAGAGAGAGAGAGAGAGAAAGAGAGAGAGAGAGAGAGAGGTAAATATTATATATATAAAATAAAACTATTTCTTTGATATATATATATATATATATATATATATATATTAGTATTTATAAGGTGTTGGTAAGAATTTATATATATATATATATATATATATATATATATTAGTATTTATAAGGTGTTGGTAAAAAAATTCTTACAACAAAAAGTAAAATTGTTTCTCTCTTTATTTCTCTCTCTTTATTTATATATATATATATATATATATATATATATATATATATATATATATATATATATATATATATATATATATATATATATATATATCAACCATAATTCATGTTGTTATATAATATAATATTGTAGCTAAATAAAATTATTTATTTTGAAGTCTAATAATATATTTATGTAATCGTAACTTGCTAAAAGTCTCCGTTTCAAAAAAAAAAATAACTTGCTAAAAGTCAACGTAAATTTGCAAAATCAATATTTCTTATAAAATTAGAGCAATTCCAATGGTTAATGTAGATCTTTTAATTTTCAGAACCAATTAAAATTTTACTTTACTCTTTTAAAATTATATTATCATTGATGTGGAAATTCTCAGCAAATTTGAAATTAGAGCATCTCCAATTGTCCTGAACTCTATTGCATGCTTTCTCTTAATCACTCAGCATCATAATCAAATTCCAATAGCTTAAGTCTTGATACATGTGATGCATATAAACTGAGTGGGTTAGGATGAGAAACCTAAGTATCAAACTTAATTGAAGTGAACATCCTTTATAAGTCTTACTTCCCTAATAGGCAAGACTACTGGGCTTATGAACTTTTCTCGAAATACCAACTCTATTTTAGGAAATCTTATCCTAATATTAACATAGGGATTTCAATCCCATAATATTTTATGATAATATTCCTTAATTATCAGACCTATAAAACCAACGGTTACCAAATAATATAGATAAGGTTTAAATAGCTATATAACCATCTACCCACCTAATTGATCCTTACAGATCCAAGTCCACGATTATCAGGAAGTTATATCTCACTCGATGAACCATTCAAAGGGTTTGACTACACAGCTAGGGTGTAACAATTGGTTAAAAAAGTGGTCAGAGTTCGGTCGTCAAACCACCGCGAACCGCTATGTATTAAGGACTAATCATTGTGTTATTTTATGTTTATAATTTATATCAAAGATATTATATTCATAATTACTTTCAGAACGTCTCAAACTGTTCAAACCATTTATTGTTGATGATCAAATTAAAAATCACCAAAAATTAAATTTATTTGTGACGTTAAAAATAAAATTTTTCATTAAGTCTATATGATATTTACGGATAAGAAATTTGAATAGATTACGTTCTCCTGATTTCGTGGATATAAATAACATTTAAAATGGAGATCGTAGAGAAAGTTATGCCCATTTTAATTTATGAATTCAATATTTATCTGATTTTCCTGAAATGAACCGTGCACTGTTTTGTTTGGAATAGCTATGAGTCTTGTAAATAAATTTTGAGCATGTTTTTGAACTCAGACTATGGTCTATTATGTTATTTCATTTTATCACATTTTTAATCTCGACCAAAATTAGATTTGTAAAATATGTCGAATCTGAAGCAATTAATCGCGAAACTTTAAACGTTAATTCATGGAGCTTGATATATTGGAATTTAAATTTGTCTGCATTTCTGGAATCACCATGACCGGAACAATAAGCATGCAATTTTATATAAAAAAAATTACGAAACGGTATGATAGCACGAGAATCGAGAAATCGAGATTTACATCACAAAATAAATTATACATATTTATTTCCCAAAAATATCTACCATAAACACCATAAAGTCAATGGAGACTTTTGATTTTGCAGTGGAAGCTTCAAATCATAGCAAAAGGGAAAACCCTTCCCTCTCTAATCCCTCTTCCTCTAAACTCTATGTCTTTTCTCTCTCTTGTTCTTACACTCCGGCAAGGGAGAAGGAAATCCGGCGAGCAAGTTGGCGATTGCAACTCTCCCCTGTTCTCCAATGAACAACAAGAAACACCCCCCTGAAAACCAATGTTGATGTCCACCCTTATCCTTCGTTTTCTACTTGAACATCACCGATTTAACTTGCTTCTCTCTTCCGGTTTGATGTCGCCGACGACGAGATGGGAATCCACGAGGGCTCACCGGGGATCGGCTGTCCACCCTCGATTTGCAGTCGTCCCATCCTTCTCCGCGCTCCCTCCCATCGTGATTTCTCAACCACCACTGGGCCATCTCTTCTGGCTGTTATCGTGTTTCTCCTTCCTCGATCAGACGAAAACCAAGACCCTTCCCCTCTGTGTTCGGTGACTGTTGACAGGAGGAGAGCAACCAAGGGAAGCCGTCGGAGTTGCCACCGCAGATAACAACGACCACCACAGCTGTCGCCAATGATGAAGAGTAAATCCATAAAGGGTCGTCGATCTCGATGGACCCCCTTCTCCCTCCTCTCGATTTTTGATCCACCATTAAGGGGTGTCTGACTTAGCTTTTCACAACCCAAAAGTTCTTTTTGGAAAAGTTACAAAAAGTCAGGATTTTATGACTTTTCCAAAAAGTTCATTTTCCTTGTATAAAAACTCAAAAAGTAGCTTTTAAAACTAGTTTTGCCAAACATCTTTTGCTTTTTTTTTTTCTTTTCCAAAAAGGACTTTTGGTTGTGAAAAGATAAACCAAACACCCCCTAAATGACCTTTCTAATTGCTCCCGTCATTCTTCTTCCCCTGATCAGATGAAGACACCCCCTTTTTTTATACCTTTGGTGATTTTGTCAAAATACGCCCCTCACCTTTACTGATCGACCAAATACAAACCACTGTGGTGTTAATATGACAAATTAGCCCTTCCCTTGATAAGTATTACAAATCCGTCCCTTCAGTTGTAGTTTTTAATTCAAAACAACCCTTATTTGAATTATTTAACCAAAACAACCCGTCAGTTTTATTAATAGATAAAAAACACCGTAGTTTGGATATTTTAACAAAAACAGTCCCTTTAGTTAAAATATTACAAAAACAGTCATTAGCTTCGTTTTAACTCAAAATGACGGCAAGATGCGGTTTCTCGCATGAAGCTTCACCAAGTCAAGCCTAGATGGAGATCACGCATCGAGTGTGAGTTTCTGCGGCCCCTCTTTTACAATTTTAACAATTTGAGGGAGAATACATGCGTGTCTATTAAAGTTTTGATAATTTTCATGTTTTATACACAAAATAGCATCATACGTTATTATTGATTTAAATTTTATGAAATAGTAATCTAAATTGTATAAATCATATAAGTTATAGTAGAATGTTATAAATGATATAATTACACCTTGTTGTGATATATTAATTAATATTAATAAGAATCACAAGATTATAAGTAAATTGCTATAATAACACAAGTTTATATTATAAGTCATAAAAGTGATGAATCTATATGTATAAGTTAAAGTATCTCATGGAAGTATAGAAAGATATAAAAATGACCAAAAATATTAAAACGAAAGTACATTGTCATATTTGATGGAAAGACCAAGATTATAAAAATATATAATTAATAGTTAAAATTGTCGAAAAATAACTTTAAATATATATAATTTATGTAAAAATGAATGTAAATTTATTAATATATTTTTATATTAAATATAAAAATGTACTCATTCTACTAATTTATGGATTTTTATTGCAATAAATAACACAATCGACTTCAGGACTTAAGAGTCGTTATTTGCGAGCTATTATGTTGTATTAATCACGTGAATTATAAATATTATGGAAATTGTTGGTTTCACGTTGCTTGAAACCTGGAAAATGTTATATAAGAAGCCGTTATATTGCCCAAATTTCGTTATAATAGAAAATAGAAATTTGGAAATCTATTAAGTCTTACGAATCTCAAATACTAAAAGACTTCAATCAAATATTATTCCTAAACAACAAAATTATAAGTATCGAACAATCTTATAACAGGAAGTTTAGGACTAGGATGTCCAGACACATTGTTAAGATCCAACATTCCAGGGTCTGCTTGTAGGTGTGACGCTGTTTCTAAAGCCATATGAGTTAGGTTCGTTTCTTAAAGCCATTTGGGCTATGTTGTTGGGTATACAAAGACTATGTGTCTTAGTGAAAACCCTCTATTTTTT
Organism: Lactuca saligna; assembly: GCF_052625555.1. Classification (NCBI taxonomy): domain Eukaryota; kingdom Viridiplantae; phylum Streptophyta; class Magnoliopsida; order Asterales; family Asteraceae; genus Lactuca; species Lactuca saligna. The sequence goes on along the minus strand of NC_136419.1, from coordinate 58,192,518 downwards.
ATAATTGTTAATCCGTAAAGAACGACTAATGACAAATATAAGTGTCATAATATTGATCTTATACAGTTCCATCGCCGCCTGGAGTTGCTAGCTACAACGAACGTCTGACGAGACGAATTTAAGTGCTGACATTTAGTTTCCATGAAGATTACTACATGTTAAAACGAGGTGTATGAGTTTAGCATGCCTTATTATGGAGCCGGTGCAAAAAGTGTAGTGTCACGAGTTCGGTTATGAGTTCATTATAAAATCTCTGTTTTGTTTTGTTACCGTATTGAATCGATATTAGGTTCATACGTGTTTTTTTTGTTCATTTATATTAGTTGAAAAAGATTGTATGTAGTGAGATAGGTTGTGACTCAAAACAATAAGGATCGACATCAGAAATTAAGTCATGTAATACTTAATTAATATCATGACGCGACTTATTAAGTTTTAATAACTTACAACGTATAAGTATTTATATAAACCATTTGTTTATATACGAAAACACCATATTTATGTGGGAGGAGTTTCCCCCACTGGTTAAATTTCGGTTCCTAAATTAGGTAAGATAACACTTAATCGATACTACGATACGATTTTACAAAGCCTATAAATTCTAAATTTATGAGTTTTACATATAAACTATACAAATACTTGTACAAGGTTTTGAGGAGTAAGATTGGATATTTTATGATTTTACAAAGGGTGATATGACTTTAATTTATATAAATTGGTATTCAAAATCCTTATATAAAATGCATTTTGGTTAGGGGAACCGTAAAATTTGATATACATTTGTTTTACTTATGTGTATTTTGCCAAATTTTGTACTTTTGGATTTGAACAAAGGGTACTTATAAATGAGTCCAAATACATTTTTGTAACTTAATTATTTTATACTATTTATAGAAATGTATGTATTTATAAAATCTTGGCAACCAGATAAATTTTATAAAACACTTTCGTTTATAAAAATACTTCGTGTCAAAACCAGTAGAACTCACCAACAATTTTGTTGATGTATCTTAATGCATATATTCTCAGGTTATTTCGTAGGTTGGAAGTGTTCTCTTATAAGACTCTCCGTTATTTTTATTATACCTTTGTAAACGTCGAATTTTTAGGCGTATGTTGTGATTTAGCAATAGTCATTGTCAATGTAATTTCTATTTCGGTAATAATAGAAGATTATATTTGTACTGTTCAATGTATGGTCCATAATTGTGATTACTGATTTACGTCGTGCACATCGACGTTTCCGCCAACAGTCGGGGGTGTGACATAGGGGCTTCATTGGCCAGTGTAAATAGCAGTATCCATATGCTGAGGTGGTGGCGTAGCGGAGCCGGTGGTGTGTTGTTAACACGCCTGATAGATTTGTGTGGTGAGTGGTGACATCTTTTTGCCACAAGGTTTAAGAGTGGAATAATGATAAGTCTTTGATAATCGCTATGAATTGAGCATTATCAAAATAGAGTGTCTTGACTATGTAGTTATGTTGACTGCGCAAGAATAGCAGTAAAAAGACACATAAAGGGTCTAGTTGTATAGTTCCATAGTGTCATAAATTACTCCTATAGTATTTTAACTTTATGTTCTGTTCTAGAGTCTCTTGGTATATAGTGTTGGTAAGTTTTAGACTTGTTGTTCACCACGACTATTCCCAAACACATGTTGGTCGTATCTCAAATAAATATAGTTGATCAGATTATATTTATTCCAGATACAATTACATAACTACTTAGGGTTAACCGCAATGTCCAACTTATCTACATACTTTTATGTGGTTCTTACTATGATACCGTTTCTGGTATGTATAGATGTATGTATACTTCTTATAAAATACTTATACTTTAAAAGTATACTTTTAGTCAGAGTTTTTTTAGCCTCATTGTATTTATAGTTGTATATCTTATAAGGTTTGATATACTTAGTTCAGTATAACTAAAATCCTCAGGTTAAACACGCGTATATAGCCGTATCCTAATAGTATTTAACACACGATATTGTGTGTAAATTAGTTATATATCAAGAATACATAGTAAAAACACTAGTTAAATTTAGGAAACTTACCAAATAATTCCTAAGAATTATTTGTGAATAAAGTTTTCCGAGGTAAGCTTGAATGTTCTCTGATATGTTTGAAGATATGAAGATGTTCTTGATGTAAGTTTGAAGATATTCTAGGCAAAATAAGATTTTGAAATTTGAAATAAAAAATAAAGAAATGTATTAATTACAATTTAATAGCATATTTATGACATTTAGTACTTTACATATATAAATATTATGTGGCTTTTTAATTTTAAAATTTGAAAAACCTAAGAATTAACATGTGGATATTATTTATTTAAAAAATATCATAAAACGACAAATATCAAAACTCATAAGAGATTGACATGTGGCAAAATAAATGTTCATTTATTAAGGAGGATTATTATAGTTGATATGCATCCCATGAATGTCGATCCAACTTCAAATTAATCTTAGATCATGAACATTCAAGACAACAAGCAACACTATTCATGGACACTATAAAAAAAATGCTAATTAAAACTTAATAGTAACGCCTATATTCTTTTTATTGAATCAAAATATTGTAATCCATTACTTTGAATACAATTTACTCACACACATATGATTGTTACATTTTACACAAGGAACTTAACAAATATACCCTTTGACGCATCATATACTCAATTTAGCATCTAAAGAAAGAATTATGTTAATAGATTCAATCGATTGGGTTTTAGTTTTTGTTTATTGTCTCATAACCCTGTTTGAACTATACACAAAGTTTTCTTGACCAGCAACAGTGGAATTGAGCCTTCCAGCAGCCCATCCATTGTTCACCACGCGGGTCCCATCAACACGCCTATCGAATTCTGGCAGTCCATTTGCTTTTCTCTCTTTCCTTCTCTTCCTCTCCTCATCTCGCTCCTTCCTCAGCCATTTTTCTACCGTTCTCTACAACAAACAATAAAACAATTTACTGTCAACTGTCAGCTGTTAACTGTCTACTGAAAGTAACTTGCATCTACTTTTAAGTTCAAAATGAGACTGTTTGACCAAAAGTCAAACATTAGAAAGAAATTGGTGGAGTGCATGTGAAGATAGAGAAACTGACCATTAGAGACAAATTGCTCATCTTTTTGACCTCTTCCATAGGCAATGCTAATTGTAGCTTCCCATGTGCAACATAAACCTAATACAAACACAATCATTTAATGAGGTTATTGGGTTAAGTATTTAATCCAAAAACCCTGGCTTAATGTATTTACCTATTTGCCCTTCAACTCCTCTCACGTTAAGATTAAGATTGATGAATAATATTATGATTTGTTTGATTGTATTTGAAAGCTTACAATGTGTGAAGGCCAATTCTCGAGTCCATCAAATATATGTGTAGCATATATGATAGTAGCACCACGCTCTTCACATTCCTTTTTTAGGAAAGTCAAAAGGTCAGCCCTTGCAAGAACATCTAGGTCAACTGTAATTTCATCAAGGAGAAGAACCTATACAAATGTCAAATGTGTTCATTAAACAACATTCATCAACCAAACACAAATATCAAAAAAAGAAAAGAAACCAATGTCATCTTCTTTTTATGTAATGATGAAAGGAAAGCATGACATGACATGACATAACATGTTGTACTCCATTTGATGTGTGACTGTGACTGTGACTGAGACTGTGTTAATTTAATACCTTAAATTCTTTTAGAAGGCCCATGCATATTTGTACTCTTCTTCTTTGACCATCAGAAACCTTGTGCATCCTCCATGAAAGATCAATATCTAAAACCTGAAATATTCAGTACATTTCCTTGGGTTTAAAGAGAAAAATGCATAGAATTAAGATGGAGTTTTTGAAAATATCAATCTAGAGATGGGTTCTTTTTAAAGTTTGGAAAAAAGTTCAAATGGATAAAGTAAATTGGAAAACAACTGCAAAAAGAATAGAAAAAGAGATCAATTTAAAGAAAATAATGCAAAAATGTTTGAAGTACCTTGATTAGTTCAGCTCTTCTTTGAGGATCAACCCCTGATACTCCAAATAGCATTTTCTCAGCAGAAATATCCATTTGTATTGCAACATCAAACCCAGCAAAAGCAACTTCCCTTCTCCACTGTTTATTTAAATGACTATTTTTTAGAATAAGTTCCTTTCTCTCTTTATGGGATCTAATCAATACTTGATGCAATTAGTTTAATTTGATTGATTACAGTTTTATATATGTTAATATCAAGATGTCATTTGCAACTCTTTGAACCTAACTATTGATGAATTTCTTAAAGGGTGATTTTGTCATCTTGAGTTGTATGCTAATTTCATGGATCTAAACAACTATGTGGATTTAAGGGATATAAAGAGTTGATGGTGTATTATAAATATAAACGAGATACATTTTAATTCTAAAGAAGATCTAAAACATATTGTAAATACGCTAAATCAATCAACACTAACAATATATGAAATGTGTCTACATTCCTACTGATGCACACCTATAAATCCAAGTTATGTGGTAACTGTTAACTGCAAGTGATGGAAATTCGTAGAATTTGTGCTTCTTCAGGCTAATGATAGGTAAGTAATTTGACATTTATCTAGATCAATCAAGCTTTTCTGAATTTGATTAATTTTGAGCCAAAATACTGTTAAAATCCCAAGTGAAAGAGAAGCAGAAGTAATGTACCTCTCCACCAAGATAAGCTAGGTCACCGGAAGAAGTCAAAGAGGTGTCATGGAACGCCGATCTGCCAAGAACCCTAACCATATCAGGCTCCACCATATGCTTCCCTCCAAGTATCTTCAGTATCGTCGTTTTTCCTTTTGTTTTAAAATTCAATAAAAATTTCACGATCGATATGGATAGAATTGAAATTGAAAAAAGGACGACAGAAGGAGGACGAACCAGCGCCATTAGATCCGACAAGAAGGCAACGATCACCGGGATTGAGAGTGAGGGAGAAATCTTCAATGAGAGGAACTGAACCAGGAGGCGGATGGCCGTCGATCCCTGGGTAGGTGAACTTGAGCTTATTGATAACCACCATTGGATTACTATCATTTCGCTCATTGTCATTGATCCCCATTATAGCTCTTCAATCAAAGAATTCTGCAAGGAATAGGTGATGAAAGTAGGAGTTTATAAAGAACTTTCCGGCGGTGGGTGGGTGGGTGGAGAGTTGAAGAGCGGGAACTGATTGTCGTGGCAGAGCTTTGAGTCGCTAACACCCTCTCGCCTACAGAATCTGGTTCCAAATGTGGACACGTCTACTTTGGGTCTCTTTTATACATCGATCATCGATGTTGTTTTGACTTTTCACTCTCAACGACATTTCACCATTTTCATATAACTTCAACATAAATCCACAGTTAGATAAACCCTAGAATGAATATGGGTATTCTATTACAACCCCTTCATTTTTAACATTGATGTTAACAATATTTTCATACCCTTGAATATCTCTATATGTAAATGTAAATTCTCTTTATAATGTAATAAATTAGAGATTTTACAAACAAGAAATCATGTACTTTTTTTTTCGTGACACATATGCCCAAAATATTAGGCATACACATGTGACATGTTTGGTCAATATTTACATGTTAATTGCTTTCGAGCATTTATCTAACTTCCATATATAAATAAAGAAACTATATTACATTATAGATGGATTATAGGACATTAACATCATGCATTCAAAATTTTCCCTTAACGAAACCAAATTAAAATGTGACAAGCAAAAAGTACATTAAACAATTTAGGTATTTATAAGAAAATTTGATATAGTTCACCATGTGAAAATGTAATCGTGATATATTTCTTTAAACAATTTTGGTACTAATTTCTATTGTAGTTCTATACATAATACAACATTAATGATACAAATTACACAACTAAGCTTCCAAAAACAATTTCAACTCTATGTAATGTTCCTACATTTATAAAACCGAATGTATATACATGAATTCAACTTTTCTCAATTTGAGATTTTCATCATCAATCTTTAACACATGTAAAAGTGTTGGGAGTTAATTTAATAAAAAAAGAATAAAGCTAAATTGATTGAGGAACTAGTTGTTGATGGAATACAAGATAAAAGGTGGGTAAGGGTAATCTTGTCATATTGCTTTAGCAAACCATTTTGGCAATCTCAAAGAAGCCTTCATTCCAAGCCTTGTAAAGAACAAAGCATATAGAAGATGTAGCAAGAACACAAAGAAACAGCAATTCAGTAATAGCTGCAAAAAACACAAAAATCATATAGTGTAAAAAAAATCAAATCTTTATTATATTGAATTAATAGATAATTGAGAGGGTAAAAAAGACAAACCAAGGTCCCAAAAATCGCGTATATTAAATTCATTGATGGAATTGTCAAGAACCCTAATGAAGTGAGGATAAATGTAGCTGAAGCATGAATGTTTATAGTGATCTTCAAGAAAAAAAAAATGATTATCAGAATATGGGGGGTACTAAAGTAATTTAAGATATGAAGATCGAAGAATATAAATTTACCAAAGCAAGAATGTTTTCCCTGATTAGAAAAGAATACATCACAACATATCCCATTGCACCTATAGCTCTCACCTGTAGTAAATTTAAAGACACGTGTCACTAAAACAGTAAAAAAATCATCCTTAAAAATGAGAGAAAGAGAAGAAAGATAGACATTCTTACAATTGCACTTGTGAATATAGAAACACCCCAATTTGCTTTTGACCTAAGAAGTAAAGATTGAAGAAGATTCTTGTTTTTTTCATAACTCATAATTGAAAAGATTGCAATAAGGAATAAACAATTGGATACCTCCATAAAGATCCCATAGCAAGACCAAGAAACCCATGCATCAACTGAAATGATAGAAATAAGCCAAAATGTAAACCATATATATATATATATATATATATATATATATATATATATATATATATATATATATATATATATATATATATATATATATATATATATATATATATATATATATATATATAGAGTTAAATACTTAAATGCTATAAAGATATGAAAATATTTTCTAACCAGATATGTTAGTGCTTTTATGGGTCCAGCTAAAACAAGCAATAGTGTAGCAGTTGCCACCTACAAAAAGATGATATGCAAAATGGAACACATCAAAGATGTTATTTTCAGGAATATGGTAATAATGATTGGTTTTGGTTAGATAATGGATACCATAGTCTTTCTTCCAGCAACAATATCCCATCGCATTGATGAGAAGACTATGGGTAAGGCAAAGAAACAACCAAAGTAATTCTGTAAATATTGAAATTGTTAGTTTTCAATAACGCCCACCAAGTGTTCGACATAATGCAGAGTCAAAAAAGTACCTCGATAGCAAGGGAGCTGCTTAAGATGTAGGCTAATCCACCAAGAGCAGCGAACATAGAACATTCTACCAACCTTAAAGTCTTCTGATAAGCTTCTCCATTCATGGTCAAGTCTTCAGGAGAACAGGAGTTATCTTGTTTGTCGTCTTTTTGTGTCCATAATGGAGCTCCGATTTCTGAAACCCTAACATTTCTGAGCCTTGAATTGGTTCTAGAGATACGAAATTGGGGATTAGGAGAATGGATTGAAGGTGATGAGACATGACGGAGTTTGGATGTATGGTGTGTTGTAAGGGAGGTGGGATGGATATTCTGGGAAAGATGAGAAATTGGGGGTTGAAGACGATAACAACCATGAACTTTAAGGATGTTCATGGTTGCTGAAGGAAGCATGTTGTTTTCTGGCAATTCTCTGTTTGTTTATTGCAACAAAATGCTACAAACAAGAAAGGGAGAAACTCAAAATCAAAAATTAACAACGTCTTCGTGTTTCATTGAAAAGATGGAACAGTCTTACCTATAGGATTTATGTGGTTTACAAATCTACAATCGGAAAGAGATCAAGCACAGTAACTTCAGAAACACGAATAGGGAACATAAATTTCATGAAACAGAGGTCATGAATCGATCAAATTGAGTAAAATTACAGCAACATTTGATACAAAAAACATACACCAAACTAAATTGAGTGTGGAATTGATGGATAACGAAAAGTTTGAGTAGGTAATTACTTGCTCGCCTGCTCGAAACGATGAAGAACATCCACAACGTCTCAACAGACTCAGTTTACTCCATGAAGTTCATTCGAGTTTCTCGAGTGAAGTCATGTCATTCTACTATCCTTACATTTGTCGGGAAATAATAGAAGATGTCCCCGAAAAAGTAAAAACTTACAGATATGCCCCCTGTTAAGAAATAGTTATAGAAATGTTATCTCGTAGTAAATTATATATTGTGTAGAGAAATTACAAAAATATCCTTATAGTAATAGATAAAATTACAGAAATAATCCTTGTGTAAAAATTTAGAAAATGTTCTATGTCTAGAAAATATTACTGACACTGTGCATTTGAAAAAAAGTTACTGAAATAATAAATGGTTGAAATAATACATATGTAATAGCAAAATTACATGATAACAAAATTAGAAATGATCCACATGTAATAAAAGTTACAAAAGGTATCCATGTATAATATAAATGGTTGAAATAATACGCGCAACATACCAAGGTGTACGCGCAGCGTACGCAAGCAGACTCAAAACCTTAATTTTTAGGGTTTAAGCCATATAAATACAACATTATGACTCAAACCCTAGCCTCCTTATCAACTTCTCAACCTCATACACCCTAGATAGCCTCTTATGCCTCACTCTTGTGTGTTTTTGGCCGTGTTAAGTTCATTGTGGGTTTTAGAAGCATGGAAGAAGAATGAATAAGTTGAAGAATAAGATCTTGAGTAGCTTGAGCTCAAGGATCCGAGATAACATCACCTTTTGACACTTATTTGAGGTAAAAAGCCTTCAACTTATCTCATGAATGCTTAAATTTATGTTAATGGAGTTTTGGACCTTTTTAGGTCCCAATAATGGAATTTAATGAGTCCAATACGTTTCAAGGCTTAGGTCTGCCAACCTTAGTGCTAAATGTGTCCCAATAACTTTAAAGTTTCAATATTTAAGGTCCTTTTGTGACCATGCATGAGTTCTAGTCATTTGCATGGAAGTTAGTTGCTATATTCCAAGTTTGGATCCATTTGGTGGGTTGCAAGCCACCAAGTAACCGATTTTATGAGTTACAATGTGTTAAGGGACTCAGATATGTATTTTAGGCTTAAGGTTTTAAAGGATTAAACACTTTTGAGGATTATGGTTTAACAGGGTAGTACATTGGGCGTACAAGCTAGTACGCGCAACATACAAGCCATGTAGCCTGTACACTTAGCGTATAGAGGAGTATGCCCTACGTACTTACTGATTTGGGCTTCATGTCATTTGGGCCTCGGTTTGGGCCAATCCTTGTACTTATTAGCTTCTGGGCCTCAGTAGGCCATCAAGAGTAAGTTATTAGGCTAAGGACATGTTTGGGCTTAGGGGAAGGCCCAATTTAGAAAATTAGGCCATTAGTGGGCTTGGAAATATTGGATGGAACTGGGCCTAGGATATGGTCTAAATTAGACCAAGGGGTAAAATGGTCATTTTACCCTAAGAAGGATTATTGGATTTTGACTAAGTGTTATTATGATAGCCGAGGAGTCGTTGGAGTAGTTGTTAGAGATTCCTTACCGTGAGATTCTGCATTCAGCCTTACGAGGTGAGTTACCTTCCAGTAGAAGTGGGTCGAAGGCACCAATGTCGGTCCACTAGTAGTTGATTATAGTTGAGATGATTTTCTTTACGATAATTGCCTGGTATACCACTATTTGTTATGCTTTATGTGCTAGTATGCTATGATATTATATGATAGTGGTAGGAGGGGTAGGATATACCCCGTTACCTGTCGTAAGGACCGAAGGGGTAGGCCAGCACCCAAATGTGCTAGGTAGTATGTGACTTATGTGTTTATGTGCTAAGTTGATATGTGGGATTTATACTCTGATATGTGTTTATACTCTTCGAAGGGAAAGGACCCGACATGACCACAACACATCACACTATATTTTCCGTACAAGAGATCTTTGGGATTTATACTATGATGTTGTTTTATCATGACATGTTTTGACAATTGATACACGGGTTTTGATATGAGTTGATATTTTGGATGTTTTTATACAAATGGTTTTATAATTATGTTATATTAAAAAGGAATTTTTTTTGTCTTAAATTTTAGGATGTTACAAGTGTTGGATTAATGTCTAAGTCCATAATTATAAATGGTAAGATTTGATCCGACCCAACATGGTCCATTTGGGTTGCATGGCATCATGCAATTGGATAGACTATAATGAGAGAAATAACACTTAAGGTTGACTAATATATTATAAGTTCTAATATATATTAATAGGATTATTTAATTAGTATTGATCAAGAATTAATATAGAATTAATTAAGTGATCAAAAGAAGACTAATTAAATATATGGGTTGATTGTGTAAATCATCCATACTTGTATAGTGGGCTAATGCTTCATGGATTGTTAAGTTGGGCTAAAACCCATAAGATGCTCCATGGTGTATTTGAACCCATGGAACCAAGGAAATGGAAAGCCATGACAATTAGGGTTTACCCTAATTGTCACTAACTATATAAGCATCTTATTGTTGACAAAATCAGCACTAGTGTGTAAAAGAAGGGCTAGCCGATTTCATGAGCTGTGGATTTCTCTCAAGTTATTCCAAGTGTATTTGGTGTTGTGTGAACCATTTGAGGTTTCACACTTGAGGCACTAGGCACTCAAGCTTCTTGAAGACTTTCTACATCAAAGAGGTATGTATTCTATCTTGTTATATACAATTTTATTATGCTAGTTAGGATGAATACCTTGGAAAGTTCATATTTTCATGTATAATAGAGAAAACATAGATCCAAGGTATTTAGGGTTTCATGTACACTTAGGAGTGTTAGAATGCTCAAAGCCCAACAACAAGTTAGTATCAGAGCCTTGGTTTGAGGGATTCGGACACACCTTCGGGGGGTGTCTGGACTCAAATTGAGGGTTTGAGAAATTTTTACAATAAAAATAATTTTTATAAGATATATGATGAAGAGTTTTGAGAAAGAACAGTCGAGCTCAAGTAAGTTTTCCCCAAGATACCTATACATGTTTGTTATGATATATGATATGATTATGAGAACTGCATGCTAGATTAGGGCTAAGGATCTAGGAAGGATGCCTTATATGCCTATTGTATGTGTATGAGAACTGCATGCTAGATTAGGGCTAAGGATCTAGGAAGATGCCTTATGTACCTCCTATACATGCTTCTGCCCAAAGGAGTCGAAGCCCAGGTTTGTAGTTGGTTGTTTGAGAGAGCGGGTTAGAGACTGGTGGGAGGCAGTCAATGATACTTTGGGAGCTCCAATCATTAAGGCTATGATCTAGTCGAACTTTGTGACCAGATTCCGAGCCGAGTTTGTGCCAGTTGTGGAGATTCAACAGCTAGCCAAAGAGTTCTTGGATATGAGACAGACTACTGAGTTAGTGGCGGAGATTACCGCCAAGTTCAGGGAGAGGGCCTTACTGGTGCCTCAGTACGCGGGTGATGATGAGATGAAGAAAACCCGATACCATGATATGTTGAGAGCTGACATACGGAAATATGTTAGCTACTTGGCATGCCCGACTTTGGATGACATGATAGCGAGGGCGAGGGAGAGGGAGATTGATATAGAGCACATTAGGAAGAGGAAGGCGGAGACCGGGAAATGCAGCAAGATGCATGAGGGAGTTTGCACGTTAGGGGGATCGAGCTGCTATAAGTGCAACAAGCTAAGGCACTTTGGCAGGGATAGTACTACCCATACCCCCACCCTTCAGACATCAGACCTGATTTGCTTCCATTGCAATCAGAATGGCCATAAAAAGGCTAACTGCCAGAAATTGGTGTAACAATCCAAATTTTCAAATATATTTTTTAATTTTTAGTTAACCAAAAATTCCCATAAAATATGAAGTAACAATGACTATTGTTTTCAAAATTCATAACATTAGCATTTTATTTCAAACATCAGAGTGTCCCATTCAATCAAATGTCGAAGAGTGCATGTCGCACCATCAAGCCTTGCCTTTGCCCTTAGGCTCAGATGTACCTGAAACAAATCAACAAACTGTAAGCTAATGCTTAGTGAGTTCCCCAGAGCATACCCTACATAATATATATAATCACATAATCCATATTAGCTACAAATGCTACGTAAACCACATAAGCCATGCATACAACATATTGGGATGCTGTGGGCTCCCCCAAGATCTTACTCTAGGATGCCATGGGCTCCCCACATGGTCTTACACCTAAGTGACATGGGATCCCCCATGGTCTTTAATAGGAAAGCCATGGGCTCCCCGCATGGTCTTACATCCAGGTGCCATGGGCTCCCTACATGGTCTTTAATAGGAAAGTCATGGGCTCTCCACATGGTCTTACTTCCAAGTGCCATGGGCTCCCCCATGGTATTTCATACAAGTGTACTACATATACAACTATCATACCTCCTAGCGTATAATCAACAATCATGCCACATAATACTATATCAACTAGTATACCACATATCATGAAATGGTCCAGCCTTGGTGCCTTCGACCCATTGGTATGGTGAGGAGACTCGCCTCTCAAGAAAAGCTGAGCTGATAAGATAAGTCCCAACTTGTAGCTCCAACTCAAATGTCCACAATCATCATGTGATTACTTGTCAAAATCCTAAAATACCAGAAATACCCTTAAGGTCAAACTTGGTCAACCCTAGTCAAATTCCAAGTCAACAGTCAAGGTCAACAGTCCATGTTGACCCCAACTCGTCGAGTGCATCTAGCAACTTGTCGAGTTCCTTCAGAGTCCATAAAACCGTGACAAACCATAGCCAACTCGCTGAGTTGTCTCATCAACTCATCAGGTTCACTCAATATCCAGTAGACAGGGAAACCCGATCCAACTCATCGAGTTGCCAGAGCAACTCGTCGAGTTTTCTCCCTATTTGCACATTTGGATGATACGTTGATTACAGGGACTTTAAGGCTTAGATCTGAAATCTAAAGGTGTCTAGAAGGATAAAGTTTCCAACTTTATCCTCTAGAACCACTCCGAATGCTCTAAAGCCCTTAACAAAGGTTGGAAAGCTTAAATGCTTAGCCATATGGTTCAAAACTCTATGGATCTAGAATCCCCTTTTCCAGAAGATGTTCTAATTCTCAAAACGTTTCAAAGATGGAGACTTTATGGACATTCATGTCCAATGCATGTCTTGAAGTCAAAATGGCCAAAGAGAGAAAATATACCTTAAAATCCATGCATGACATCCATGCTTGACCAAAAGCTAGATCTAGCCCACTATGGGACCACTTAGCCCTGGATATTCATAAAGTTGCAAACTTTATGAAACCCATGCATGCAATTGACAAGAATGATAGGAAATGAAGAGTAAACTCAAGATCTAGCCATACTCTAAGATAAAAATTGAATTTTGAGTGCTTACAATAGTCCACAAGATGGTCAAACTCAAGAGTGAGAGCTTTTTTTTGTTGGATCTTCTCCTTTTTCTCACTATCTTCTTCTTCTTAAGCTCCAAAAGTCACTCTAGCTCACAATATGAGAGAAAATAAAGATTAGGGTTTTGCACTGACATTCTTGGGGTTTGGAGGCTAATGGAAGGTCAGCCTTAAGGTTTTAAGGAGATTATATAGGGTGCAAACCTATGAAAATTAGGGTTTTCCTTTACAGCGCTTACTCGTCGAGTTGGGCCTTCCAACTCGTCGAGTAGATCCTAAATCTCGCATCCCACAAATGATCTCTACTCGACGAGTTGGAGCTCCCGAACTCTTCGAGTTCTAGTCTGAAACCCTAAATTTCTGAAAAGTAATTAGTACCTGAAACAAGTGTTACAAATCTCCCCCACTTGAACTATAATTCATCCTCGAAGTCTGCTGACACAAAAAAAATCTGGGTAATGCTCCCACATCTCATCCTCCGGCTCCTACGTCCATTATGAGCCTCTTCGGTGCTGCCTTTACACCTTCACTAACTTCACTTCCTTGTTCCGAAGAACCTTAGTCTTCCTATCCAGAATTGCAACGAGCCTCTCAATGTAGTTCAGGCTCTCATCCTACTAAATTCCGTCCAAGGAAATAATCGCGGTCTCGTCTGTGACACACTTCTGAAGTTGAGACACATGGACGGTGTTATGTATCTGGTTGAGCTCATCCGGTAGATCCAAATGGTAAGCCACCTTGCCCATGCGGGACGATATGCTGAACGGGCCAATATATTGGTGCCCTAACTTGCCCCTTTTCTGGAACCGAATGACACCCTTCAATGGTGATACTTTCAGCAAGACGAAGTCTCCCACCCGAAACTGAAGATCCAATCGACGCTAGTCATCATAGCTTTTCTGACGGCTCTGTGTGACTCACAGCTATTTGTGCATCTGCTGAATCAACTAGGTAGTCTTGAGCACCACCTCGGTGCTCCCCATGACTCGATGTCCAACCTTGCCCCAACAAACCGGGGTCCTACATCTCCGACCATACAACATCTTAAATGGAGGTCGGTCGATACTAGCATGATAAATGTTGTTATACGAAAACTCTGCTAGTGGGAGGTATGTATCCCAACTTCCTCCATAATCTAACACACATGCCTAAAGCATATCCTCGAGTGTATGGATTGTCCTCTCGCTATGGCCATCTGTCTGGGGTGGTATGTTATGCTGAAATATATCATGGCCCTATTGGCCCCCAACCAGTTCTCCCCCTCTTGGGGTTCGAACACTCACCAACTGGTGCTTACAATCTATCATTGACCCACTGGCCCCCAACCAATCCATCCCGACGATCACCTTCAGTCCTTGAAACGGTATTGGGACTAAATCAACACGAAACCTCTTCCCAAGCACATTCAGGATACAATCCTAATACACCCTGGCAGAACTCATGGTGTGGTCTTCCGCAATCTCAACCTTAATCGGGGAATCCAAAGTCCCTGGCACATCTCGGAACTTCTTGCTAAGCGCATGAGATACAAACGATCGGGTAGCACCTAAGTCAAATAGAACGTGAGCCAACATACCCTTAACCAAAAAGGTCCCTATGCGTGAGAACAATTGTATACATATAAGAAATGCAATTCAATATAGAGTGGAAGATAAATACGTACCACCCACAACGTCTGGCGCTACCCGAGCCTCCTCGATAGTCAAATGAAATGCGCAACTCTTCATTACTAGAGAATCCACCTTAGCAGGGCAACCATCAGTAATCCTCATTGTGGCTGGAGCAGGCGCCGAACTGCTCCTCTTCCTCCTAGCAACCTCAAACAATCAACCCGTTTATGGTTGGTCTAGTTGCAGTGGAAACAAATCAGGCCCTTCTTGGGGCAATGCCTGATCATGTGGCCCATTTGGCCACATGCGTAGCATCCCGAGCCTACCGTTCGACAAGCCCCATCATGCAACTTACTGCACTCGTCACACCAGCCACACCCCTACTGGCCCCTAATGGAAGAATCCAAGGTCGTAGGCTTTTTAGCCTGATTTACTGTTGTTTGTGCCTGCTCAGGCTTCCACTTGGTGTGGAAGTCCAACTCCATCTCCAGCTCACGGGCCTTCTCCACCATCACATTTAGGGTTTTGCACCCTGTAAAGCTCGCAAACTCTCAGATATCATCCCTCAACATGGAATGATACCTCTTCTTCTTCATATCCTTATCTATAGCATACTGTGGGATCAACAATGCTCATTCCCGAAACTTGGTGGTGATCTCTGTCACAGTCTCGGTGGTCTGCTGGAGCTCATGAAACTCCCTCACTAGCCGTTGCACATCAATGGGTGGTACAAACTCCAAATCAAAACTCTTGATGAACTCTGCCCATGTCATCTCAGCCACACTGGCTGCTCCCACCTAGCTAGTCACTCCTCCCCACCAATCACGGGCTCGATCCCTCAGCATACACGAAGAAAAACCCACATTTGCCGCATTAGGGCAAGAACTCATGCGTTGGACGTTCTCTATGTCCACCACCTAGCTTCAACTAACTATGGGGTCCCTAACCCCGAAGAACTCTGGTGCCCCGCACGCTTTGAACTCCTAGAACGAGGGAGTTTGGGCCCCGACCTAGCCCGCAACTAACTCGACTCTGAATGACCTGAGCCTCTCCTCTATTATCTCCATTATCCGTTCCTTGACCATCCCAAAAATCATAGGGGTAGTATCAATGATTCCCCTTGTAACCTCGGCTGCAATAAGCTCGTGCAGCCTCTCATCAATGGGCACGGTAGTTTCACCCGACCCAGACCTGGATCTTGATTTTGATCCTGATCCCAATCCTCCTGTTCCAAACCGAGTCACCACATAGCTCATCCGACCCACACCGGTTCTCCTTAGAACTTCCAAATCTAACATTGGTTCAGGTACATGTCACGTGCTTTCAGTAGTACGGGCCTAATACTACCTTCCACACCTACCTTTACCTTCCACAAGGCTCTACCTAATAAATCTAATTTGTCCCAAAACAAGTCATATCTCACAGGCTACCACATAGCTCAAATCCTAGGCTATCCTAAGATTTACTCCATCCATATCAAACCAGAACTCAATCATAACAGGTTGCCTTATGCATACAACTTATACACATAACAGGATCAAATAGACTTTCGAATAACAGACTCTACCCTAAGACCACAACCAGACAAGGAGCACGAAATAAGGCCAAATCAATCATTCAAAGGCTATAAGACCCAAACCGTATACAATTTTGAAATCATACACGTAGCAAGATTCATACGATTACTATAATCCAAATATCAGTATAACATGGCTAACATATTGGGGAACTACTTACTTGAGCTCGTCCGATCACACGCATTGCACTCTCCTCCTTTTCCATTTTAAGAAGTTTTTAACTTTTATTTTTGAAAGAAATTTTACCATTTCCTTAGTTTGAGTCCTGACACACACGAGAGTGTGCCCGAATCTCTCAAACCAAGACTCTGATACCAACTTGTAACAACCCAAAATTTCAAATAAAAATTTTCATTTTTAATTAACCAAACATTCACATAAAATATGAAGTAACAATGACTATTGTTTTCAAAATTCATAACATTAACATTTTATTTCAAACATCAAAATGTCCCATCAAATCAAATGCCGAAGAGTCTACACCGCGCCATCAAGCCTTGCCCTTGCCCTTAGGCTCAGATGTACTTGAAACCAATTAACAAAATGTAATATAATTCTTAGTGAGTTCCCCAGAGCATACCTCGCACAATCCACATAATCACATAATCCACATTAGCTACAAAAGCTACATAAACCACATAAGCCATGCGTACAACATATAGGGATGATGTGAGCTCCCCCCAGGGTCTTACTCCAGGATGCTATGGGGTCCCCACATGGTCTTACAGCTAAGTTCCATGGGCTCCCCCATGGTCTTTAATAGGAAATCCATGGACTCTCCACATGGTCTTACATCAAGTTGCCATGGGCTCCCTCCATGGTCTTTAATAGGAAAGCCATGGGCTCTCCACATGGTCTTACATCCAAGTGTCATGGGCTCCCCCATGATATTTCATATAAGTGTACCACATATACAACTTTCATACCTCTTAGCATATAATCAACAATCATGCCACATAACACTATATCAAATAGTGTACCACATATCATAAAATGGGCTGACCTTGGTGCCTTTGACCCATTGGTATACTCAGGAGACTCACCTCTCAAGAAATGCTGAGCTGATAAGATAAGTCCCAACTTGCAGCTCCAACTCAAATTTCTACAATCATCATGTGATTACTTATCAAAATCCTGAAATACCAGAAAATACCCTTAAGGTCAAACTCGGTCAACCCTGGTCAAAGTCCAAGTCAACAGTCCATGTTGACCCCAACTCGTCGAGTGCATCTAGCAACTCGTCGAATTCCTTCAGAGTCCAGAAAACCAGGACAAATCTAGCCAACTTGCCGAGTTGTCTCATCAAATCGTCGAGTTCACTCAATATCCAATAGACCGGGAAACTTGATCCAGCTCATCGAGTTACCAGAGCAACTTGTCGAGTTTTCCCCCTGTTTGCACATTCGGATGATACGTTGATTGCAAGGACACTAGGGCAAGGATCTAAAATCTAAAGGTGTCTAGAAGGATAAAGTTTCCAACTTTATCCTTAAAACCTCTGTGAATGCTATAAAGCCTATAAAAAATGTTGGAAAGATCAAAATCTTAGCCATATGGTTCAAGACTCTATGTATCTACTATCTAGAACCCCCCTTTCCAAAATAGGTTCTAATCCTCAAAATGTTCCAAAGATAGATACTTTATGGACATGGATGTCAAATGCATGTCTGTAAATCAAAATGGCCAAAGAAGGAAAATATACCCTAAAATCCATGCATGACATCCAGCCATCCATGCTTGACCTATAGCTAGATCTAGCCCACTATGGGACCATTTAGCCATGGAGATTCATAAAGTTGCAAACTTTTTGAAACCCATGCATGCAATCGACAAGAATGATAGGAAATGAAGAGTAAACTCAAGATCTAGCCATACTCTAAGATAAAAATCGAATCTTGAGTGCTTACGATAGTCTGAAAGATGGTCAAGCTCAAGAGTGAGGGCTTTGTTTGTTGGATCTTCTCCTTCTTATCACTATCTTCTTCTTCTTAAGCTCCAAAAGTCACTCTAGCTCACAATATGAGACAATATGGGCATATTTAAAAATAAAATTCATGCATTATCTTAATACTTTATGTTGATTTCATCTTATTTAATGAACAAAAGGTGCTAAATTAGTTTAGAATTTCATTTTTCAGCAACAATGACAAGCTCGGATGGAAAAGGATGCGGAACTATAAATTGGAAGCTTGGATCTTGGATTTCTAAGAAAGAAGGATGTTGCTGGACAGCATGACCCCTCGTCAGTGTATTGGCCATATCTCATGAACCGTAACTCCGATTGACAAGATTTAAAATGTTCTGAAAACTATATACATTTTTGGACGCCTTTCGTGATTTATGAAAATGCTGATTCAATGGCGGAGATTACCACCAAGTTCAAGGAGAGGGCCTTACTGGTGCCTCAGTACGCCGGTGATAATGAGATGAAAAAAACCCGATACCATGATATGTTGAGAGCTGACATATAGAAATATGTCAGCTACTTGGCATGCCAAACTTTGGATGACATGATAGCGAGGGAGAGGGAGAGGGAGATTGATATAGAGCACATCAGGAAGAGGAAGGTGAAGACTGGGCAGATGACAGGGGTTTCTGGGAAGATACCCAAGGGATTCAACTCTAGAACGAAGGGCCAACAGGGTCGGTGCCGCTGTGGGAAATGCAGAAAGATGCATGAGGGAGTTTGCACATTAGAAGGATCGAGCTGCTATAAGTGCGGAAAGCTTAGGCACATTTAGGAAAACCTTATCCCAAATCAAGAAAAGGACAAAGGGATTGACTTTGTGATTTGATGAAATTACTCATTTCCCATGTAAATCCCAAATAAGCACACATTAACCCATGGATATAAGTCTTGTACACCATTCCTCCAAGCAAGTGGCATATCACTCATATCCCCCCAATTAGAATACGTGACTCCTCTTCTTCCACTTTCACACTTCTCATTTTTCACCTCCAGCAAACTTCTAAGAGTGCTCTCAACTCCTTCAAGCTTCAAGTTTCATCTCTTCAAGAAAAATTCCTAGATTTTTGGTAAGTATTTACCTTATGTGAATAATAATTCTTCACATTATTCTAAGATTACATTATATTTACACAAAAATTATTCTTAGAATATTTCTAAGCTCAAAAGAACTCCCAAGTGTTGGAACTTGGAAACTCCTCCTCATCTCTTCAAATCACCCAACAAGTAACTAAGGTGAGCTTCATACCCCACCTTTTTCAATGTTTTAATGTTTTTGGTGGAGAGTACAAGTCAAATATTGCCTAGATTCTTAAATGATTGCATATATACATATGTTTGTATGTGTGTGTGAAATATTATGAAATTATTATTTAGTAATATACTCATGAACGAAGGATTTGACAATTTCATAAAGAACAGAGGATACTTTGTACCAAAGTGCCTCCAAACTATAGGGTGTGTCCAACTTAACCCCTTTATCTATGCTTTCATGTCTAAAGACAAAAGTTATAAAAAAGGACCTTACTAAGTGGACGCCATTTCTAGTGATTTTTGAAAATAAGAGCCTTGCGACTGTTTTGCAAACTACCATGGAGTATTTTATAAATATTCAATATAAAAGTTTGCGTCAAGAAACTACACAAATAGAGCCTTATGACAGAAATATTTGCATGTCATAAACCGCTGTCGTAAAACCTCCAACAACATATGTAATGTTATATATGTCATAAAACAGAAAATTCGTGTCATAATCGGCAGTTATAAAATTTATACAAATTATAACTTGACACTTTTTCTCTTGACTAAAATGACTCACTTTTCAATAAACAAAAAGGAACGAACACGAGCACCCAATTAACAAGCACAATCAACGATATGGAACGAGAACGATATTTCTATTCAAAGAGTACATATTTCATTATTTATCTAACAAATAATGGATCTCTAATGATTGCTCAAAAGGTTGTTAATATTCTAGTCAGACAAAATCTCAAAAGTACCTAAATATGAAATTATTAGTGTACATCTAAGTCCTGTAAGGAGTTATAACCATAGTATCCTGGAGAGAGAGCGAGAATTTGTGTATAGATCTATACGGGGTTGAAACCCAACACCTTCTCTATTCACTACAGCTAGACAGGCCAGTCTAGGGTGACAAATGTCTTTCCCAAACCGAGGGCGCTTGAGAAACGCCAACACAGGCCTCCGTCATGATTAGTATGGTTATAACGACTCACTAGAATATGTTATATTAAATTGAAATTTATGTAAGGAAAACCTCATAAATAAAATTTGGCACGTTGTGTTGACTGTCCTATACGTGATAGGTGATGGTCCGTATTTGTTGCGTTGACTGTCCTTTCTTTTCACCGTGTAGAATGTCCACTATTGCCATGATTCTTTCTCCTGATGAGTATAGAGTCGAAATATAGCTATTTTACAAAGTAAAAAGCATAAGACTATTTGGAAAACGATTTTCTACGATTTCGATAACGATAAACTAGAACTTACGAATATTTTACAGCAGGAAATATAGTATTTTATGGAGAAAACGATTTTTCTACGATTACAATAACGATAAACTAGAACGCACACTCAAATGTTACTCAATAAGAGGAACTAGATTTTCAACCCTGTTTCTTTTTTTTGAAAATAATGGATTTTTCTTGAAATGGTTGACTATTACTATTCAAAAGAACTATTCTCGGACACAACTCGTTTTCACAAATTACAATACCTTTCAAAGATCAGTCCTTATAAGGATGAACAAAAGTAATGACATGCACACATATAACCATGATTTTCATGGCTAGACTCCAAACGATTTCATAGAAAATATCTGATTTTCTAAAAGTACAACGAGAACGATTCTAAACACATGTAAACAATTTTGTACAAAAATGCTTATGAACTCACCAACTTTTTAGTTGATGCTTTTCAAAACAACTTGTATTCTCAGGGATCTAGTAAGCAGGAAACAAGGGATGCTGATGCAAGATCATTTAGTTGTAGTTGAAGTTTTCTACTTATGTATCTTTTGTGTAATCCGAAGAACAAATACAATATGTAAGCAACGTAAGTTTGTTATCTCAATGTATGATGTTTGGATTGCTCGGTTTCATGTATATTCAACTTTTATGATACTGCACAATGAAGTCACCAGCCTTCGGATGTTTCCGCCGCCTAGTCCGGGGGTGTGATAGATTGGTATCAGAGCATTGTTTATCGTGAACTGGTATATCTAGCCATACAAGATATACAACTATAAATACAATGGGACTAAAACGAACTCTGCCTAAAAGTATACTTTAAGAAGATTAGTATTTTATAAAAGTATACATAATTACTAACCCAATATCATAACGAAAAGAAACCAAAAGTAACTAAAGTTTGAACACTATAGTCAAACCTAGGCAGTTATGTAATCATATCTGGGGTAAATATAGCCTGATCAACTATATTTATTTGAGATATGACCAACATGTGCTTGGGAGTGATGGTGGTGTTGCAACAAGCCTAATACCTACCAACTATGCGCACAAGAGACTACTAGAATTCGAACATCAAGTTTAAAATACTACAAGAGTATTTTAGGATACTATAACCCCCCCCCCCCCCTCACACCTAAAATATCCCCGTATATCTCGAGTTGCGACTCTTGCACAAACGACATAGTTGAAATTCCCCCACCAAGACTACTACTACCATATCACGTGATTTGCAGATGGAGCAAGGAGAGATTGAAAGAAGCCCAAGGGGAAAAAAATCCAGAAGTGGATCCTATGGAACACCAAGAGATGAATCATGAAAGGTGGATTCTGACTAAGAACCTAGCAAGGATAAAAGCGCCAAGGAAACCCTTGACGAAGCTCCACCCAATTGATAGTACATTAGAGACCCATTCACCTTTCTCTTCCCAGATACATAAACACCCCATATAAGTACTCCTGGAATGAACATACCTAAAAAAAATGATACCCACGTAAAAAAAAGTTGAGAAATTGGATCCTATCCAACTTAGGGCGTATCTCCCCGAAAAAAAAAAACAATATGATCCACAATTAACGTGCACTGAACTCCGATAGCCAACACCCTCACGAATCAGGCATCACCTTTGTCTAGGCCACAAGTAACCCAAAGTAACTCCCGGTTTCCAACCCTCTGTCATAATGGAGACCCTAAGCAAAGCCCAGTGTGCAACAGTGTAAACTCGATCGCCTACAAGTAACAAGAAAACCATTCCAAATGCCTTACGAAACCCACCAGTAGGACCAGAAAACTATGTAAACCATGTACACTCTTTAAAAGAGGAAATGGTCATTTAGAGACCATAACTCATAGCAATCAAGGCTAGGACAACCTTATCAGCGTAAGGAACACAAAAAGTGAACCCTTACTATAAGTGGAATTGCCAAGCACTTTGTGCGCCAAAAGAGGATCACCACACTACTCGCCTTAGGTTCATATGCCCTTAACCGCAACCAGTAATAGTAAACCAAGAGGAGTACATCCTCCAAGAATCTATACAACCGAGTTCGTTAACCATATTGCTAGCTATGTGCTATTTTGACGGACTTAATCTCATGCAATACATGTTTCCACTCTCTACCATAACTGCATCATAGGGATGTAGGTTGACCCGATTAACACCAGTACATTAAGATTATACAAGTAAACTCACTTGAAACTAACTACGAGTACTCATAAGCTCGCTGTTCGTGTGCAAATTATGTCTTCCCATGAAGATAACCAGTACCTTGACGATGCACCGATCCTATGAATAGACTCTGCCACTTTCCAAGCCACTATAACAGTGACCGTGGTAGCCGTCATGACATACTATAATGCCAACGACACAAGTGAAGTTGGAAGCAGTGTCGGTAATTCCAACCGTAACAACAACCAAGGAAACCAACAAAGGACAACCCACCCATGCACTTATTTAACCTAAACCAAAGAACAAGAAACGAAAGTTCGGAAATGAAAAAGGAGGTAGTTCGACTCAGAGGCATACTAAAAGGCAAAAAGCGGGACCAGTCCCTACCCCTACTAACCCTACTCCTCCCACATCAAGACAATCATACCTTGGGAGCCATCCACCCTGAAACAAGTGAAAATACCATCATTAGGGAGCCTACCAGACATTATGTTGTAAAAGGTGCAACAATATGGGACACACCTCCCGTTACTGTAGGGCCCCGACCCTATGCGTCGCTCCGACACTCAACCCATAAGTAAGTCCAGTTCACCAAAAGTGCGGTGCAACAGGACATTTCAAGAGAAATTGTCCAATAGAGATAACTGACGAGGGAGTTGAAAATTAGATAGGAAGAGACGAAAAGAAATCCTACCGAGATTATTGGTACGTTTCGAACGATAAACTCTATGTAAGGAATGTTCACAGGAAGTTCTGGCAAATTGAAAACATAATCAAAAACTATTTCCCCAGTCGAGAAAATCCATAAATCACGGAGAAGTTAGAGAATCCTTACGAACGGACCATGATGGTTCCACATGAACGTTAGTATCATATATAGTAAGGATTCCGTAAACTAAGAGCGCGCGATCTCGCAGTATTTTCCTGTCCCTGGTCTAAATGTTGATTAGGACAAAACCCCAAGTCAAGTACCTATTAAAATCCTGAGTATGTGCGGTCGGATCACATCCATCTATAGTGGAAAAACCTGGCAGAAGTCAGATTACGAATTCCCTTGACTTATAGCAGCACCTTTGTGTCGCTAGAACACCTAACAAGCAGAAACAAGATAGACTTAATGGTAACAATGAAAATGAAACTAGCAACGATAAGAATGCGAACACTAGATCACCTAACAAGCAGAAACGAGATAGATCCAATGGTAACAACAAAACCAAAACTAGTAATGATAGGAGCATGAACATAAAACACCCTGTCATTCCTAACAACCAATACTCCTTAAATCGATGTAACAACAAGGAGTCCAATGTCATCAGTTGACACAGATAGGTTTGATTCTCACCTTACAAATATCGAGCTCTGCAAATAGACTTTCGTCTTACTCAACCGAATAACAAAACTCTTTCAGTCGATAGCGACAAAATCTCTATCAACTAGACGCCTAAGTTCTGGTGTAAGAAATACCACTCCCTTCCCTAGCCCCAGCAAGGATTTAAAATCCTGGAGCGAAGGGCATAAAAAGGAATCCAAAAGGCTTCCAACATTCCTCCAAATATTCCCAAAGTCTCTTAGAAAACCTCAACCATGTGCTAAGCTGAGATAAGATCACCTCGACTCCTGGAAACACCTCAATGACCAAACACCCAACACCACTTAGCACGGTCACAAGAACAAATAGTGTCTAATCATAAGATCAACATATTATGTAAAGGAAACACCAGACCCAGTCCCTAACCACATGAAGCATCTGTCTAACTCATTTGGGGAGACAGATGAAATTATAGGAAAATATGTATTAATACAAGAGATATGTATTAAGACACACTTTTGAATGTACAACACAACCATATATTTATAGGAAAATATGGCACTACCTATTGACTGGTTAATACAAAAGGTATGGAGAACAGGCAGTCATGCTTGCCATGCTTGTTTTGAAAAAGGTAGACCTAACATTCATTGTCTGAAAAAGTTGAGTGTTGTACTTCTTCTTCACAACACCAAAAGACAAAACTACATAAACTCTACGTAATAGCTCCTCAACTCCATTCTTTGCATTCTTCAATCAATTGGACTCGTCATATGACTCTCAAACAGATCATCGCATCACCAATATCAAAAGAACCTCACATCACTATTTCTAAAATATCTTCGCAATTAATAAAACAAACTTATAGTTGTCGAGGGTCACTTTCATGTACCAAAAACTTCCCCCTCTACTGAACGAGCTACAAAGTTTATAAATAATAAAGATATTCTGAGGTTAAGAAGGTAGCCTAGGTCAGAGTGTTTAGCTTCGATCTTTAGACAGTTGTAGTTGGCTGACCGAGCTACAAAGTTTATCAAGAATAAAGATATTCTTAGGCTAAGCAACTAGCCTAGGTTGGAGTGTTTAGCTTTGATCTTTATACAGTTCTAGTTGGTTGACCGAGCTACAAGGTTTATAAAGCATAATGGTATTTTTAGGCTAAGCAGGTAGCCTAGTTCGGAGTGTTGAACTTTGACTTTCAGAAAGTTGTAGTAGGATGACTAAGCTATAAAGTTTATAAAGAAAAAATATATTATTGGGCTAATCAGGTAGCCTAGGTGGGAGTGTTTAACTTTAACCTTTAGAAAGTTGTAGTCGGCTAACCATGCTACAAAGTTTATAAAGAAAAAATATATTATTGGGCTAAGCAGGTAGCCTAGGTCGGAGTGTTGAACTTCGACCTTTAGAAAGTTGTAGTCGGCTGACTAAGCTACAAATTTATGAAGAATAAAGATATTATTGGGCTAAGCAAGTAGCCTAAGTTGGAGTATTGAGCTTCGACCTTTAGAAACTTGTAGTCGGCTGATTGAGCTACAAAGTTTATAAAGAATAAATATATTCTTGGTCTAAGCTAGTATCTTAGGTCAGAGTGCTGAACTTTGTCCTTTGTTTTTATTTATTATGAAACAACTACGACGACTTTGCCCATTTTTCCTAGAACATAATTTTAGTAGGCTGATGCCACTTAACTGCTAACGGGCATGTCTGTTACCTGCCTTCCTACTTTCTTCCTTGTCCCATTCTGGTGGTTTCTACTTCATTTTGTGTTGTTCTAGCTTTCTTGACTCCCCATGTTAGTATTCATATCAGTGATCACTTTCTTCTTTTGGCTCTTAGTAGGTACCGCACTTTTGTTTTCTTGCTTAAATAATATAAGTCGTTTAATCATATTTTTGCTTTGCATTTTTTGGCCCTCTTTCTTTCTAGTGAACATGCCTTTCTGAGGTCGTGCTTTCCCTTCTTTTGCCTCAAGCGTCCCCTCCTGTACCTTTGTATCCATGGTTCTTGTGTATTTCCTTATTTCATCTTGAATTTACGTTACTTCTTCTTGTTGCCTTGTTGATCCCTGCTTAGTTTCCGATGTCGTGGCCGACACGCTGCTTATTGTCCATTTATGTCTTTTAATAGTTACTGGCCTATTGCCTTCGGTGATGTTCTAGGATGCCCTAGTCACTACTAATTTCAACACCTGTTTAAGGCATTCATTGTCTTCTACTCATTCATCTAATGGCCCTTGGTTCTCATGTGGTATTTATGGGGTAGTAGTCTTTCCACCTTGTAGCCTGAGAGGAATTGGATGTTATGATAGAATTGAGCTCTTTCTTGGTAGGAAGTGAGATTGAGATGTCATCTGTTTGGCTGTGAGTTGGAGTGTTACTTCATAAATACTGCTTTCTTTGTGCTTTCTAGGACTCATGATGATGTGAGTTAAATATTAAGTGAACATGTTAGGTCACATATGGCATAGGTTAGATAATCTCAGAGTGACGGATTTGACCCTACTGCACAACTCTTTTATGAATTTAGCCATTGTAGGCATAAGTATTTCACTCGAAGGATTATCTAAGCTCTAACGCATGTGATTGAGTTCATTAAGTGGTTAACTGTCATTATTGGGAATTCTTTAGCAGCTGATGGCATGGTGAGGTCGGGAACCTAAGAGAGCCTAGGAAGTGTTGTAGTGGGTTGACCTGTGATGTTTAGCAATGGGTACTTATTTGAGAACGTGTGTATAAAAATGGATAGGACGGTTGGGGATAGGAGTGGTTACTTAGAGGACCCAAGATGATTTTCGAGGAAATTATGGATTGGTGTGTGGAAGGTAGTATTGGGCCCGTATGAATGGAAGCATATGATCCATACTTAACTCGAGGAAAATTTAGTGGATTCTAAGGGACTAATTAAAGAAGGAGGCACGGTCTGGCACCATGATTTGTTGCGGTATAGTTCTGCCTTTATCGATTTATCAGGTATGATCATCCAGGTTGAGGACGGGTTAGATGATTGTTTGGGCCTTAGTGGCCATGACTATTGGGTTAAGTAGCGAGACTGCAAGAAGGAAGTGAGTATGATGATTGGCTTGAGGGTTGCAGCCATAGATTAAGTGATTGGGAGATGGATTGGGATATCTTTGTAATTGCGTTGTAAGGACAAAGTTTTTCCACGTTTTTTATAAATAAAATAAAATTTGATTTTGTCTTATTTATATTTCCTTGCAATGGCTTTTGTGAAAATTAATGTTTGTACGTTTCTATTTCTAGTGATATTGAAAATAGATGTGATTCTTAGTTATGCTATTTGTGGTAGTGTCGAAAATTTACCAAATAAGGAAAGATTCTTATCACCTATGTTTCAATTAGACAAAAACTTGGAAATATGCAACTAGCATTGTACGATGAATGAGAACCTTCGTATTTGGGAAATTAAGACTAATTCCTTGTTCACATAAGTATGTGAGTCAAGTGAAGTACTAAAGGACCTAGTATGCATTTTTGTGCATTAACTCAAGTCCACCACAAACAATGATAAGAATATTCATCATGATTTGTTAAAAGTTTAGTAAATATGGTTATGCTTACAAGATTAAGTGTAATTCTAAATCGTTGAAAAGGTTTCAATGTAAAGCAGAACGAATAGTAAGAATCAATTAGGCAGAAAGATAAAAGTTTCTCCAATCTGAAAAGAAGGAAGAGTACTTAAGTATCGTGTTTTATGATTAACTTAGTTATTATGAAACCATGTCACAATTGATCCTCTAAGGACACCTTAGTGCACTACTATGGCTAAGAATAGGAATTGAAAATTGTTAGAATGGTTAAATCAAAAGGTGACTCATACTTCGTTCCAAAATCAAGTTTTAGAGTTGAACTCCAAGATTATGACTTGAGTGACACATCTTAAGATGGTTTATAACACACTCATCAAATGTGGAGTAGAAAGTGTCTTCTTATTCCTACACATTTGAAATTGGTAAGTTGTGATGTCGTGGATAAGATGAAGACCAACTAAAACCAATTGTGTGAAGTGTTTGTCTTGATAAGAATCCGCACTAACTCTTGAATATTTTTTTTGTCAAGGAATGTTCTTGACAAGAGAATCTTATATGACAAGAAGTCAGCAGGAGTCTTAATGGTCTTGAATAGCTTCAGGAACTAATCAAGAATAAACCTACTGTTTTACACTAGCATACGACTTGAGGTTAGTAACCTATCGTGTTGACACATTCTTGTTATGTGCCATTCCAGTTGATTTGACTATGCATGTGAGTTCTATGAGTTATCATTTGAATGCATAAAGGCAAAGCACCTTAATCAATGGAAGTTCATTGATCTATATGGGTGAGCTGCTCAACTACTTCGAAGACGTGGTATGCCCTTGTGCTGCAAGATGGAAAGAAATAAAGATTGAACAAGTTCAATCCATATAAGTATGGATTTGACGCAAACCTTGTCATGTGATAATGGTTATGACAAATTTACATGGATAGGAACGCATATACCATAAAATCTAAGTGGTAAGGTTTCTCTCCGTTTCATGAAAATGATTATGAGGAAACTCTTTCACTAGGAAGATTTTAAGGTGATAGCGACTATGTAAATTGCATTCTCAAATTCGATTATGATGATGTCATCCCTCTTCACAGTTCGAATTATGAGATTTAACAATTAGTCTGAACATTTGGGGCTTATTGATATAAGTTCTGAAGTAGATTAAACACACATATGATCTTTCTAATAAAAGGTGTATGAGCTTAGATAAAGTCTTATCAAAGCATCATATATTAGAATTATGAACTTTGGTAAGAAAGTCAATAAGTATTGATTTCTAGAAGTTCAACTCTTTTTTTGAGTACATGTCAAATCTAGTGGTAGCATAAGTGTTATGATGTTAAGGATATAATTATCATGTTAGTGGGAGCATTATTATTATGTTAAATGTTGCGAGTTAGCAATATTAATTATAGAAAACAAAAATTTCAATTTGGAAAGTTGCAGAGATTGAAAATTTGTTTTGCTATCATTAAGGGAGAGAAATTTATACTTCATTTCAATCTAAAAGCTTAGATCGATAAATTTTAATCAAATTTAGTCAAAGGACATATATGAATGATATGTTGAAAAGATTCAACATAAGGGAATTGTATATCTAGCGATATTATAGCAAGATATTGGTAAAGTATCATGTATTTATGTAAGACATTATGTATCGTATCCCATACGCTTTAGGCAAAGGATCGATTACATATGTTGTAATATTCGACCATTCTGTCTATTCCAAATGCCTAGGGTATTAAGAGGGAAAAGGACTTGAATCGGATATGACTAAAGTAAGTTAAACAACTGTCAAGTACAATCTAAGGTTCGCTAAGGATTGGTCTCTTGTGGGCAGTTAGAAGTATAGTAATGGATGGACCATATTGACGTTATTATGAATAGAGAGGATTCTATTTAGAATGTGTTGTCATATGTAAAATATGGAAATGTTTCCATAATGGGAGTTGGATATTAAGAGTCTATGTAGATTAGAAACTTTTATGCAAGAAGGATGTTCAAAGGAATGCACTTTGAATGTGAGACTTCATATCTATGGAGTTGTCTTGAAAAAATCTCCAATAGAGCACTTTATAATATCATTAACAAAGTCTTTGTGACTTTGGTTCTATGTCATTACAAAAGGATCATTTCATAAAATGTTAGAATCTAGCACATAGCAAGAATTTGGTATTCTTACACTTGTGATAAGGATTGGGAATTGTCAAATGGGCATCATTAGAAATGTGTTCAATTGATCTATTTCACAAAGTAAGGACCATAGGTAAACATAGTGTGCATGCTTGGAGCATGGGATGACTATTGTTTCAATTCAAGTATTAAGTTGATTACTCGAAACATTATACAATGAATAATGTGTAATCAATATGGTTATTAAATAAAAGGTGTTTAATTATACTCAAAGTGTTGAGGCCATATTGGATTCGATTATTATGGTGTTTCACTTTGCATGTTTTGACTTCCCGAATAATAAGATTATTCAAACATCCACAGTCCATCATACGTTGGAAGTAGGTATTGAGGCAATACTGTCATGAATTGGCTTGTAGATTATCCAAAGTGTCTAGACATATCAAAAGTTTGATGTAACGTTCATGAGGGCTCCTGAAATAAGATTTGAGTATTGGATTAAACTCACGCTCACGTGAATCACTTCATGGATTTTATCACGAGTGATTGTGAGACGATAATATCTTATATTCTTGAAACGAAGACATATAATTGTAGTTTACAAGTCGTTTACACATTAATAATATGTAAACGCACCAGTAACTTGGTGTTATAAAACATATTGTTATGTGTGTGATTTGATGAGTAAATAGAGAAAGCATATGAGTCAAAGTTTATCTGTTCTTTTTACCCAGTGTGGCATAAAAGTGATATCTATGGGCCCCTTGATGATTTAGTGATGACACCCTAAGAGCTTGGCCAAGCCTGGACTAAGTTGATGTGTTCAATTGTAGTATGTTGTCAGTCATCATAAATCGGAAATCGAGAAACAACACATAAACAGAGAGAATGATTATAATCCATGTCTTAGTTCATACGATATCTTGAGAATAGAGGAATATATGATCCCTTACGTAAAGGACGCGTTGATGATAAGATTAGAGTTCGACAACGGCTTTTGAAAGCTACAATTATTAATCAAATTCTAAAGTCGTACTTGCAATAATAGTTATTAGACTTATCCAAGTGGGAGACTGTTGGATTAGGTGTCTAAGTCCATAATTATTTCTGGTATGTACTTGATTTGATTATGAGCATGATCCCTTTAGGTAGCCTTCACCATAGCAAAGATATGATGAATTATGGAGAAAGAGGATTAATTATGATTTATTAATATTTTATAAGAATAATATATTAATTGAGAAATCATATTATTTAATTAGTATTGATCAGAAATTAATTTGGTGATTAAAAGAGACTGATTAAATTAGCGGCGACTGATTATGTAAATCGGTAATATTTATAGTTTGGGCACATGCACCTTATTGGTATAAGATGGACGAAATCTCTACGAGAGTCTATAAAGATTTCATCCAAGGCTTGTTCAATGGGAGGCTATATGTTGCTTAGGGCCTAAGAAAATGGAATTATGGTTTCATGTTCAAAACCCTAGAAGCCTCAACTATAAAAGGACCCCATTAGCTCCCAAAAACGTGACCATGAGTTCTAAGAGAACCCTAGATGTTTTTGAAACCTCCTCCTCCCCCTCTCTTGTTCTTCCTTGTTGCTAGTGGTGTTTGTTACTCCATTAGAGGTGCAACACTTGGGGCACTAGGCTTTCAGAAGTTAAGATCAAGAAGGATTATACTTGTTATTGCTACATAACAATAGAGGTAAAGATTCTACCCCTAGTTGATATGTGATTTTCGATTGTTACATGCTAGTCATAGGGTTATTCCTTTGGTATTCATACTTGTATGTTGAAATTAGAAAAAACTATATCCTAAGCAATTAGAGTTGCATGTACACCATAGGAATGATGCTATGCGAAAAACCCAACAAATACATCTCTCACTCCTAGGTTCTAGCTTGTCATAAGTCTCTCATCTAACGAAAGCTTCATAACCCCAAAGCTTTATATGTGCTAACGAGGGAACTTTCCCTATCCATATCTCATGAGCTATTTTGGCAATCTTTGTGGTAAGGACAAGATTGAGTATATGGGCGGCTGTCTCTAAGTCATATCTCCATAAAGAAATAGGAAGATAAGCTTGACTCATCATGGATTGAACCATGTATAACAAGGTCCGATTGCGCCTCTCAGCCACACTATTAAGTTGTGGTGTCCTAGGAGGAGTCAATTGTGAAACAACTTCACATTCCTTGAGATAGTCATGGAATTCGGTAATAATATACTCCCCACCTCTGTCAAATCAAAGTATCTTTATCTTCCTTCCCAATTGATTCTCAAACTCATGTTTAAACTATTTGAACTATTCAAAGGTTACTGATTTATGCTTGAT
This sequence comes from Lactuca saligna, assembly GCF_052625555.1. NCBI lineage: Eukaryota > Viridiplantae > Streptophyta > Magnoliopsida > Asterales > Asteraceae > Lactuca > Lactuca saligna. The sequence continues at coordinate 58,159,888 of NC_136419.1, read as the reverse complement.
TAAGTAGATATAACCATATCTGCTATAATCATCAGTAAATGTCAAATAAAATTGATTAACATCCCTTGTGGTATATCTGAAGGGTCCACATATATCTGTGTGTATGGGATCCAACAAACCTTCACCTCTTTCACAAGATACAGTAAAGGATGATTTTATATAGCCTTAAGTCAAATGATTCCAACACTCCATCCTTTTGGATTTGGGCGATGCGTTTCCTGTTAATATGTCCAACACGATAATGCCACAAGCATGCGTTGTCTATACCATTATACGAATCAATATGAAATAAACTATTACTTAAGCTATCAAGACTAATCATACTTCCATACATACCATTACAAGGCAAAGCTTTAAACATAAAGATACCATTCTTATAAACCAAAATCGATCCATTCATGTCATTAAACGAATATTAAAAACCTTGTCTAAAAGTGCATGAAAAGAAATAATGCTTCACGTCATTTCTGATGAGTAACAACAGTTAACCAAGTTAATCTAACACACGACTAATCATAATACTATACGTTCCAATCTTGGTAACATGAGAAGATTTCCTATTGCCCATGATTAGATTCATCCTTCCATGTTCCACATATTTACTTTCTCTTAGTCCATGCAAATTAGAACAAATATGAAAACTACATCCTATATCAAGGACCCAAGAACAAGTAGGTTATGAGCTATTTGTTTGAATATTGTAAATATTTGCTGATGATGGCTTCACTTTGCCATCTTTGATGTCCTGCAAGTAATTGGGTCAGCTTCATTTCCAATGGCCCTTGTCATTTCAATAGAAGTAATTGGCCTCTTTGGGATCACTCTCATGAGCGATATCAGAACTGGGCTTCACTTTTGGGCCATTGGCAGATGACCTAATATAGGTCTTGCCTTTCAGTTCTGCTTAGAAGCACCTTTCTTTTTCTTTCCTTTGTTTTTCATAATGAATAGGACATGAGTACAAGTAGCAGTAGGGGTGTGACTATTCTTCATCCCTGACTCTGTTCTCTACAATAGGTTGTGGATCTGGGCCAATGTGGTTTCATTGTTGTTCAAATGATAATTTAGATGAACTGATCATAACAATGTGGTACGGAGTTAAGGACCATGTCAATGGCCAACTCCTTATCGTAAATTAAATTGAGCTTTTCAAGGCACTCCATGTATATTTCCATTCTTTTCACATGGTTGCATAATGACTCTCCTTCCTTTAACTTGCATGCCATAAGAGCTTTGACGACTTCATACTTTTCTTGATGAGCTCTCTTATGATACTTTTCAACAAGATCTAAGTTCATATCGTATCGCCAATAGTCCTCATAGAACCTTTGTAACCCAGGAATCATGGTGGCAACCATGATGCAAGCAACCTTAGTCGCGTCGTCATAGTATTTCTTATAGGATGCTATTTATTTAAGAGTAGTATGGGCTTCATCAATCTCAATAAGTTGTTTCTCAAGGACATAGTCTTTGCCCTCGTATCAAAGAGCCATTTTGATATTAAGCATCCAATGATTGTAGTTGGTGCCATCCAATGTCACCTTGGACATGATCGAGAGAAGGGAGAAGTTATGGGTAGAGGTTTTAGAAGCAGAAGTACCACCAAAAGTAGACATCTATAGAGAAAAAGAAGTTTTAGTAATATGACAATAATTATTAATATTTTAACGCATAATTAATATTTAAGGCTATGATCCAAAATAACAATTCACAAGTAAGAAGATGGATGCCGTAATCTTATTGAAAATTTATAAAGGTAGGTAAAAGTAATTCATCAATTTCAAACTATGAAATTCCTAGATCTTTTGAGATTCATTGAACCTATCAATGGCATGTTTAATCTCACATTATGCTCTTCTATTTGTGACTGGGATGTTGTGGATCACAAACAAGATGTGAATAACTATACAAATATTCTTGGCACTCTCGATGACATTTATCATTTCCCATTAATGTGTCAGTTAACCATATATGCTCAATAACAATGATAATTTTTTAGATGCCCATTATTACACTTTATAGTTTCTATTTGTGTGCCGGTTATCCACACGCGCTCCACTAACTATATATAAAATATAATGTTCAATTTTATGGATTAACATACTTTTCACATTTTCCTAAAGTAACTAAGAGTGGGATTTTATAAAATAGTTTAGTTACTTCATATCACTATACTTATGTAGCATCTCCGCAATGAGGTATTTCCAAAATTTACTCTTAAGTATGAAGGTTTACGGTTTTTTAGTTGTTGTGTATGAAAAAGCTTGCAAAATGGCCTATAGTGGCATTTTCATAAAATCAAGCCAAGGCTGCGTACTTTGGGCCAACGTTGTGGATGCTGGGTGTACGTGTGCAGGTCTTGGTACATTGGGCGTACGTGAAGGATCCTTAAACCCTAATTTTTAGGGTTTGGTCCACATATAAACATCATTAACTCCTCATTTCTCATTCCCTCTTCAGCCTACACTTGCCATTTCGTCCATCTAGAACCCTAATCCATCTTAAGAGTGTTCTTTAGATTTTATAGGTACTTTTGGTGATTAAGAAGGAAGGAAAAGAAGAGAGGGCAACCTTGGAAGAGTGAAGCCCCATAGATCCAAAATCTCATTACTATTTGGCATCATTTTAAGGTAAAAAGTTCTGAACTTGATAATGATTTGTTTAAGATCTTCTTAGCCTTAAAGTTGTGAACATTTTGGTCCCATTAGCTTGGCATTTTGAGTATTGGTTACTCTAAGTCATTTGAGCCATCCTTTTAGACATTTCAAAGTGTTGTTGTGCATAAAAATATGATTTTGAGTGTTGTATGTAACCCATGTATATGTTAGATGGTCTTATTGGTTAAGAACATAGGGTTTTAGACATTAAGCACTATCTAGCCATGCAAAGTCATTAAGTTGGAAACTTCATGACTTTGGACATCATTTTGGTCTTGGATATGCATTTTATATGGAAGGGATTAATGGAATAAGCTATTACTGAAGTTCTGGGACTGGGCATCGTAAACTGGGCGTACCTAGAGGTACGCAGCGCCTATCCGATCAACGCCCTGCTTTTGGTGAACATCAAAGTACATTGAGCGTAGTCACTTGGTTCGCAGGACGTACTCTACTAGAAAGGAATATTGACTTTTGGACCTTTGACCATTGACTTTGACATTGACCAAGGTTGACCAAGTTTGGATTAGGGGTATTTTGGGTATTTTGAGCTATAGTTAAGCCTTGGTCTCTATCCGTTGAATAGGTGACCAGTAAATCCAGTACTCAGAGAAATGTATTGTTCAACTATTTTTCAGGATGCGAGGTGGGTTTCTTCTCACTATATTGTAGGCCAAAGGCACCAATATCGGTCCACTAGATTATTTATCCTGGTTAGGATAGTATTATGCTAGTTTATAGCTGATTAGTAGATATACATGATTATCTGTATTTGTTGCTTCTGTGTTTATGTTTATCTGTTACATATGTCGACATATTGTGTTGGGTTGAGGTTGTACTACTTTGTGCGGTAGCTAACAAACCTGAGAGCAATCCAGATATGAGATTAGGGCTTTATCGGCATGACAGACTCATATTGTGGGCTCGAGAGCAATCCATATATGATCTAAGGACCCGATTGGCATGTCAGACTCATACTGTGAGCTCTGGAGCAATCCAAATATGAGCTGAGGGCCCGATAGGCATGCTAGACTCATATTTTGGGCTCAGGCGTAATCCATTCTTTCTAGCTGTGGACCTAGTAGATGATGTTATATGTGTGTATGTGTTGGTACTTTAGGGGAACTCATGAAGCTTAGGCTTACAGTTTTTAGTTTATCGTTTCAGGTACTTCAGAGGATTGTGGAAAGGCAAAGGCGTGATCGTACACAACTTCCTGTTTTATGTCACCGGGTCTTGGGAAAACACTGATTTGAAATAATTCTTTTAAAACAATGACTATTTCTATAAACAATGTTGATTAATGGTTGATTTTGAAAATTTTAGATTTATTGTGATTTTTGAGTGTTACAAGTTGGTATCATAGACTTGGTTTGAGAGATTGGATGAGCATTCATGTGAATCCAGACTCAAACTAGGGAACTTCAAAAGTTTTTAAACTGGTTTTCAAAATTGTTTTCAAGAGTAAACAAGGAAGGATGTAATGTGTACGGCCAACCGGAGAAAGAAAGTATACCCCAAATTACCCAAACAGTTATTTGATATTAATTTTATGTTAGAACAACATGCTAGTGATAGGCTAGGAATCTTCAGGAATTGCATGATAGAATTGCCTGATTATTGATGCCTGATATTCAAGGATTTTTTTTAGTATGGAATTGGCATCATTATTATAGTTGCTTAGTGTATGCATCATAGTTGTACATAAATAAGATTCTATGTCCTAAGAATGTTTGGTTTAGCCTTATTTCATGATCTTGTTTAATGAAGGGATTAGGGTAGAATTAGTTATTCAACTGTTTATAGGATTCAGTGTTATGTATGATTAGCATACACGAGTGTTGCAGAGTTAGTGGAAGTTTCATGGATGGGTTATGTGAGAGCAACCGGCTAGGTATGGAATGAGTAACACAACTCTAGAGAGTGAGAATGGGATTTATGAAGTGTGTGTTGTTAGGGTTGTTGTGAAGATCTTTTGAGAAAAATACGAGTAGATACGGAAGGTAGTATGGGTCCTTACTACTGGAAGCACATGACCCGTACACATAGTAGGGAAGTCACAACCTCTAGGGTTTTGTTGTTTGGAATAGCTCATATGGTATGAAATATGCCTTATATGATATTTTCTAGTTTATTTTCAGTATAGTGGTTACGAGGAGATTCGACTCAGGAGTTGGATCGAGTGGCCAGGATAGGCCATGCTTGACTGAGGAAGAAGATTAGGTCGTTGATTTCTTCTGAGGGTGTGACTGTTGTCCAGGGACAAATACCAGAGTTGTTTGAGTCTATCAAGACCACCATAATAGAGTAATTTGATGACTGTTATGATACACTTACTAAGGCTGCTATTTCTGAAACGACCACGCCCGTTGCGGCCGACGGGGTTCGTGGAAAGCGAGCCTTCCAGTACTGGGACTTCCATAATATGGATCCCTCGATGTTCGATGGGGTTCAAGATCCGATCATTCCTATGGGGTGGTTATCCGATGTTGAGGTATGTTTATTTAGTTGCTCTTACCCAGCTGACGAGAAGATCAAGTGCGCCCTGAACCTTCTCGGGTTGGGGGAGAATGATTGGTGGTGGTTGATTACTAGCTCCTATAATCCGGAGCCGAGGACTACGGTTTCATGGTAGCAGTTCTCTAAGATGTTCCGCATGAGATATGTCCCATTGGTTGAGACGGAGATATTGGCCCATAGGTATTTAGACTTGAGGTAGGGTACCGAGTTGGTGATAGAGATCACCAAGATGTTCACTGAGAGCCCAATGTTTTGCATTGAGTTTACTGCTTCAGAGCAAGCTCAGATGACCTGGTACTTGAACATGCTCAATACGGACATCCACTAGTTTGTGTCTACTCAGCGCTATGGTACAGTTATGGAGTTACAGGAGGCTGCTAGGAGGCAGGAGATTGAGTTGGATCTTTAGACGAGGGAGCAGAGGAAGGCTTCGGTGCAGTCGCAGCCTACAACAAAGCGGTTTTATGGACGTTGATGTGATATCTGGGAGTCATAGGGGATGCACTTGTGGAAACTACAGAAAGGTTCATGAGGGTCCTTGTTGATCTACTTTTGGGTGCCACAAATGTGGCAAGTAGGGGCATTATACCAAGGACTGTCGTCAGCAGGTTCCTTCACCGACCACCAGGATTTGTTGTCATTAAGAGTAAGTTGGCCATGTAAGGGCCAACTATCCTTTGCTTACTGCAGAACCGGTGTAGGCTCCAACTCCAACTACTTTGAGGATTACTGATGGGCGCCAGGGTAGGGCGGAGTCCCCGAGAGCTCGACGTCATGCTATTCAACTCATGGCAGAGGAGGTTAGGGTGGCGCCAGACGTCGTAACTAGTATGTTTCCATTTATCATTCAGTAAATTATTTTATGGTGTGTTTATATTTATGTTTCTAATATGTACATTCTTCGTGACTTCCTTACCTACTCTTGTGTTATTCGACTCGGGAACGAGTCGGTCCTTTGTAGCTCAATCTTTTAGTAGGGATTTCGATTCAAACATTGGCGAGTTGGTGTGTCCATTGTGGGTTTCTATAGCCAACAAACATGGGATGTCTGCATTCAAAGTCTATTAGGGGTGTGTCTTGGAGATCTTTGGGGTGCCTTATCCGATCGATTTGATTCTAGGGATGGACTGACTAAACATATTTGGTGCTATGATTGACGGAGAGGTTCAACGAGTAATAGTTCGAACCCTATGTGGGGGAGAATTGGTCATCTATGGAAAGGGTACCAGGATTGGATTAGGGTTTTATTCGGTAGCCCAGGCTCGGCAGTACATTCACCATGGTTGTATGGGTTATCTTGCCTATGTGGTTGATACTCGGGTTAGGGAGAAAGTTTTGGTTTCAGATGTGCCAGTTGTTAGGGAGTTTGTTGATATATTTCTGGAGGAGTTACCCGGTGTGCCTCCCAATGTGGAGTTCATGATTAACTTAGTGCTAGGTGTGGCTCCGATTGACAAGGTGACGTACCATTTGGCACCGTCGGAGATGCAGAGTTGTCCTCTCAACTTTAGGAACTTTTAGGCAAGCAGTTCATCAGACCGGTCAGCTTGTCGTGGGGAGCACCGATATTGTTCGCCAAGAAGAAGGATGGTTCACACCAGATGTGCAATGATTACCGGGAGTTGAACAAGTTGACGACAAAGAACCTTTATCCCTTTCCGCAGATTGTCGACCTCTTTGATCAGATGTAAGGTACATCTTGCTTCTCCGAGATCGATATCAGGTCGGGGTATCATCAGGTGAGTGTGAGAGAGGTGGATGCAGATAATATTGTGTTTCAGACTCGTTATGGTCATTATAAGTTCATGGTGATGTCATTTGGGCTCACCAATGCGTCTGCAGTGTTTATGGATTTGATGACTTGGGTGTGCAGGCTGATGCTCGATTGACCACTTATTGTTTTTATTGATAATATCTTGGTGTATTTCAAGACCAGAGAACATCACGAGGAGCACCTTCAAGAGATTTTGGGAGTATTGAGGCAGGAACGACAGTACACCAAGTTGTCAAAGTGTGAGTTTTGGTTACGAGATGTCCATTTGCTAGGGAATCTCGTTAACCAAAATGGGATTTTGGTCGATCTGGCCAAGATTGAGGCTGTGATGCAGTGGGATGTCCCGAAGTCTCCCTTAGAGATCAGGAGTTTCTTGGGTTTAGCAGGATATTATCAGAGATTTATCATTGATTTTTCCAAGATTGTTGTACCCTTCACTCGCCAGACGAGGAAGGGCTTGGACTTCTGTTGGGGCTTGGAGTAGCAGATGGCGTTTGAGACACTACGGAAAATTTTATATGAGGCCCCAGTATTGACCCTTCCAGAGGGTGTCAAGAATTTCATGGTATTTTGTCATGCATCCATCATTGGTTTAGGGGTGGTTCTTAAATAGAGGGGGTGAGTGATTGTGTATGCTTCTCGACAGTTGAAGCCACTTGAGACACGATATCCTACTCATGTTCTGGAGTTAGGGGCAGTAGTGTTTGCCCTCAAGTTTTGGAGACATTATCTATATGGGGTCCGATGTACCATTTACGTAGATCACAAGAGTTTGCAATATCTTATGGACCAGCCGGACCTGAACTTGAGGCAGTGTAGGTGGCTTGATGTGGTCAAGGATTATGACTGCAAGATCCTTTACCATTCGGGTAAAGAAAATGTGGTCGTAGATGCTTTGAGCTGCAAGTACGATGGATCTTCAGCTGGGGATATATGCATGAGGATATCCATTGATTCTCCACTTTTGGATTTGATCAGAGGGGTACAAGCAAAAGGAGTTAAGAAGGAGAACTGGAAACATGACGAATTTTCACTGATAGTTGTGGAATGTTGATCCGATGTGGTTAGGTTTGGGTTCCGGTTTCTGGAGGGGTTAGAAAAATAGTTTTGGAGGAGGCACATTAGTCTCACTTTTTGATACACCCGGGAGCCACCAAGATGTATCAAGATTGGAGACTAAGTTATTAGTGGTCGTGTATGAAGAGGGAGATAGCTTGGTATGTTGAGAGGTTCCTGACCTGTAGATAGTCAAGGCCGAGCATCAAAGGCCACATGACAAGCTGTAGCCTTTGGAAGTTCCCATGTGGAAGTGTGAACATATCACCATGGGTTTTATCGCCAAGCTACCAAAGACTGCCAAGGGTTTTGATGCTATCTAGGTCATCGGGGATCAATTGACCAAGAATGCCCACTTTTTGGCCATCCGGGAGAGCTCCTCGGCTAGGAAGTTGGCTGATGTGTGTGTTCGTGAGATTGTTTCTCGTCATGGGGTTCCGGTCTCCATTATATTAGATCGAGATATTCAGTTCACTTCCCGATTCTGGCAGAAGTTCCACGAGGAACTGGGCACAAGATGACATTTCAACACTACTTATCATCTGCAGACTAACGGCCAGAGTGAGCGGACCATCTAGACACTTGAGTATATTATGTAGGCTTGTTTCATAGATTTTGGTGGGAGTTAGGATCCCTACCTCTTGTGGAGTTTTCCTAAAACAACAACTATCACTCTAGCATTGGTGCACCGTCCTTCGAGCTTTTGTATGGGTTGGAGATGTTATACATCAGTTTGTTGGGGGGAGGATGGTCACAGAATCATGGGGAGGACTGAGGTAGTCCTCCAGAATATAGAGCTTATCCAACAGATTAGTCAGACATTACAGACAACTCAGAGTCGGTAGAAGAGCTATGCTGACAGGTGTCGATCAGAGATGGAGTTCCAGGTGGGCAATATGGGGTTACTGAAGGTCTCTCCCTGGAAGGGTATGATACGCTTTAGGAAGAGGAGGAAGTTGGGTCCCTGGTATATTGTACCATTATGCGTGATCACCAGAGTAGGCAGGGTGGCATACTAGTTGGATTTTCCGAGTAAGCTCAGCCAAATCCACAACACTTTCCATGTTTCATATTTGCGGAAGAGCATGTTGGACGACGAGGTAGTCATCCTTTTGGATGATATTCAGGTCAATGAGCATCTGAATTATATTGAGAGGCCGGTAGCAGTGGTGAATAGAAAGCTAAAGGTCTTATGCAACAAGGAGATACCTTTGGTAAGTGTTAAGTGGAAACATCAGAGAGGCTCTGAGTGGACTTGGGAACCAGAAGAAGATAAGCAGGAGGATTATCTTGAATAATCTGACTTTGAGGACGAATTCTAGTTCAAGTGGGGGAGAATTGTAACATCCCAATAATGAGGTATTTCCAAAATTAACTATTATGTATGAAGGTTTATGATTTTTAGCCCTTATGTATGAAAAATCTTGCAAAATGGCCTATAGTGACATTTTCATAAAATCAGGCCAATGCTGCATATGCTAGGTGTACGTTGTGCGTACATGCTCGGGCCTTGGTACGTTGGGCGTACGTGAAGGATCCTCAAACCCTAATTTTCAGGGTTTGGTCCATATACAAACATCATTAAATCCTGATTTCTCATTCCCTCTTCAGCCTCCACTTGCAATTTCGTCCATCTAGAACCCTAATCCATCTTGAGAGTGTTCTTGAGATTTTTTGGGTACTTTTGGTGATTAAAAAGGAAGAAGAAGAAGAGAGGGACACCTTAGAAGAGTGAAGCATCTTAGATCTAGAATCTCGTCACCATATAACATCATTTTAAGGTAAAAAGCTCTGGACTTGATGATGATTTATTTAAGATCTTGTTATCCTTGAAGTTGTGAACATATTTGTCCCATTAGCTTGGCATTTTGAGTATGGGTTACTCTAAGTCATTTGCGTTGTCCTTTTATACATTTTAGAGTGTTGTTGTGCATAAAAATATGATATTGAGTGTTGTGTGTAACCCAAGCTTGTGTTAGATGGTCTTATTGGGTTAAAACACAGGGTTTTAGACATTAAGCACTTTATAGCCATTCAAAGTCATAAAGTTGGAAACTTCATGACTTAGGACATCATTTTGTGCTTGGATATGCATTTTGGACCGAAGGGCTTAATGGAATAAGCTATTAATGAAGTTATGGGATTGGGCAGTGTATATTAGGAATACATGGAGGTACGATACGCATACGCGGTTAGTGCCCCACTTTTAGTCAACATCAAAGTACGATGGGCGTACTCTCTTGGTACAAAGGGCGTACTCTGCTGGGAAGGAATATTGACTTCTGGACTTGGATCTTTGACTTTGACTTTGACCAGGGTGGACCAAGTTTGACATAAGGGTATTTTGGGTATTTTGAGCTATTGTTAATCCTTGGTCTCTAGCTGTTGAATAGGTGACCTACAGATCCGGTATTTGGAGCAGTGTATTGTTCAACTATTCGTTAGACTGCGAGGTGAGTTTGTTATCATTATACCATGGGTCAAAGGCACCAATATCAACCCACTAGATTATTTATCCTGGTTAGGATAATATTATGCTAGTTTGTGTCTGATTAGTAGATTTGTATAATTATCTATATTTGTTGGTATTGTGTATATGTTTATCTATTACATATGTCAACATATTGTGTTGACTTGAGTTTATATGGTTTTGTGCGGTAGCTAATAAATCCGGAAGCAATCCAGATATGAGTTGAGGGCCTGATTGGCATGCCAGACTCATATTGTGGGCTCGACAACTATCCGAATATGAGGTGAGGCCTTGATTGTCGTCCCTGACTCATACTATGGGCTCGGGAGCAATCCAGATATGAGCTAAGGGCCATGATTCACATGCCAGACTCATAATGTAGGCTCAGGGGTAATCCTATCTTTCTAGCAGTAGACTAGTATATGTTGTTATCTCTGTGTGTGTGTGCTGGTACTTTGGGGGCACTCATTCAACTTTAGCTTATAGTTTTTAGTTTATCATTTCAGGTACTTTAGAGGATCATGGAAAGGAAAAGGTGTGATCATACAAAGCTTCTTATTTTATGTCACTGGGTCCTGGTAAAACTCTGATTTAAAATAATGCTTTTGAAATAATGATTATTTTGTAAACAATGTTGATTAATGGTTGATTTTGAAAATTTTAAATTTATTGTGATTTTTGAGTGTTACAACATATTAATGAGATTATGTCCTAAAAAATCCATTCGGCTAACGACCCTCCACCATAAAGGAGAGCAGTGGGTGAGAGTGGAAACTCATTTAATGACCATTTTATAGGTCGTTTCCTTATACCCTATTTATAGCATGTTTCGTGAACGAGGCCTACTAGCGATTTAACTAATTTGCCTTATACATATATTATATTAATCTTTTAATTATATAAAGTATAAGTCTATTTTAACACTTTTCTAAAATACTAGGTTTAAGTTTAAATTTTCAAAATTAATATAAAATTAATTTAATTTAAAATTAAACCAATTTTGATTTAATCTTTATCTTTTAATTAAACAATCCTTATCCTAAGCCTTCTAATTTTCGAAAAGGCTAGGGTTTACTAGGTTTTAATTGTTCAAATTATAAGTCTCTTAAAATAACAATAAGGAAACAAGGCAAAAAGGGTCTCTAGCCCAACGATGTCAGGTGTTTTCCTTCCTCTTTGAGGTTGAGGGTTCAAGTCTTGTTTGAGACATAGATGGATTGAGGAGTAGTTTAGAATATATTGTATTTGCCACTCAAAAAAGTAAACAATGCAAATCTTAGAAGGAATCCTTCAAATTCGAAAACTAGGCAAGGGGGCTAGGGTTTCTAAAACCCTTGTAGATTTTAAAAATATAGGATGGAGGCTAGGTTTCAAGAACCCTAGGGCATTTTCAAAAATACCTCCTTATTGTTTAGTTTCTATAAAGCCTAATTTTGATCTATTCAACTTTGTGCAAGATCAAGGAGAAGAATGGTTCTGATACCACTGATGAGTTTTATATGTTACGAAAAACTATTTTTGGAGGAAAACATAAACCTTGAGTTTACATGCACCATAAAGGATCTATGTTCTCATTATGATTTCCAAAAGACTATTGAATATCAAGAACCTTAGAAGTACATTGCTATTTTCGAAAATACTAAACGGCTGTTAGAAAATACATTCCTTAGTTTATTATTGCAATTAAACTAGTAATATTTCCTTGTTGGTCTTCAGAAAGCAAGCACCAAAAATTTCGTGCCTCTAATGGCTCACACTCAAACCCTAGCAAGTTGGAGGCTAAAGAGGAGAGAGGAAGAGAAGGATAATTTTCAGTTTTCTCTCTTAGAAAAGGGATGGCCGAAAATCATAATCCTTAGAGGGTTTATATAGGTAACTAAGGGATGCTAAGATAATGTAGTTTCCTTAGATAAACCATTATCTCTTTATTTCCTCCCTAAGGCATCCAAGGCTCCTTAATGCCCAAGGAAAACCCTAGAATCCCTTCTAGAATTCGTCCACCCTCATGGGAGGTTTTAGAATTTTTTAATGCTCAACTTTTGAGCATTGTCACCTTTATCCTTCTACTTTTAATTAATCTAATTAATCCCAAAATTAAATCTAATTAATTTCTAATTATTCTTAATTAAACAATATTATTTATAATTAATATATTAATCTCATAATATATTAACAAATTATTTATTTTTATTTATAATTAATTTATTAATCATATAATAAATTAATAAATCATACACACACACACTCTCTCTCTCTAAATAGTATTCCAGTCTATTACTAGGTTTAAGGGAAATCCAAAAGACTTTGCTAATAATTCAAGATTATACTAATTTAGTAATTGGCTTAGACGCCTAATCCAACACTTGATAGCTCCATGAATTGTTGACACAATGGCCTTGAACTTATGCCTCGTCGTCCATCCAAAGATGATGTTGTATGGTGAAGGTGCATTGATGATGATAAAATTGAGTGCTATTCCTCCCATTAGTATAATTGATAAGGGTTAGTGGTAAGGTTATTACCCCTCGCCATACGTTATGGACGACGAAGCTTACCAGGTGATTCTCTAGCAAACTTGCTTTTGTCCACACACACCTAGGTTGCTGTTTGAAGAAATGTTTGTACATGACATCTGTAGAGCTTCCATTGTCTATGTAGATATCTCTTGCATGGTTTTTCCCCATGAGGCCACTTATTACGATTGGATCCTCCCTTCTGTGGCAGTCGTGACTATAATCCCATTCGTCGAACGTTAACATGCAATTTTCCCACTCCATGGTTAACTCTTTCCGATCACTATATTGCAACATGAAAATTTTTGCTTTTTCTTGTGTTTTGTATTTATTTTCTACTGGTGCAATACTATCTAGGTGTTTAGATCGGAGGCTATTGATCAGGTTGGTAAGTTGTCCTGATTGCATTTTGTTTTGCAACTCCCGTCGCAACATAGTGCATTCGACGATGTCGTGCCCTGTAGATTCATGGAATTCACAATATCACCCTTGATATTTGGATTTCATCTTCTCCCCACTTTTTCGTGTTGTGTTCTTTGTTCCTTCACTTGCTTCAACAACTTCATTCCGAGGACCATGCCAATTTTACGGTATATTATGATGGGACTGTGAAAACAAGTTTATCTTGGGGTTTGGTGTTTCACATTCTCTGATGTATTTCCTCTAGCATAAGGTACTTGGGGTTCTGTTTCTCCATGATCGGTTTTATCTTCTCAAATGTTGCGTCTTCTTGTTTCATGTACCGGTGAACCCTTACATTTCTTTCCTCGAAGATGGTTTTCCCTACTAATTTTTTAAACAAAGCTACTAGTCGTAAACCATATGTGAAAGCAGCAGTTACCATGCTATCTGATTTCTATAGGGGTATTGAGTGTAGCTTTATTAAACTACTGGACAAAAGAACTTACAGATTCATCCTTCCGTTGTCTACATCCCAAGATAACTTATGCATCTATCGTGTATCTTCTTTTGTTGCACGAAGTGGCCAACAAATTCTTCTTGTAATTGATTGAAATCACGTAATTTATCTGCCGGCAAGCTTTTATACCATAATCGAGTCGCTCCCAATATGGTAGTTAGGAGGAAAATACACCAATATTTTTCATCGAGGTAATAAGCGTCCATCGTTTGCTTGTAGTTTTCTATGTGATCGTCGGGGTCTCCCATCCTATCATATTTTGTGATTTCCGGTATTGTTTTCTCCAGCTGGTAGTTAACATTCCCTTATGCTTCTTACTATGGGTGAATTGTCTGATCGTAAGACCCGTCTGTCAATGGTGTTGCTGCATTTGTGATGCTCAGGTAGTGTGGTTGGTAGTTGTTGAGGCGTGGGTTGTTACTCTGGGGAAAGTTGTAAGATGTATGCTAGTTGGTATCGAGGCGGTCAGCAGGCTTGATAGTGTGTGAATGGGAAAGGTGGTGGTAATGGCGTGTATGTCTGTACATTTTGCTTAGCCATTAGGCTGGTTCTTAGGTGTTGCTGCAACAAAGGTGGAAACATTTGCATTGTGGCTTCTTTATTTTTCGTCTTAAGTTTGGTTGGTTCTCTAGGCATGCTTCCTCCTACTATGCTCAAACCATTAACTATTTCCATCATGACTGAGTTTTCCTGTCTAGCTTTCTTTGCTCGCCATGCAGTTCGTTCGTTGGCCTCTGCCTCTTGATGTGTGTTTGGTTGGGCTAAAGTGTGTGTTATGAGTCTATGGTTCAGCAACCTTACTTGTCGATGTGGTTAGCGTGAAAATAAGGATTAAGTTGATTGGGCTAAATGGTGTTTTAGTTGTTGGAGGAGATGATTGTGCTTTTTCTTGCATGGTTATATACGGATGGTGCCAATGTTGCTACGTGGTGACCCAGATGCTTGTGGTCGTCTTTGTTAGAGCCTCTTCCAATGATTAGTCTAGGTAAAACGATGCATGATATGTGACAAATATTGGTTATAAAGTTATACGGATGGCAGACCCCCGGTATTGCCCTCTGATACCTAAGTTAAGAGTCATATTTGGAGTATTGAATGTGTTAGAATTGTCAATGGTTGTGTAGGTCTGACCTCTCGAGTAGGCGAATGCCTGTTTTTATAGTTGGGGCTAAGATCGTTTCTTAGTTTCTCCTTCTGGGTTTTTGTTAACCTTTAGGTTATGAGGGTAAACCTTCTTTTTATTAAAATATTATTGATTTTTCTGTATTTCCGAAAGATACTTCAAAGTATATGTACGATGGTATGGCGATTCTTACTCTAGTGCTCGATATCATTTAAGGACTTGTGTTCTACCTTGGTAGGCCGGGTTCGCTAGTCGGCTTGGTGTTGCGTGTGCTGACGCTCGTACCCCATTATATATATATATATATATATATATATATATATATATATATATATATATATATATATATATATATATATATATATATATATATAAATGAGGAAAATATCCTTAAAAAAAATAGAAACATTGAAAAACCACAAAATTGGTTTATTGATATTATAGCGTCTTCTCATAGAACAAAATTAATAGGACGGATCAATACTTATAGGGAAAACTGTAGAAAAAGTCTTTATATATTAATATCATAATCGATTTATTTTTTATATTTTTTTATTCAATTAAGTCTTAAAAAACCGGTAATCATATACAAAAAAACAAATTTTCATATAAAAAATCTTATAATTCATATTAAAAAAAAACTTTTTTTTGTATGCGAAATACCTATTTATAAAAACAGGTATTTATTAAGTACATAAATATATACAAATCCGTTGTGATAAAAAAAATGTATCCTAACACATATTTTACAAAAAAAAAAAAATCAAACAAACAAACAAAATGTCTACAAAAACCTATTTTATTATAAATAAATTTTGTGAAGATATATTTATACGCACCCAAATAAGTGTTTGTATACATTTCTTTTGTAAAAACATATTTATATATATTCTTTTATAAATACCTATTTTCTAATAAATGTATTTGTATTCGAAAACATATATACATATATATATATATATATATATATATATATATATATATATACACACACACACACACACTATGAAATAGGTGTTTGTATATATCTTTTTATAAATATGTGTAAATGTATTTATAATAAAATAGGTAATTGTATTTATAATAAAATAGGTATTTGTATGTATTTTTTTTTGTACAATACGTGTTTGTATATATTTTTGTTTTTATAAAATTGGGTTTGTATATATATTTATGTACTTAATAAATACATATTTTTATAAACATGTATTTTGTATACAAAAAACTTTTTTTAAAAAAGTTTTTATATATAAAATATAATATTTTTTTATATGAAAATATGTTTTTTTGTTATAAATGTGATTTTATAAAGAAAAAACGTACTCAAAACAAATTTTTGAGAAAAAAGTTATAAAAATAACTGAGTTATGATGAATTCATAGTAAAATTCTGAAATCTGGATGAAAATCGTAAATTTTTAACCAAATTTTAATAAAACTTAAAATATGTGTCAAAAGTGTAAAATTTGAAACAAATATTTAAAAACATTTGAAATCTGGTCCTAAAATGTAATTTTTGAAAGTAAGATGACGTGTTGACCCGGTAAAATGATCAAATTGAATACGATTACCAGTTTTTGGAAATTAATTCATTTTTTTAATATAAAAACTAAATCAATTATGAAATCAATATATAAAAACTTTTTTGTAGTTTTCCCATATTTATATATCACTATACATCAATGTAGTAAGAAACGTTTGACGGTAGTTAGTTAACGAAATGAGGTTAAAAGATTAATTAGGGACTCTAAATTTTAAATTAATTGACTTTTAAAAAATTAAACATGAATAATAACTTATCTAAGTTTGTAAATATCACTAATATCATAAAAATGGGTTAATGAGATTAATACAACAATAACTATTCATCATTTTGTTTCTATTGAAATAGAACATATTCAAAGTGTTAAAATTTCATCTTTGTGATACTTCTTTGCTCGTTGTATAAGCAGCTATTCGGATAACGGAAGTTAATCGAAACATAGTCGAAACCTAGTTGAACGCCTCTGGAGTAATCGGAAGTCAATCGAAACCTTGTCGGGATTTTTATAAAACTGTTATACATAAATTAAAATAATACAAACCCATCCTCAGAGTTGGAACATGTCATTTAACATATAGTGTAGGTTCTTATATTTATCGTATAGTATAGGGTCTTTTATATAAATATGTTATGCTGATGTATTTACACATATTGGAATGTAATACAAACCCTAAAAGGGTATTTCCACAATATATGTTCGTTATCATGGTATCGAGCCAAAGATTAGGGACATGATTATTTTTTGGCCGTCAAAACACAAGTCGATCATTCTTCTTGCATCGAACAGTGTCCTCCTTCACAACATGCTACCATCAAGTCTTGCAATACTCCATCGCGTCTTCTCTTTTTAGCCTCTGACATCATCGATCCTTCCTCCATTTACAGACCCTCATTTCCACTCCATCTCCTCTGTTGCAAGGTTTAGTACGGTAAACATTACTACAACCCTTCTACCCAAGGTTAGTTCTCTGATTTTTGTTTCATTTTTATTCCACATGTTTTTTGATTTTCCGGAATGACGACCCCTGGTGCTTCATCTACTATTGCATCCATTGGTAAACAACTTGTTTATGTTCCTCACCAACGTTTACAATCAATTTAGCTTCAAACTGACGGTTGAAGGTTCTAAATACAAACTGTGGTGTCGTATTTTTCATGATATTTGTAAAGGTGCTAAAGTTTTAGGTCATATCAATTGCATGTCCAAGCCCTCGGGAGAAGATGATGAAGATTGGGTGTCAATTGACTCGCATTTGAAGTCATGGTTCTACTAAACGTGTGGTCCTACTGTCTTGCAAATTATCTCTAATGTTCTTTGCACAACTAAGGACTTATGGGACAACCTCCATCAGTTTTTTCTCAACAAAAAAATGCCTAGGGTGCTCCAACTCCAAGAAAAATTCTATGTTACATATATGGTTTAGTGGCACCTGGAAATCTGAGAATCGTGTTAATCACTTTCAAATCGAAGTATTTGGGTGGTACTCCCAAATCCTCAAATGGATAAGACTCAGATAAAATCAGAGAGAAAAGAAAGAGAGAGTGGGATTGTGTAATTTCGTGAGTACCAGATTAGTGACTAAAATTGGTTATAAACCTTCCTTATTTGAAAAACTGTCAAAACTGTCATATAACAGTTTTTCTCAACAGTAAAAACTATCATAAATCCGAGTTTTGTATAAAGATTAATTCAAAGTCAAAACCGGGTCAAATATTCAAAATTTGGATTTTCTGATGCATTTTTAATACAACAATATAACTCAAATAAAAATTTCCCGTCAGGGGCTCTGCCCCTTGGACCCCACCAGGGGCTGCCGCCCCTTGGACCCCGCTCCCAGGGGCGTTGCCCCCGGACCCCCGTTCGTTCAGGGGCTTCACCCCTAAATGACAGTATACTTTAATACTTGATCAAACTTAAACAAGTTTGTACTTCACACCTTCCTTACTTGTTTAATATTTATCAAGATCATTTTTAGTCAAAAAAGTAATCCTTATTACACTTAAATAACATTGATGATAACAAATCACCAACAAACCTCCCCCATTTAAGTGTAATCTTGATTAACTTAAAATGAAACATAACACCAACAAAACTGATGCATAAATGAAATATCGTGACGATTGAATTTCACATTAGTATATTATATAATCCAAATATTCGAATATCAGGGTATCACTAAGGATTGAACCCTTTCTATCCATAGTGAATACATGAAGATAATACACACAACAATTTACATTCTCATAAGTTCTAACTTGACACTATACTTTACTAGCTTGTGTCCCATCCTTCAATAAGCATATCAAAGCCAAGTCCAAACTTCTTGAAGCAGCTAAACTTCATGCTTATATAGGTAGTTCTTTTATTCTTGCACATGCAAATGCAATTTTTCAAAAGAACTATTAAGAATATAAATTCAACCTCCTTAACTTGCAGTACTGAACACATACCTTGGGATGATGATAATAATGTGTTCCAATCTTCAAATATCAAGCTTTCCACATTGAATTCAGCATCTAATATTACATTAGATGGGAATTGGGTATCTCAATATAAAAGATTTTAAGTGGACTTTAAACCCATCCCTACAGCCGCCTTGTGCACAAGATCTCTTGCTAAGCCTTTTGTTAGATGACCGGCTAAATTAAATTGAGTTCTTACAAACTCCACAAATATCACACCAGTCATGATGAGCTCTCGAATCATGATATGTCTAATACCTAAATGTCTAGATTTCCCATTGTACAATTGACTATAAGCCTTAGCTAAGGTAGCAACACTATCACATCTGATAGAAATAGTAGATATCGGTTTAGGCCATAATGGAATTTCATAAATCAAATTCCTTAGCCATTCAGCTTCTTTACCAGCAACAGACAATGCAACAAACTCAGACTCCATGGTTGAGTTAGTAATATAACTATGTTTCTTAGATGCCCAAGAAATGGCACCTCCTCCAAGAAGAAACACCCAACCACTTATAGAGGAGTGATCTTCTATGTTGTTAATCCAGCTGGCATCTGAATAACCTTCCAAAACAGAAGGATATCCACTATAAGTTAAACCATAATTAATGGTCCCTTTCAAGTACTTGAATACTCTACTCACAGCTTGCCAATGATGTGAACTAGGATTACTAGTATATCTACTAAGCCTTCCCACACCATATGCTATATCAGGCCTAGTACTAATCATGGCATACATTAGACAACCAATAGCCCTTGAGTATTCAAGTTGAGACAATGGAGATCCTTTATTAGGTAGAAGCTTAAGACTAGGATCTATAGGAGTGCTAACAGGAGAACAATTCTCAAAGTTAAACTTTTTCAATATCTTCTCAATATAATGAGATTGAGAAATTGAAATCCCATTGTTTCCTTTTCTAATTCTTATACCAAGAATTACCTCAGCCTCCCCCATGTCTTTCATATCAAAACTAGATGATAAGAATTTCTTGGTTTTATCAACTTCTTCTAAATCAGTACCAAAAATCAACATATCATCTACATATAAGAAAATCATGACTCCTTTACCAGAAGTATCAAATTTGCTATATACACACTTGTCAGCTTGGTTTAATGCAAAACCATTAGACAAGACAACATCATCAAAATTTTGATGCCATTGTTTTGGTGCTTGTTTCAAACCATATAATGATTTCTTCAACTTGCACACTTTGTGTTCATTTCCAGGCATCACAAACCCTTCAGGTTGTTTCATGTATATTTCCTCATCCAAGTCACCATTCAAGAATGCAGTTTTCACATCCATTTGGTGAATCACAAGATTATGTATAGCTGCAAGAGCTAGTAATAATCTAATAGTAGAAATTCTGACAACAGGAGCATAAGTATCAAAGAAATCAATGCCTTCCTTTTGTCTAAAGCCTTGGATAACCAATCTGGCTTCATACTTATCAATTGTGCCATCCACCTTCATTTTTCTTTTGAGGATCCATTTACATCCTAATGCCTTGCAACCAGGAGGTAAATCAGCCAATACCCAAATATTGTTATGCATGATAGAATCAATCTCATCATGAATTGCCTCTTTCCAGAAATGAACATCCCTAGAAGCCATAGCTTCACTAAAAGTCTTTGGATCCTCTTCAATATTAAAACAATATTGATGTTGAGAAATAGTCTCATTCCTTGTTCCTTCAACTAAATATAGTTGAAAATCAGATCCGAAAGACTTAGCTTTTCTAGCTCTGGTGCTTTTCCTAGGTTCAGGTACAAAACTTGCACCACCAGAAACAGCTTCAGCTTGAGTAGTACTCTTGCTGGAAGACTGATGAATCATGTCCCTTGGTCTAGGTATAGATGTAAATCTTTCTTCATCAAAGATAGCATCTCTTGACTCTATCACTGTGTTTACAGACACAGAGTTATTATATTCTAAAACATAGAATCTATATGCTTTGGAATGCTCAGCATATTCAATAAAGATACAATGTATACCTCTCTCACCTAATGTTTTCCTTTTGGGTTCAATGAGCCTTACAACTGCTCGACAACCCCAAACTTTGAGATAACTCAAATTTGGTACCTTTTTATACCAAAGTTCATAAGGAAATTCTTACTCCTTTTATTTGGAGTTCTATTCAAGATGTAACAAGCAATTAACATTGCCTCACCCCAAAACCCTTCACTTAAACCAGAATATGACAACATGGAATTAACCATTTCTTTCAAAGTCCTATTCTTCCTTTCAGCTACACCATTTTGTTGTGGTGTATATGGAGTTGTGGTTGGATGTATTATTCCAGTTGATTCAAAATAAACTGGATCATAATACTCACCACCTCTATGAGTACGCAATACTTATATTAATTCATTTTTATGAAGCTCAACTTGTTGTTTATAAATTTTAAATTTATCAAGTGCTTCATCCTTAGAATGTAGCAAATAGATATAACAATATCTAGATGCATCATCAATAAAAGTAATAACATACTTCTTGTTTCCAAGGGAAGGTGTTGCATGGAAATCACATAAATCACTATGTATAAGATCCAACACCTTGCTTTCCCTAACAACATCTTTGAAAGGTTGTCTAGTGATTTTAGTTAGCATGCATGTTTTACATTTTTCATTATTTTGCATATCAAAAGCAGGAATTAAACTCATTTTAGACATGTCTTTTAATCTCTTGTAATGAATGTGTCCTAGTCTAGCATGCCATAATTCAGATTTATGAAAATTATTGCTAGTACTACTAGAAGCCATGCAAAGAGAAATATCACTAGAAGGATAATTAATACTAAGCCTAATCATTCCATTACATATATAGCCAAATCCCATAAAAGAACCATGTCTTGACAAGATATACTTGTCACTTTCTAATACTTGTTTTTAACCACAATTATGGAATACAATTTTAGACACGAGATTCTTACGAATCCCCGGAACATATAAAACATTGTTCAAACACAAACATTTCCCAGAAGTAAAAGTAATTAAAACAGATCCTATGCCCTTGATTGGTTCAGTTGCAACATTTCCCATTTTCACAACAGATCCATCATCAATTGGTTGAAAGTCCTTGAACCAATATTGATCTTTGCAAACATGACTTGTTGCTCCCAAATCAACCCACCATGCAACATTATCATCCTTCACATAAAATGCTTCAAAAATCACAGAAATATAATTCTGAATACAGTTAGACTTCTGCATGAAAACATAATTATGACCTTGTTGCTTTTCTGGATCCTTGGATCCACTTGGTCCTGCACCATCCTTATTCACTTTACGCAAACGACAATCTTTCTTGAAGTGACCCGGTTTGTTACAATTCCAACATACCACTTTAGCCTTCTTGTTGGAAGACTTATCATCCTTTCCTTTAAACTTCCTTTTTCCATTAGACTTCTATTGATTCTTTGATCCTTCTCCATCCACCATGTTCACAGAAGAGGAACCGACTTGGTTCTTGCCTTTTGGGTTGTTATCAAGTTCTTGAGTCCTTAAGGACTCTTCAATCCGTAAATGGCTTCCAAGTTGAGTTAAAATCAATTCCTCGTTGTTATGTTTCAGATTGTGTTTAAAATCTTTCCAGGAAGGGGGCAGTTTGTCAATGATCATAACCACAGCAATGGCTTCATCCATTTTCAGATTGTGTTGAGCAAACTGTCCCAGGATCCTTAACATTTCATGGTATTGTTCCATAACAGGCCTGGAGTCAATCATCTTGTAACCCATAAAGTTACTGACAAGAAACTTCTTGCTAGAAGCATCTTCAACGATATACTTGGATTCAAGAGAATCCCATAGTTCTTTTGCAGATTCGAAATTTTGATAGATATCAAAAAGAGAGTCAGACATACCATTGAGAATATGACCACGACACATGTAATCATCATTTTCCCACTTTGATCTTCTTCTTGTTGCCTCCAAAGTTTCATCTTCAACAGATTCTGGTAAGACTGGCATGGGTGTACTCAGAACATACACCGTTTCATCGTTTTTGGAAACAAAGAATATGATTTTACTTCGTGAAACTCGAGAAGAAAATGAAGATCAAATTCTCTAACAACCCCACCCCACCACTACGACTCTTTATTCCACCACCCAACAATTCGAAAATTCAAAAAATAAATGGAATAAAAATCATAATAATAATCGGGGTACTTCCGAAGGTAATTCTAGCTTGTCTACTACTACTAACCACTTTGCAAGTACAAATACACGTTAACCCTCACAGTTTGCAAAAACTATGGGGTGAAGGGTGCAAATAATCCTTCATTACAAAATCAACATTCTCAATTTTTTTTTGGTTTTCCTGCAAAGCTGGTACTCCTTTTTCTCCTCCTTATTATGCGATCAGCCTACATGGAGGCAGCCAACAGCATCGTCATGCCAGCCCAACAACTCCTAGTATGGCCCAAGATGCCCATCGACTTCTGTAGCAGCCCATGGTTGCACCATTTTTGCCTGCACAACTGCCCAACGATATATTTGGGCAACACACAAATCAGCAAATGGACTACTTACCATTTTTGTGACATCTTCATCAAATGACTACCTACATAGTTACTTTTTAATGTTCGTAAAAATTTAAGCATCCACGAACCTCCCGTTCAAACTAACAGGGAGTGTTAGAACATATCATTTAATGTATAATGTAGGTTTATATTTACTTATGGTATAGGGTCTTCAATGTAAATATATTATATTGGTGTATTTTATTGGAATGCAATACAAACTCTAAGAGGGAATTTGGTTAATATATATTTGTTATCACTCTGAAATAATTAAAATAGTTATAGAATATTTAAAAATATTAGTTTAGGCAATCACCTTTTATTTACTATATATTTCGATTTTACTATTTATATAGTTGTTCTTTTTGTTAAGTTTATACATTTCAAAAACTTCCGGCTACTTTTACAATCTTATACAAACAAAAAACTACATTTTGTTTTGCAAAACAATCATTTTTAAACAAAAGATAATCATTTCTAGATTTTAGCTGGTTTTGACGAACATGCTTTTAAAAAATATGTTTTGGTTTTTATATCTTTTCATAATAATTATCTGTTCAATAAAAATAAACGGTATAAAAGTTTGAAAAATATTTGTTTTATGTTTTGTTTAACTAAAAACATAAATAAAAATGTCACATCTATGTATTACTTAGGTAAAAATTTTCATACATCAACTATAATAAATGAATATCTATTTTACCAAATATCAATCTCTTATAAGTTTTGGTACTTATCATTTTGTAATATATTTTAAATAAATAATATGCATATATAAATTCTTAAGTTTTTCAATTTTTAAAATTAAAGTCATATATATATATATATATATATATATATATATATATATATATATATATATATATATATATATATATATATATATATATATATATGAGTCAAGATCAAATAAGAAGGAAATTTTTGGTAAGAACATAAGAAATTTTTTTATATGCATATTTTCTTAGCAAAAAATGAAATGAATCATTAGATGATTCAAAAGTAAAATGATTCACAAGAAAAAATTCCGAAAAAAACACCTTCACGATTCATTTTTAGGTAAATCAAGAAAAAAATTCACTTTTATGACAATTTTAGTGAATATAAACAAAATCATCATAAAAATGAATAATCGAAATGTTTTTGTGGGATTTTTTTTGGTGAATCACGTTATTATTGATTCATTTGTTTTTTTCGCCAAAAAAATAAATCGAATAAAAATTTCTTACCTTCCTACGAATTTTTTTTTACCGGATCTATATCCTATATATATAAAGTATTAAACATCATAAATATGATACTAAATTGCAATTAATACATTTCTTTATTTCTTATTTTAAAATTTTATTTTAAAAAATATTTATTGTTTACACTCTATTATTTAATATCTTTTTTAATCAAATCGTATAATATTTATTGTTTACAGTTATAATAATAATAATAATAGAACACAAACAAAATCCTAACAAACATACAAATTAGATTGTTATTATAATTAAGAGGATGCATATTAATTCTGATGTTTCTATATTAAACTACGATATTAAATCAATGACCGTTATAAAGTATCACTTTAAATGATTTTATTCACGTAAAATAAAAAAGGAAATAGACACGTTTGGTTCTTTGAATTAAGAGTATCATGTTAAATTTGTATAGATTCAGAGAATTGAAAATATAAAAAGAATTGGAGGGAACATAATTATTAGAAACGACTCTTAGTTTAATAAAAGTGGTTCCATTACCTCAAAAAACAAGTGTCGTCACATATTCACATGTTATTTTGTTCCCTTTTCCTTTCTTCTATTTTGTATATATTTGTATTACTATTTTGATGACCTAATTTATTTTTATATATTTTAATTGATAAGATTATCATGTCATTATTTAACCACCATCTTAAGTGAGGAAGGTTGTAAGCATTCATATTTCTTCCATAGATGGCATGAATTCCAATCACGAAATTCTTCAATCAACGGTAAGCATGAGATCGTAAATAATGGATGCCGCAGTGGATGATTTGGCAAAACCCCATTTTCGTATATGTCATAAGAAGTTAAGAACTCAAAGATGCCCAAACACCTTCAAAATCATACGTAACACCTTAATTTAGATATAAATAATATCAAAATATAATTATCTCAATATCCCCTAAAGATCAAATTTAGCATTTTATTGTCAAAACTACGGTGAAATCAATAAAAATAAAATAATGTATTCAACTGAAAAGCTTTGGGTGTTATGTTTTTACGAAACTTCTTTGTCGTCTTCTTGATTAATCATTCTCATTGGCCTTACTAGTGTCACTTGACAAATAATTTCTTTGGTTGTATACATTTTAAATTCTAACGGGGTAAGCATAGCGCCTAATGAGTTTATATTGCATATATATGTTTGTCATTAAAAAAAACTAATATATTTATCTTACATTTCCAATGCAAATAATAGTAATACATATGGATGAATGATACAATTTAAGAGAATGATAAATTATCTAGAGAATGAACAAAATGCCCCCTTCCCTCCCCCTAGGCACAACTAATCCATTTAAATTATCCAACGAAATTATTAATTCTCATATTTCATCTATGCCGATCACACACATTCGTTATGCTCTCGACTATTAAACACCGCATCTGTTCCCCACAAAATGTGTTATTTCAATAAGTCACACTGTTGATAAGCAAATCCAAACAACATTTGCATGTAGTTATATTTAGCATAAAACATACTAGAATCAATAAACAATTAAAGCCACATATAAATCATATTTATGCACATGAAAAACCCACCTCATCGGTGTTAGGTCTTAACCGAATTATGTCACGCCATACACATCTTACATTCCACCAACAAGTTTTTTCTAAGATAATAATCCTAAAAAACATCCTATGTACTCGTTATGGGTGTTCAAGGATGGTTAAGCGGAACAAAATCATATTTTGGAAGGTTAACCAAAGTGATTTGTTCATTAGTCTCTTAAACTTAAACCTAAACCGAAAAACTGATTAATTAGTTTTTGATTAACCTATTTTTTGGTTCAGTTATCCGACTATCCTATTAATCGTTCATAAATTAATAAATGTGCTTTGAAACTAAAAATACTCTACTAAAATTCAAAATAAGTATGATCTTTAAATATATAGCTTTTTCAAGAGGCCAAAACAATAATAATTAAATTAAAATTCGAACAAACAATACTAAAATAAATAAATAAATAAATAATGTTATAAAGAAAAGCCAAACGAATTGCATAAATATAGTTACAAATTTTTATAAGATAATAATATTTATTGTTTTTTGAATTCAACATTTGTATTACTTACTAATAAAAATTTATTTTTTAAGAATATAAGATAACAATATTTATTGTTTTTCAAATTCAACCGTTATATTACTTAATAACAAAATTTTAACATGTTTCTATAGCTTAAATTTGTATTAACATTCCAGATAAACTAAAGATCTTGGATTTAATCAATATCCATATTTCTTGTGATATTTTGTATAGAAACTTAAAACTTGACAACAAAGGAATAGACTTGGTCAAAACTCACATGCTCAATACCACATGAACGTTGATGACCATTGTAAAAGTCGGGTCATGCATGGATCAAGGAAAATCCCAAGATTCTCATAATTTTAGTTATTGTTGTTATGGCTAGAAAGACTAATTGATCGACATCCACACACACTCTCTCTCTCTCTCTCTCTCTCTCTCCCTCTCTTTCTCTCTGCTATTTTCTTTCTGCTAGCACCTATAATTTTATTTCGATTTAAGATAGGTTCTAAGGCATGTGATTTCATCACTTCCCGATGTTTTATGTCGGAGATCCAAAATGATTAAGGCGCCTATCTTGAACATTGTGTAGGATTTTGGGATAAGTCCGATCATGGATAAGGAACCCATGTTGTTAAGAAACATGATCTCGAGTGTACCAAGTGTATTCCAACCAATACCAGAGGTTTCACATGGGGGCCATATGATTTCAAGTTTTTCACCCCAATATGTGACAATGAAGTTCCAAAGAGATTTCAGACGTCGAACATGAAGATGTATGATGGGGACCACAAATCCTAAGGAGCATGTCGCCGAATACAAAGTACGCATGAAGATAGTCTCAATACTACAACCTCTCAAGGAGTATAATCTATGCAAGGGTTTTGATTCAACCTTACAGGATCAATACTAAAATGGCTCCTAAATGTCCCTCCTTACTCTATTACTTCTTTAGCACATTTGGTTAACTTGTTTGTAAAATCAGATTTTTAAAATAACATATTATTTTTAAACATAAAAATGATCACAAGGAGTTTGGTAATAATGAAATTTATCTTTTAACATAAGATGGTAAAAAGGTTTTTAAAAATAAAATGAGTTTCATCGTTTAAAACTAGCTAACGGTAAATTTCATGATTAAAATTATATAAGTTTAAAATTGTGAGACTTATCAAACTCCAAACCCTATTTTATAAAAGAAAGTTTTATTAAAGGGTTTATGAATGTTATTAAGTGTTCAAAAGGTAAAACTTAATACTAGATATTAAGTTTAAAATTTGATCGCATCAATTATATAAAATTTGGATTTTATAAAATAACATTATTAAAATGTGATTTTAAATAAAAGTGTATCATGGCTTATTGGATGCATGCAATTACCATGATATCAAAAGTTTTTAAACTAGAATTATAAAAACATAAAAGATGCCTTATTAAACTCAAATCTATGCAATACAATCTAAATAACACTCGCACGTCACATGTATGCGCTAGTGGGATAAAGTTCACCTAACCACTAGTGTTATATTTTAATGGCTAAGGTGTATTATAACCTATTTATTGGCCAATTACACAAGTTCTTAAAACTGGATGATTTGATCAAAAATATGTTGTGATAAAGTTCACATAAGCAATAGAAATATTAGGCATATATGAGATCAAACATGTCTGTTAACATATGTTATTAGCGATCCCATAATGCTACAAATTAAATATAATATAATTGATACTCTATATCTACCGAGTTGAATTCAATGAATGAGATAAATGATATTTAACCATTTTTTTATTTTGCAACTTAGATCCTAGACTTTGATAATTAATGTTTTTGGAAACTTAAGGGTAGTAATTATTGAAGATTTAAATATTGAAAATACTAAAAGAATTTTGTTAAAATTTTGTAGATGAAAAAAAAATCCCATTTTGTTACCATGCATCATCATTCACATTCTAACCTGCAATAAAAAATAACATTTGATGGATATAATTTATTCGAATAGATTCGTGTCTTGAGAGACAATATTAAGAGAGATAATAAACTGAACATGATGCTTAGTGGAAGCATTATTGTGATGTTGAAGATGTACCTGGCATCATATTGGGAACTGTAATTCTGGACTTCCAGGAAGTCTTGAATAATTAATAAGCATTTCGTATGTTTCGTCAGGTGAATAATATATTCCTAAGATATAGTGCTATTTGGTTTGAGCCACTTCGACACAAGAAGAATGTAATGCTAAAAAATCACCTTTTATGCTCTAAAAGGCCACTAGTTCATGGAAATGAAACCTTTAGGCCTAAGAAATCCAGAAAGGCCCATATAGATGGATATTGTTTCTACTATAGAGAAACATGACACTGGAAGAGGAACTGTCCTTTTATTTGAGTAGGACTGGCCAGGGCAGTAATTCAAGTATCTACTAGCTAGAGCTTATACTTTTCATTTAGTAGTCAAGTACTTGATACTTAATGTTAATCAAATATTTGTAAATGTTTACAAATATTCAAGAATAGTATGATGCTTAGCACAAGCAAGCTGGATCTTCACTATCGGAGTTTAGTTTTATAATTTATGCTTAAAACGTAAAGTACTAGAAATGCAAAATAATATTTGTTTTGGAACAATGTATGTTTTAATTTAGATTGTCTAAATATATGTCTCAATTAATTTATTAGATGATTGATTATTTACTTAATTATTTTTCATAACGGTCACCTTCATATTATGTAATGATTAAATTCTATTTTTGAGAACTAGATCTCTTAATAGAATTATAAAGTAAATATCAATATTTTCTAAATAATAAAATTCAAATGCAAATATATTTGACTCAAACTTGATTTGAATCAAATTTACCTATTACATTGTTATATTTATTATATACGTAAAATACACATATTCCATATTCAATAAATGGATTTTTGAGGGAAAATAAAATAGTTTATTGATATATGTGAATCTTGTTTATATGTACAAGATTCCTAATGATATTTTCATTAAACTGTAGAGAAAATAACTATTAAGGAACTATACACTGTGATGGATGACTTCCTATCTAATCAATGTACTGATTTAGTACAATATACCTAATCAACTCTATTTAACAACAATAGTTGTTGTAGTTACAGTTTACATGTTAAAAGATAATTGTGAAACCTTTGTTGAAGTTTCAAATATAAACTTGAGATAGAAACCAGTAGAACCATCTAAAGCCTTAGAAAAAATAAAAGATGAGCTAAACCTTGAGTATATATGGTTTACTTTCTAATTGATAGAAATTTTTTTCTATTATCCTTTTGAGATTATGCCTTAATCACTATCACATGTATCTAGAAGAAAAACACCAACAAAGAAGTAGATAAAATACTTTATACGATTTAGTATGGAATGGCTTCATCATTATCTTACTTAATGTTTAGTAGTTTTGAAGAGTATGTTAGACTAAAGCTTCTAAACCTAAAATCTATTAAATGAATATTTGTAGAATATTCTAAAAGGTTTCCTAGATTATTTTATACATGTAACAACCCAAAAATACTGATAAAATTTTGTTTTTAAATTCATTCAAATCATGCGATACTGGTATCAAAATAGTAAAAAGAGTAACATAGTGAAATGCTATCAGAGTACCAATTCCTAAAATGTATAAATACGGAAAACCATAAGGTGATGCAGTATGATTAGGCTGGGCCCTTCCCCTTCGAACTGGAAGTACCTGAAACATAAACT
Source organism: Lactuca saligna (assembly GCF_052625555.1). Taxonomy (NCBI): domain Eukaryota; kingdom Viridiplantae; phylum Streptophyta; class Magnoliopsida; order Asterales; family Asteraceae; genus Lactuca; species Lactuca saligna. The sequence goes on along the minus strand of NC_136419.1, from coordinate 58,129,318 downwards.
GAAAACTATAAGAACAAAGCTTAGTGAGTTCCCCCAAAATATTGCATACTAAAGAAACATACAACCAACTATATATCGGTGCTTTCCTACCCCTTCGGTTTATTTCAAACGGATACTATCGAGCATATCTGGGTGCCTGAAATCCCTTTCGGTCTATCTCAACCGGATACCGGGTCTATTTCACCCCTACTACTACCATATAATATCATAACAAGAATCCAAAATTATCAAACAAATATAGGAATAACTGATAATTAACACAAAGACAATCCTCATAATACATCATACATTAGTGTTCCGAGATTGGTGTCATCGATCCACAGATATAGTAAAGGAAAACTTACCACTCGATCGATAATCTACTACTATTTCTCTCACGACCAACTACACCGGTGCTACTCTATACCTAGATAATCATGCAAGGCAACCTTTAGATTTGCCTTTCAAAACCAAGAGTTGACCAAAATTCAACTTTGGTGAAAAGTCGACTTATAGCCTCAGTTGCGGCTACCCATCTCTGAGAGCAAACTCTAGTCGACCCTTGAGCCTTGAGAGAGAGTTTTTGAGTTAATCTTGAGTGTGTGGTGCACCTTTTGAAGAAAAAGAGGAGGAATTCAAGCCATGAGACAAGAAGGAGTTGTTAGATCTGTGGTTGATTCACCTCAGAGCTTCTAGATTAGGTATAAAGCTTGCACCTTTTTGTTGTATAGATCTCATGTCTTGGAAATTAGGGCTTTTCTTCTACAGTTGGGGATCTAGAGTGTTTTAAGTCCTTTTGAGATTTGAACTTAAGATCTCGACCATGTGAGGTCCCTAGAGCCATAAAGTCCCTGCTTTAACCAGCCATGATAATGATGTTGAGTGAACAACTCTTTCTAAGGTGTGTTTTGGCATTTAAGGCTCAAAATGCCATGAATGGACGTAAAACTTGTGACTTTACATGGTTGATGAGCCTTAGGAGTATAGATCCAGATTTTAGGGAGGTTCTCTGCCTTGAAAACAATTGAATGAGTTATGGGTCTGAATGGACTCGCCGAGTCAAGGAGCCGACTCAACGAGTCGGATGGTGTTGTCTTGATGGTTTTGATCGTGCAGCAACTTGGCGAGTTGAGCCAGAATTTTAAATGATTCTGTGGATGGCGAGTAGACACGCCGAGTCCCATAAGTGCACTCGACGAGTAGGGTCAACATGGACTGATGACTTGATTTTGAATTCTGTTGACTTAGGGTTCGGTCAACGTTGTCTTTGGGTAACCTTGGTGAGGTAAATTGGTCTTTTCCCACCTCAAGAGAGTGAGTGGGATAACTAAGTAAATGTATCATTTAAAAGAGTTAATTAGATAATTATCTTATGTGATTAGGAGGAGGCTAGACTTGGGGTATTCGTTTGTGAGAGTATTCATTCACTTAGCTTACTTACTAGGTGAGTCTTCTCACTATACTTACCAAGATTGGTATCTTTATGTGTTCGAGCTATTTATGTGTTACCTGTGTATTGTGATAGTCTGCTTTATGTCTTTGTGATTTATGCTGAATATTGTTGATATGAGTTACCGAGTTGGGATTGGAGGGTTCCATTGAGACGCATTGACCGGAGGGTCTTACTGAGTTATGGCCTAGAGTGGCTAATGAGCCGTGTATGGTATTTGGGGGAGCTCACTAAGCTTTATGCTTACCGTGTTATGTGTTATTTGTTTCAGGTACTTCTCAGGATCACAGGAAGGCACCGACTTGATTGTACACACACATCGGAGATTGTTTCATGTTTAGAGGATCTTGGAGTTTTATACATTCTTTTCTTTTGAACCTGAATTTCGGAAATTGACATTGTAGCATTTTACGGATAATTGTTAAAATTAATGTGTTTTTGTAATTTAAAATTTGGTTGAAATTTTACGTTGTTACAAGTTGGTATTAGAGCCTTGGTTTGAGGGATTCAGATACACCTCCCGGTGTGTTTGGACTCAAACTGAGGATTTGAGAAGAATTTTCAAAAGAAAAGAATATTTCCCAAAACGAGAACGAGTTCTAAGAGACACAAGTCGAAGCGGTGTGTACAATCGGCCCGAGCCCGAACGGTGATTTACTAAAATACTAATAATATTGTTTTACATGATAATTTATGAGATATCTTATTAAGAGTTGCATGCTAGAGGGGAAGATAGGTATTTCATATTTTAGGACTAGAGTTGCCTGATCTATGACGCCTTTGCCTAGGGGATGCTTTGATCAGTGTTATCTGTTATTGTTTGAGTATGTGATGAGTTCTGAGTCAAGAATATATCTACGGGGAGATACTTAGATGAGCTAAAGAGGGGGGGGGGTCTTCTGAGAAGGCAGTTGGTGATTCATGAGGTATAGAGTAGTTGTGAATTAGAATCCTAGGAGGAAGACTTGGGGGACTACAGGTGTGGTGTGGAAGGTAGTATTGAGCCCGTACTACTGGAATCAGCCGATTTGCAGGAAACCCAAGTAAGAATCCTTAGGATGCTAGGGAGCAAGTAGGGATGAGTAGTCGAGTGTGAGTATGCTTGAGCAAGTATCTGATCATTTTGTGTTGTGTTTTAGAGACATTATGACAGGTACGCGCCACACCCCAGGGACCAGTGGAGTTAGTGATGATGAGATTCGCCGGATGATTCACGATGAGGTGGCCGCAGCCATCCGAGAGGCTACTCCAGAGATGTTTGGGTCTATAAAGACCACTTTGATCGAGATGTTTGATGAGCGATGTGTTGCTGTTTCTGAGGCGGCTGCTACTGCAACCACCGCAGTTGTCACTGCTGGCAGACCGCAGGGGGTGACTTATTGTTGTACCGGGAGTTTAGCAACACGAAGCCACCATAGTTTGATGGGACTCAGGATCCGATTGCTACGATGATGTGGATCTTTGATGTTGAGGGATGCTTCTACACTTGCTCATGCACAGCGCATTTGAGGCTACAGTTCAGGCTGAACCAGCTTCGCTTTGGAGCGAAGTACTGGTGGAAGTTTGTGACAGCTAGCTTCACCCCTACTGAGCATGTTGCGGTGACTTGGGAGAGATTTGTTATGTTGTGTCGAGATGCGTATATTCCCCCTGTGGAGAGGGATCGGTTGTCCCAGGAGTTTTTGTCGATTAAACAAAAGATATAGTCGGTGACTGTGATTATGCGGATGTTTCACGAGAGGGTGTTGTTTTGCCCTGAGCATGTGGCGACTTAGCAGGCTCGCATGAGTCGGTACTTGAGCATTTTGAGGAGGGATATTCGGGAGTTCATGGCAAAATCTTCTTACCGCACATTTTCTGAGCTCCAGGCGAATGCCAGGAAGAGGGAGATCGAGCTGGAGACTCAGGCGAGGGAGGACGCGGAGTCTCAAGTGAGAGACCGGCGGCTGGCACAGTCGCAGCGGGCAGCCAAGTGGGCCAAGCACGCTGATCTGAGACCAGCAGGCCAGAAGGGCTGCACTTGTGGCAAGTGTGGCAAGAGTCATGAGGGATCTTGCCGGGCAGGGATTTGCTACAAATGTGGAAAGGAAGGTGATGTGCACGGTTGTACCCATTAATTTTAGTATTTATAACCTAACAAACTTAGACTAACTATGCACTTATAGGCAGTGTACCTAGTCAGATTACAATATAGCTTAGGTAAGTCGGGTGTCGATCACAGGGAACGGTGGATTAATTTAATATATTTGATTATAGGTTGCAGGTCACACGAAAAGAATAAAAGAAATAGTTTAATAAATCTCAAACTAATAATTAATTAACAATTCTCGATAAACTAACAGGGAAACAAATCTCTTCAGGTACTTTGGTTTAGACAAATTCCACCTTAAAACCATAAACAATTGCATACACAAATTCATTTATTCATGTTCACCGATTCCTAAAATGATTAGATTCGCGCTCACTATAACTAATCCTTTAGCAAACAAGTCAATTCAAACAGTGATCAATTGGTTAAACTAACATGCTTCCTAGTGTTCAGTTCGTATCAAGTAAGACTTGTAAATATATTTAACCAAATTAAACATTCAATTAACCTCTTGTTGATGGTCATCAAACAAGGCTCACACATTAACTTACTTATTCCCATGTTAATCCTAGTTTCACATTCGTTATTCCTAGACTTATAATCTCGATGGTCACCAAAATCATAAGAGACAAGCAATCAAGCATATGTCCATACAACTCAATTCACTTAACAATTAACAGAAAATCATCATCATTAATACATAAGGATCTTTTAACAAGCTTGGCAAGATAAATTAAACACAAACAAACTATTTAATATAGCAATTAGTCTAATAATCAAAGCTTCATTCAATCATAAATACAAAGTAAAAGGTTTTTACACCCAACTCAGAAACTAAATACAGAATAGTAACACAATGGAATGCTAAACATGGTCACGTTAACAACCCATAGGATTATGACACGTATCCGCTCTCCAACCCTTCCGATCTCCGCTCCCGTTAGCTTAACGACCTTCCGGCCGCCTTCTAGACCCTCAAAACGGCTTAACAGAAGTTAATTATCGACTAGATTAGGTTAGAAGTCGAATCCCCCCTCCAGGTTAGCTGAAAATCAACTTTTATAATCTTTGTAGCCGACTTAAGTACGTTGGGCGTACACAGGATTACTACGCGATTGAAGTTATCTGAGGCCACCCAGTACGCGGCGCATACCCTTTAGTTACGCGGGGCGTACGGGCGATTTTGGCACTACGCTGGGCGTAATGCGAAGTTACGCGGGGCTTAACCCACTTCTTCAGCATATTTAATTTCTTTTAGCTCCTAAGTCCGGTTTCCACTTCAGTCTTTTCTTTTGTGCTATTTCGACAACGAATAGCTGCACATAATTCAAAGTATTATGAGTACTTTTTAGTTCTAAAATAGAATAAATAAGGCCAAAATATTAAGATAAAGTGCATAAAAATATATATAAAAATACACATATCAAAATACCCCACACTTAGCCTTTGCTTGCCCCCAAGCAAATTTACTTTTATTTTACCAATATTGCACTAAACAATCCATTTAAAACTCAGCCATTATGCCAAGACCTCAACACATGCATTTGTGTCTAAAATTTTCCTAAAGTACCCCCATACTTTAAATACTCACAATCTTCATAAACACTTGCCCGCTTTTTCCGAACAATGCTCATTTTATGCAATCCTCCGAATCCATCCGCAGAAAACCTCCTAACCTCAAGGTATTTTTAGTTGAGCAACCTAAGCATACATAATCTAGAATTACAATTTATGATACCACTATGGAGCTTTTTAGGAATTCTTCACTTTCTTAACAATTTGATCTTTGATTTCTTTGAATTCACCACCTTATTTGATTTGATTTCTTGGTATCATCAACTTTTTGAATTTCTTGGAATGTTGATCTTTTGATCTTCACTTTATTTGCTCCAAAATTCTTCAAAATTTTTCGTAATTCTCTCTCTCTCTCTCTCTCTCTTTTTTTTTACATGTACCTCTCTTTTTTCACTCAAAACCTACATGCTTAAGCAGAGGCGCTCAACCTCAACCTTTATTGGTTAATGATAATAATTTTCCTGGATATATTTCAGGTTTAGGCTGCTAAACATATTGCATCCTTCAAACCGAGCGGGGTTATGTTTTTGTTCCATGATTTCACTAAAATAAGGGAAGCCACAAATGCACTATAACATATATTGGCTCAACTAAACATTTGAGTTCTCATTGGATCATCTCATACAATATTAGCAAAATTTTAAATTATCACTAGATTTTTCTAAATTAAACTATTATTTTCAAGTTTTCTTTTAAATTTTTAAATTTCCCTAAATCTAGCAATTTCAAACTATTATTTCATTTTTATAATTTACTTTTACCGACCCCCTACCCCACACTTATTTCATACAATGCCCTCATTGTATGCTAAAACAAATTAAGAACATAAACAAGGAGAAAAAGGAACAGACTCCCCTGGGTAGTTGTGGCGAGATCGAATGGGGCTGCTACAGGTTGCTTCAAATATTGCTGAAAAACTGAAAACTGGAACTGCTGCTTCATAATTTGCCGAAAAATAAACTCAAGACCGCCATCTTCAAAAAATGTGGCGCAAAAGATCGCAAACAAATGCAATGTATAAAAACCATGATGTGGGAAAGTGTCGACCACGTCGTCTCGTCAAAAATGACATCCTCTTCTCGCGATGAAAAATCCCCCACAACATAGGAAAGTGTCAACCATGTCGTGGCAGTCGGGATGATACTTCTTCCTCGCGTCGAAATACAACTCTAATAAATATGCACCCCACACTTATGAAAAATTGTGGGTCTTGACTATAATCTTCGAACTCTCACATGGCTCTCTCCAGCAACAGTCGGACCTAGCTGCTGAACTTACTGCTAGCTTTCTAAGGGTGAAAATTCTGCAGAGATCTAAACAACCAAAGAGCATCAACATGGAAAACAAAAGTAAAAACAAACTAAATTAAAGATCAATTACACACCAAATAAAAATACTTAACTAAACTAAAAATAACACAAAATAAAAATAAAAAAGATAACTAAATCACTCATCATCTCCATCATCCTGCTGCTGCGTCCAAGAAGTACCGGCCCCATCATATCATGACTGAAATGGTGGTGGGTAGGGAACCGAATACTGAAAACCCTGGTGGGCAAAGAATGCGTTCAACGCATTCCCTTGCCACCGCTGTTGCGTGTCCACATGTGCAAGATAGTCACTAAGGTTCTGGACCCTCATGTCAAGACGATCAATGCCCTGAGCTAGGTAGCGCATATCGATCTCCGGTTCAGGTCCCTGCTGCGCTCCCCGAGGAGCAGGTCTACGCCGCGGGACCCTTCTCGGTTGTGGCTCGGCGTCAACCTCCTCATCCTCCACATCATCTACTCGTACTCTCAAGACACCATCTCCACCCCTATCCAATACACGCATCGACTCTAACAGCTGAAGACTCATCGGCCTCATGTCGTGGAACACCATCGATCTCGTGATCTCACGCGTCAGCAACTGATATGTTCGGGCTAAACGCGTGATAAAATGCCCTCCGCAAAGTGGGCTGTCCCCCCGAAGTCCCCTGGCCCTCTGTCCCAAATATAAAGCTAAAGCAACCGGAAGGTTCAGGTGCCTCCTGGGAGTAACTAGCGCCCATAGGAAATAAAGGTCTGTCGAAGGCACTCTCTCACTGTTCTTGTGATGCGTGAGAGAAATAGAAATCAACCGGTGCAACATTCGGTAGGTAGTAGACCGAATCATCCCCCTCGCGCGGTAGATGGTGTATAAACTGCCCCTGTAATCTCGGCCCAAAAAGTGTTCTCGTTATAGTCATCTGGCCACTCCGTAAGACAATCAGCAAGGAATGACGGGAAGTGGACACTCCTTGTCTCATCGGCTGTGTAAATACCCACTCGAGTCGCAAGCTCTATCACGCTGCATTCCCGGCTCACTCCACCCAGTCTGAAGGCAAAAGCTGTCCTGTCATCGAGTGCCTTCCTATGATCATAGGAAACTGTAGCGTAGAAGTCCAACAAAAACTCCCGATAAACCGGCTCCTGGATCCGGAAAAACGTGCCCATCCCTGGCACACAAACAAGTCCACACCACTCGTGTCCGAGTGCGTGTGTTGCAAAAATCCCTGGATCAAAGCAGCTAGTCCAGTCCTGGTAGCCAATTCCCAATCGAATGATGGTGATATATCAATATCTTTGGTGAGAAGCAAGCTCAAGTTGGTGACATAACGCGCCCGTGTAGCATCGTTCACCGTTTGCGGAAATTGTAAAAAACGATGGTCAGTCACATCCTCGGGTGGGTTGATCCTTTGCGTCCTTCGAGCCGTAATCTGCACAAATAAACACAAGACCAAACAAAATATGGTAGCATTAATAAATTTAAACCAACAAAAAAATGATGCTGGATAGAGACAGTACGCTGGGCGTACGTCCAAGTTCCACAGCACTGTGTCGGTTCCTTTACTTGTGCAAAAATCATAACCCACATCAAAAATAAACACAGCAGGGGCAACAAAATGTTAAAATTTCGTGGTCCAAAGGCTGTAAAATAGAATCGGGACCATCTTTAGAAATCCATTCCCCATAATCTCGTAACTATTTAAAATTAACAACCACTTAATCAGGGAAACTGCATAAAGTAGTCAAAGAACTCGAAGTCAATAGGGGTACGCTTGGCGTTCGTTCCCAAATTTAAATCGATGGGTGTGGGACGAAATTTAGACGAAATTAGGTCCTAGGGTTTAGTGTATTAATAGAAATCGGTCCATTCAAGCCCTAATCCACACATACAATTGGGAAATCGGCTCTAATTCAAGAACCCCATAAACCCTAGATTTCGAACAAAGGCTAAATGCAACATATTCCATCGATTGAAACACAAATACATAACATTGAGTAACTGAAAAACTTACTTGTGTGTTGAATTTGACAAGAAAAGAAGCAAAATCGAAGATCTTGGAATGAAGTTGCCGTCACAGTTCGTGTTTGAGAGAGGAATTGTGAAAAGAATAAAGAAGAAGTCAAAGGGTCAAAAGATATACCTGGTCGCCGTGTTACGCAGGGCGTAACTCAAAGTTACGCGGGGCGTAACCCTATCCCCATGAAATTCCATACGCGATCAGATGTTGAATTACGCTTAGCGTAATATAACTTAAGCGGGGCGTAAGTTTAAATGAAACTTTTCTCTTTTGTTTTCTTTAATTTAACTACCTTTTCTTTTATTTATTTAATTAGGGGACTTAAACTTAATTATTATTTTTTTCTTTTTAATTTCTTCAGAAATGACTTTCCGATGAGTGAAGAGAAAAAAAAATAAAAAAAATGAGACGTCATAATCACTTATCTTTGTCGAGATCAAACAACAACGGTTGATCAAAAACCTTTGCATGCAAGAATTGGTTTACGAAAATACCTACTTTCGGGACCCGTTAGAATATTTCCTTTGTTTTCCTTGCACCTTTAACTAAAAGCGGAACAAGAAGTGACCTAACTAGTCAAGAACAGCAAGAGCTCGGTCTTCCACTTAACCACCACAATATGCCTTGCTATACTATGCCTCATGGATTAAGTTGGACAAATCAACAAAGTAGTAGGCTAAGCAAGTTAAGAATTCCCTAATCGCTTTCATTCTCGAAACCCATGCAAAAAGTAACGTCAAGCAATGTGTACAATCCCAAATTCCTGCAAATAAAAACAAGAACCTTCCCGACAAGTGAAATGATATCATCGAAAATCAAACTAAAAATAAAAACTAACTAAAAACTAATAACGAATAATCAAATAAACTAAACTAATGACAAGTCGTTCCCCGGCAACGGCGCCAAAAACTTGATGTGCACGGAAGTACCCATTAATTTTAATATTTATAACCTAACAAAGTTAGACTAACTATGCACTTATAGGCAGTGTACCTAGTCAACTTACAGTATAGCTTAGGTAAGTTGGATGTCGATTACAGGGAACGGTGGATTAATTTAATATATTTGATTTTAGGTTACAGGTCACACGAAAAGAATAAAAGAAATAGTTTAATAAATCTCAAACTAATAATTAATTAACAATTCTCGATAAACTAACAGGGAAACAAATCTCTTCAGGTACTTTGGTTTAGACAAATTCCACCTTAAAAACATGGACAATTGCATACACAAATTCATTTATTCATGTTCACCGATTCCTAAAATGATTAGATTCGCGCTCACTATAACTAATCCTTTAGCAAACAAGTCAATTCAAACAGTGATCAATTGGTTAAACTAACATGCTTCCTAGTGTTCAGTTCGTATCAAGCAAGACTTGTAAATATAGTTAACCAAATTAAACATTCAATTAACCTCTTCTTGATGGTCATCAAACAAGGCTCACACATTAACTTACTTATTCCCATGTTAATCCTAGTTTCACATTCGTTATTCCTAGACTTATAATCTCGATGGTCACCAAAATCATAAGAGACAAGCAAATAAGCATATGTCCATACAACTCAATTCACTTAACAATTAACAAAAAATAATCATCATTAATACATAAGGATCTTTTAACAAGCTTGGCAAGATAAATTAAACACAAAAAAACTATTTAATATAGCAATTAGTCTAATAATCAAAGCTTCATTCAATCATAAATACAAAGTAAAAGGTTTTTACACCCAAGTCAGAAACTAAATACAGAATAGTAACACAATGGAATGCTAAACATGGTCACGTTAACAGCACATAGGATTACCGACACGTATCCGCTCTCCAACCCTTCCGATCTCCGCTCCCGTTAGCTTAACGGCCTTCCGGACGCCTTCTAGACCCTCAAAACGGCTTAACAGAAGTTAATTATCGACTAGATTAGGTTAGAAGTCGAATCCCCCTCCCGGTTAGCTGAAAATCGACTTTTATAATCTTTATAGCCGACTTAAGTACGCTGGGCGTACATAGGATTACGCGGGGCGTACACAAGATTACTACGCGATTGAAGTTATCTGAGGCCACCCAGTACGCGGCGCGTACCCTTTAGTTACGTGGGGCGTACGGGCGATTTTGGCACTACGCTGGGCGTAATGCGAAGTTACACGAGGCATAACCCACTTCTTCAACATATTTAATTTCTTTTAGGTCCTAAGTCCGGTTTCGGCTTCAGTCTTTTCTTTTGTGCTTTATCGACAACGAATAGATGCAAAACATAATTCAAAGTATTATGAGTACTTTTTAGTTCTAAAATAGAATAAATAAGGCCAAAATATTAAGATAAAGTGCATAAAAATATATATAAAAATACACATATCAGAGGGGCATATGTTGAAGGATTGCCCCAAGGGTTTCGCAGTCTATTTCCAGTGCAATCATACCGACCATCGGAAGGCCGAGTTCCTCAGGTTGTTCAGGGATCATCCCAGGGTTCCACTCCTGCTGCAGTGCATGTTACTGATGTTAGGCTGATGAAGGATAAGGTTCCGAAGGCTCATGGAAGAGCTTTCAGCTGACAACGGAGGAGGTCCGCATGACACCTGATGTTTTGGCTGGTATGTATTTCTCTACTAATTCATTCATTTACTCTGCCCTTCTCTTTATGATTATCTTGTGCTACATTTAGGTACATTTCTTGTGAGTTCTATACCTCCTTTAGTGTTATTTGACTCGGGTGCGAGTCACGCCTTCGTATTCATAGACTTTAGTCGTCACATTGGTAACCAGTGTGAGGCGTTGAGTAGACCTCTGAGGGTTTCTATAGCAGAAAGAGCATGCATTTTTTTGCTACCGAGGTATTCCGTGGATGCGTGCTAAAGATTTTTGGTGTTCAGTTCCCGATTGACCTGGTACCGATCGCGATGAGTGATGTTTGTGTCATCGTGGGCATAGATTGGCAGAGTCGTTTTGGAGCAGTGATCGACTGCGAGTGCTAGTTGATGACTATATGAGACCCTAGTAGGGGAGTGCTTATAGTGTATGGCGAGGGTACCAGGTCTGGTTTAGCTTTCTGCTCTTCCACCAGGGCAAGGAAGAGTTTAGGGTAGGGTTGTATGGGATTCCTGGCGTATATGATGGATTTGCGAACTGTGTCAGAGAGACCGAGTTCTATATCCAAGGTTTTGATAGCATGCGAGTTCCCTGATGTCTTCCCCAAGGAGCTACTAAGTGTGCCTCCCGAGAGGCAGGTGTAGTTTCAGATTGATTTGGTTCTGGGGGCGGCGCCTATGGCCAAGGCTCCTTATCGCCTTGCGCCACTAGAGATGCAGAGGAGTTATCCTCACAACTTCAGGAGCTGCTAGGGAAGGGATTTATTCGACCGAGTAGCTCGTCGTGGGGAGCGCCGATCCTTTTTGTCAAGAAAAATGATGGTTCACACTGGATGTGCATTGATTACCGGGAGTTGAACAAGTTGACGGTCAAGATCCGTTACCCACTTCCGAGGATTGATGATCTGTTCGATCAGCTGCAGGGGGCATCCTGGTTCTCCAAGATTGATTTGAGATACAGATATCACCATATGAGAGTTTGCGAGGAGGATATTCAGAAGACAACTTTTAGAACTTGTTATGGGCATTACGAGTTCGTGGTGATTCCTTTTGGACTCACCAACACACCGGCGGCGTTCATGGATCTCATGAACCGAGTGTGTAGGCCTATGTTGAATCGGTCGGTGATTGTGTTGATTGATGATATCTTAGTGTATTTGAGATCCAACGAGTAGCACGAGGAGCATCTACGAGAGGTTCTTGGGGTTTTGAGGTCGGAGAGGCTGTATGTTAAATTCTCCAAGTGTGATTTCGGGCTTTGTAGGATTGAAGATGGTTGTTTATCATAATCTCAATTTGCATATGAGCTCTCATAATAATAATAAAAAAAATAGAAAACATTGAAGTAATGGAAAACTTATAGATATGAAGCATGACATTCATCTAACAAAATCTCAGTCTAGCTCTCATTCCCATCTCTGGTGAACTTTATTTGTAAGAACCATAATTTATATGTAATATTAATATTAGATAAATGATTATAAGTTTGGTTTTATATGTTAAACAATGGTTTAATTAACAAGGGTGATTTTGTTATTTGTAGGAAATTTTGAAAAAATGACTTATGGTCTTTTATTTGAGTGAATTCGACTATATAATATTGTATTTGATCAAAAAAGTGAAATCGAAAGTTTTATTATTTTTAGTATCAACTTGTTTTGTTGACTTAATGAGCTCAAGTACTATAAGCTTTTAGCCTATTTACAGTGAATATTTTACAAAAGGTTATATATTCATTTTGTTGTTAAATTATTCTAACTATTTTTTTTTAATTAGAACCTCTAATCATGTTACAATTAACTCATCCTTATGAACGTACAATATATATTACAATCACATAACTAAAAGCTCATATTCTACATTAATATTAAACCAACTTTGTTATATCACATTACTTTTTAAAAAAAAAAAATCAATGTTGTCAATAACCTAAATGTAATTTTTTGTTTATTAATTTTTTTATATCGGTTGAAAGATTATGCGATTGAAGTAATTACAAAAAATAATAATAATAAAAATAAAAAAATATGGGTTTTCCGGTTCTAAACCCATTTTACCCAGTTCCACCTTACCCACTTTTCTATTTTCGGGTTTTTCGGTTCTAGACCCACTTTACCCGGAACCGATTCCTATATACCGGTTCGATTTTCGGTTCTAAAAAATCTCGTTAAAGGGTTTTGGGTTTTCCGGGTCCGGGTCCATCCGATCCGGGTTTTGACCCACTTTCATCCCTAGCTGAAGCCTCATGAGCCAAGGTATCCCACACATGATTTGGCGTTAGGGGAAGTGGTGTTTGACCTCAAGATTTGGCGTCACTATCTTTATGGTGTTAGGTGTACCATCTACACAGATCACAAGAGCCTGAAGTATCTCATGGATCAGCCCAACCTAAATACGAGACATATGAGGTGGTTGGATGTGGTGAAAGATTATGACTGCGAGATCTTGTACCATCCAGGCAAGGCTAATGTGGTAGCCGACGCCCTGAGCCACAGAGCAATGAGTGCTCTGATCCGAGATATGTGCATGAGGATGTTAGTGATGATTCCAGTTTTAGATACCATACGAGAGGCGCAGGTGGAGACCATACGACCGGAAAATCGCAAGAGGGAGCGAGTGATTGGGCAAGTGTTCGAGTTTTTGCCTGATAGTCGAGGACTTATGACTTTCCAGGGGCGGATTTGGGCGCCCTAGATTGGTGGAGCTCACCGAATTTTGATGGAGGAGGCGCATAGATCGAGATTCTCAATCCATCCAGGAGCCACTAAGATATATATATATATATATATATATATATATATATATATATATATATATATATATATATATATATATATATATATATATATATATATATGAAGAGGGATGTGGCTTGGGTAGTTGAGAGGTGTTTGACCTGTCGTCAGGTTAAGGCCGAGTACTAGCGTCCTCATGGACCATTGCAGCATCTGGAGATTCCCCAGTGGAAGTGGGAACATACTTCCATGGAATTTATCACCAAGTTGCCAAGGATGGCGCGTGGAGTTGATGCAATTTGGGTGATTGTAGACCGGCTGACGAAGAGCGCTCAATTCCTCGCTATTAGAGGTCTTCTGCAGAGAGATTGGCCAAGATTTATGTGAGGGAAGTGGTAGCTCGGATTGGAGTGCCGACCTCGATAGTGTCAGATTGAGACGTGCGTTTCACTTCCAGATTCTAGAAGAAATTTCATGAGTTGGGTACCCGGTTACATTTCAGTACCGTATACCATCTGCAGACAGACATACAGAGCTAGCAGACGATTAAGACGCTTGGGGACATGCTGCGAGCACGTGTCATGGATTTCGGGGGAAGTTGGGACACTTATTTACCTTTGGCCGAGTTTTCTTACAACAACAACTATCATTCGAGTATTGGTATGCCTCCTTACGAGCTTCTTTATGGGAGAAAGTGTCGGACTCCCATTTGTTGGGGAGAGGTGGGTCAACGAGTGATGGGTGGCACTGAGATAATGCTGAAGATGATGGAGCAAATTCAACAAGTCAGACAGAGGTTACTGACGGCCTAGAGTCTCCAAAAGAGTTATGCAGATAGGCGACGATCTGAGCTGGAGTTCCAGGTCGGAGATTTTGTACTCCTGAAGGTCTCCCCTTAGAAAGGGGTGATCCGATTCAGGAAACGGGGCAAGCTTGGGCCCCGATACATTGGGCCTTTCAGGGTGGGTAAGGTAGCGTAACGTTTGGAGCTACCTAGTTACGCTACCTACGAAGTTGAGTCAGATTCATAACACCTTCCACGTATCTCAGCTGAGGAAGTGTGTAGTTGATGAGGTGGTAGTGGTACCACTAGATGACATTCAGGTGGACACAAGCTTGAATTACATTAAGCAGCCAATTACAATCATGGATGGAAAGGTGAAGGTTTTCAGAAACAAGTAGGTACCCCTAGTTCTGGTCCAGTGGCAACATCGGAGAGGGTCCGAGTTGACGTGGGAGTCGGATTTTGAGATGCGAGAGTAGTATTTAGAGTTATTTTCCGATCATGATTTTGGGGGCGAAGTCTGATTCTAGTAGGGGAGAATTGTAACATCCGGACATCCATGTATATTATTTATTTATTTATATTTTTGAGCTACTCGATGAGTCGGCACCCCAAATCGTTGATTAAAGTCGTGAAGTGCCTCGAGGGTTTAATGACTTACTCGACGAGTCTATGGAGCCGACTCGCCAAGTAGGCACTGGAACGAGAAACCCTAAATTCCCAGGTTTGGGACTATTTAAAGGCACTTATAGCCTCATTTGTGGCTACCCATCTCTGAGAGCAAACTCTAGTCGACCCTTGAGCCTTGAGAGAGAGTTTTTGAGCTACTCTTGAGTGTTTGGTGCACCTTTTGAAGAAGAAGAGGAGGACTTCAAGCCAATAGACAAAAAAGAGTTGTTAGATCTGTGGTTGCTTCATCTCAGAGCTTCTAGATAAGGTATAAAGTTTGCACCTTTCTCATTTTGTTATATAGATGTCATGTCTTGGAAATTAGGGCTTTTCTTCTATAATTGGGGATCTAGAGTGTATTAAGTCCTTTTGAGATTTGGACTTCAGATCTCGACCATGTGAGGTCCCTAGATCCATAAAGTCCCTGCTTTAATCAGCCATGATAATGATCTTGAGTGAACATGTCCTTCTAAGATCACCTTTTCCAATGAAGTATGCTCTGATGAAATCTTGTCTGAAGATCCATGTGACTCGGTTGCTTCGTTCGGTTCAGCAAATCGTCTGAACATGACCAATGGATACAACCCCTGAAAGACCACCTTCCCTTTGCAGTTTTGTTTAATGAGCCCAATGGTGTGAGGGCCCAAAGACTTCATATCGAGTGTTTCTCCATCCTTTACCAAATTGGGAAACTTCTTATTGAAGAAGAGATGAACGAACGAGGGTACATTAGGAAAGTTTCCTAAGTAGTGGCATTAATGTTCACCACAAACTCGTCCAGGATAAACCTAGAAAAGTTGAAGCCGATCCCCGCAACAAGAGAAACAATAGCGCCCGTGTTTCTTAGGGGTATCTCATCAGCAGCGGACCTTCTGCCGGAGATGCAGCTCATGAACACGTGGGCTAGAAATCTCTAATAGGGCGGAAAAAGTTTCTTCATTGTTGGTGGAGAATCACCCTCGTATCCCATCTTCCTTAATATTCTTTGAGCATAATCAATTCCAATCTCCGTGGGAAAGGTCGGAAGGTCGTTGATCAACAGAGTCTCTCCCACAAAGGTCTAATCGATAACAATCTTGCATCCCTGAACGATCGCATTCTGATAGCTCCATTATTGTCCGTTGTCATTTTGGCAGTCTGCCAGAATTCCCGAATGGATTTCTGGTAGACAACCGTGTTCATAGTGATGGCAGAGGCCAAACAACAATCTCGTAATCCGTGAATCATCGATTTGAAGTCCCCATGGGCCAACGGAGGATCAACGAGAACCATAGCCAGGTTGTGCATATCTGCAAATTTTAAAGCTGCCATTTTATCTGCACTAAAACACACCAAGTAAGACAAGAGATAAACTTAATCAAATAATGTTTTAAATAATTTAATTTTGATCCCAAGAGTGAATAATTAATTAAAAAAACTAATTGTCATGATTAGTGGGGAGTTTAAGATCAAGAACTGGTTTGCGGTCAACGGGAATTTACGGCCGTAAACTCGTGACTGCAATCCTGTGGCCGCAAGCTGAGTTTACGGTCGTAAACTCCTTACGGCCGTAAGCTTGGGCCGTAAACTCTGACACATCCTTTTTCGACGACTTTAGGCTCAAAACACGGTTAATCACTAAAAGAAATACATATTCACGGTCGAAATCATGGTACATTTGAAGCTATCGAAGCAATTTCAATAAAAAACACAAAAAAAATCGAAGAGAGAGAGAGAGAGAGAGAGAGAGAGTTTGCGGCCGGAATCAGAGAAATGAGGTTGATTCCGGCTGTAAACTCTTTAAATACCCTAGAACTGTTTACCCGTTGCCCACACAGTGTAAAACACAGTCCAAGTTTTTCAAAACTTTTGAAAACAAACCTTTTTGAGGATTAAAATTAAAACTAAAATTAAAAATAAAACAAAATAAAATTAATCTGCAAAATTTAAAAATAAAAATAATTATTAGATTTTAACAGTTAATTAAATAAAAATAAAAATAAAAATAACAATAACACCAAATAAAATATACAACCTAAAAAAATTTAATTACTGAGAATAAATTTGTGATGCTGGGATCAAAGTTGTTGGACAACCCTATTCCACTTGTTGGTACCCTTAGTTTCACGTCTTCGTTTGATCGATTGCCAGTATTGTGGTCCACTTAAACGCGAAACATTTGTGACAAAATTTGGACAATTTACCAATGACATGACACACACACATACACACACACACACACACACACACACACATATATATATATATATATATATATATATATATATATATATATATAATTTTCATTATCATGATCAGCCCTAACTCTTAAATAATTTTTTCTTATGACCATTTAACTGACTACAACAAGGGATATTGTTGTCCACCTAAATTGAGCAGCGAGATCTATAGAAAACTTGTATGTGTTCATTTTTAATTGTACTAGAACGTGTTTCCCGCTTCCTGACATGCCCCAACCATCAAGGACTTCGAAAATACTCTTTACACCGGGTTAGCAGAAAATTATTAAGAGAGAAGATAGATTTAGAATGCATGTGCTATACATCCAGGTCGGATCTCTTCCAATCACGCAAAGGATGAAACATATGACTAACTAAAGTTTAAGAAGGATTAAGAAGAGAATGTTGCATATACTGTGTACCAGGTCAGATTATGAGTCACGCAAAGGAGACAATATGTGGCTAACACATAGAAAGAATTGCATAGAGAGAAGATGCAGAGAGATATAATTGCATATGTTGCAGTCCAGGTCGGATCTCTCGATCACGCAGAGGAGGCAACATACGAGTAACATACAGAAAGTAAGAAAATAACCTTCTACAGACCTAGTTTATCGAAATTCCCTAGTCACCCCCATCAAAACCGGAAATAAGGACATAATCCACACATCGAGTAAAAATTAATCCACAGTTCTAGATAAGGGTTATTTTAATGTGACCGGTAGATTCCCATGTGTATCTCCCTGCTCAACCTATCCCAACATCGTGATGTCAAGCTAAACGGATCTAACTAGGTTAATGTTTGTCAAGTCCTTGAATTCATTAAGTTCAACTCTCACTAGTCAAGTCCATTTAAAATCTTTCGTGCCTACCAGCGCATCGAGCACAGAACGTAGACGATTCAATTTAAGTACGTTACGCAGATTTAGATTGCCCGTTATCACTTGCTAATATCATTTCCCATCACAATACCTGCAAACAGAACTATCAGCAATATTTTTAATTTTCTGGATTTTTTTTAATGTTTTTGTATTTTTAAAATTTTATTGTTTTTGGATTTTTGATTATTTCTCCCCCTAAATTTGTGCATGGGTGAGAATAAAATATAAAAATAAAAAAATAAAAATGCACAAATTCAAGTTATCCTACCTACAAAAAAAAACTTAAATTATTTGAGGAATTAAGAAAAGAAACAAAAATAAAAAAACTTAATCCTAAAAACGAATCATTTTCAAAAATCCCACAAGCACATCGAAAAGAACTTTGTTAAAAGGCTTAGTGAACGGATCCGATACATTATTACTAGTGGGAACCTGTTTCAGTCGGATTAGTGAACGTTCATGACAGTCTCTTATAAAATGAATTTTAATATCGATGTGCTTGGTTTTAGAGTGTTGGAATGGATTTTTGGCAATTTGAATTGCAGACTCATTATCACAGTAAGTGGGGGTTTCTAAGTAATTCAAATTGTAGTCCAACAGCTGATGTTGGATCCAGATAACTTTAGAACAACAGATAGATGCATCAATGTATTTTGCCTCCGTTGTTGAGGTTGAGACATTGTGTTGCTTCTTGCACTGCCACGACGTAATCTGTCACCCAAATATTGACACCCTCCTGAAGTTGATTTCCTGTCAAGCTCACAGCCTCCATAATTACTGTCAGCAAAAGCATGTAAATCAAATTAAGAATTCTTTGGATACCAAAGACCCAATTTTGGGTTACCTGTGATATACCAAAAAGTTCTTTTGACAACAATAAGATGTGAAAGTTTAGGATTAGCCTGATAACGTGCACATTGACAAACTGCATACATGATGTCAGGTCGGTTTGTAGTAAGATACATCAGCAATCTGATCATTGATCTGTAGTGTGTCTTATCTACGGATTCACCATCAGGATTTGGAGTGAGAAGAGGTTTTTCAGCCATTGGCGTTGATGTAGATTTAGCGTCGTGAAACCCGAACTTCTCAAGAATATCCTCCACATACTTGGCTTGATGTAGCAGGATTTCGGTTGAAATTTGTTTGACCTGAAGCCCCAGAAAGATGGTCATTTCTCCCAACGAACTCATCTCGAACCGTTTCTTCATAACACCTTCGAATTCCTTGCAAAGCTGCGTACTAGTCGACCTAAAAATAATGCCATCAACATAGATTTGCAAAAGAATTTGATCATTACTGACATGCTTGATAAACAAAGTCTGATCGATAGTGCCACAAGAGTAACCATGCTCGAGCAAATGCTTTGTTAGAGTCACATACCACGCTCGAGGAGCTTGATGTAACCCATACAGTGCCTTGTCCAACTTGTAGAAATGATTAGGAAACTTTGAGTCAACAAACCCAGGGGGATGATCAACGTAGATTTCTTCCTTCACCTTGCCATACAAGAAGGCGGTCTTGACATCCATTTGGTAAACAGTAAAGTTCATGTAAGAGGCATATGCGAGGAAGATATGAATAGCCTCCAAGAGAGCTAATGGAGCATAAACTTCAGTGTAATCAAGACCCTCCACTTGTCGAAACCTGCAAACCACCAATCGAGCTTTATTTCGCACAATAACCCCTGAATCA
The DNA here is from genome assembly GCF_052625555.1 of Lactuca saligna. Lineage (NCBI taxonomy): Eukaryota > Viridiplantae > Streptophyta > Magnoliopsida > Asterales > Asteraceae > Lactuca > Lactuca saligna. Next base: position 58,109,329 of record NC_136419.1, on the reverse strand, counting down.
TCCTGCTTGTTATGATATACCCATCGTGTGTCAAGAGACTTTTTGCCCTTTGGTAACTCAACCAACTTCCATACTCCTAGTTTTTCAAATTGATGTAGTTCTTCATGCATTGCATCTACCAAACTGGGCTCATTCAGAGCCATTTCAACATTCTTGGGCTCTATTTGAGAGATAAAGCTAGAGTAAAGATAGGTATTGACATCTCCAGTCTGACTTCTGGTTTTAACACCGTCGCCCAGCTGACCAATGATGTTTTCAATCGGATGATCGCGTTGAATCCTTGAAGGTATCTTGGCTGATATCATTAAGAGAGACAGGAAGAGTGTGAATGTTGATACCTCCTTCATTTGATGATTACGCTGCTCCAGACGGTTCTACTAGAAACTCATTTGACATGATTTCAGGAAAGAGTAGTTCCATAAAGGTTGAAGAGACAACAAAAGCATCATTAGGCCTTAACTCTCTTTCTATAGGAGTGAGTGGTGTAGTTTCAACATCAGGAGTATCATTTTAGGCTGGAGATTTTGGACTATCATGTTGCACAGATGACTTCCCCTCGGGCGTGGCAGAGGACTCCCCCTCAGGCGTAGTTTTGTAAACTATTTGTCACCAAGAGGGGAGAATGAATCTCGAGGAAGGTCTTTAATTAGAAAATCCTCGAGAGCTCGTTCTCGGAATAATGATCTGAAAGATAATAAAGTCAAAAAAGGGCTGGTTTCCATTCAAATAAAAAGGTTTTTACTAACAAAGCTCAAAACAGTTTGCCAAAACCGAACAAGGTTCCGCCAAGATCGGTTTCGTCAAAAAGCAATTCTAGATCTTCAACCAGTTTTGGTAGAACATCCAGAAAGTTTGTGCAAACTTCTATGAAACCTACTTCAAAATCACCAGAGAATGTTGTCAAACCTAAACTTCAATGGAGGACTAAATCACTTTCTAATCCATCGTTACCACCCTCTGAAGTGATTAGGAATGAAGATCCTAATTTGAAATTTTTGAAAACTAAATTAGAAAAAGTGAAAAGGAAACCCAGGACAGTGATGATCTGGGTTCCTAAATCTAAATGATTCCGCTCATTTTGCAGGGACAGTTGCGGAGGAATGTCGTTCGTCCTTGGTACGTCGATAGCGGCTGCTCCCGGCATATGACTGAAGACATCTCCCAACTGAGCGAAATTCAATATTTTAATGGGGTTATGTTTCCTTTGCGGGCGGAAATGGTGGAAAGATCACACAACACGAAACTATTACAAATGGAGTGCTAAGCTTTGAAAATGTCAACTACGCTCCCGAGTTAAAGCACAACTTGTTGAGTTTTTCCCAAATATGCGACAAAGACTACTCTACCCATTTCACTGATGAAGAGTGTATGATTCTCAAGCCAGGCATTGTCATCCCAGAAGAATGGATCCTAGTCAAATCTAAACGGGATGGGAATGCCTACATTATTGATATGAATACTAATCTCCCTGAACAAGTCATTTATCTTTTCTCAAAGGTCTCCGAACACAATGCAATGCTGTGACATCGAAGACTAGGTCATGCTAACGCGAAAAACCTGAATCATCTTGCGAAAAATGAGATGGTCTAAGGCCTTCTTGTCAGAGACTTTATCACGTTTGAAATGTGTGTTTCCTATGCTCAAGGCAAACATCATCGTAAACCACACCTGCCCAAGAAAGTCAACTCCATAAGTCAAGTGCTCCAATTGTTACACACGGACTTATTTGGACCGGTCAACGTCCTGAGCATTAACCGAAGCTCATATTGTCTTGTTGTGATTGATGATTTCTCTCGATTTATGTGGGTCTTCTTCTTATCCAACAAAGCAGGGGTTGCTGATCTGATAAAGAAGTTCGTGGTGATGATTGAGAAGCAGACCAATAATCAAGTGAAAGCACTTCGCACTAACAATGGAACTGAATTTAAGAATTCGGTTCTTGATCATTTTTGCGCAGAAAAGGGGATAGTGTGTCAATATAGCTCTGCTCACATGCCTCAACAAAACAGTGTTGCTGAAAGGAGAAATAGAACGTTGAAAGACATCGCAAGGACGATCCTGTGTAATTCCAAACTACCTGTTTTCTTTTGGGTCGAGGCGATTAACACTGCTTGCTACGTGCAGAACCGTGTTCTAATCAACGAAGCATAGATGAAGACTTCGTATGAAATTCTTTATGGACATAAGCCTTCTGTCAGCCATTTCCTCGTATTTGGCTATCCTTGCACCCTTCTTCACTTAGATTCCAACCCTAAATTTAATGCCAAAGCTAATGACTGTTATTTCATGGGGTATGCCGCGCGCACCGCGTATACAGTTTACAACAAGAGGATAAAGCAGATTGTTGAATCCTGTGACGTGCGGTGGCTAGACGAAAATGAAATAGACGCACGAGTGGGTCCCGACTGGTTATTTGATTACACATCTCTTTTCAAATCATTTAATGCGTCTTCAAATAGTTCAAGTGGATCCTCTTTTGGTTTGAATACTGTGTACGAAGACGAAGATGAAGAAGTTGTCTACAGACCCCCATCGGTTTAGGGGGAGTTCTCTGCTACACGTGATGAAGACTCCTCTGCTACACCTGAAGGGGAGTCATCTGATCAACCATCTAGTCCAAAGTCTAATGTTCAAGATGGAACTCCTGATGCTGATGCTACACCTCTTACCCCTATTGAAAGAGAGTTCATGTCTAGAGATACTTCCGCTGCCACTTCAACTTTTATGGAACTTCTCTTTCCTGAAGAAATTGCAAATGAGTTTGTAGTAGAGTCATCAAATAGGACTCAATTAGCAGATGATGGAGGTTTCAACATTCACACTCTTCTTTTTTCTCTTAATGATATCAGCCAAGACATACCCTCCAGAATCCAACGCGATCACCCGATCGAAAATGTCATTGGCCAGTTGGGAGATGGAGTTAAAACTAGAAGTCAGAGTGGAGATGTTAATGCATGTCTCTACTCTTGCTTCATATCTCAACTACAGCCAAAGAATGTTGACATGACTCTGTATGATCCCAACTGGGTGGATGCGATGCATGAGGAGCTTAATCAGTTTGAAAAGCTCGGGGTTTGGAAGCTGGTTGACTTACCAAAGGGCAAAAGGGCTCTTGACACGCGTTGGGTATTTTGTAATAAGCAAGATGATTCGGGAGTGATCGTCAGAAATAAAGCAAGGTTAGTGGTCCGTGGGTTTTGACAGATTGAGGGTCTTGACTATACTGAGGTATTTGCTCCCATGGCTCGGTTGGAGGCTATTCGTATCTTTCTTGCATATGCCTCTTACATGAATTTCACGGTATACCAAATGGATGTCAAGACTGCCTTCTTGTATGACAGGGTGAAGGAATAAATCTATGTTGATCAACCCCCTGGTTTTGTTGACTTAAAGTTCCCTAATCGTGTCTACAAGTTGGACAAAGCATTGTATGGGTTACATCAAGCTCCTCGTTCATGGTATGCGACTCTTACAAAGCATTTGCTCGAGCATGGATACTCTCGTGGCACCATTGATCAAACTTTGTTCATTAATCATGTGGGTAATGATCAAATACTTGTTCAGATCTATGTTGATGACATTATCTTTGGGTCAACTTATCCACAGCTTTGCAAGGAGTTTGAAGGCGCAATGAAGAAAAGATTTGAGATGAGTTCTCTTGGGGAGATAAACACGTTTTTGGGGCTTCAGGTCAAACAATCTTCTACCGGAATCCTTATTCATCAAGCAAAGTATGTGGATGATATTCTGGATAAGTTCGGGTTCAGAGACGTGAAAACTGCTCTTAGACCCATGGCGGAAAGACCTCTACTGGCTCCTGATCTTGAAGGCGAATCCGTAGATCAGACGTATTATCGATTGATGATCGGTTCGGTCATGTATCTGACTGCTAGTCATCCAGACATAATGTTTGCAGTCTGTCAATGCGCACGCTTCCAGGCCAATCCTAAACTTTCTCATCTTATTGTTGTTAAACGGATTTTTTGGTATCTCAAAGGTCGCGCAAAACTGGGCCTTTAGTATCCGAAAAATCCAGAATTTGACCTTTATGCTTTTGAAGACATCAACTATGGCGGGTGTGAGCTTGATAGAAAATTGACGTCAGGAGGATGCCAATTTCTTGGAGATAGACTGGTCTCATGGCAGTGCAAGAAGCAGCATACGGTCTCAACCTCAACAACAGAAGCGGAATATGTCGCTGCGTCTGCTTGTTGTTCTCAAGTCATATGGATCCAACATTAGCTGTTGGACTATGGTTTGAACTTTCTAGAAACTCCAATTCACTGTGACAATGAGGCTGCTATTCAAATCAATAAAAATACAGTCCAACATTCCAAAACCAAGCACATTGACATCAAAATTCATTTTGTCCCAGATTGTTATGTGCGTTCACTCATCAGGCTAGAACATGTTCACACTGACAATAATGTGGTGGACCTGTTCACAAAGCCCTTTAATAAAGCTCGATTCGATGTGCTTGTGGGATTTTTAAAAATGATTCGTTTTGAGGATTAATTTTAGGTTTTCTTCGTTTAAATTTGCACATTTTTAGTCATTTCATTCTTTCCCATGCACAAATTTAGGGGGAGAAATAAACAAAAATCCAAAAACATAAAAAAAAATCCAAAAAATATTTTGTTTCTGTTTTATTTTTTTTCAGAAAAACTCTCAAAAATCCAAAAACATCAAAAATTCAGAAAAGTAAAAAAAATATTGTCGCTAATAGTTTTGTTTGCTGTTGAAGGACTAGGAAGTGATATTACAAGTGATAACAGGCAACCTGAGTCTGCGTAACGTACCCAAAGTTGGAGGGTCTATGCTCTGGTTTGATGTGTCAGTAGGCATGAAAGATTCTAAATGGACTTGACTAGGTAGAGTTGAACTTAGGAAATTTATAGACTTGACAAATTTTGACCTAGTTAGATCCGTTCAGCCTGACAATACGACGCTCGGATAGGTTGAGCAGGGAGATATATATAGGAATCTACTCGTCACATTAATTGAACCCGTATCTAGAACCGTGGTTTAACTTTTCCTCCGTGTGCGGATTCTGTCCTTAATTCTGGTATTGATGGGGTAACTGGTAAATTCCGATAAATTAGGTCTGTAGAAAATCATTTTCTTTCTTTCTGTCTATTAGTCATATGTTACCTCCTCTGCGTGATTGGAAGAGATCCGACCTGGACTGTAACATATGCAACTCTATTTCTCTGCATATTATACATACATACATACATACATATATGTATATATATATATATACACACACACACACACATATGAAATTCCTCTTATCTGTTAGCCATATGTTGTCTCCTTTGCGTGACTAACAATCTGACCTGGTACACAGCATATGCACTATAAATGATAATACTCTGAATATATCTTCTCCCCTAATGATGGTTTGCTCATCCGATGTAAGGATTACTCTGGAAGTCCTTGATTATCGGGGCATATCTGGAAGCGGGAAACATGTTCCAGTACAATTAAAATTGAACACTCAAAGATTGTCTATAGATCTCGCTGCTCAATTTAGGTGGACAACAATATCCCCAGTCGTCATCAGATGAATGGTCCTTAAGATATAGTATCTAAGGAATTAGGATCATATATAATTTTTAGGAATTTAAGTTCACCTTGCTTGTAACAAATAGTATGTCCTAAATCTGTCACAATTTTTCGTGTTTAAGTGGACCACAATACCGACGATCGACCAGGCAAAGATGTGAATATGAAAGGTACCGACAAGTGGATAAAGATTGTCTAACAACTCTGATCCCAGTATCACAAGATGAAGTCAAAAGTTTACTTACACGTATTATTTAGTTAAAATTTATTTTATTTTATTTTTGAGGTTATTTTTATTTTTATTTTTTATTAATTAAAGACAACTTTTCCTTTAATTTTTGAAATTAGGATATTTTTGATGTTAATTTTAATTTTAATTTTTTCTTTTATTTTAATAATCCCCAAAAAGTTTTATTTTTGAAATTCTGTTTGGAAATTGGATTGATAATCTAACAGTGTATGCGGTTTGAAAAGTCAAGGTGGTATAAAAGTGGGAGTTTACTCCGGTAAACCCTTTTTACTGCCTCCATCATTCAGAAACCGTAAACAACTCCTCTTTTCTCTCTAATCTTTGAAAATCAAGTGTTAGATTTCTCAAAATCGTTTAGTCCATGTCAAAGGTACGTCAATTCCGACCATGAACTTGTAATTTTTTGTTCAAATTGACTTAGAATCATAGGAGTAATTTGTGTTCAAAGTCTGTTAGAGTTTACGGTGTTAGAATGTTCATAGACCGTAAAATCATACACCGCAAACTCATAGATCGTAAACGGTCCCTTGGTCTTACGACCGTAAACTAGGTTTGACCTTTCGACCGTAAACCCTGTTTACGCTGTTTACGGTCCGTTGACCTAGTTTGACCGTAAACTATATTTTGACCTCTGTTGACCGTAAACCCTTGTTGACTTGTTAGTTGGGCAAAATTAAGAAAACATTGAGCATTTCAATTTTAGATATCTTGTTTTCTTACTTGGCTTGTTTAGTGCAGATAATGGCATATCTTAAGACAGCTGAGATGCACAACCTTGCAATAGTGTTGGATGATCCACCAGAGGCTCACAAAGATTTCATGTCCATGATGTATCGTTTACGAGAATGCTGCTTGGCATATGCTATCATAGTGAATCCTGTCATCTATGGAAGTCTTATTCAAGAATTTTGGAGAATAGCCAAGTTGACCGAGAAGAATAAAGAAATGATTATTGAAGTTGTAGTGCAAAACTGCAATATCAAAAATCCGGAGCAATATATCAGAGACACATTGATGATCCTTGATGAATCTAATTATCCAACTGAAGCTGATGCTGAAGAAATTCCAAAAATTCTTGAAAGGATGGGATATGAGGGTTCTTATCCTCCAACCATGAAAAAGCTTCTGCCTCCTTACTGGCGCTTCTTGGCTCACATGTTCATTAGTTGTGTGTCAGGAAGGAGATCAGGAGCAGATGAGATCTCAATTAGAAACACAGGAGCAATTGTGTTTTTGGCAACTGGCAACAAATTTAACTTCTCAAAATATGTCTTTGATGAGTTTCTAGTGAACATTGGTGCCATGACTCGGGGAAACAGAGATGCATTTCTGATGTATCCTCGATTCATTCAAACTTTCATTGATGATGAATTCCATGACATGGTCAAGTCTAGTGATAAGATGGACACAAAGTCCTTAGGCCCTCACACTGTTGGTCTTATCAAACAAAACCGAAAGGGGAAAGTGGTGTTTCAAGGTCTACATCCCTTGGTGAAGTTCAGACAATTTGCAGAGATCAATGAGTCTTCCGAATCCCATGGAACTTCTGAGAAGACTCTATCAAAGTCGACTTCATCAGAAAAGTTGTCTTCTGAATTTATCGTCACTGTTTTCGATCATGAAGATGATGAGACTCTAGCTCCAAGGACTCAAGTTGATGATGAACACGAATTGCAATCTGTTCAAGTTCAGAGTGACTTCAATGAGGGTTCGAGAAAAGATGACAAAGAAGATGAGGATATAGATTTAACGAGATTTGATAGAGATGAGATCCCACTGAACTTTGGTGGCAATGGCGACTTTCTGTCTAAAATAAACCTCGACAACTTGCATGATGATATCAATGAAGTTGCTCATGTCGCCACTAAGACAAGGGTAGAAGAAGATGTTTTTGTAGCCCCTCCTCATGTTGCCAATCCAGCGGCGGAAATAGAAATTCCTATGGTGACAATGTCAGGGATTCCTCCCCTTGACACTGGTTTACCTACATCTATGCTAATGGAAGAAGATCTCTCCACCACTCAAGCCACTCCTCCTCCAAACAAACGTCGTAGACTAGTTCTGAGACTAGCAAATCAGAGTTCAACGACTCAAGGTGCTACAGCTTCACCAACAATCACGCCAATCATTGTCTCAGCCGAACCTATCAGTGAAGGTCCCAGTACTGTATTTGAAGCTGTTGGTTCGTCATTTCAAGCGGATCTCTCACCTCCAAGGACAAACAAAGATGATGCCTCAGTCAAGCTAGCTCATCTGTTAGCTGAAGAACAATTTTCGACACCACTTCCTCGTGGCAAGGGAATCTTCATCGGAGGTGACAACACAAGAGATGACTCCTCCTCACTCCTTGGATTTCAAATCCAGCTTGATGCCATCAAACAGAAGAATGTTGAACTTGATCAGAGAAATATTGAGCTAGTCATCAAGGTCGCAGACCTCCAATATGAAAATACGGAGCTAATTATCCAAGTGGCCGAGCTTCGCGAAGAAAATGTTCTGAAGACTAAGAAAATTGCTGACCTTCAGACACAATATGGTCACTTGGCTGCTAACTTCCTGGAGATGCAAAAGAAACTTGAAGACAAGTTTGGTGATGATTTGAAGTCAACAGTTGATGAACCACATGTTGATCCCCCTATTCTAGTCGATCCTAGTATTGATGCTCCCACCTCTTCTCAACCAATCAGATCTCCCATCATTGTGGATCGCTTTGAAGTGGAACCTGAACAAGCTCCAAGGGTATGTGCCTCAAAGAGTTCCAAGAAGAAGAAGAAGAAGAAGCCTGCTACCGAGGATGACCAAGCAAATGGATTTTCAAAAGAAGCATAGACCATAAGGTGCCCTGGGATCACCCACGAATTACTCTTACTGATCTTAGCACCCAAACTTTCAGGGATGTCTATGGTGACACATCAGGAATCGTATCGTGGGGATTCCATGACATGCATAAAATGTTTAGGGTGAGAAGGAAGAGTGGGAATAAGGATCTATATAAGGATGCTCATGATTTTCATTCCTTTACTAAGGTTGACCTCATTGAGTTATCCAAAGTTCCCTTTTCAAATCCATCCAGAAATCCTACGGCCAGTCAGTTCAAATCTTTCTTGGAGGATCAAGTTGCCAAGGGGTTCCCATCAATGAAGACTGCAAAGTCTATTGTCAAGGTTCACTCCAAGGTATTTGATACTTCAACAAAACAACCAATTAGATCAGTGATGTGGCATGCTACAGCTCAGGATAAGCAATTCCATGTTCTTCATAATTACCCTTATGGTTCTCATGCATCCATGCTTTATTGGGTGTATGATGAATCCACGGATGCTACGGTCATCAAGCTAAAGAAAGATTGCATTCGTCTCTATGAGAAAAGGGATTTACTTCAATTTCACAAGTAGGACATACATCACCTTGCTACTAAACAGATTGTGGTGGCTGAATCCTTATTTGAACCTGCTGCAAAAGAATATACGATGATGGTGGCTCAAATTATAGAGAAGAAGATGTTGAATGAAGCTATGGGGAGATCTGATGTGCTGATCGTCGACAAAGACTGAATTCATGCTAGCACCAAACCAAGGGGGAGATTGAAGGGTCTGATAAATGGTTTGGGCTAGGCTTTATGTGATTTGTTTGATTTTTTGTTTGTAATAGTGTTTTGACTTGTTTACTGTTTTGCATTGTTCACGACCGTAAACACGTTTACGGCCGTAAACGTGTTTACGACCACAAACTAGTTTGTTGTCTAGACTAGTATTTAAATGATAGGAGTTGGTTATTTGTATAGTTCGATGCACTACAGTTTATGCCCGGTATTTGAATTGTACCTGACGGTTCAAGTGTTTAGTCGTGTGCAAGCTCAATTCATTCATCTTATTTCTATTATTCTCGACTTGTGATTATTTGATTACTAGTGAATGATCTAGATTCGGACCTAACACAAACCAAACATTCTCAGGCTACAAGATCTTAATTATGTATGGACGTGATGCATATACTAAGCAAATACTGTAATGATTTCAATTTCATATAAGGAAAACCCTAGGCTATCAGGCATCATATAATAAGGCAATTCTATCATGCAATTCCTAAAGATTCCTAGCTTAGCACTAGCATGTCGTTCTAACATATCTTAGTATCAAATAACTGCATGGTATTTTAGGGTCTACTAACTGGCTCCGACTGATCGTAAACTCTTAATCCTCCGTTGATTACTTTGAAAACGTTTTGAAAACCATTTTAAAAATCTTTTCCTTAGTTTGAGACTAGATTCACACGAGGGTTCCTCCAATTCACTCAAACTAAGGCTCTGATACCAACTTGTAACACCCATAAAAATCAAGCCATTTAAAAACTTTTTCAACCATTCAAAGCCATTAAGTTATTACAAAGTGTTTTCAAAATAGTTTAGTCATCAGAGTATCCCAGAAATCCAAATCATAAAAATGTAAGGAGGTGCACGATCACGCCTTTGCCTTCCCGCGATCATCTGACGTACCTAAAACAAAATCCAAAATTGTAAGCCCTAAGCTTAGTGAGTTCCCCATAAATACCAGCACAACAAGTAACACATATATAATAACAACATACTATGGCCCAATCAACCATCGGGTTGGAATTCCCCAAGCCCTCAACCATCAGGTTGGAATGCAAACATAATATGGGTCCAATCATCCTCGGGATGGTATACCCTCTGCCCATAACCATCGGGTTGGATTGTCCACATACTACGAGTCCAATCATCCTCATGACGGAATACTCACTGCCCACAACCATGGGGTTGGAATGCCCAGGTCTGTTGGCTCTCGCACAAAGAAGATAAGCCTCAACCACCAATCAAACATGTGCACATATATCATATAATCACATAACAGTCTATAGATAAACAAACTGATCTATCAGATCATAACTGCATAATAACATCCTATCTACCAGGATACTGATCTAACAAATCATCATGACATAATATCATCCTATCTACCAGTATATTGATCTAATAGATCATACCATCATAATGATATCATATCTACCAGGATTATGATCTAATAGATCACATGATACTCGAGCATATAACATACTAGGATAACAATCAAAACGGGCCAGCCTTGGTGCCTTAGACCCTTCAGTATGGTGAGGAAAATTCACCTCACAAGTAGCTCGGGATGATAATGTCAACTCTCCAAATAAAGCTCCACACTCAATCACATACATCCACTAGTGATCCACTTCCATAAATTTCCAATTTACGCAAATTCCCCTAAAAGTCAAACCGGTCAATCATTGGTCAAATTCAAAGTCAATGGTCAAGGTTAACCCTCCATGTTGACCCAACTTGTCGAGTGTAGCCTACTGACTCATCGAGTTCTTCCAGAACTCGATAAATCGTGAAAACCCTATTTGACTCGCCAAGTTTCCAAACAACTCGTCAAGTCCATGTCGTGTCTAAATGCTGGGAAAACCCTAACTAACTCGTTGAGTCCATGCAGAAAACAAAAACGACCAATGTTCATCTGAATCCTCGAGTTGACCATGCAACTCGTCGATTCTTATCAGTCCATTTGTCATTCAGACATTTTTAAGCTACCCCAAAGCTCCAAATTGTAGATCTAGCTTCGTAAGGTGAAGTTATCATGTAAAGTTGCAAACACTACATGCATGAAAGGTATTAATGGCTAAAACCAAGCTAAAGAAGAAGTTATAGATAAGGAGAAGGCCATAATTTGGTAAAGACTAGAACTTTATGACTATAAGGGGATAGAGAAGTCCAGATCTGAAGTTACAACTTCAGATCATGCCAAAAACAAGAAATAACTCCACAACAATCTAAAAATAGTCCTAAACCTTTGCATGAAAACATATAGCTAGAGAGAAGCCAAGGTAACAACTTGTTACCTTCAAGATGATGCTAAGATGAAGTAGAAATCAGATCTACAAGCTTCTCCTTGCTCCAAGATCGATAGACATCAAGCTCTCTTAACAAAATCCACCTTCCAATATTCTTAACACACAAAAATAGAGAGTAGATGTGATTAGGGGTTTTTGAGCTCAAGGGGACGGTTAGGGAGGCAGAGGGAGGATAATGACCGTTTAAATACGGTGTAAAACCCTGAAAATTAGGGTTTCATGCAAAGCCCCCTACTCGTTGAGTTGGGGTCCTCCAACTCATCGAGTAGAAGTCATAAACCACACAGGCTGATGAAGTTCGACACGACAAGTTTGGTTCTCTAAATCGTCGAGTTCCCTCAATAAAGTTAATACAAAGCTTTGTAAATTATACCTAGGATTCGGGATGTTACAGCCTACATGTCTCCCATGCCTCTTAAACCGTGCTTACTTTCCCTTATTATATTTAAAAACCATGTCTTGTTTCCTAGAAACTGGCTCATCATTTTTTAAATAAAAAATAGAATAGAAGTTTATAAAATTCTTATAACTCTTTATAAGATATAAACTTTAACTTTTAGCTATAAGACAAAAGAGTCTTTCAAATCCAAAATAATGTACATGACTAAATTAATAACATCATATGATATATTATGTTACTTTCTAATGAAAACTATTATTTCCATGAAATAAATAATTCTAATTAATTATAAAAGTTTTTTCAATACTTATTAAAGTAAATTTCTAATAAATAATCAATGGTATCAAGTTATTGTTATTGTGACCCATTACTATCATATGCTAATTTGCAATATCACTTCAATATGACTCTTGAGCAGATCTTTCAACTTGATAGATCTTGATGTAGACATTAGGATTAGTGAGGAATCTAGACTATTATTAGTTGCCGAGAATATTAGATTAAGACTCTAGATAAATCATACTTAGGTCACATTAAGGGAATATCTAAGGTGTTAGGCGAAACATTGTCCATATCACTAGTCACCCACCTAATTCAAGCGAGTACATAGTTACTTTCGGCTTAAACGTAGATATGAAGTATTATTAAATGCTATATGTGCTTATATTTGTGCTCTTAACATGTGTGTTATATGCGGTAAAGTGATATGATTTCATTTATGTAAATTACTTTATCATATTCAAATTGCATTGGGGTAGCAAGGGTTTTAGGGATTAAAATAAAAATGAGAGGCCTACATTGTCTATTTGTATTAGTGGGGCTAGTCATCTAAAAGAGTATAGATGCCAAGCAGTGACTAATCTAGGTAGTCCGGTGGAATACTAGTTGGGGTGTTAATGATCAAACTTTTTAAGGAAAAAGAGGAAGATGTTCATTCAGGTACTCTATCCCCCTTAGGCCTTATTGACATATATTTCTACGAAACCCCCATACTAATATTGTCTACTCATAGAGATCCTTTAGGATTGGTCCATCGAGATCATCATCTTAGGATTAGGGAGTGAGAATAACGAGAATGGGTAATTGGGTTAATTGTGTAAAATAAAATATATAATTATATTATTATGGCTTGAAAACCCTATGTGCTCACCAGGTTTCCAAGACCTGGCCCACTCAGTTATCTCTGTATCACAGGTAATAGTTTGAAGGTAGATTATGTTGAGAGATTCAATAAGTTTTAGGTCATTGTTAGAATTACTATAAGGTCTGTAAATCTTATGTTTACGTTTTGTATCAATTATAACATCCCAATTTTTTAACAAATCAATGACAAACAATTTCATTGGAAAATACTTTGTATGGGACAAATTTTGCATCTACAAAGATCACTCTAATGTAAAATAAGCATAAAGAGAATGTTTTAAAAAGGTCATAAATTTGTGGATGTCATAAAAATGCACTATCTTTGTATCGTTAATAATTGATATCTATATATGGACTTAAGTGCAGGGAATGTTATACTTTGATGTGGTTAAATGTTGATCATGAACCAACACTTTATAATGGCTATTGTCAGGTGTAGTATGAACAATGAAAGAGGCTTATATAATCAGGGATTTGTTACACTTATTTGTTGATAGCTATACATTTAACGCATGTTACGTAAAGTTGAATACCAAATGAGATTGATTGTGATCCAAGTCTCATGTTCAATAAGATGTTTGTATCAAAGAGATAACTGATAAACTTACGTTATACATCAATTGTAACTTTGAGATTTTGGGTATTGGATGTTGATGAATGGAACTCTTCTTCGTATGTTATTAGGGGAAGTGAAATGTTGGTAGACGTTCACCGCTATCTATATAAATCTATGATGAGTCTTGTGCACATGGGAAATTGAAAGATCTTTATGCCCAAGTGTCATTATAGAATGATATTTGCTAATGACATATGATTATATAGGGTCACACCTTATAGCTGTTACCACTAATTGATTATTCATTAGAGTAATTTGATTATTAATAAATATAAGCAACACTTTTATTTAACTGGAAAAATATTATTTTATGAAAATAATAGCTTCCAATCATATTTGGGATTATTGTTTCTAAATAATAGTAATAATAATAATAATGAGAACAAAACAAGTAAATATCATATGGTATGAATATTGAATTTATGTACAACTTTTTGGCTATTTAGAGTAAGTTATTTAGTTAGGAAGTAACTAGCTAGTTATGCATTGTGTGAAAGATACTTCACTCCCTTGACTTTATACATCAAAGACGTAGCTTTGAAGGAATAGATAGTGGTTGTTTATGGTGTTGCATCTTACACTCCTTTCTTGTCACTTGAAGACCATACATTCCTTTATTACTTGCTTAACTTTAGTATATATTAACATTCATATAAATAGTGAATAGATATTAGAAAAAGGATTATCTTTTGCTATCTTTTCTGTCTTCTGTGGCTTCCAAAAAAATGAAGTAATGAACTCCATCCACTCTCTTCTTTATCTTGTAATTTGTCGCTTGATATAAGTGTTCATAAGTTTCCTCTCCTTAAGGCTTATTTGGTATAAGTTTTAGTGGCTTAAGAATAACGTAATGCAAGTCAAGACTAGCATCTTGAAGTGGCTTATCCTTTCTTGGTGTATACTTCTAGAGAAACTCTATTTTGAGTCTTGTGTCATCTTCATCAACTTCCAACATCTCTAGAGGAATCAAAGTCTTCCTAGTTTGTAGTTCTTTTCTTATTATAGTTATGTTAATCTTCCCATGCTTGGCAAAATAATCTTTGGTGGGTTAAAAAGAATTTTAAGTTTATTCTAATTTAAAGCTTCCATTGCCATTTTTACCGTTTTGGTAAACGATTTTGAATAAAACCCAATAGTTATCATAAATGATATCATTCTAGATCTAATCATAGCTACTTGAGAAAAGGTTTAGTTATAGTCATTGACATAAGTATGAGAAAAGCCTTTACAGTAAGTCTTGCTAAATGTGTATAGATCTCCATGTTTATTTTCTTTTTAAAAGAATCACTTACTCCTTCTAGTCTTACTATAGTTAAGAAGATTAATCAAGCCCGTACTTGATTATCATACATGTATATCATCTCAATGTCCATGGCACCAAGTCATTAATCAGGTTCTAAGTCTAATATATCATTTTGGTAGTTGATAGATTTTCAAGAAATCATCAAAAAATACTTGTCAATTAAAGATTTCATATTTCTCATGGTATTAATGATTTTTTACCGTATACCTAGTCAATTTTTGTTTCTAGATAGCTATTATTCATGTTCTACAATTTCTTATTTAAACTAGCATCGACTTTTTCTACATCAGGCTATACTCATTGAGTTACTTCAAGTTCCATGTGACTCCTACTTGCTTTGTTATTAGAACCTTATTTTCTAACAACTCGTCTTTTAGATGAATAAGAGACATTAATATTGGTGGGTTTGTATAAACAATAATATAAATAACCCTTTAGAATATTCACAAATATATATTTAGTAGATCTTGGATCTAGAAACTTTGGTGTTACACAAGTTTCAAATCCTCAAAACATTAAATAAGATAAAGATCGAGCATTTCCATACTCAATCTTATAAACAGTTTTGTTTACTTCTTAGTTGCAGTTTGTACTCGATATACAAGTTATAATGATTAAACTATAATCTAAAAGCATAAATGAAGATATTTCTTCTCAAATGAAAGTAAACCATATCCAATAAGGTTTAGTTAATCATTTAGTTTCTCTAAAGCTTTAGATGGTTTACAGATTTGATTCTCTACTTCATAATTGAAAATTGCAAAAAGTTTCACAATTTATCTTTTATCGTATAAAATATAATTACAACGACGATACATGTTTATTAATTTGATGTGGTATCTTGTACTAAATCTAGACATTCATTAGAAAGAAAGTTATACATCACTATGTATAGTTCCTTAATAATTATTTTATCTATATTTTAGTGAAAAAAGAATTAGTAGTCTGTATACATAAATAAGCTTCATATATGTTAAATAAACAATATTAATATGTGTATTGTATTTATATGATAAATATAACAATGTCTTAGATAATTTTGATACAAATCATATCTGAGTCTAAGTGTTTCTTATAAAACTTTTATTTAGAAAATATTGATGTTTACTTTATAATTCTATTAAGAGATTTGGTTTTCGAAAAAATAATTAATCATTATAGAGTAAGAATGTGAGCGTTATAAAAATGATTAAGTAAATATATAATTAAATGAGACATATATTTAGTTTACCAAAATTCAAATATTCATTTTTCAAAACGAACATTGTTTTAAAATATAAGTTTTTTATAATCAAAATATAAATGATACTCCATGAGTGAAGTTCCAACTTATTTTCTCTCGATTGCACACTTTTCTTGAACATCTATAAACATTTATAGATATTAGATTAACATAGAGTATTAAGTATTTGAGTGTTAACTGAAAAATATAAGTTCTATCTTATAGATAGTTGAATTACTAGTCCGGCCAATTTTTCTTAGATAAAAGGAGTAGTTCCTCTTCCAATGTCTTGTTTCTTGAAAATAGAAACAAGATCCATATTTATGGGCCTTTTGTATTTCTTGGTTTTTAAGGTATCCTTTACATGAACTATGGGCCCCTTAGAGCAAATAGTGTGTGACTCTCTTTATCTTTGTTTTCATCCAAAGCTTGAACAGGCTCAATAAAGGTTCCGACATTCTAAAGGTATATCCGATTAACTTTATGGAGCATGTGATATGCTTCTAAGTTTTCTAAGTCTTTCTGGAAGTTAGGAATAACTAGCCCAAATATGATGTCAAAAACATCTTCAATAACACAATGATGCTTCCACTAGACATCATGTTCAGATTTATTGCTAAGAATAGGTGTTTCAAGAATAGGGCCATTAAGAATATATAACTTCTTGTCCTTTTCGAGAATGATTCTAAAGGTACGAAGCCATTCGTTGAAATTATATTCACCGAATGTTATTATCTATTGTAGATTTAACAAGAGAAAGTAATGCACAATAATGAGTTTGGATTTTGTTTTCATCTATGAAACTTTAACATAATTCATTTAGTTTTTTCAATATTTAAATCTTCAATAATTTATACCCTTTAAGTTTCTAAAACATTATGTAACGTCCCAATTTTCACAATGAATTTTTCATTTAATATGATAAGCATTTGTTCCTATTTTTATTTTCAAAGCTAGAATAAAACAATTTGTTTCAAAACAACCATCAAAGTATTAACATAATAGTTAAAAGTGAGGAATTCTCAAAACATGTCCAAGGATGCCACACAATCATGCTGACCTATTCATCTTGCTATTAGAACAACATATAGCATTTAAACTTAAAACCATAAGCACAAATATTAGTGTGTCCTCAAATGCCATATGTCATACAGGTAAAAGGCCTAGCCCAACATTTATGTTTCAATCATACGGGCCTAGCCCAAAGGGTCTAACCTAAAAGACAGATAAGAGGGCCCAACCTAATGTTCTAATTCAATAAGAGAGTCCAACCCATCAAACGTAATTGCAAGAGTCACAAAGACAACAAGAATAATATGACACCCAGTGCCGTACAATATAGAGAGAAGACTCACATGCATCAAAGAGTTGAATTCAACTACTCGAAGTCTTAAAGAATCAGCTACTCTCATCACCTAAACCAAATAGGGGTCAAACCTTAGTCTATCACTCAACAGAGGTCAATGATCAATGCTCAATCTTAGTGGCCAACCGCCAATAACCACCCCCTTGCAACCAACTCCTTGGTTGCGCCACGATCACTAAAAGACATGTGACAATCGAGAAAATCCCATCACTGACCATCATTAGGATAGAGTAGGATAATAAATGTAATAACTTAGTATTGTAATATTTGATTCATGAGATAATAAAAATCAAATATTATGATACATTTATCATTAAATCGACTGTTTGCTTAAAAAACTGAGCGTCCAAAAAGTTGTACCGTGTTTTAAAATGGTTAATGTACTTAGAAAGTACTTGTCTATGTGATTCTAAGGATATAAAATTCGTAAAAATCTGACTACAAATGGAGGAGTTATGGATTTAGTAAAAGTAAAAATTAACTGCATAATTAAAGTTAATTATGTCAATACGAAACTTATAGATTGGTTGAGTTATGACTAAACGTACAAAAAGGAGATTCGTAGTACTGCTTGAGATATAAACCTTAGGACAAACAATGTGGAAAACGAGATCCGTATGAAAGAGATGTGATTTTTCTAGAATCATTTATTTTCACCCTAATCAGGCACAATAATGAATGTCAAAACTAGCCAAAACAAAATAATCAAAAGGAGAGTTGTTACGTCATAAAAATTTCCAACCAAAAATTTTCATTTCTACAACCATTGAGACATGAGTAATTAATTTAGATTTCCAAAATAACGTCGTAGTCTCCAACGATTACATAACAAAAATAAAATAGTTTTCCCCGAGTGTGTGTACGATCACGCTGGCGCCTTCCCACGGTCCTCACTCGCACCTGAAACACATAAGCAACAACTGTAAGCACAAAGCTTAGTGAGTTCCCAAAATACAACATACGCACATACGCCTTTCCAGGCCTTGACCTTCCAGTCCATGTATTTCAGGGGACTTCCATCCCGACTGGGTAAACCTTCCGGTCCTACCCACATCAATTCTTACAGTCCATATGACCACGCCTTCCGGCCCATATCAAACGTATCACACATATCACATATAGCAATTAACTTAATACACATAAAGCATATATTCCATATCATATTCGACCTTCCGGGTACAGTATAGTGAGAAGACTCACCTCGTATGCCTCGCTAAGTTGCTACCCGTAAATCCTGGAATCACTCGGGCTCGAACCCTCGAGCTGAAATCCTCCTACGATATATATATATATATATATATATATATATATATATATATATATATATATATATAAATCTATAAATATTACTTGTACCACTAAGGTGGACCATTCAACCCAAGTCAACACCGGTTGACCCGGTCAGCAGTCTTTAGTTAATTAGGACTAGACTCGGCGAGTGCACAATAGTGACTCGGCGAGTCTACGCGTTTTTACCAACTCTCAAGAATTTTCCCTTTGACTCGTCGAGTACTCCCCTGACTCGACGAGTTCCACCTGGGCCTGAATCACAGGGTGACCGCGACTCAACTCGCCGAGTCTAAGGCCAACTCGGCGAGTCCCATCCTGACTCGGTCCACCTGTCAAAACCTTTCCAACTCTCTGCGACTCACTGAGTCGCCCACAACTCGGTCCAGTCTACACACAAGATGGTCTCAAGGACAATCTTCAAGTGACTCGTCGAGTCTGTTCTTCAGACTCGGCGAGTCCATGCCATGCACCAGCTAAAATTGGCTCTTGCGGTCAGATCCGTTCCATAAATACATAGATCTGGCCTTCCCAAGCTTATTTGTCACGTAAAGTCTCAGTCTTGGTTGCCATGCAATGCATACAAGGCTTATTTTGAAGAAACAACCTTCAATATGGCAAGTATAACCTCTAACTCAAATGAATGGGCATAAAGCTTGTCATAAGGGGTCTCCTGGACCTGCTAAAGTCCAGATCTAGGTTCCATGTCTCCATGGGACCTCTCATACTTCTTATTCAAGCCAAGAAAGGCAAAAAGAAACCCTAGATTTGGCCCATCAACACAAAACACGAAGATTGGCTCAGAAAGTTACCTCAAGAAGACCCCCTTGATGAAATGGCAACAGATCTAAGTTCCCCAACACTTCAAGCTTGCTCCTCTCCCTCCTTTCCTTGCACTAACACACAAAATGATGAACAAGAGGCCTTCAAACACACACACAAGGGCTTACAGACGTATGGAGGCTCTTAGGGTCCAAGGTGGCCGCATATGAGGGCCATAAGGTCCTTTAAATAGAGCTTAGGGCCGGGGAATTAGGGTTTCATTAAACAGCACGGACTCGTCGAGTCCATCCCTTGGACTCGCCGAGTCCGGACGCGAACCCCCACTAAAAACCGCGACCCGACTCGACGAGTTCAACCACCAACTCGCCGAGTCCCCTCACAGAATGCCAAAATATATAAAGAAATGAAGGTACCTGGGGATCCGGGCTGTTACAAATCTCCCCCACTAGAATAAGACTTCGCCCTCGAAGTCCCGCTTAGTCAAAAAGTTCCGGATGCTGCTCCCGCATCTCCCGCTCCGGCTCCCAAGTCATCTCTGATCCCTTCCGATGCTGCCACTGAACCAATACCAGGGGCACCTCCTTGTTTCTCAAAACCTTGATCTTCCGATCTCTGATGGCTAAAGGTTTTTCTGCATAATTCAGACTTGCATCCACCTGAATATCCCCTAACGGAACCACCGCTGATTCGTCGGCTATACATTTCCGCGGCTGCGACACATGGAAAGTGTCGTGAATCTGTCCCAACTCTGCTGGCAAGTCCAAACGGTAGGCTACCCGTCCCACCCTTGCAATCACACGAAAAGGACCAATATATCGGGGCCCCAACTTGCCCCTCTTCCTGAATCGAATCACTCCTTTCCAAGGAGAGACCTTCAGGAGCACGAGATCACCAACCTGGAACTCAAGCTCGGACCGTCGCCTGTCTGCATAACTTTTCTGCCGGCTCTGAGCGGTCAGCAACCTCTGCCTGACCATCTGAATTTGCTCGGTCGTCTGAAGCACGATCTCCGTGCTACCCATAACCTGCTGTCCCAACTCACCCCAACAGATGGGGGTGCGACACCTCCGCCCATACAATAGCTCAAAGGGCGGCATACCAATGCTCGAATGATGGCTGTTGTTATACGAGAACTCTGCTAAGGGTAGATAGGTGTCCCAGCACCCTCCGAAGTCCAACACACATGCTCGAAGCATGTCCTCGAGGGTCTGAATGGTCCGCTCACTCTGGCCGTCTGTCTGAGGATGATATGCCGTACTGAAATGTAACCTAGTACCCAACTCTTCATGGAATTTCTTCCAGAACCTGGAAGTGAAACGCACGTCGCGGTCTGAAATAATCGAGATTGGCACCCCATGCCGCGATACTACTTCCCTCACATATAACTCAGCCAACTTTTCCGCAGAAGAGCTCTCACTTATAGCTAGAAAATAAGCGCTCTTTGTTAGTCGATCCACGATTACCCAAATCGCATCGACTCCTCTCGCCGTTCGCGGTAACTTGGTAATGAAATCCATAGAGATTTGTTCCCACTTCCATTCGGGGATTTCTAGCGGTTGCAGCTTACCGTGCGGTCGCTGGTGTTCGGCCTTGACCTGCCGACAAGTCAAGCACCTCTCGACGAACCAAGCGACATCCTTTTTCATACATGGCCACCAATACTCCTTCTTGAGATCCAAATACATTTTCGTGGCACCAGGGTGAATCGAGAATTTCGATCGATGTGCTTCCTCCATCAAAATAGTGCGCGCACCGCCCACAAACGGCACCCAAATCCGCCCCTGAAAAGTCATAAGCCCCCGACCATCCGTGATAAATCCTGGTACTTGACCTACCACCCGCTCCTTCTTCTGGTGTTCCGGCCTTGAAGCCTCCATCTGAGCCCCTCGAATAATATCCAGAATCGGGGTCAAAACCGTCAACCTCATACAAATGTCTCGGATCGGGGCGCTATCCGCCCTACGGCTCAAAGCGTCAGCTACCACATTAGCCTTGCCCGGGTGGTACAAGATCTCACAATCGTAATCCTTCACCACATCCAACCACCTCCTCTGACGCATATTCAGATTTGGCTGATCCATCAAGTATTTCAAGCTCTTATGGTCCGTGTAAATCGTACACCGAACCCCGTACAAATAGTGTCGCCAGATTTTGAGGGCAAACACCACCGCCCCCAATTCCAGGTCGTGCGTGGGATACCTCGACTCATGAGGCTTCAACTGCATCGAAGCGTACGCTATCACATGACCCCTCTGCATAAGCACCGCCCCCAAGCCCGATATAGAGGCATCACAATATACCACAAAGTCCTCCATCCCTTCCGGGAGTGCAAGCACTGGAGCCTCGCACAATTTCTGACGAAGCGTCTCAAACGAGGACTGCTGCTCTGGTCCCCATGAAAACGCAACACCCTTCCGGGTCATCCTAGTAAGTGGCACAGCGATCTTGGAGAAATCCTTGATAAATCTGCGGTAATATCCAGCCAAACCCAGAAAACTCCTGATTTCAGTGGGCGATCTCGGCACCTCCCACCTCAACACCGCCTCAATCTTGGCCGGGTCGACCAATATCCCCTTCTGGTTCACAAGATGCCCGAGGAATTGGACCTCTCGCAACCAGAAATCACACTTGGAGAACTTGGCATACAGCCTCTCCGATCTCAAAACCCGAAGAATCTCCCGCAAATGCTCCTCATGCTGGTCCCTAGTCCTCGAATATACCAAAATATCATCGTTGAATACGATCACCGACCGATCCAGCATCGGTCGGCACACCCTGTTCATGAGATCCATGAATGCAGCCGGGGCATTGGTGAGCCCAAAAGGCATCACTACAAACTCATAATGCCCATAACGAGTCCTGAAGGCAGTCTTTTGGATATCCTCTTCGCGAACCCTCATCTGATGATATCCCGACCTCAAGTCAATCTTGGAAAACCAAGATGCCCCCTGCAACTGATCGAATAGATCGTCGATCCTAGGTAACGGGTACCGGTTCTTAATCGTCAACTTGTTTAACTCCCGCTAATCGATACACATCCGATGTGAACCATCCTTCTTTTTGACGAACAAAATCGGCGCTCCCCAAGGCGAGCTACTGGGTCGAATGAATCCCTTCCCCAACAGCTCCTGAAGCTGCGAGGATAATTCCTGCATTTCCGGTGGAGCGAGACGGTAAGGCGCCTTGGCGATGGGTGCCGCCCCCGGAACCAAATCGATACGAAACTCCACTTGCCTCTCCGGAGGCACGCCTGGTAACTCCTCGGGGAACACATCCGCAAACTCGCGTACAACCGGAACGTCATCAATCGAATTGGGCCTCTCCGCGGTCACACGAGTATCCATCACATAGGCTATGAATCCATCACAGCCCTGCTGCAAACTCTGCCTTGCCCTGGCCGCCGAACAAAATGCTGACCCACACCGGGTCCCTTCGCCATAAACCGTGAGCACTCCCCCACTAGGGTCTCTAATCATCACCAGCTGTCTCTCGCAGTCAATGACAGCTCCAAACTTACTCAACCAATCCATGCCCACGATAATGCAAACATCCCCCATAGCTATAGGGACTAAGTCTATAGGAAACTCGACCCCAAAAATCTCGAGTACGCATCCTCGAATCACCTCGGTGGCGTATACTGCTCTCTCGTTTGCTATAGCAACTCGCAGGGGACGACTCATCGTCTCCCGATCGATATCGATGTACTGGCTAAAGGCCAGCGAAACAAAGGACCAACTCGCACCTGAGTCGAACAATACCAAAGCAGGCACATGATTCACAAGAAAAGTACCTACGCATATAGGAATATAAGCATAATGTCTCAGCATAAATGTAAATACGTGAAAGAATACATACCGGCCACTACGTCAGGCGCCGCGCGGACCTCTTCCGCGGTCAACTGGAAAGCTCTCCCACGAGCCTTCGGGGCCTCGGTCTTCACTGGCCGAACCTTAGGAACCCTGGCAGCAGGCGAAGATCCCTGGCGAAGCTGGGGGCACTCGGCCTTTCGATGGCCAGTCTGGTTGCAATGGAAGCAAACCATAAATCCCTTGGGGCAATCCCTCGCAATGTGCCCCTCCTTGCCACACTTGTAGCAAGCACCCAATCGACACGCCCCCTCATGACCCTTGCCGCACTTCCCACACGTACGGCTCTTCTGTCCTCCAGATCTCAAATCAGCGGACTTGGTCCGCTTGGCTGCCGGCTGCGACTGCGTCGGACGCCGATCCATCCGCTGAGACTCGGCCTCCTCCCTGGCCTGGGTCTCCAACTCGATCTCCCGCTTCCTGGCATTCGCCTGAAGCTCAGCAAAAGTCTGATATGATGAGTTCGATACGAACTCTCGGATGTCTCTCCTCAGCACTCCCAAATACCGGCTCATCCGAGCCTGCTCCGTGGACACCTGCTCGGGGCAGAACATCGCCCTCTCATGAAACTTCCGCGTGATCACTGCAACCGAATCATTACCCTGCTTGAGGGTCAAGAACTCCTGAACCAACCGTTCCCTCTCTACCGGGGGAACGTACTCGTCTCTGAACATAGTAGTAAATCTCTCCCAAGACAAGGCTGAAACCTCCGCGGGAGTGAAGTTCGCCGTCACGAACTTCCACCAATCCTTCGCTCCCAGGCGGAGCTGGTTCAGGGCGAACCGCACCCTCAGATGCTCCGGACATGAACAAGTATAGAAGCATCCCTCAATATCGGCAATCCACCTCATCGCAGCAATCGGATCCTGAGTCCCGTCAAACTCTGGTGGCTTCGTGTTGCTGAACTCCCGGAACAGCAACGAGTCACCCCCCTGTGGCCTGGCAGCAGCCACAGCTGCGGTAGCTGCAGCAGCGGCAGCCTCAGACAACGCGGCATACCGCTCATCAAACGTCTCCATCAGCGTGGTCTTGATAGACCCAAACATCTCCGGAATCTC
Organism: Lactuca saligna; assembly: GCF_052625555.1. NCBI lineage: Eukaryota > Viridiplantae > Streptophyta > Magnoliopsida > Asterales > Asteraceae > Lactuca > Lactuca saligna. The sequence continues at coordinate 58,084,566 of NC_136419.1, read as the reverse complement.
GGCCCGGATCGCGGCGGCTACCTCCTCATGGATCATCTGACGGAGCTCCTCGTCAGTCACCCCACTCGTGCCAGGTCTGTGTTGTGGTCCCACCATGATGTCTCTGAAATACAACAAAAGAATATCAGAGACCCTATCAGGCAAAAATCGCACTCGATAACGCAGTCCTGCTCAGCTTTCGATACTCAGGGGTTCCCACTTGGCTGCCTACTGACCCGGTGTCCTTGGCAGTACGGGCCCAATACTGCCAGTTACACCGCGTCGGTATTCACCCAAGTCATCCTCCCCATCCTCGAATCCTGAGCACACTATTCTTTTCATACTCTTGTTACTCACTCGCTCTCGAGCACCCCATAGAAGTGAGTTTTCCTAGACTAAGGCATCACAAAATCAGGCCACTCTAGCCCTAACATGTATACCTAGTCTACTAGCATGCGTATCATATCATATCATATATCGTAGCACATATAATAAAAGTATTTTGGGGATTTTTACCGTTCGGGCGCTGGCTGACCGTACACACTTTTTCTTCTTTGGTCGTCTCATCTTTCAAAATTTAAATTTTATTTACTTAAATTAAATTTTTGTAAAAACAATTTTCTTCAATCCCCGGTTTGAGTCCAGTTACACCCGAAGGTGTACCCGAATCCCTCAAACCAAGGCTCTGATACCAACTTGTTACGTCATAAAAATTTCCAACCAAAAATTTTCATTTCTACAACCATTGAGACATGAGTAATTAATTTAGATTTCCAAAATAACGTCGTAGTCTCCAACGATTACATAACAAAAATAAAATAGTTTTCCCCGAGTGTGTGTACGATCACGCTGGCGCCTTCCCACGGTCCTCACTCGCACCTGAAACACATAAGCAACAACTGTAAGCATAAAGCTTAGTGAGTTCCCAAAATACAACATACGCACATACGCCTTTCCAGGCCTTGACCTTCCGGTCCATGTATTTCAGGGGACTTCCATCCCGACTGGGTAAACCTTCCGGTCCTACCCACATCAATTCTTACAGTCCATATGACCACGCCTTCCGGCCCATATCAAACGTATCACACATATCACATATAGCAATTAACTTAATACACATAAAGCATATATTCCATATCATATTCGACCTTCCGGTCACATAGTCAAAACCCTTCCGGGTACATTATAGTGAGAAGACTCACCTCGTATGCCTCGCTAAGTTGCTACCCGTAAATCCTGGAATCACTCGGGCTCGAACCCTCGAGCTGAAATCCTCCTACGATATATATATATAAATCTATAAATATTACTTGTACCACTAAGGTGGACCATTCAACCCAAGTCAACACCGGTTGACCCGGTCAGCAGTCTTTAGTTAATTAGGACTAGACTCGGCGAGTGCACAATAGTGACTCGGCGAGTCTACGCGTTTTTACCAACTCTCAAGAATTTTCCCTTTGACTCGTCGAGTACTCCCCTGACTCGACGAGTTCCACCTGGGCCTGAATCACAGGGTGACCGCGACTCAACTCGCCGAGTCTAAGGCCAACTCGGCGAGTCCCATCCTGACTCGGTCCACCTGTCAAAAGCTTTCCAACTCTCTGCGACTCACTGAGTCGCCCACAACTCGGTCCAGTCTACACACAAGATGGTCTCAAGGACAATCTTCAAGTGACTCGTCGAGTCCATGCCATGCACCAGCTAAAACTGGCTCTTGCGGTCAGATCCGTTCCATAAATACATAGATCTGGCCTTCCCAAGCTTATTTGTCACGTAAAGTCTCAGTCTTGGTTGCCATGCAATGCATACAAGGCTTATTTTGAAGAAACAACCTTCAATATGGCAAGTATAACTTCTAACTCAAATGAATGGGCATAAAGCTTGTCATAAGGGGTCTCCTGGACCTGCTAAAGTCCAGATCTAGGTTCCATGTCTCCATGGGACCTCTCATACTTCTTATTCAAGCCAAGAAAGGCAAAAAGAAACCCTAGATTTGGCCCATCAACACAAAACACGAAGATTGGCTCAGAAAGTTACCTCAAGAAGACCCCCTTGATGAAATGGCAACAGATCTAAGTTCCCCAACACTTCAAGCTTGCTCCTCTCCCTCCTTTCCTTGCACTAACACACAAAATGATGAACAAGAGGCCTTCAAACACACACACAAGGGCTTACAGACGTATGGAGGCTCTTAGGGTCCAAGGTGGCCGCATATGAGGGCCATAAGGTCCTTTAAATAGAGCTTAGGGCCGGGGAATTAGGGTTTCATTAAACAGCACGGACTCGTCGAGTCCATCCCTTGGACTCGCCGAGTCCGGACGCGAACCCCCGCTAAAAACCGCGACCCGACTCGACGAGTTCAACCACCAACTCGCCGAGTCCCCTCACAGAATGCCAAAATATATAAAGAAATGAAGGTACCTGGGGATCCGGGCTGTTACAAGAGTTGTAGTAATCCTTGAGATCATCACATAGATATAAAGAGGGATTAGATCGGAGCTCATGCGAAACAGTTATAATTTAAAAAAAAAAATCATTTCATGGGAAACATTAAGCCCTGATACCAATTTTAGTGACAAAGAACATGGTTTGGCATGCGGAATTAAAGCTTGCACAATTGAACATGGTGATTTAGGTGCTAAAAGATATATTTGATCATAGTCAATGAATACAAAAACGGATCTAGTTTAGAGCTTCATAAATATCTCACTCACTAATCACTATGACTACATCTCTCAAGCACACCTCTACAAGTGGACAAACTCACCTTATATAGAGGTGTTTACATGTCTCTCTCTCTCTCACTCTAAAATACTCATTAGTCAAAAGGCTAATGCACCACATGCAAGTGAGTCTACACAAGTCAAACCATTACATAGTCATACCTGAAGAACTTTGCACCCCAACAGCGCGAGAGGTGCGCACCTACGACCGTCGCGCACCTGACACCAGATTTGAGTAGATTGCGAGTGACGTGGCGAAGTGTGGAGCTGACACATAGCATCTCCTGGATGGAGCCACGATAATCACAAGTGACATGCACATATCCTTACACCACACGCACCCTAAATCCTCGTATATAAATAGAAGGTAGTGGAGAGCCATTTTGCATTCCCTTTCTCTCTAAGTCTCTCTCAGTACTCACAGTTGCATTCTTGGAGCTATCCCGGAGTCCAAAGCTCGATTCAACCCTACATCAGCAGACTCACACGACCCGCTTTACTATTTCCAAAGTTTTAAAGGGGGGGGGGGGGGGGGGGGGTTGGAACACATGCTTATCAAACTGGTTTACCAAAATACCATTTATACAAAGCATGAAACCATAGGATAATATAACTATAGATATTCTACCTAGTTGTAAGCAATAAGATTATGCCTAAGAGTTATGATACACGATAGTCTACTAAAGATTTTAACTAGATGTTATACTATTTCCTAGGCTAACATAGTACCTAGAAGTAATGTTAGTCAAATTTTAGGGATATGTATTGTATCTAATCATTACTCTATCCAAATATATTATTTTAATATCAACCATAATTAGGGTATATAGTAAAATTATATATATATATATATATATATATATATATATATGTATATATATATATATATATATATATATATATATATATATTATGAGACCTATGGATTTTAATTATCAAATATAAAGTAAAAAGATTATATAGTGATAGTTAAGGATTAAATAAAAGAATTAAATAAAATATAAAGCACCTAAGGTTAATTGTATCAGCGAGCTATATTATTCATCCTTAGTATGATTAAATTCCGCTACCCCAAACCTATAATCGTTAATCTTGCCAGAGCCAGAAAGATATGCATAGATCTATATGGGACTAACACCCCCACCTGCGATTGCTAACTACAATCCCGACATGATAACTTTTTTATTATATAGAAGTATTATTCAACGTCCAAAGAAGTGTCATGCGGGGAAATTATTAGTCTATGGTATCAATTAAGGGGGCTTATGGTAATACAACCTAAAAAACCTTAAGGAACCGACTACTTAGAGGGGCGCCTTCGAGTATTTAATATAATATATTAGGATTGATAAAAAAAATCCTAAAATACACTATAATAAATTAGGATTAGTAATATAAGTTAGAATTGGTAAAACATTTTAATAATGAAAGAAAGGTTTTTCTAAAAGAAAAAGGATTCTAAATTTAAAATAATCAGATAAACCAGAAAACTATAAAAACCTGTAAACTCATTAACATTATTATTATTATTATTATTATTATTATTATTATTATTATTATTATTATTACAATAACAATAATAATAATAATAATCGATTCACTAAAATTTGCATGTACCAATTATGTATCTTTGATTTTCACTAAAGAAAAGAAAACATAAGTGTTAGGCGCTGCAGACTAAACAATGAAATACTTTCATCTAATAGCTATTTCTTATTTCATTCTTTGTAACATTTAAAGTATAATTATAAGAAAAGAGTGTCAATGTAGGGTAGACAGACAACCAGCTGCATTGTAGTGGCGGAGCCAGAATCATAGTAAAGGAATATTCCAATTTTATATTTAGGGTAATTCAAATTTTTTTCTGGGGTACTTGGCTTTCCCCGGTTCCGTTTCAGTTTTAAACTCAAACCTTAGTTGAATCCTTAGCTAACCTCAAGTATTGTTATATAAACATGAAGTTTATATATATTTTGATATTTGAATCAATGTCGGATTCAAAGTAGACATCAAATGAAGTATGAGGATAGTAGACTAATATAATAGACAAAAATAGTTTAGTTTACATATGTTTGGCGATGTTGGATAGAATAGTTGGGAAAATAAAAAAATAGCAAAAGGATGTGTAAGGAGAAAGAATTGAACCTATGAGCTTTACTTCAATAAACTAACACCTTGATCAATAGCTCTCCTATTTGTTTTGTGTTATAACCGAATGAATGCGTATATATACATTATATCGAAAAAAAATTAAAAGATTCGTAAACAAAAATTACACTACCGAAATTTTTTTGATGGATATCCCGGGCTACCCCGAGATCCCCTTGGATCCGTCTATGCTACATTGCTACCCCATTTTGGATAACAAAATTATGTTTCTAAGAAAATCATAATTATAGATTTTGCGGTCATAACATTGTTATGCATAACCCATTAAACTCTATTGAAAAGTTCGATCCATATGGATCAAGGAAACCAAAAATATAATCGCCAAAATATAGACAAGTTAGAATTAAAAAAAAAAAAAAAAAAAAAAAAAAAAAAAAAAAAAAAATAATTCTAGATCATTCTACACCAAATCATTTCAACTCAATTTTCACTAAATTCGTTTATTTTTTTTTTCCAAAGCATAGACAAATTGTTGAACAGCAACATGTAGAACACGCATACAAAAATTTATAAACAACTAAAACAAGCCTAAGTCGGTAAAGCCATATCCTAATTTTGAGAAAAATAACGAAAATCGTCACTCACTTATTCCTCCGATTTCTCTCCTCTAGTTATATATTACAATGACTTTCAAATAAAATAGGTAGTAGAGAGTAGAGACTAAACGAATGAGTTGTATTTTGTAGTCGCTTTTAGTAACTAGATTCACTCTCAAGGTCATCATTTATTGAAATTCGTAAAAATATATAATAATTATAAAAATCTTATTTATGATTGATTTTAATAATTGTTTTACAGAAATTAAAGTTTTTAAATAATTTCTATTTTTTTAACTGATTTTAGTCGACTTATAAACTAATTATCAGCCGAAAGTCTAAAGATGCAAAATGTGATTATAGTCTTTGACATACACGTATTTGTATCATATCATATTTATATTCATGTCATTTTGATATGTTCTATAAGTATTTTTTCTTCTTTTCCGATCTCATCCTATGATTTGATTTTTTGTCTTTTGCTTCTTTTCCGATCTCATCCTTTGATTTGATTTTTTGTCTTTTGCTGTTGTTTTTTTTTTTTTTTTCTATTTTGTTTTTTTATGTTTTTAATTTTTTATGTTTTTTATTTTAATCTTATTATTATTATTATTATTATTTTCGATAACCATATAAAATTCGAACAACGTTTTAAAATTTAGATGATATTTTAGAATTTGGACGACATAATAGAATTCAAACGACTATATAAAACGGAACAAAAATAAAGTTTGTCTTTATTTATTACGGATATATTAATTGGTTCAGTATTACATTTGCGTGGTGCATTATGCGGATTGAAAACAAATTTTACTTTTGTTTCATTTTATATAATCGTTCGAATTTTATAATTTCGTCCGAATTTATAATGTTGTTGGAATTTTAAAATGTTGTTCGAATTTATATGGTTATCAAAATTAATAATAATAATAATAATAATAATAATAATAATAATAATAATAATAAAAGAAAAACAACAAAAAAAAGGAGAAAAAAGAAAAAAAGGAAAAACGAAAAAGAAAAAGAATAATGTCAAATCAAAAATAAAAGGTTGATTGTATTGATGTTCTTGGATCATAGTTTGAGTTTGGATTCACACAAGTGCTCTTACAAATCACTCAAAGTAGAGTTATGATACCAACTTGTAACGTCTCATTTTCACAACCAAAATTTTCATTTTCAGTTACAATAAAAATTCACATTTATAAATCCAATTCATGAAAACCATTTGATTAATATTACATTTTTTAAAATCAAAGTAATATAATAATGTGGCATCTCCATTGCTCCTGATGAATGTGTACAATCACGTCTTCGCCTTCCCATGATCACTAATTGTACCTAAAAGATATAAAAAATATTGGGTAAGCACGAAGCTTAGTGAGGTCCCCTACAATACCACACACCATAAAATACATACGATGCATGCACATTGGGCCCACATTCATAAAGACTAGCTTGCCTCTTGGCCAATAACCACACAAAATAGGTTCCCCTCCCCCCGGGTATGTTGGCCTACCACCTCAACCCAGTCGCTCCTATCACCCTCAATCCCTAATTGGTTCCCCTCTCATGCCTACAACTTACGGCTGGCCAGCACCTTGTATCTTGGCCTACAACAAAAAAAAGGATCACCTCAACCTAACACACCACAATATACCAACATATAAATAAAATCAAATCAAGCAACCAAGTAATACATAAGCACATGCAATTATCTACACAAGTCTATCTGTCTAACAACTCACTACCTCATTCTAAGCCTCTCCCAGCACTATGCGACAACCAGAAAATTTCCAAGGAATACATACATATATGTAACCAGAAGTAAGACTACCAGAAAATCTCCCAACACACCATACGAATAGTTGATCCTGTTCTAGAGCGAAAACCAAACAAATAGTAGGCAAGAAAGCCTATACCAAGAGTTCTCAAGCTATCCTACTTGACTACATATAGTCCTTAGGGCACTTCACTAGATGATAACCAACCTACTGGTACACTAACCACAATACCACTACTCTTATATCCTAACACACAAGTATATATACTGTAACGTGAAAGGATACGTAATGATGTGAAAACAAGGAAGATCTGATGCGTAGGGACAAAGTTTGAAAACTTAAAACCTTGAATGCATGCTTAAGATCAATGTTTGCTTACTAATTAGTGTTCCAATCAAGTCTGGTAAGACCAGTCAATTCTGAATAAGTACTTCAATTAAAGTATTCAAGATATCAATGAAGAGAGAAGATAATGATCAATGCAAAGATATTAAATGAAGAACAATAATTTTTTTTTAGAGAAATAAGTGAACTTAGTAAAAACACTATATTTGAAAAGTGAATGATCCTTCGTTTGACTTTACATTAAAGACTCCTATAAATAGGAGTAAAGGTTACATTGAAAGAACTGCAATACTGACTTAGGACCAGAAAATAGAATTGTTTCTGACGTTCTGATTGTCTAATATTACAAGAGGCTAAGTCCTATGAAAAGTCATATCAATGTAAAGACAAACTTTAATAAATGCATAAAGAAAAAATATAGTGATTCCGGATCAGCACCCACTCCGGACATGAGAATCATTCCGGAATGTCTTAACTTCAACTTCACATCTTCTTATTTTCCGGTCCGGAAAGATTCCGGACCACTCTTCATACTTTACTCAGGACCATCATTATTTCGGAATATCTCCACTTCGGAATTTTAGCTTAGGATTGCTAGAGGTTCACTTTCAGGTTCTAACAATCTCCCCTAAGTGAACTTAGCAATCAATTCAGTTTAAACAATATCTTCTTTGATGAAGGTGTGGGCCCTGAACAACCATTCTCGAACTTTAATGTACCAGGGTATATGACTCACAAATTTGGCTTTGACTTGTTCCGGAGCTTCTGATTTGGAGGCACGAGAAATGAACTACTGCAGGGCTTTGGTAGGAGCCATGTGTTTGTCAAGGACTTGGAAAAAGTCATTCTTGTTTGTTTTTCTAGTAGTGTAGACAAACATTAGAACCGGTTCTTCGAATGGACCGTCTGCAAGCAGTTCAGCTTCTGGTAGAACATAATTGATTTTCACCACAAACTCTTCAGTTCCATACAGGTGAGCAAGCTCATAGTCGTGTCTGCAAAATTCCGCGACATAATCTTTGAGAAAGTTCATAGCTGTGTGATACGCACCCACATTGATGTCATCTCTTTGAATTCCTCAGAAGTAAGCAGCCTGTGTGAGAATGTCGTTCAGATTTATCAAAGGGAAATTCGCATCGGAAATGGTCGCAGGAGTTGGCTTGTTTCGGAGGATGTGAAATCGGAATAGTAAGCGGTTGAGATCAAATTTCACCAAAAATTTTCTTCCGAAACCATCGACTTTGGTTATTCTCTTCCACGTCCACACTTCCTTGAGATGATGTGCATGCTTAGACTAGAACGTTGTGAGACTTTCTCTCTATGTCCGGAGAATCACCTCCAGATTGTCAGATGGGTGAAAAGGAGAAAATTTTATGTAGAATTTGATGTAGGGAGAGAGAGAGAGAAAGATCCAGCTGTTCGGAATCATTGGTAGGAACATCGTAATACATGAGTGGGTTAATCTCATGATTACGGAGGATGCCTTCGCGACAGAGAGGAGAAATCCTACGCATCGGATCAGGATTATCCTTGAGATCTTGGATCTGGATGTTGTCCTCTAGTGCTCTATTGATTTCCTCCTAACACCATCCATGTTTTTGCTTTGGAGGAGGTCCGGAGAGAGCTGCTTGTTCGTCTGTTAGAGGATTTTTGCCTTTGTATTTCCTCAATGTGTCAATGAAGAGCTTCATGTTTTTGTCAATGATGAATTCTGGAGAAGGGTTTGGAAGAGGTTCTTCCAAAATTTCATCACGGATCCGTAGTAGAGAGCCCTGGTCTACTGGAGCAATTTTTGGAGCCGGAATCGGAGGAAGCATTGAAGTCGTGGCTCGGAAGGCTTAGGCAGTAAGTAGAGATTTTGCCTTTTCCATTTGAATACCCATCCAAAGAGCATTAGGTAGAGAAGATGGCCAAGAAACATTGGACCAAATTCTTTATTCTTCATCAGTCATGACCTTTGGGAACATCTTCTTCGGAGCCTCGATACCAAAGACAACCTTCATTACAAAATCTTCATCACTATCTTCCTCATTGCATTTAGAAGGGGAGATGGAAAGGATCTTCAAGTCTTCTTCATCAGAATCAATTTCATCCCGGAGTGTGAACTCCGAGGAAGGCTTCTAAATTTGGCTAGGACCTTCTCCCCCTCTTGCATCGGTGGACCTTCGGACCAGTGCAAGCTTCAGTGATTCATTCAGATCTTCAAAATTTCCAAACACCTTTTGGAGTCTGGTGTTGAGTTGTCTAGTGAGGGCAACATATGCTTCCGCAGTGGAAGCTTGAGTATCAAGGTGATCGAATAGATACCCCAGGACGGCTAACATCTCATCAAACTTTCGATTCGGAACATCGAATGTTCCAAGTGGATCGAATCAGTTTGATGAGGACTTGTTGAATAATGAGATTTAGCTCATCCTTTTCTTGATTTCCTTCTCCAAGCGTTGGATTTGTTTTTCATGACGCACATGGGTCTGCTTGATAAGATCATTGGTAGTAGAAGCATCATATGTAGCTTCAACTTCCTCAAGAGAGTGCTTGAGCCGGATAGAGATCAGTTGATCTAGCTGAGCTTCTCTTTCTGCAATGGAATGTCCGAACTGGTGTGAGAGAGACTGAAGGATGGCATCGAGTTTGGTATCGAGTCCGAAAACCTTTTGATCCATTTTAGATTTGAGCTCTATTACAGATGTTTCGATTGAGGAGAAATTCTTCATCGTGTCCAACACATTTGTTTGAATTTAGAGGAGAGAAAAGGGGTAAATGTAATCACCCACTGATGATTCGATGTCTGAATCTGAGTGTTACGGCTTTGCTTGATGTGAAGATGGATTTGTGGATGGACTAGGCTTGGTAGTGGCATCGTTTTCATGCAGCTTGGAGTTGGATCCATCATCCGGTGTGGTTGAAGAAGACGATCTGAAGTCAAAAGTAGACTTTGAGGATAATACTTTAGATTGAAGACAAATGGAGGACATGAAGTTAAGATCCCGAATCGATTTGCAGGCGTCTGATAACATGATTTCTTTAGAAACCTCTTCTTCTGGATCAACTTAGAATATATTGGTGTGAATGGTGATTGGAGGTTGTACCGAAGCCAGTTATTTATCAGCATCATTATCTATTGGAGGAACGTATGGAAGATTGCTTTTAAGAGCTCTGTTGTACATTGAAGTGAGTGTAGCTTCCACTTGAGCTCTTGTCAGATCCGGACGTCTAGCAATAGCCCTGTTGACATAATCTTCCCATTTGGGATCGTTAGCACCTGGTCATCTTGTACACCTTCTGGGTATCAGACGAGTTGTGGCATCCGAAGTCGGAGAGACTGCTCTAGCTTCGGAATGCTTAGGGTCTGGAATAGGGGTTCCAGAGTGTGTACGAGTGAAAGAAACGAGAGGGTTATCAAATGTGACATGTCGGTGTGTTCCAGGTGGTGCAAGGAACTATGATCAACACCGATATCACCTTTTTGGGAAGGTGATAGTGGATTATGTGGAGACTCCCCATAAGTGTGTGTGTGTGTGTGATTTTGGAACATCGAGGGGTACCTACGATTAGTGGGCAGGGGGGTGTTCAGATGGCCAGAATCAGCCGGAATGTCATGTGTTCCTTCCTGTTAAGAGGAGGAACTGACTTTGGGTTCCTTTTTAGGCTTTAGCTTTGTTGGAGAATTCTTCCATTTGGCAGATTTCTTAATTTTTGATTCGGACACGGAAGGTTTGGCCTTTTTCGAAGTAGGATCAACGGAGACTGGGGTAGGTTGTGTTGGGTCAAACACAACTGAAGTCTCCATATGATGTTTCAAGTAAATGGATTCGGAAGGAATTGAGGCCAACATGTGGTTCGGAAGTCGTCTAACCAGACCAAAAGAGGATTGGTCCGGAATTCTATAAGCCTTGACAATTTTGAATGAGACACATACCTCTGGAGGAATTATGGAGACCGGAAGTGGTTCAGAAAGCTCCTTAAAGAGTTGTTGAAGTGTCAGTGCCCAGACTCTAGGGCTTGATATTTCGTTTTCCTTCCTCTAGATGGAAAACTTGCAGAAGTCTTGCCATAGAACCCCCAGAAGATCAACCACATTTGTTCAACCAGAGAAGATTCTATAGACCACATGAAGCCAGTCTTTGCTGAGAGTGTTTGTACCACCGTGTTTTTCAAACTACCCGCAAATTATGAAGTGCATCAGCACTGTCCAAAGTCCGGAGATGGCTGATTTCTTGAAGTCTTTAGACATGTAGTCTTGGTTGTACCAATGTGATTGAGGAATGTTTGAAACTCTTCATTGGTAGGCTCTTGAACTTTGAAACCCCTAGGGTTTTCTTTTACACCAATGGCCCTGAGAAAAGTGGATTTGATGATGGGCACAATCCTGTGTCCGATGATCATGGTCTACAACACACCGTATTCAAGTTTAATGCTTGTGAATGCTCTCTGAAGATGATGTAGTGGAAGAGGTGGATCAGGAACTTTAGTGAGGGGAACAATGATTGGATGACATGCTATGAAATCGATCATAATACGCACTGATTCATCATAATCTTCAGGATTCAATGAAAATAACTGCGTCGTATCCCTGAGAAAAGGTTCAGGGGATTCTGATGATGATTATCCTTTTGATCGTTTCTTCTTAGTGATCGAATTCTTGGGAGTTGAGGCTGTTGGAGCTGTTTTTTTTTTGTGGTGATGATTTAGATGCCATTGTTGCATAATGATGAGTGTTTGATGAACACGAAGAACAAAGAAGAGGTGTGAAGGTTTGGAGGGTTTGAGTGCATAAAGGTATAAAAGGGGATGTTAGTGGGTATATATAGGTAAGTGAAATAGGTCGGGTTAGTAAAGGTAATGACAAGGGTCCGAATGTGAAATGGGTTGCATTTAATGAATGACGCTTTTGAGGGTTGAACTGAACTGGGAATGGAAAGGTTAGGTTGTGTGTAGCTCGAAATGCTAAACCCTAAACGGCGATTCGATGGTTGCTTTATGGAGGCGTGCAAACGTGTTCACGAAAATCGAGGAAGATAGGATAAGGATCCTCTTAAAAGTAATCGTTATGAAAATGTTTCGCCTTATGGACCTTTGGTATTCTAGATGATTGATTCCGTATATATTGAAAAAACTGTTGGGTAAAGAGTTGAGTTCCGGAACAACATTTATGAAAAAGATCCGGAGTAAAAATAAATCCGGAGTGAGTTTAACGATCAAGATGTTTTCGATTGAGATTCCAAAATTATGATTTGAAAGATCCGGAGTGAAATATTTTGATTTCAGATTCCCGTGTGAAATTCTGAAATGATGATTTTTGTGATCCAAAAAAATTGAAGAAGATTTTCGAAAGAGATTTGAGAGGCAGTCTAGAACAAGATTCGAGAAAAGTTCCGGAGTGAACTTTTCTTAAGAAAAAATTTGAAGTGTAAAGCGCAAAAACTTTTTGGAGTGGAATTCCGAGATGACCTTATGCAGTGAATTCTGAGATGAAATATTTTTCATTTTGACTTGTGAGGACTTAGATCAATATACAATCAGGATGAACTGTACAACTTAAAAATCAAGTGATGGTTAGAAATAAAAGATAATAAAATGATCTTGTGTATTCCGAGAGAAAGTAGTTCCGAGAAAAAAATTATTATTTTTTTATTTTATTTTTATTGAGATGGAACCAGATTTCTTTCGAATACTTCATCAAAGAGAACAAGTCTCTTGAAAGAACTGAGAATCTAACATCATCATACCCATATTATTCAGAAAACCATTAAATTTGGTTTCTTCTAATGCCTTGGTAAAGACATCATCAATCTTATCGTTAGATGGAACAAAAATGAGTTCAATGTTTCCATTCAAAATATGGTCTTTTATGAAATGATACCGTATGTCGATGTGCTTCGTCATGGAGTGCTAAATGGATTGTGTGAAATTGTAATAAAACTTTGAGAATCAAAATAGATCGGAATGCGTTGAAAGCGGTAACCATAATCCAAGAGTTGAGGCTTCATCTATAGAACTTGAGAGGTACAACTGACAGCAACAATATATTTGTATTCGGTTGTAGAGAGAGCAATGTAGTTCTGTTTCTTAGATGACTAACTAACTAATCGACCACCTAAGAACTGATATCCACCTGATGTGCTCTTTCTATCTAATTGTAGTCCACCATAGTTTGAATATGAGTAAGCTTGTAATAGGAAACTCTCATTTGCTGGGTACCAGATTCTGAGCTTCTTAGTACCTTTAACGTACCTGAAAATTTGCTTGACTGCCAAAAGATGAGACATCTTCGGGTTGACCTAAAATCTGGCACACAAACATGTGGAGAACATGATGTCTGGATGCCTAGCTGTGAGATAAAGTAGAGATCCAATCATTCCTCTGTACTTCTTTTCATCGGCTACAACACCTGAAGGGTTAACAAAAATCGTGTGTCCGAATCCCATAGGTACCTTGGCAAAGGCACAGGTGTCCATTGATTACTTTTTAAGGAGTTTCAAAATGTGCTTCTCTTGGTGAATGAAAATTCCTCTGTTAGTCAGTTTGACTTAGAGACCAAGAAAGAAACTTAACTCCCAATTCATACTCATTTGGAATCGATTGATGATAAGCTTAGCAAAGTCAACAACCATTGATGGGTCAGTAAATCAAAAAATGATGTTGTCTACGTATATTTGAACCAGCATGAGATAGTTTCCATTCAATCTTCGGAATAGAGTAGGATCTAGAACTCCTCTTTGAAAACCAAAGCCCTTGAGAAAGTTGGTGAGGGTCTCGTACCATGCGCGGGGAGCTTGCTTGAGGCCATAAACTGCCTTCCGGAGTTTGTAGCAATGGTTCGTAAATGCAAGATTCATGAACCCGGGGGCTGTTGAAGATATACTTCAGTGTCAAGTTCACCATTTAGAAACACACTTTTAACGTCCATTTGGCAGACTTTGAATCCTTTATGAGTAGCATAAGCGGGGAAGATTCTGATAGCTTCAAGTCGTGCAACAGGAGCAAAGGTCTCATCGTAGTTGAGGCCTTCAATTTGATTAAAACCTTTAGCCACTAGTCTTGCTTTGTTTCGAATAATGACTCCTGCATCATCTAATTTGTTGCAAAACACGCATCTTGTACCGATAATAGGATGATTCAGAGGAGGAGGGACGAGAGGCCAAACTTCATTTCTATCGAATTCTGCCAGTTCTTCTTGCATGGATGTGATCCATTCAACATGTTCAAGTGCTTCTTTAATGAATTGGGGCTCAATCATGGAGATAAATTCCAAAAAGTAACATTCATGTTGAATACTTGCAATAGATCTAAATCGTACACCAGCGTTTAAGTTTCGGATTACTTGGCTCGGAGGATGATCCTTGGTCCAGACATGTAACCTTGGAAGTTCTTAAGCCGCAGACAAGCCAATATCAATGATGGGATTGAGTTGCTACCCCTGAATGGTTTGAACTTTAGGATGATGCTCCCCCTGAACTTCAGAACCGGAGAGTTTGCCATCATCATCAGAATGGAACTCGAAGAAGTTTTCATTTTGATCATTGTTGATGGGATTTGAGTCATCAAATTCAGTAGCTGCATCTTGAAATCCATCAATATTTGATTCAAGGGACGGTTGACCATTCTCCCCTCAACTTGTGAAGGTTGAAATGGTTCGGAATCAAATGGAGGAAGACTTGGAATCGGACTAAAGATATTTTGAGAAACATGAACATCTAGAGAGACATGATGCCTTACACAAAATTCTGAATCAAGTGTTGTTTCAGAGTGTCCAAAGAGAGTTTCAAAATCAACTTCATGGATTACTTGAATGTTTGGACATTTTGAAGGAGGAGCATCATACTCCATAATGTGAGTGGTGAAATGAGAAGGACCAAAATTTCGAACATAATTGTCATCAAAGGTAACATCAAAACTTTCTTCAATAACTTGATTAAAGTCGATTTAGAACTCGGTATGCCTTTGATTTTGAGGAATAACCAAGGAAAATAGCTTTGTCAGCCTTGGGTTGGAACTTGGTAAGCTGATCGCGATTATTCTTGATGAAGCATCTGCATCCGAACACATGAAGAAATGAGATTGTTGGCTTCCATCCATTCATGGCTTCGTACGATGTTTTGTTAAGGCGCCGATTCATAATACTTCTATTATGAGTGAATCATGCAGTGGAAACAACTTCAGCCCAAAGATAGAAATGAAGATTTGCAAAATTTAGCATTGATCGAGTAGCTTCAACTAGAGTTCTATTTCTTCGTTCGACTTCACCGTTTTGTGGAGGAGTGTAGGGAGTAGAAAAATTGTGGTCTATTCCCTTTTAGTAAGGAAATTTTCAATGGGCGAGTTTGTGAATTCCAAACCATTGTCACTTCAGATTCGTCTCACTAGAAGTTTGATAAGAACTTCTATTCATTTGATGAAATTTATGAGCTCAAAGGTTGTTTCTGACTTCAGCTAGAGGAAGAATACCCAAGTGAACCTAGTGAAATCATCTACAATCACAAGAATGTACTTTTTGTGATGTAAACTTTCAACTATTGATGGCCCATATAGATCAATGTGTAGAAGTTCTAGGGGCTCGAAGATTGATTTTTCAATGATGACTGGATGAGCTTTCTTTGATTGCTTACCACACTCACATACAACAGATAAGTGATCATTTTCGAATTTGAGGAGTGGTAGACCTCTAACCATTTTGCCTGAAACAAGATGATTCATGTATCTGAAGTTCAAATGAGCAAGCCTTCGGTGCCATAACCAACTAATGTCAGGAATAGCTTTGGAAAGTAAGCACAACTGGGGCTTGCCAATGATCATGTTGATGTCAAAAGGGTACATGTTCTTGTTGCAGTTAGACTTGATTAAGCATTATTTCCTATCTTCAGTCATGATATAGCTATGTTTTTTTGCAGAACTCAACTCGATGATTTGCATTACTGAGTTGAGCAACATTTATCAAGTTGTGCTTTACATCAACTACATATGCCACGTTTGAAATCGAAAAGTTTCCATTGGTAAGGATGTTATAACCTCGGATTTGGGAGTTGGAATTGTTGCTATAAGTTACATATCCATCATTTGGTGCAAGCTTCAGATCTCACAAAAAGTCCTTCTGCCCCATCATGTGCATGGAGCAAGCACTATCAATATACCATATTGTCTCTTGCTCCGAAGCATAAAGCGCCTGTTGAATGATGCTTCTCCCTGGTGGATCGTTCGTAGCCATGTAGCAGTAGTTGGGTTCAGCATCTTCATCTTCCCTTTCATATCCAGATGACCTATAGCCTTCATCACACTCTATTTCTTTTCATGCCATAAGACACATATTTCTTCCAATTATGGACTCATCATCATCCCAGATGACCAGTAGCCTTCCACATCTCTCGACATAGTGATGAAAAAAGCCTTTTCAATTTCAGTTAATTCTTGAGCATGCCGAGCATAGTAAGCAGAGTCCTTAACCTTTTGTTTTTGAGGGACTTCAGCTAAGAAGTCATTGGCATAGTGATTTTCATACCTGCACTTGTGACACACAATTTTTTTTTTCTAATTTCAGAATTTGTGAGAGTTCAGAAGTGTGATCCTTATTTGGAGGATTTGGAAGATTTTGCTTGTAAGTAGGAGGTTTTTAGAAGGTTTGTTAAAGGATTGAGGATTCTCTTGGTGAGGAGTTTGAAAGCGGTTAATTTGTTGAGTATTTTGAAAGTGATTGTTGAAGGGTTTGTGGAATGGACGATTGTACTTCATTGAGCGTAAAGAAAAATTCTTGTTGGAACCAAATTTTTGAGTCTTTTTCATCAGGATTCAAGATATCCATAGGAGGATAATTTGAGTTCGCATAAGCCAAAGCATCAGAAAGTATGGAAGAAGAAAGTGGGAGTGGAATAGTAGCAGTAAGAGGGTCCGAAGTGCATGGGTTGGAGGTCTGAGGATGGTCATAGGAACTGACTAAAGCAAGGGGACCTCCGGAGAGTTCTCTTAGAGTTTGAGAAACGTTTGATTCATGACCATGAAGTTCATCAAAAAGTTGATAGATTTAGGATTGTATTAAAGAGGAGTTTGGACAATTCCATGAGATGTCATGTTGTTGACAACGATTCGGTATCTGTTTGAAGCTGAGGCAACAGATTCACCATGAGTGGTAGTGAATGTGTCAAACTCATTAACTACCGAAGTCAACCATTTGTTCTTCATATTTTCTAACCCTTCAAATAGATCATGGAGAGTGTCCCAGATCTCTTTAGCAGACTTGCATAGTTTGATGTACTCAAAAAGAGACGGAGGAACACCAAACACCATTTCGGAGAAGGCAATTTGATCAGCATGTAGCTTCTCAAGATCATCAACTATTAGAGGAGCTGGACGAGTTTCATCTTTACCCATAAGTTGAGCAGCAGAATCTCTTATAGTTGTTCGAATTGGAACATGAGGACCTTCTTTGATGGATCTCCAGATAGATTCACCTTTTTGTTTTCCAAGTAAAAATCTCTCCATTCTTACTTTCCAATGATCAAATTCTTCAACAACTGGCAATGGGGCACGAGTAGGGCAACCCACGCTATTTAATATTTGCATTGAATACATTTGTTGAAGATTAGAAGCAGCCATTGAAGTTAAGATATCTTGAGCAAAAGTGGTATATAGAATAACTTTTATCTTGAACACATAAATGATTGAAATACCAAGGTAATTCCAAACCAATGATAATTTTATCTTATGGATTCAAAGGACAACCACTCAAGCTCTGATAACAATTGTGAAAAGAAGGAAGATCTGATGTGCAGGGACAAGGTATGGAAACTCAAACCTTGAATGAATGCTTAAGATCAATGTATGCTTACTAATTAGTGTTCCAGTCTAGTCTGGCAAGACTAGTCAAGTATGAATAAGCACTTCAATTAAAGTATTCAAGATATCAATGAAGAAAGAAAATAATGATCAATGCAAAGATATTAAATAAAGAACAATAAGAATGTTTTTGAGAGAAATAAGTGAACTTAGTAAAAACTCTATATTTGAAAAGTGAATGATCTGTCGTTTGACGTTGCATTAAAGACTCCTACAAATAGGAGTAAATTTTACATTGAAAGAACTGCGATACTAACTTAGGACCGGACAATAGAATTGTTTCTGACATTCTGATGTCTAATATTACAAAAGACTAAGTCCTATGAAAAGTTATATCAATGTAAACACAAACTTTAATAAATGCATAAAGACAAAATATAGTGATTACGGATCAGCACCCATTCCGGACATGAGAATAATTCTGGAATGTCTTAACTTCAATTTCACATCTTCTTCTTTTCGGTTCGGACAGATTCCAAATCACTCTTCACACTTTACTCTGGACCATCATTATTTCGGAACATCTCCACTTTGGAATTTTAGCTTAGGATTGCTAGAGGTTCACTTTCAGGTTCTAACAAATACAATCTAGTGGGCCGACATTGGTGTCTTCGACCCACGAGAATAATGAGGAAACTCATCCGAAATGAAAACCCGAAATGACATAGCAATGCTTTAAATCCTCTCGCTGATCTGAAACATGAACCGACTAATCACCTAGTAAAGTCAAACCTCAGTCAACAACGTAATTCCTCCCAAATTTGACCAAAAGTCAAACTTGACAAAAATTTAATGGTTAACGATCAACAAAAGTCAACACCCACCACGATGTGGATCTCCTTCTACCACATCGTCGGCATTTGGGAAAAAACAGTCAACTTACAAACCTTTTCCAAATTGTAGCCACCTCTTGGCCACATCGTGGAAAAAGAAACACAACATAAACGTGAAACATGACATCGCCACGCCGTGGCCATCCTTTGGCCATGTAGTGGGAATTGGCAAAATGCTAAAATCTTCCTAAAGTGCTTAATCCTTATCAATTCGAAACCAAAATCTCATATCTACTTCTTTTTAATGACTTAATGGATAAAGTTTCCAACTTTATCCATTAGTACTCCATTACAAGCCAAGATCTACAACTATTAGTTCATTATGTCCTTAATAAGGTTGTAAATTGAGCATGAACACAAGATAAACCAATCATGGTCCTTTTTCTCACTTACCAGACCATAGTTGACCATAAGATTCCATCCACAAGCTCTAGAGTTCTTCAACTCCGAGAACATCCAAGGAAAGGAACAAAGTACCCGAATATGATCTAGAAATTGAATCTAGAAGAAGAGATTCTAGTTATGAACTTTATACCTTCAAAAACTCAAAAAACCGAGGAGAATGTTGGATCCAAACTTGCTTCTTGCTTCGTTTCTTTCTTGTGAACTTCCTTTTTCTCAAACTCCACCAAAGACCTAAGAAAAAAGCTAAAAATCAAGGAAATGGATTCTCAAACATGCATGGAGGCTAGGGTTTTAAATTCAAGGGTTGGAGGCAGAAGAGGATGCCCTAAGCATAAAGTTTAGTGGCTTAAATATGGCAGAAACCCTAAAACTTGGTGGTCTTGGGCTGCACCAACTGCCATGCCATGGCATTCTTATTGACACGTTGTGGTGACCAACCGAAACATGCATTCTATATCTTCCATTCCATGCCATGGCCATCCATCCTCCACGTCGTGGCACTAAGTCTTTCCTAAAAATCCTTGCTTTGATTCTTCTAAGTTCTGAGTTGACCTATATAGGAAAACGGGTGTTATACTTCTTCTTATTCTTCTTCTTCTTCTTCTTCTTCTTCTTAGTTTATAATTTTTGAATCTAATTATCCCACATTCTCAATTTCTTTTTTCCCCTCTGATCGGTTTTCCATTGAACCTTACATGGATTACATCCAAGATTCTTGTTTTAGTCTTTCATAAATTAAATATCGCAATAGACAAATCTGAGAATTCAAAAACGCAAATTAGTGAAATTATGCAATTGATTTATGAACTTGTGTAAGTTGAAGCTTATTGACTTTAAAATTCATTTTCTTTGTTTGAATATGATCCAAATTTCATTTTTTTACAATGTATCACAATTCTTTTGTTTAAATCTATATAATACTTTAGTCTAAGAATGTTATTGACATATAATTGTGAATTATTGACTGTCAAATTCAATTTATTCTTGTAACATCTTCATTTTCAAGTATTTACCTTTTGATCTCTTTGTATGAGAATTGACTGCATTTTGGTCCTTAGTAGCATTTTCATAATTTTTGGAGGAGGGGTGTGTACGTTGAGTATACATGGCTTTTTTGGAGTACGTTGGGTGTACATTTGGTATGTTGGGCGTACGTGGTCAAGGTGCAAACCCTAATTTTTAGGGTTTGGACCCTATTTAAGAATCCTAAAGACCCAACTCATCCTTCTTTCATTAGCCTCCCGCCTCAACTTCGACTCTTCCAAACACTAATTCATTTTTAGCATTCTTGAGCCATTTATGGGTGTTTTGGTGTTCATATAGGAAGAGGAAGGAAGAGAGAGAAATTTAGAAGCTTGGAACAACCTTCGATCTGGAAGCTTTGCACTCTCCTAACTCTCTGAAAGCTATAAAGTTCATACATTGATGCTTATTTTGTTAAATCTAGCTTATGTGGTGTCATTATGTGCTCTTGTCCCCAATCAATGTTGTTCTTGAGTATGGCATACACTAGATCCATTAAAGCTATCCTTTCAGACATTTTAGAGCATTTAAAAAGCATAAAAATGTAATCTTGATTGTTAGTTTCCTTCCTTGCATTAATTATAAGGTCTTGATGGGTTAAGTGGTTAGGGTTTTTGTTGTTGGGCAGTTATTATCCATGCAACACCATAAAGTTGGAAACTTTATGGTTAAGGATGTTAGTTTAGGGTTGGCTCTGGAATTTGAGCAAAAGAGCTTAAAGAATAAGCTCTTAATGGAAGGGTTGAGTGCAGGTAGCGTACGTTGGGCGTAACCAAGATACGTGGGGCGTACTAATTGGATCAATAGTCATGTATGTTGGGCGTACTCATATGTGTTGACCAATTTTAACTTTTGACTTTTTTCAACTTTAGCCAAGTTTGACCTAAGGGTATTTTAGGTATTTTGAGTTATGTTTGTGATTGGTCACTATTTGATGTTTAGGTGATGGGTAGAACTAATATTCAGAGCAACGACCTGTTCAACTATTTGTTTGGACTGAGAGGTGAGTTTTCCTTATTGGACTTACAAGTCGAAGACACCAATGCCGACCCATTGGATTGATATCCCAGTTTACTATATCTTGTTATGCTGTAGTGATATGTTAGATCTATATCCTGGGTATATAGGATGTTGTTATGTTGTAGTGATATGTTACATTTGTATCCAGGTTTATAGGATGTTGTTATGATGTAATGATATGTTAGATCTGTATGACTACTTGTATATGCTAGCTATTGATTTTTATGGTGTATGTTGATATGTGATGGTTTATTAGGTTGAGGCGGACCGGCTGAGACCGAAGGCCAAGACACCCAGGGCAGTCCGGATAGACTGAAGGCCTTGTAGGCAGAATAGACAGGCCGAAGGTCGGGAAAGCGGTCCAGATAGGTTGAAGGCCCGGTGAGTCAGTCCAGTGATGCTAAAGGTTCTGAGAGTGGTCTAGATAATTTGTAGGCCTGCGAGACTGTCCAGTCATGTTGAAGGCTTATGTATGCATGCTATTGTTGTTATGTCGTGTGGTGGTACTTTGGGGAAACTCACTAGGCTTCGTGCTTACGATTTCAGTTTATTGTTTCAGGTACTTTAGAGGATTGTTGGAAGGCGAAGGTGTGATTATGCACATCTTCCTATTTTTATGACATTGAATCCTAGGATATTCTGATTTTGAATAATATTTTTGAAATATTGGTTTTGTAAACACTTTATGAAAGAAATGGGTTATTTTGAAAAGTTAAAATTTATTATGAATTTTTAGGATGTTACAAGTTGGTATCAGAGCCCTGGTTTGAACGAATTGGATGAACATTCGTGTGAATCCAGACTCAAACTAAGGATTTGTGAAAGTTTTCAAATTATTTTTAAACTTAATTCATATTATTTTCAAAGATAACCAAGGAAATATGAGATGCATACGATCATTTAGAGCAAGAAAGTTTACCCATAAGTTACCACACTTTGACTTGTTTATGATAATTATGATAGAACTACATGCTAGTGAAAAGCTAGGGATCTTCAGGAATTGCATTACATAATTGCTTAATGTATGATACATGATAGCCTAGGAGAACTTCTTATATTCTAGATGAATGTGACATCATTATTGTATTCGCTTAGTGTGTGCATCATAGTTATACATAACAAAGATTATGTATCATGACAATGTTTGATTTAGCTTTATTTCCTATTCTTGTCTGATTAAGGGCTCATGGTAGAGTCAAGTATTAGACTATCTATAGGATCCAACAGTTTGCATGATTAGCATGCACGATTGGTTGCATGTTTGGTGAAAGTTTCATGAGTGGGTGCAGTTCATAGCGGGATAGCATGAGGAATGACTAGCCAATTTTGAGAGATTGAGGGCATGATGAATGTGTATCCTAGATGCCTAGGCCTAGTGGTTGGGAACTTCGTATAAGGATCTTCCTAATTTTTAATTTTATTTTGTGTCTTAGTGCCAGTCTACTCTACTGCTCGAATGTTGCTTGCTTTGTGCATTGTAGGACTCATATTGATGCGAATTAACTTTCAAATGAATACGTTAAATTACATGCCATGAAGGTTAACTAATCTTAGGGTGAAGGATTTGGTCCTATTATGCAACTCTTGTATGAGTCTAACCGTTGTAGGGTTGTGTGCTTTAGTTGAAAGATCATTTAAGTTTTGTTACATGTAATAGTATTCATGAAGTGGTTAGTTGAAATTAATAGGGGGTGTTTTAGCAGTTGATGGCAAGGGATGTGGGGAGTCCTAGGATAGCCAACGAAGTGCTTTAGTACAGGTATTACGTTGTTGAGAAGGTATTAGGAGTATTATTTTGAGTAGATGACTTAGAAGACTTAGGATGATTCTTGAGGAAAGTATGGATAGGTGTGGAAGGTAGTATTGGGCCCATTCTACTGGAAGAATAGGATACATACTAGAATTGAGGGAATTTTACGGGATTCTAAGGGCTGGTCGGGGAAGATATCATGGATTGATACCATGATTTGTGGCAGTAGTTCCATATTTGTTGATCTTTTGGTTATGGTTGTTCTGGCATGAGGATGGATCTGGTAACTTTTTTGGTCCTTAGCAACAATGTTAGTTTAGGTTTGAATGGTGTAGACCTAGGTGAGTTTATTGGTTTTGAGGTCTCAAGATCCTTGCTCGAGGTTGTGCATTTGAGTCGTGGGACTCAAGTAGGAAACGATTGTTATGATCGGCTTGAGGATTTCACTTGGAAGCTGAGTGGTTGACTGATAGATCAGAATTCTGCTATCTATGGTGATGATTATCTCCATTCAATTTCTGAAATCGAAGAAGGAGTGAGCAGGTTTGTGACTTTCCGAGATTGTAATGAGACCAAGGGTCCGCTTCATGGGTATAGGTAGGTCAGGTGCCAGCTGATGGTTTCAGGTGAATCGGGGGATGACAATGTTTTTTGTCTCTGGCATACACCGACTATGAGACATATGCCTTCTATGATTATGAATGTTTCATGTGTTGAAATGGAAATTGGGATTTCAGGCAGAGAATCCGAGAGTCCATTCATTTCTAGATATAACGTTGGTATTATGGATGGACTATCAGAATTATTGCTTGTGATCTACGCGGGGTTCTCAATGTAAGAAGCGGTTATGATTGGAAATTTATGAGGCCTTCATATGAGATTTAGAATCTCTTAGGGTTATGTTGATCCTTATCTGGAAGATCTTCTTGCGTGTGTTATACACTCCAAGATTTAGGGATAATTTGTACTTGGTTAAACCAGTTTGAGATATGGTTTAGTTGCATAACCAATGGGTTGTAGTTCGAACCCTAAATGGGGGAGAACTAAGTATTTCTACTTGAAAGATCATCAATCTATGCGAGACTTCAATTCAAGATTTAGTCAAGTCAGGGGTATAGAGCAAGTGGCTATCATATGTATGTGTTAAGGAAATACACGAGTTGTTGCATGGAAGGAAGTAGTTGGTCAAGGAGCTCACTGTAGTCGTTGGTTCCTGTTAGGATGCCAATTAATAGATGAGGAGGTTCTAGGATCGCTAGGGTTGAGTATCTGTTGTTGAAGGATTTTCCAGCTTGCTGTATACATTGCTATTTATAGTCTCGATTGGCCAACTTGTCGATCGGTTAAACCATTTCAAAGATGGGCATGTTCAGGTCTGCGAGGGGTTCTGGTTTAGTAGGGTATTGGTTCATTGGATTAGGTGTTAATGCATTCTCGAAATTGGCCATTTCATTCATCATGAAAGTGAAGATCC
Source organism: Lactuca saligna (assembly GCF_052625555.1). Lineage (NCBI taxonomy): Eukaryota > Viridiplantae > Streptophyta > Magnoliopsida > Asterales > Asteraceae > Lactuca > Lactuca saligna. Next base: position 58,059,698 of record NC_136419.1, on the reverse strand, counting down.
TTCGATTGTTGATTGTGGAATTGTCTATAGTAGGCTCGTTCTTGGAAAATGTCCTTGGTTACCGGAAGTTCGGATGTTGGGGTAGCGCTGTGTAATTTTATTTTTTGGGTTTGGATTTGGATCTACGCATAATCTGGTTTTTTCATGTCGCGTCGGCAAGTTTGGTATCTGGATCGACCCGTATATTTTGTTCGGTTAGCATCAAGAGGGATGTGTAATTGTGCACATCTTCCTGTTTTTATGACATTGAATCCTAGGATACTCTAATTTTCAATAATACTTTTGAAATATTGGTTTTGTCAAACACTTTATGGAAGAAATGAATTGTTTTGAAAAGTTAAAATTTATTGTGAATTTTTGGGATGTAACCATTCTTTCTATATGTGAGGCGAATTTCGTTTTTTTCCATGAACTGTGATACACTTTATAAATTCATAGACTGTTAAAATATTTTTTTTAATCTGGTACAATCATTGATTTTATTCATACACTTTATACAATCAATCAAAAGGAGAAAATCATTGTCGACACTCATCAGCAATCCAAGAATTTGTCTGCGAGATAATAGCATCACATACATACTCCTTCCCTCAAAATCACAACCACATTACTATAAAATATATTTGCGAATTCCATAACAAATTGTAATTCAGAATTCTATAAGAATGAATTTATATTCATAAAGACTCTCTTCAAAATGGATGTCATTGGGTCTAATCCTGGAAAATTTACCATTGCAATAACTACTAGAAGAAAGTTTTTTATAAGAATGGAATATAAATATGCATTAATACAAGAATTAATGTATTATTTTGAGAATAGTTAGATTTTTGTAGATTTTGTAGAATTTTTATGTAGTAAATTTTCAGAAATATTCGTAGATCACAGTGTAACTAGAAAAGAATGTAGCTTAGTTTTTTATAATCCGGTCAATAATGAAGTTTATTATCATATAATTGGTCTTAGCTTTTACTATACTATTCTTAGCTTTGTTTGTATATTTATGTATTTATAGGTGAGATTCCTATAGTAATGTCTTACTCCAAAAAGAAAATCAAATTCTTTTTCAAGAATGAAAACTCATTCTACCAAGAATATATTTTGTTTTCAAAAACGTTTCTCCTAAAATGTTTGTGTGTTTTTTTTTTTTTTTTTTTGTAAAAATCAAAAGTAAAAATAAATAAATGCCTACAAATCCAGATTTGATTATTTTGTTGTTTAAAATAAGGATGCACAAAATTCTGTATAGTACTAGACCCTAAGATATATTTTGAAATTCAAATTCTTAATATATATATATACAAAATTGTGTATAGTACTAGACCCTAAGATATATTTTGAAATTCAAATTCTTAATATATATATATATATATATATATATATATATATATATATATATATATATATATATATATATATAATTTCGGATTTCATCGTCAAATCAAAGTTGCGTTATTCCGCTCGGGTTTAGATTGTAATTGGAATTAGGTTTTAGATATATTCTTAAAAGGGTTAAATTTTCTTTGGGATTGATATTGACATTAAGGATGGTTTAGGACTAAATTGAAATTGAAGATCGGGTTGGGATTGGAATTGGAATTGAAATTGAAATTGGAATTGGAATTGAGTTTTGAGATGTGACTGGAATTAGGGTTGATATGAGAGAGATAATATCTCCCATATCACCGTAATGGTACATTTGTGCATGGTGAAAAAAACGGTCAATCCGTTTGTAGTCTGTAAAATGGTGAAAGATTTAGGTTGTTTCGAGTGGGTAATTTTTGTTTGAGGTGTTGGAAGAATTGTAAGATGGCATTCTAAGAGATGATCAATAGAATTCAAAGTAGTAAAAAATTTCAAGTTCATTGAAAGATGAATGGAATTGGAAGTGGCAAAAAAAAAAATAATGTTAATAGGTTTTATTTATAGATGAAAAGTATTTAAAATCTTGAAATTTTCATTTAAAGTTTCTCAAAATTTTAATGGTGAGAGATGGTGGGTGTGGCAAAAGTTTTCGAGTTGGGGCTCCACACTTGCCATGCCGAAACTATGCCGCAGTGTTTGCCGAGCCCGCTAGGCAACATCAAGCTACTTACCGAAATCACTCTTTACGATCTATAGCCTATAGGATAAAAATGTATAATTTCAACAGGTTGGTAGTAGACTGTTAGTCTTAGATTCTAAAAGTAATACGTCACTTGAATTGGTTTCGATTAACATGACGATCTTAGCATTTTAATGGACCCCTACCACGATTTTCCTCTAGATTTTTAGCCAAACAAAACCCACCTGCATTTACTCTTTTGTTTTCTTTTAAAATCCAAAAAATAATATGTGGATAGTTTATCAACTACAGAAACATAAATATGCCGTAGCTATCACAGACACACAATGTGCAATTGAGTGATACACATGAACATACACAAAAGATTCAAGACAAAGAATGGATGTCAACGTTTGCACCCAGAAATCACATCATTCAAGTGTGACTGACATAGAGTATCAACCACAAGTTAGCCACTTATTAATACGCTCAACCACATGCCTTTTTCCATTGCACTAAAATATAAATAATGGTACCAATATTATTATTTATGAGTTTTGTTATCTTATCATGATTTGTTGGTACATAAATATAGGGTGGGTTTAAATGTTTATTTATATAATCATATGTTTATATCTATATCTACGAAACAAAGTAAGTTTTAAAAAAACGGTTAATATTGTCACTGTTTTGTTTGATCTCTAAACATTTTTTTAATTGTAGATAATTAAACTTGTTAGCCACATGTTAATTATCCAAAAAATTTCTTTTTTCCATTTTTGTAGCTAATCTTAGTGAGTTGACAATGTTGATCCATATGTTTGGCAACCCCTCCCATCCACCTAATTATCCACATGTATATATTAGATATTTAAAATTATCAAACGAATTATAGCTCAATGCCTCAATGGTATTAGATGATGTCTTTTCTCTTTGAAATTGAGGATGTAAGTCCACTTGTAGAATTAGATGTTTTTTAGGTTAGGAGTAGATTATATTTGTTGGTTCAAAAAGAAAAGGATATTTAAAATCGGATTTATATAATAACAAATCTTATTTATCAGGTCATTTATGTGTTTGTTTTTGCAAGAAAAAAAAGTTTTTAAATTTCTCATAAAAACATTTAACTTTTCATTTTTTTTATGAAAAAACCATCAACTTTTTTTTTCTTCTTAAAATACCCTCACATTTAATAAGTGTTTTCGGGCGAAAAAAATTTGAAACTAATCAAATAAAAAATCGAAAATTACAACATTAGTATAAAAATGACCAACAACACACCAAAAAAGTGTGACCATATGTGTATAGTGATATTTTATTTTTTCTCTGAAGGTGTAACGGAATGCGACATCATCGTATGAGTTTTATGATCACTTTAAAATGTAGTCTTCGAATGACATGAAAGCATGTGACCGTATTATAAAAGTGTGACAACTGACTAGGGAATTTTATTCTAAAATCAATCATTTTATCAAATATTATGACGTTAAACCGTTAGTAGACACATTTGTTTAGTAATAGCGGTGACTGTATATCACCAACTTGCGACATGCATGTTGTTTTAGTGTGGTTTTTTTCTAATATTTTGTCAGACGGTTTAAAGTTTATTAAAACTATTACGTATCTTTTGCAAACATGTAATTACGGTGAGCATGACCATGTTCGCTAAATGGTCATATGTAACTAATTTCACAAGTGGCGATTTGCTAATAATTAGTCACAAAAACAATCAATTTTGGTGACTATTGTGTATCATATAAAAAAGACACAATTAAGTGAAACACAATCATAAGTAATATAATGAAACACATTTATTAAAATTAAGGACTATTAGGTATTGTGTAAAGATTATTGGATATCTTTTAAGAACATGTAATTACGGTGAACATAGCCATATTTGCTAAATGATCACATGTAATTAATTTCATAATTAACGATTTGCTAATAGTTGGTCACAAAAACAATCAATTATGGTATTTATTTGTCACATCAAATTTTTTATGATGTTATTATTTAACTTATAGTCAAAAAAACTTTAGAAAAATATTATTTTAAAACAATTGTAGACTCATAATTACTTTAGATTATGACTATTGTTAACTGTTTAGCCACATGTCAAAAAACCATGTAAAATCACTATTGTATAATTTTAGTGACATTGAAAACCTATAAAACAAGACAAAATTTATATTAAAGCCACAATAATTCAATTTTTATTGTTACTTTTTCTATATTGTAGACACATCAAAATAATATAAATTAAAGTAATCAAACCCAACAATATGAAACAAAATCAAAATTCAGAATTCGATATTAGTAATAATTGAAATCCAAATCCATACATTAAAGTCCTAATTAAAATATCAAGAAAAAATTGTATTAATTGCAAGTATTTAAATTATGGTAAATAAAGCAAACACATCATAAACCAAAAACTAGACATAACTAGGCATTCATCTTGTTGGTATTGCTCCTTGTCTACTTGAGAAGGGTATCAAATGATATGTAAGTTAGTTTCCGTTTCTTTAAGTTTTGAAGTCCATGGTCTTGATGTGATATCATATCTAGTACCTATACTAACAACATTGAAACAAAAAAAAATGAGTTCATTGAAAACTTAGTAGACTAGTTTATGACGAAAAAAAGTGTAATGCACAAAGAAGTTAACATAAACAAACCTTTGAATCGAAATTCACAAGGTGTTTTGGCCATGGAACAAAACCTTTATATGCTTGCCCAACTGTTTTGAATTCTGCAGTTTCATGGTGTAGAAATGATTTTTTTACCAGTTCATCAATGGAAACTTTATAGCAATCATCTTGTAGAGGTACTCCATGAATGAATTGTCTTTCTGATGATAAGTAAACAGTACCACAAGCAACGATGTTCCTTTATTTCTGAATATGATAGACTACACTTGATTAGCTACAATGATATGTAATATTAGAATCAGAAAAAAAAAAAAAAAAAGACAAATATGTATATTCAGCATGTAAAAAAACACTGACCCGGTGAAGGGGTCTTAGACTCAACAAGTTTTTTGGTGGCCTTTGTATTTCCCTAATATAAAGATTTAAGACATGTATGTAAAATCATAATTTAATATAAAAGGGAAATTAAAAGTAATGAAAACTATAAAGTTAGTATGTACTTGTGTTGCATATTTCAAGGAAGGCAATTGTGTATTGGGAGTTGCTGTTGCAGATTTGGTTTGAACTGTTTTCTTGGTGGATTTTGCAATTACCTAAATAAGTTAAAGTCTAAAATTAAAAAGCAGAAATTAGTACAAAAAAAATATAACAATGATGATCTTGTGAGATGATGACATACTAGTGTTCAGGGTTCTAATGGTTCCTTGGGTGTGAGACTAACATGAGTTTCACTACTTTCAATGATCTTGTCACTTGAAATATCCTAGCAAATATAAAGAAAAACAGAAAGTATATATATAAGAAATGCAATTTATAGGTAACATTGTCAATTGATGTTGTTTATAAGATGATTTACAAGTGTTTGAGGTAGATTTGGAAAGTCGGCTCCTTTTGTAGTAAGATGAGCCAAAACTAGCTTTAGTGTTTGAGCTTGTTCATTAACCTTTGTAGAGAAAGCCTTGAGATCAACATCTTTTTTCTCAGGTTCAAGTTTTCCATTCTGCAGTGCAAATTTAAGATCTTTAATTTTCTCCTTAAAAGATCATTTGTTCCGAGTAACATTGAAATATTTGTTGTATGTGACTCCCGTGCCGACAACCTTTAAAAATCCACCCTTTTCCTTGCCAAAAATCAAGGTTATAGCATTCGTGCTCGGTTCAACATTTAGGTATCCATCTTTGTCACAACTAGCAAATCTAGGGTTTAGAGAGTAATTCTTGTACAAAACAATTTCCTCTATGTAACCTTGCAACATCAAATTAGTGAAATTCGAACTAGAATTTTATTTAAATTCATACATGCATACATTGTGAATCAAGTTGAAATAGCCTCATGCAAGCCGAAAACTTGATCCAATAGCTAAGCCTAATCAATTTTGGGCCTTGGTCCAACAATTCTCGGCCCAACACCCTATTGGACCGAAAACTCTTCCTTAGGCCTTATTGGGTCGAAAAATTTTCTTTGGACCTTAATTGGCCGATAACCCTTTTATTGGACCCAATTAAACCCAAAAAACCCATATATTCTTCAAAACCGCAAACTCTTTATGGAGTTAGGGTGTTTTCGGCCACCCTAAAACCTAAAACCCTTTGAAGAGCCATATGGACCGAAAACCATCTAGATTTTTGGTTGGGATTAGACAAAAAAAAAAGAGAAAAAGAAATACCAAAAATCTTGCCACCTTACTAATATCCTACAAATCTCAAAGTGATTAACCATCATGTACCAATGTAATGGTACTAGTAACCTTCATGTATCAAGGAATTCAACCCATCGCCCCTATTATACTTGCAGTCGATCCTTCCCCCACCCACACACCAAACATTTATCTTAACTCCCTCACAAGTTTCTTTCATTCCCTCTCAAATTTACGTGTGTGTGTGCGCCATCCCTAAGGGTTTTCTCTTCAAGTAACTCACAAGAACTAGGCAAGTTCCTTGTAAAACTCTAGTGTTTTTGCATATTTAAGTGAAGAACTCCATGTTTACATACATTTTGTGTGTAGCTTCTTAGGACATCATCCATTTTCAAGTGGCTTTCAAGCTACACAAAACTAGGCTCAACAACTTCTTTCTTTTTCTTCCTAGCACACGAAATCAAGGTGAGTTTCATACCCCCATCTTTTCGTGTTTTTCATACTTTTCGGGGGAGAATACAAGTCATGTCTCGTTTATCCTTTGGATAACTGCATGCATCATAGTAATGGGTTGAAATGGAACAAGTTCTTGAATAAAAAGGTTCTAACATGTGTTAAAATCATACAGTAAATGTTGAATACATCTTTGTGTTATAAAAGTTTTTTGGTCATGATTGTACACTAAAAAATGGCAAAAATATGGGTGTTACGCCAAAACATGTTTAACTCTTGGACACATGCATTTTTAACTCTTACATTTTACATAAATGTCGAATATAATCAATCTCAAGGTTATTATATGTGTTTTGTAAAAATCATGACATATTAGAGTCAAAACAAAATAGAATATTTTGTGTTACAAAACATACAAACCGGTTATAATGTGTTAAACAAACCACAAAGTTTGATATTTTGTTAAAAATAGGTTTATTAGTAAAATAGTCGTACCTATGTGTCACTATTTTGATGACCTAAAACCTAAGATATTATGCTATTTTCACATCATATGTTACAATTATACATGGTCATAAATGATTATTTATAAAAAGTATGATAAATAATATAATCAAATTGGTATACAAAACAGAATTTATGACAGAAACATTTACATGTCATAACCTGCCTATCATAAAGCTTCTAAAGCATGAGTAGTAAGCTTTATGTTATAAAAGCTGTAAAACGCGTGTCATAAAACTTCAGTCATAAATTTACACTAGAGATGTCGTTTTCATTATTCAATAATGGGAGTCAAAGTTCGCATAAATCAGTTAATGCTCTAATGAGACACTGTCTTCACCGTACCTACCTAGCATACACCATAAGTCCTGCATTATAACCAGAGTCCCATGGAGGGATAGCAAGACCCTTGTGTATAGATCTATATGGGATTAACAACCCCACACCTCAATTGTTCACTACACTTAGACCGGCAAGTCTAGGGTGACAAAAGTCTACCAATTCCAACGCAAGAAGAACATCGTTCACGCATAATAGTCATATCAAGCATGGTTATAAGAACTCACTTAGGGATTAACAATACTATTTTGATTTATGAGAAACTTATACTTCACCGGTTTATTAAAATATAAAAGTGCATTTTTATTACTGGTAAATTATTGTCTTTACTCGTGGTCTAAGGTTTAAGACCACAGTTTTTCATACAACAGAAAATATTTCATTTTATGGGAACTTACACTTTACAATTACTAACAAAAGAAAACAAAGGACATGCATGCATATATTCACAGTTTTGGAACAAGACATACAAACCATTCTCATAGATAATATCGGATGTTTTGGAGTCATACAAATTATTACAAATAAAGATGTTACAAATCTTTTCATACAAATGTGCTTATGAGCTCACCACATTCAATGTTGATGATTTTTAAAATGACTTGTATTCTCATGGAACCAGTATGTAGGTACCTAAGAACTAGATTTGCTGCATTTTGGAATTTCGTACCTTATGTCACTTTTGTGTGATCGATGAACAAGTACAATATGTAAACAATGTATGTTGGTATCTATTAATGTATGTTGTTTGGTTGCTATGTTTTATTCATATTCAATTGTTAGGATATTATACAATGACATCATCCGCCCCCAAATGTTTCCGCCGTCCTGGTTTGGGGGTGTGACAGATTGGTATCAGAGCATTGTTTATAGTGAACTAGTATCTCTAACCATACAAGATATATAATTATAAATACAATGACACTAAAATAGTCTGACAAAAAGTATGCTTTAAAATATAAGTATTTTATAAAAGTATACCTGAATGTGAGTATATTAAAGTAAAGTCCTAATATAGAAACAAATAAAAAGAATTTAGAGGAGTTGGACATCGCAACTTAACTTAGACAGTTATGTAGTAAGGGAAGTAAGGGAATACTAGATGAGACATGTTGCACTTGAGGAAAGGGTACTGGCAGCCGAGTGCCGACTAGCAGAGCTGCAGGGTGCTTCCTCCTCATCCTAGACACCACATGAGACTACTCTACGAGAGTAGGATCTATCGTACTCCCCTATTATGATGGACTAGACATTGGGTAAGCGTTAGTGCTACCCCTTTTTTATATGTAGGGCCGACCATGTGTTTAAGTGATTACGCTACTCGGAAGGTCGTTATGCTGCCAAATTATTAACTTGATGTACTATACAATGTACCCTTACCTTATTACTAAAGAAACAAATATGTATTTTATTTATGGATGTTGTTATCTGCTATGTATTTTTTGTTCATTTTTATTTATTATAATAGGATTTCAACTACATGTAAATGTAATATTCAATAACCACAAGCTTGACATACATATAAATGCAATGTTACATTACAATGGTATTCAAAACATAACTCTAATAAAATACTTATCATAAATTCCACCTATGGCAGTAAAATGCCACCTCGAAGGTACACCAAACCGAAGAACACTATATCAGCAACACCACCACCACTACCGCCGCCTCCACCACAAATGGATTTAGCCGCATTCCAGGCGGAAGTTTCAGTTGCAGTCATTGCAGCTCTGGCACATATCAACAACAATGGTGCCAATGGAGGTGGAAATGGCAATGGAACAGGTAGTTCTAGTCACGAGGTTAATCAAGGGCCCTAATGTCTATGCTCATACAAAGACTTCACAAGCGGGAAGCCAAGACCATTCAATAGAAGCGGGGTTGTCATAGCCCTAACTCGATGGTTTGAAAAGACGAAATCAGTCTTCAAGATTTGCGGATGTCGGAAGAAAGTAAAGTGAAATTCGCAAATTGCACCATTGCAAACAGGGCCCTCACATGGTGGAACGGGCATGTCAAAGCCCTAACACTTCCCGTAGCAAACGCAATGTCATGGGAAGATCTCAAAGCCTTAATGCTAGACGAGTACTACCCTAGAGGCGAAGTGCAGAAACATAAACAAGAACTCTGGAACCTTTTTATGAAAGACTCCAACATTGAAGCATACACATCTCGATTCAGCGATCTGGCTCTTTTATGACCATGATGATCACGCCCGAAAGCAAGAAAACAGAGTGGTACATCTGGGGTTTGTCACCACAAATCAAATGAAATGTGATCACCCCTAATCCAACGATATTTGATAGTGCCAAACGCCTTGACCAGAAGCTCGTTGATCACGGGGTATAGAAAGGCGTCACGACTCCCACTACTGAACAGAAGAAGGGAAATGACAACAACAAGCACTCTGGGAGCAAAATAAAGGAGCAACAGACTCAAGAATCCTCAAATAAACAATAGATTGTAGCAGTTCACGCTGCTACCACTCCTGCTACACTAGCACCAGCTACACCAGCAACCGCAATGCCTTATGTAGGCACTTTACCCAAGTGTGATAAATGCAACTTCCATCATCATGGCGCCTGCCGATAAATGAGTTGTACCAAATACAATAAGAAAGGGCACACCACCCGATATTGTTGAACGCCAGCACAACAAACCAATCAATCTACCAACGCTGGTGTAAGTCAAGCTTGTTATGGATGTGGCGAAACTGTCCAATTTAAGAGAAACTATCCAAAGACCAACAGTCAAAACTCCGGAGGAGCAGGAAGAGTCATAGCAATAGGATATGAGGGAGCCATGAAAGATCCTGCAGTGGTCACTATTACATTCCTCCTCAACAACGTTTATGCATGCATTTTCTTCGATAGCGAAGCAGAAAGGGTTTTGTGTGTCATAAATTTAAAATTTTGCTCAACCAAAAACCTCAATCATTAAATGAACTATTTACTGTGGAAATGGCTAATGGGAAAACCGAATCAACACATGAAATATTCGTAGGGTGCACACCAACCTTAAATAAACACTCCTTCCTAATCGACTTAATGTGGGTTACCATAAGGAGTTTTGATGTGATCATCGGCATGGATTGGTTAAGCCCCACAGTACAGATATTATGTGCAACAAGAAGGCCGTTCACCTTCACCTACCTAACAATAAAACCCTAATATATATGGCGATAAATCCGGAACAAACCTTCATCTCATCTCGTACATTACATCCCAAAATTTTTTGCATAAAAGAACCATGCCTTCTTGGCTCATGTGGTCGACAAAAAGAATGAAGAAAAGAGCATCAAAGATATCCTGGAGGTGTGTGATTTTCCTGATGTGTTCCCCGAAGACCTTCCGGGAATACCCCTGGAACAACAAGTCAAATTTCCAATTTATTTAATACCCGGAGCCACACCGATCACCAAATCGCCATATAAACTAGCTCATGCAGAAATGCAAGAGCTTTCCAATCCATTGAGTGAATTACTAGACAAGGGATTTATAAGGCCAATATTCTCTCCTTTGGGAGCTCCATTCTGGTTTGTCAAAAAGAAGGATGGTTCGTTTTGTATGTGTATCGATTATCATGAGCTCAACAAGTTCACCGTTAAGAATCAATACCCTCTTCACCGGATCAATGATCTATTTGACCAGCTACAAGGCACGAGTTATTTTTCGAAAATAGATCTGAGGTCTGGATACCCCCAACTACAGGTCCGAGAAGAAGACATCCCCAAAACTGCCTTCCGAACCTGATACAGTCACTATGAATTCGTCGTAATGCCCTTCGGTCTAACAAATGCGCCTGCAATATTTATGAACCTGATGAACTGAGTCTGCCGACCCTATATTGACAACTTCTTGATTGTGTTCGTTGATGATACACTCATTTATTCACAAAGTAAAGAAGAACACTACCAACATCTGCGGCAGGTTTTGGAGACTCTAAGGGTAGAGAAGCTATACGTGAAATTCTCCAAGTACGAGAACTGGATCCGCAAAGTGGATATTCTAGGTCATGTGTTCAATGAAGAGGGAATACACGTGGATCCCTAGATGGTAAAAGCGATCGAGGGTTGGGCAACTCCAATAACGCCTATGGAGATCAGGAAATTCTTAGGTCTTGCTGGTTATTAAGGAGGTTCATCCAGAATTTCTCAAAGTTCGCCAATCCACTCACTCCATTACCTCAAAAGGGTGTACTTTTCATCTGGGAGGAGAAACAAGAAACCGCTTTTCAATCCTTGAAACAAGCTCTATGCCAAGCTCTAGTTTTATCTCTCCTAGAAGGAACGAAGGACTTCGCGGTATATTGCGATACTTCCAATCAAGGGTTAGGTTGTGTACTGATGTAATGCGGAAACTTTATAGCCTATGCGTGAAGGCAACTAAAGACACATGAGTTGAACTATACCACTCATGATCTGGAGTTGATAGCTATGTTCTTCGCTCTAAAAAAATTGGAGGCACTACCTGTAGGGAACAAAGTGCACTATCTTCACGTAGAACAAAACCCTCCAACACATACTAAACAAGAAAGAACTTAACATGAAGCAGCGACGATGGGTCGAGTTGATGAACTATTATGTCACACCCCAAAACCATGAATGACGGAAACATTCTAGGGCGGAGGACATCATGTACAGTATCACAACAATGAAAAGTAGTAAACAAGCAACAACATGATCCATTGCATTAATAATATAATTTTAATACAAGTGTGTTCTGTCAAATTATAATAGACACTAAAGTATAAAACAAAATGAAAGATGAGTCTTGAACGAGCTCCATCTTCTCTAAACCTTGCATCTGTACCTGTCTACTGTTGACCTGAGGATACAAGTTATTTTGAAAGAGAGTATCAACTTTAAAGCTGGTGAGATCATAAGTATTTTAGTGTCTTAATTTGTATGTAAGTATTTGTATGTATATGAACTGTAAGTATTGAAAATGTATATGAAATGTAAGTACGAAAATGTTTTAAATGATCCTAGGGAGCCCTATGTTTCCTACTAATCGTATCCTTATACCAAGGCATGGAGTGTATGTGTGTGTGTCCCTTGTAAGAGTGTGTGTTTTCCCAAATCTGACTATCATTAACCAAAAATATAGTTTCTACATTATCATGCATCGTGTGAATGTTCACGAAGTGAACATAATAGGAAAATGAAATAGTACTATGGTGTAGTGTCGAACTACAATCGTACTAATTACCTTAAGTCTATGGTAATTTTGTAAGTACTGTAGTATTTGTAACAAGTGACTACTTTTGTACTAATATTGCCTTATTTGAGGGATAAGGCATAATGTGATGGCTAGATCCCAGGCTAGATGCTCCCCTGTCAAAGGAATTTTAGGACCCATACACGACCCCTGCATATCTGCAAGCCGTGAACATCCATATTAGTATGATCACTTATACCCAATATAACTATCATAATGCATTATGATTCATTGGTATAGTTAGATCCTAAAATCGTTTCATGCTATAGCACCTAGTGATGTATGTTCTATTATCGTATATGAAAACGCACTCATGTAAATGTATCTATGTAAACGTACTCATGTAAGTGTAATCGTTTAATAGTATAGTAGTATACTGTAATGTTCTGCGTGTGCTAGCTGCACTGTGTGTTCTCTCTCTATCTAGCATGTATGTTTGTTTCTCATCACTATGTATTATGTTTGTTTCTCATCACTATGTGTTATCATTGTTTCTCTTCACTATGTATTATGTTTGTTTCCCATCACTATGTATTATGTTTGTTTCTCTTCACTATGTATTATGTTTGTTTCTCATCACTATGTATTATGACTCATGTATGAACTGACTCTTCGAATGATTCATTGTTCTGGTATTTGTATTAGTATCTTCCTAAGCTACCCATATGATAGCTTACTAGTAATATAACTGGTACGTATGAACATGGAAGTATACCCTTGCTACCCAAGGGTATTAAATGAACTAGGACAACCTTTATGGCTATATATGTACACATGATATATACCTAATATTTAAACGACCTTCTGACGGGTACCCGATATCCCACCAGACCACATGTCAAGCGCGAAAAGGAAATAGGGTGGATAGCCTTCCTAAGTCTTTTAAACATTTCTTATATAACTATACATATATATGCGTGTAATTGATAATATAAAAGCATAAAATAAGTTCTGTAAACATTTGAACATAATTATTATCTAAGAAAAGATTGACTTGATGTCAATCTATAAAAGAGGTTGAAAGCATGTGTTTGATAAAACAGTTTAAGTATAAACAAACATCTGGTGGAAACACAATTGTAAATGAGTTTGAAATGAAACATACAGTCTAAAATGAACAGTTTAATAAGGAGTTTTAAACATATAAAACGTTTATGAAAATCATGTGAAGAAAACTGTTTGGTAAAATAGTTAATGAGTAGTAAATCATTTGAATGTCGCTTATTAATCACATGTGATTGATATAATAACTAGCATGATTCTACTTGTATCCCCCCCCATAAAACATTTAAAACATTGATTAAGGGGTATGAACTCACCTGTTGTGAGTGGATCGGAAGGAAGTGCCGGATAAGTGCTTGGTGTCAAGTGAAGACTTAGACACGCACAAAGATCCTAATTACATATGAGGAGATATGTATATAAACAATTAGTCTTTAAACAACTAATAAACAAGTCAAGACACTCTAGGACATGACAAACACTTTGTATAAGTGTTATAAGTGCTAAGGAGTGCATCTAAGTGTTGTAGGGAAAGGCTACTGTGTTTGGGGTTCAAGGAACACTCCTAAAATGAGTTTACTCCCTAAAGACCAACACCCCTTGAGTTTACGGTCGTAAACTCTTGAGTTTATGGTCGTAAACTCCTAACCTTTTGACCATTTGTTGATTTGAAGTCTTCTAAGCTATTCCAAGCATTCCTACTTCATGATTTAGCCTTAGGAAGTGTTGTGTGGCATCAAAACACTCCTAAATGGAGTTTACGGTCTAAGGACCATTTTTCATGAGTTTACTACCTTAAACTCATGAGTTTACTACCTTAAACTCCTATGTTTATGGTATTTGGGGTTTTCAAGTCTTTAGCTCAATCATGGCACTAGTCTTGGTTAGATTTAGACATAAGGAACAACCATGGGACATTTTTGGGACATTTAAACACCTTTTGGGGTGTTTACGGTTTTGGGACATCCTTAAACCGTAAAAACATAAAAATGAAAGGGCTTGGTGCTTTTGTGTGATAAACTCATCAAGGATGAATCTAGACTAGTCCCTAAGGCATTGTGAAGCATGTAGGCACCTTAACACACCATTTTGGCCCTATACTTGATGTTTACGGTTTTGGGACCTCCCAAAACCGTGAACACCTTTATATTGGTGTTCTTGGGACTTTTCTTTGGTATAAACATGTATAGAAAGCTTAAAATGAGTCTAGGATAGAAGTACTTACATTGTGGAAGCTTGAAATAAACTTAAAGTCCAAGAACACTTAGTGTGTGTTCTTGGTGTTTTCGGAAAACTAATCAAAACACAAAAATGAATGGATTAAAGGTGTACAATCATTATATTAAGTGATATACTAACTTGAAAGGGCTAGAAACACTTACTAGATTGAAGATTTTGAATAAAAACTTGGATGATACTTGAGAGGATTTTTGGAGTTTACTCTTTTGGTAAATGGGGAGTAAACACAAAATAACTAGTTTTGGGGAGTAAACTCATGCTTAAAGCATGAGTTTACATTTTTGGATGATTTTTCGACTCAAACATAAAAGTTTGGTCGTGAACTTCTAAGACACGAGGTGTTTGAGGTTTTTAAATTTCAAAACCCGAGACGTCACTTTCTTTCACCCGTTCGTTTAAAGAATAATATTAAAATAATCAAATGAACTTATTTTTCCCAAAAACAAGTAAAAGGGAACTTGACTTATTATATGGAGTGATTGACTTTTAGGGTTCGACCGAACGAAAATTCCGGGTTGTCACATCATCCCCCTGTTAGAGGGAATTTCATCCCGAAATTATAATTTAGGTAAGGAAGTAGGTATGAAGGATCGATTCGAGAGGTGGGAAACTTCCTAATCGATTGGTTCTCGCACTCCTAAGTAAAATCGGGTCCTCGGTTGGTATCCTAACGAACCTTCACTATAGGGAGGCGACGCTGCTTCGTCCGCTTGACCACTCGGTCGAGGGTCACTACGGTTCTAATACGAAGGCGAGAATCTTGTTAATCTCGATCTCGTCGAGTGGACTTACGAGAGTCCTAACGGAAAGGTACGGTTTCAAGATCGAGGTGCGAAGAGTAAAATGTATGTTACTGAGTTCGCGGAGTAGGTTTAGTTTGTGAGATACAGGACCAATTCTGGTAAGAATCTCGGAGGTCCTAACTATCTTGGATTTAGCTTTCCACACTTTACGAAGTGAATTAAGCCATTCCTAGAGTGAGTTTTCCTAAAGAACTTGGTCTCTCACTTGGAATCTCCAAGGTTTCTTTTTCTTGTTTAACTTCCCAGTCAAGGGACACCCCTGCTGGTTAAAAGTCGTAAAGGTTTATGTGATTTGCGAGGAGCTCTGGATGAACTATGACAGTAGTTCTGTAAGACCTAGAATTTGGCGAATTCCTGTCGGCATCCCTGATGTCGACAAATTCTCAACGGTTTTGATAAATTGACAGAGTAATCAAGAATTTCCACATCACTAATAGTGTGTCTTAGGAAATTTTGACTCTTCAATTCCAAAACTCGTGTTCAGAGAACTTTGCGAAAAGTATCTCCGAGGGTAATGTTTCCGCGGGTTCCTTCTTACTAAGAGGGCAGATAAGTAAGTCATTACATGGAGAATGACGAACTGATCCAAGTAAGAAAGACGGACTCTATTCATTAAACTCATGAATGCTTCAGGCGTATTGGTCCTATCCGAGGGGTGTCACTACGGACTCGAATTGTCTGCATCGAGTTCGGAAGGTAGTCTTCCGGAGATCCTTCCCTCACACTCAAACTGGTGACATTCGGATCTCAGGTCCATTTCTGAAAGTAATTCTTTCCTTGCATTTGCTCAACCAGTTCATCTATGCGAGACAGAGGCAACGATTTCTAATGGAAAAATCTGGACGCGGTCCTCGATAGCCGAGGTACATAAGATGCAATCCGTCAACCTCTGGAAGAATAAGATCAGAGTTCTCCAGGGTGAGAAGCCTAGTCGTCCAATTCTATTTATGTGCAGTTTGCTATGTTGTCCAGACTGTTCTTGTATATCCGTAGTTGTTTAGACTGTAGGGCGATCTGTTTACAGGAGTCATACTGGGTTCTAAGTTTGTTCACATGACGATGCGATTACTCGTAGTCTTGGGCAGTCTCCGTCCTGAAGTTCACATTAGAATTCATACTTGGTTCAGCGATCACAATATCGTGTATGCGAGTCGTATATAATTAAGATTGAAAAGGTAGTCGAATAACTGATTCTTCTTTAAGCTCATATCCCATCGAGGGAAAAGAAGTTAAAGTGGAATCATCAACTCTAAACCTGTAGAACCTTGATTATATATCACCCCTATATATACATTCTTCAGCGACAGATCAACCGTATGGATCTTTGGATTTGAACTTGACGTACTGTATGAGTGGTAATGTGAGGATTTCTTCGGAAAGGAAAAGAACTATGAGGTACTCCATGCATGAGTACTGCGGTGTTCTGATATGACGGCTTTGCTAGAAAGGCGATTTCGAAGAAAGAGATGCACATATGAAGCTGGTATGGTGCGGATCAAATTAAACCTAGTTGTATGATATTGTCAGAATCATAAGGAAAATTAAAGACATTAGATTTGAACATAAGGCGTTACAGACAAAACACAACCATGAAATCATCAACAAAGTTACAGTACTTTAGACTTTCTACAAGACTATTGTTGCGAATAAGGTATACTACAAAAGACAAGTATGCGCAGCACGAGCATCCCTATACCGACGGGATCTCGCAAAAGATAAGACTCTAGTTGCACTAGTTTTGGATGGTTATAAGTCTGTTACAACAAAACGCCTTAAATACTTTTACGTGGGTCCAGAGTAGGTTCTCCTGCAGCTGTGATCCTGAGAATCTTCCCATCAATGCCCGAGTCCTTTGTTATTGGACAGTCCGTCTTAGATGTCCCATCTCTCCACATAAATGACATATCTGACTAGTGCCAGCATCGGTAGTGGAAGTGAAGTGTTTAGTAGGAGTTATGGGGACGCGGGGGCTTTCCTTGTTCTCCCTTTTCGGGTAATTTCTTTTATAGTGCCCAGTCTCACCACAATAATAGCAACCCTGGATGGCTCTAGTGGCGATGGTTCCATAGTAACGGGCAATGTGTCCCAGTCTGTTGCAACTGATACATTTCAATACTCGGCAGGCTCCATTATGATGATAGCTACACTTACTACACTTCGGGAGTGTTCCCTCATATTTCTTGCGTCCCTTTTGGGCTTGACGTTCCCGTTTCTTGAACTCTGAGGTGTGGCTTCACGAGCCTGCGACTGTTATCGTTTGATGACTTCCTGGATTGGCACTACGATCGGGATTTTCAACCCCTTCGGCAACATTGATTTCGTGGATAATGCTACGATGTGCAAGGACAGTTGTCACGGCAGCCATCACGGCAGCTGTAATTGTGGTTTGAAAATTAGCGGTGTCCATAGGAAAAGCGGAGGTTCCGTTGTTCGGTTGACTGTTTCTGGATGACGACATGATTCTGTAACATGAAAGATAAGGATTTTGTGAGAGATTCTGGTTGACCCTAGATGTACTTCGATTGTACAAGTAAAGATTAAGGGTATGTTCTCGAAAGGTTGACCTACATCCCTATGATGCAGTCCTAGTACTGATTGGAAGTAAGTTCGAACACTGGTCTCAAGACGTTTGTCGTTCAAGCCGAGGTATCGTGGGTTGGCGAATAACATGATCCAACCACTGAAAGAGACTTGGAAATGTCTCCGGAGCTAACTTGCTATAGTCCAATGACTTGACTAAGGCATGTTTCAGATAAACTCTAATAAAAGTATGATAAGAGTACTGGAATAAAGAATGACATAGGAGTTAGCCGACTGTCGATATCTTTGATATTAAGGATGTAATATTCAGGAAAATGACCTTGTAAAAGGTCTTACATCATATCCAGAGAAGATAGTTCTTGACAGCATAAAGACCTAACCAAAAGTACTTACAGTACAAGATAGTTTCATAGAAAATGCCACATCGGGCAAAGACAGAAAAAAACGATTCCTTTTAACAAGGAAAAATAAAGTACAACATCTACTACTGGCGATGGTCATCCCTCTGGTGAACTCTCAGTTAAGCCAGTTGACGTTCCATACCAAACAGGTATCTTTCGTATACCCTCTGACGTACTCTGAGCTCTATAACTTCGACTCGGGTTTCAACTAGTGCTTGTAGCAGGGTTTTGTGGTCTCTATCAGATCTCTCACGAGCATGTTCAAGGCTGTTGGTGCGAAGGATATGCATCTCTCCATTGGTGTCAACTTCCGCGATACGATGTAGAGTTGTCCTGCCCTGAATTTCGTTTCAGGCAACTCTACGGATCAGGATCGGTAGAACTCTATGTGTTGTGCTCCCTTCATTTACATTGTAAAAGCTTCGGTCTCCATTAAACGGAATAGGTTGATCTTTATCTTCGCTCCATGCTTCCAAACATTCGACCCATGGAGGCGTCGGGCAATGAAAAGCCAGACGAGAGTCAGGATTTGGAATGGGAGCTACCGGGGGTAGGTTCTCAACCTCGGGCTCAGAGTTACCATCATCTGTGAGGTCTTCATCGTGGTGATCATTCAAAGGAATCGGATGATCATTCTCTGGTTCTTCTCCAAACCATCCAGCAATGACTTCGTTTGGAAGGTATTGGTTGCCATGGGGATGGAGTCCAGCCATGTTATCTACGCGAGAATTAGGGTAAGAAAATAACTTTTAGACGAACTATCTAGATAATTATTTAGAAAATCTTCATTAGTTACATCGCTATTTGTGAAGTGCGTACCAGTTATATGTAATCGAAACAGGATAGGCCTTCGAATAAGTGACCTTAACTCCAAATTCACACAGAATAGGGGTAAAGTAAAATTTTCATAGATTCTAAGTCTATAACATCCTAATTACCTACAGCCTTAGTGTATCAACTTAGCAACTATCAACTTAGTAATGAAAATCCTGTTTTAGTTCTCATTTATAAAGTACTTGTAGTAATACCAAATACTCCTATATTATTTTAAGTTTAATGTTATGTTCTACTGTTCTCATTGTGGTATTGTTGGTAAGATTTTAGACTTGTTGCAACCACACAACTACACTTAGGCACTTGCTAGTCAACCCTCGGATAATATAGGTGATTAGGCTATATCTTCCCAGTTTTGACTATATGTCTCCAAGTCCACCTGTGTTGCCCAACAATCGTAATTCTTTTGTACTGTCCTAGTGACACTGATTTTAGTATGAATGCAGCATGCATACTTAATTAAATATTTTATAATTTAAAGTATGAACTCTTGGTCATAGTATTTTAATCCCATTGTATTTATAGTATGTATATCTTTTATGGGTTGACATACTTAATTCACTATAAACAATGCTCTAATACCAATCTGTCACACCCCAAAACCATGAACGGCAGAAACGTTCTGGGGCAGAGGACGTCATGTACAGTATCACAACAATGAAAAGTAGTAAACAAGCAACAACATCATCCATTGCATTAATAATATAATTTTAATACAAGTGTTTTCTGTCAAATTATAATAGACACTAAAGTATAAAACAACATGAAAGATGAGTCTTGAATAAGCTCCATCTTCTCTAACCCTTGCATCTATACCTGTGTACTGTTGACTTGAGGATACAAGTTATTTTGAAAGAGAGTATCAACTTTAAAGCTGGTGAGATCATAAGTATTTTAGTGTCTTAATTTGTATGTAAGTATTTTTATGTATATGAACTGTAAGTATTGAAAATGTATATGAACTGTAAGTACGAAAATGTTTTGAATGATCCTAGGGAGCCCTATGTGTCCTACTAATCGTATCCTTCTACCAAGGAATCTAGTGTCTGTGTGTGTGTGTCTCTTGTAAGAGTGTGTGTTTTCCTAAATCTGACTATCATTAACCAAAAATAT
The DNA here is from genome assembly GCF_052625555.1 of Lactuca saligna. Lineage (NCBI taxonomy): Eukaryota > Viridiplantae > Streptophyta > Magnoliopsida > Asterales > Asteraceae > Lactuca > Lactuca saligna. Next base: position 58,038,916 of record NC_136419.1, on the reverse strand, counting down.
AGTTTCTAAATTACCGTGCATCGTGTGAATGTTTACGAAGTGAATGTAATAGGAAAATGAAATAGTACTATGGTGTAGTGTCGAACTACAACCGTACTAATTACCTTAAGTCTATGGTAATTTTGTAAGTACTGTAGTATTTGTAACAAGTGACTACTTTTGTACTAATATTGCCTTATTTGAGGGATAAGGCATAATGTGATGGCTAGATCCCAGGCTAGATGCTCCCCTGTCAAAGGGATTTTGGGACCCATACACGACCCCTGCATATCTGCAAGCCGTGAACATCCACATTACTATGATCACTTATACCCAATATAACTATCACAATGTGTTGTGATTCATTGGTATAGTTAGATCCTGAAATTGTTTCATGTTATAGCACCTAGTGATGTCTGTTCTATTATTGTATATGAAAACGCACTCATGTAAACGTATCTATGTAAACGTACTCATGTAAGCGTAATCATTTAATAGTATAGTAGTGTACTATAATGTTCTGCGTGTGCTAGCTGTACTGTGTGTTCTCCCTCTATCTATCATGTATGTTTGTTTCTCATCACTATGTATTATGTTTGTTTCTCATCACTATGTGTTATGTTTGTTTCTCTTCACTATGTATTGTTTGTTTCTCATCACTATGTATTATGTTTGTTTCTCTTCACTATGTATTATGTTTGTTTCTCATCACTATGTATTATGACTCATGTATGAACTTACTCTTTGAATGATTCATTGTTCTAGTATTAGTATTAGTATCTTTCTAAACTACCCATATGGTAGCTTACTAGTAATATAACTGGTACGTATGAACATGGAAGTATACCCTTTCTACCCAAGGGTATTGAATGAACTAGGAGAACCTTTATGACTATATATGTACACATGATATATAACTAATATTTAAATGACCTTCGGACGGGTACCCGATATCCCACCAGACCACATCTCAAACGCGAAAAGGAAATAGGGTAATATCCTTCCTAAGTCTTTTAAACATTTCTTATATAACTATACATATATAGGCATGCAATTGATAATATACAATCATAAAATAAGTTTTGTAAAACATTTGAATATAATTATTATCTAAGAAAAGATTGACTTGATGTCAATCTATAAAACGGGTTGAAAGCATGTGTTTGATAAAACAGTTTAAGTATAAATAAACATTTGGTGGAAACACAATTGTAAATGAGTTTGAAATGAAACATACAGTGTAAAATGAATAGTTTAATAAGGAGTTTTAAACATCTAAAACGTTTATGAAAATCATGTGAAGAAAACTGTTTGGTAAAACAGTTAATGAGTAGTAAATCATTTTAATGCCGCTTATTAATCACATGTGATTGATATCAAAACTAGCATGATTCTACTTGTACCCCCCACCCCCCATAAAACATTTAAAACATTAAGTAAGGGGTATGAACTCACCTGTTGCGAGTGGATCGGAAGGAAGTGTCGGATAAGTGTTTGGTGTCAAGTGAAGACTTAGACACGCACAAAGATCCTAATTACGCATGAGTACATATGTATATAAACAATTAGTCTTTAAACAACTAATAATCAAGTCAAGACACTCTACGACATGACAAACACTTTGTATAAGTGTTATAAGTGCTAAGGAGTGCATCTAAGTGTTGCAGGGAAAGGCTAGTGTGTTTGGGGTTCAAGGAACACTCCTAAAATGAGTTTACTCCCTAAAGACCAACACCCCTTGAGTTTACGGTCATAAAATCTTGTGTTTACGGTCGTAAACTCCTAAACTTTTGACCATTTGGTTATTTGAAGTGTTCTAAGCTATTCCAAGCATTCCTACTTCATGATTTAGCCTTAGGAAGTGTTGTGTGGCATCAAAACACTCCTAAATGGAGTTTACGGTCTAAGGACCATTTTTCATGAGTTTACTACCTTAAACTCATGAGTTTACTACCTTAAACTCCTATGTTTATGGTATTTGGGGTTTTCAAGTCCTTAGCTCAATCATGGCACTAGTCTAGGTTAGATTTAGACATAAGGAACAACCATGGCACATTTTTAGGACATTTAAACACCTTTTGGGGTGTTTACGGTTTTGGGACATCCCCAAACCATAAACATATAAAAATGAAAGGTCTTGGTGCTTTTTGTGTGATAAACTCATCAAGGATGAATCTAGACTAGTCCCTATGGCATTGTGAAGCATGTAGGCACCTTAACACACCATTTTGGCCCTATACTTGGTGTTTACGGTTTTGGGACCTCCCAAAACCGTGAACACCTTTATCTTGGTGTTCTTGGGATTTTTCTTTGGTATAAACATGTATAGAAAGCTTAAAATGACTCTAGGATAGAAGTACTTACATTATGGAAGCTTGAAATGAACTTAAAGTTCAAGAACACTTAGTGTGTGTTCTTGGTGTTTTTGGAAAAATAATCAAAACACAAAAATGGATGGATTAAAGGATGTACAATCACTAGATTAAGTGATATACTAACTTGAAAGGGCTGGAAACACTTACTAAATTGAAGATTTTGAATAAAAACTTGGATGATACTTGAGAGGATTTTTGGAGTTTACTCTTTTGGTAAATGGGGAGTAAACACAAAATGACTAGTTTTTGGGGAGTAAACTCATGCTTAAGGCATGAGTTTACGTTTTTGGATGATTTTTTTGACTCAAACATAAAAGTTTGGTCGTGAACTTCTAAGACACGAGGTGTTTGCGGTTTTTAAATTTCAAAACCCGAGACGACACTTTCTTTCACCCGTTCGTTTAAAGAATAATATTAAAATAATCAAATGAAGTTATTTTTCCCAAAAATAAGTAAAAGTGAACTTGACTTAATATACGGAGTGATTGACTTTTAGGGTTTGACCGAACGAAAATTCCGGTTGTCACAGATTACGAGTGTGAGATCCGCTACCATCCAAGGAAAGTCAATGTGGTGGCAGACGCCCTAAGAAGAAAACAATACTTAGGCTGCCGAGTAAGAACACTAACAATAACCATCCATCCCTACTTGTCTTCACAAGTTAAGGAGGCTCAACTGGAAGCTTTGAAGCTGGAAAACATCGCGAACGAAGCTTTGCGTGGGATGGACACGAATCTAACAGTCAAAGTCGATAGAGCCTACTACCTCATGGATCGGATCTGGACCCCTATATTCAGTGGTTTCAGAGATGTAGTCATGAACGAAGCCCACAAAACAAAGTACTCCATTCTTCCGATTTCCGAAAAGATGTACCTGGATCTCAAACAACATTATTGGTGGCCGAATATGAAAGCTGAAATTGCTAACTATGTGAGCAAGTTCCTGACTTGCGATAAAGTAAAGGTAGAGTATCAGAAGCCCTAGGGTCTAATGTAACAACCTGAAATACCCGAGTGTAAATGGGAAAGAATAACGATGGATTTCATAACCAAATTACCCAAGACGACAGACGGGTTGGATGTCATCTGGGTGATTGTCGATCGATTGACCAAATCTGTGCATTTCCTGCCAATAAAGGAGACGTAGAAAACGGAAAGGATGACCCAGATCTACGTAACAGAAATTGTGAGATTGCATGGTGTACCGATATCTATTCTCTCCGATAGATATAGTAGATTTACCTCGTGATTTTGGCAGTCACTCTAAAAGGCAATGGGAACTCAGCTCGACATGAGTACTAGTTACCATCCCCAAACAGATGGACAACGTGAGAGGACCATCCAAACATTGGAAGATATGATAAGGGCCTTTTTGATAGACTTAGGTAAGGCATGGGATATTCACCAACCACTGATTGAATTTTTGTACAACAATAGCTATCACACAAGCATCAAGGTCTTTCCCTTCGAGGCCCTATGTGGATGAAAATGCAGGTCACCTCTTTGTTGGGCGGAGGTAGGAGACACACAACTAGTGAAGGGACTAGTACCCAACAACACTCTCACAGGTCCTGAAATCATTAGAGAAACATATGAGAAGATCGTGTAAATTAGGGAACGACTGAAAGCATCTAGGGACATACAAAAGAGCTACGCAGATAAAAGACGAAAGCTTTTAGAATTTCAAGTGAGTGGTTGTGTACTACTAAAAGTCTCTCTTTGGAAAGGGATGATATGTTTTGGGAAACGTGGAAAGCTGAACATAAGATATATAGAACTAGTCGAAATCCTTGCCAGGATTGTTTCGGTGGCTTACAAGCTACAGTTACGACCAGAACTCAACAATGTACACCCTATCTTTCATGTGTCAAACCAGAAGAAATGCTTATTTGACGAGACTCTCATTGTTCTACTTGACGAAATTGAGGTGAATGAAAATCTCCATTTTGTTGAGGAACCAGTTGAAATTATGGATAGAGAAGTGAAACGAACAAAATAGATTCACATCCCCATTGTGAAGGTCTAGTGGAGTGCCAAACGAGGACTAGAGTTCACCAGGGAATGCGAAGACCAAATGATGCAGAAGTACCCCTATCTTTTCCTTAGTACTTAAGGCTACTTTAGAGTGAATTTCAGGACGAAATTCCCTCTAACAGGGGGATGATGTCACAACTAGCAAATTTAGGGTTGAGATGGTAATTCTTTTACAAAACAATTTCCTCTATGTAACCTTGCATCATCAAATTAGTGAAATTCGAACTACAATGTTGTGACATTGTTGGTTGATGTTGTTTATAAGATGACTTACAAGTGTTTGAGGTAGATTTGGAAAGTCAGCTCCTTTTGCAGTAAGATGAGCCAAAACTAGCTTTAGTGTTTGAACTTGTTTATTAACCTTTGTAGAGAAAGCCTTGAGATCAACATCTTTTTTCTCAAGTTCAAGTTTTCCATTCTACAGTGCAAATTTAAGATCTTTAATTTCCTCCTTAAAAGATCATTTGCTGCGAGAAACGTTGAAATATTTGTTGTATGTGACTCCCATGCCGACACCCTTTAAAAATCCGCCCTTTTCCTTGCCAAAAACCAAGGTTATGGCATTTGTGCTCAGTTCAACATTTAGATGTCCATCTTTGTCACGACTAGTAAATCCAGGGTTGAGAGAGTGATTCTTGTACAAAACCATTTCGTCTATGTAACCTTGCAACATCAAATTAGTGAAATTTGAACTACGATGTTATTTAAATTCATACGTGTGTACATTGTGAATCAAGTTGAAATAGCCTCATGCAAGCCCAAAACTTGATCCAATAGCTAAGCTTAATCAATTTTGGGCCTTGGTCCAAGAATTCTCGGCCCAACACCCTATTGGACCGAAAACTCTTCCTTGGGCCTTATTGGGTTGAAAGCTTTTCTTTGGACCTTATTGGGCTAATAACCCTTTTATTGGACCCAATTAAACCCAAAAAGCCCATATATTTTTCAAAACCGCAAACTCTTTATGGAGTTGGGGTGTTTTCGGCCACCCTAAAACCTGGTGAGTACAAAGGGTTATCAACCCCAAAAAAATATAATTATTATGTTTAAACAAAAAACAATCAACCCAATTACCCATCCCCATTATCTTCCTTACTCTTAAGGGTCTACCCTAAGAGTCATCTATCCTTCATTCGTTCATTTCCAAGTCCCTTGGTTCAAGGGTTTATAAGACATACACTAATTCTATAGCTGCCAATGCACTAAATCAATAGCTGCTAAAGTTAATTTATCAGATACTAAATCCATAACTACCAATGTAGGTACTAAGTCCATAGCTACCAATGTTTATCTAACAGGAACTAAGTTCATAGCTACCAGGTACTAAATCCATATCTACCAACACCTAACAGGTACTAATTCCAAAGCCACCCGTGTTTACCTAATAGGTACTAAGTCCATAGCTATCAGTGTTTGTCCAATAGGCACTACGTCCATAGTTGTCGATGTTATTTATTAGGCACTAAGTTTATAGCTGCCAATGTTTACTCACATCATCTTTTATCTCTCATTATTCATCTACCCATGCATACCTAACATATTTGTAGAAATAAAATACATATACAATTTAAATCATTTAAAACATGTATAAAATCGTTCATCCAGAATAGATAGCAAGTATACAGATAATATGCACACGTAGCACGTAGTTTATATAAAATACTTCATATCTATGTGTAAGATGAAATGGACCATGCACTCGCTTGAAAAGGTGGTGAATCCGAACTCAGATAGTGCTTTGCTTCTTAAAAATAATTTTCTTCGACGAAACCTAGTATTATTACCACTAGAGTTTAGTCTATTAGTCGCTGAGACTAATTAATAGTCTAGATATTATTACTATTATATAAGAGTTAAACAATACTTATATAACCCATAATAATAGCCCAAGTACTTATTATAAGTTCCAAATAACGTTACTATGATTAAATAAAATTATATTAAAAATAGTGTAGGCGTAGCTCACTTACAGCAGGCTGTATAGAAAACCGATCTTTGGTTGGAGCAGCGTTCCCAAGCCGAAAAGCTCTTTTTCTTGGAGCCATCGATCACTCTGGGGCTTCCTCCTCGTGCTAGGGAGGTTCCTTAGGCTTTTCCGGGGGGGGGGGGGGGGGGGGGGGTTCGGGGCTAGGGAGAGGATCTAGAGAGAGAGAGAGTAAGGAGAAGAAAGAATGGGAAAGGTGTGAAGAAAATGAGGGTGGGAGAGGTTTTATTTATAGGGTGAAATATGACTAAACTTGGTGCCACATGCCACCATCTAGTGTAGGGATGTCAATGGGACCAAACGGGATCGGAAATAGTTGCCCCCGCTCCCGCCCCCGAAATCAATTTTTGCCCCCGCTCCCAGTCCCGCCCCCGGCTCCCCCGTTTACAAAGCCCCCGGTCCCGCCCCTGTTCCCCCGGTTTATAGGCTTAAAATTCGTTTTTTTTTGCTAAACAACTACTTTGGTTTAGGCTAAAAAGCTTACTTTTAATAATTTTAAAAGTTTAAAACATAATCTTTTAGAAACTAAAAAATTAAAAATCCATTACAAAACGACAATTTCAACAATCTTAAAAATATAAAATATAACAAATCCAATATTACAAATATAAAATATTTACATATCAAAAAAATTTATGATTAATTTACTTCCTCTTCAATATCTATTAATTGGAACCGAGAAATTGAAACCTAACAAAAACCTAAAATTAGAAAATATATTTTGTATATATATTTTATGTTAAATATAATTTTTTTAATAATTGTACAACCGGGGCCCCCGCAGGAGTACGGGACGGAAATACCAACTCCAGACCCCAGTCCCGAAAATAAACGGGGTTTAATTTTGCCCCCGCTCCTGGTTCTTTTAAAAATTTAGTCTCGTACGTGATCGGGGTCCCACAGGGGTTTTCGACATCCCTAATCTGGTGGCAAGGCTTGGGGAGAAAGCAATGACCAAGATTGTGCCACGTCACCCATTTTCGCACAACACACTTCCGACTTCTAAAATCTGTAACTTTCACATATGAGATCCATTATTGACGTTATTTATATCCACGCGTAGGTAAAAATAAGATCTACAACTTACATTTTTACTCTGTTGGCTAGTTCTTGACCGATCTTAAATTTAACAGTACGAGGAGATTATATTGTTAAATGTCCACGTAAAATTCATAACTTCTACATATGGACTCTGTTTTCGTCTGTCTTTTTACCGTTGAGTTCCTATTAATGAGGTCTTCAACTCTCATATAGGTCGCGTAGGCCAAAAATCGCTCAAACTAAAATTCGAGTTTCGGGTCGTACATTGTTATGCCAAATCTTAGAAAATTCATAACTTCCTCATACGAAGTCAGATTTGTGCGTTCTTTTTTTGTATGTTCTCGGTTTAACGTATACTACAACTTTTGTTTAGATCACTAAGGCTAAAAAGTGCTCCATCGTAAATTCACTATTTACGTCTCCCGGTGTCGTGCTGATTTTGCTATAAAACTTCAACGAGCCATAACTTCTTCGTTATAACTTGGATTCCGACGTTCTTTATACGTACAGAACCCTCGAGACATATTCTACAATTTGGTTAAGATTATTTATTCTAAATAATATTTTGTTTAAAAGTCATTTTTGACCCCTATTATCTCTAAGTTGACTAGCTCGGATCTACGGGCGTTACACCAACCTCCATGAACTGGTTGACGGATGCTCTTGGCTCCATTACTTCAAGTCTACTTCACATTGGGGTGCTGGGCCTGGAAGTTTCGTCTTGGGTTTTGGATGAGGTGTGTTGGATTGTAAACCTCGGGTTCTGAGTCGGTGTCTTCCTCGAATTCTTCTTCGCCCCCTTATTCCTCTGAGCTTTCTTCTGGATCTTCCTCGACATCTGCTTCAATCCAACCACCATTTCCCTGGTTGGGGAAATAGGGATCTCCGGGTATGTAAAATACTACCATAGATTCTATGCGAGAATAGGGGTAAGAGGTATGATAAGAATCTAAGGTGTAGTTTTATAGTATCATAAAATACTCCTATAGCATTTTAAATTTGTATGTTAAAGGTTCTCTGTATTGTTTGTTGGTAAGTTTTAGACTCGTTATTCACTAAGACCACTCCTCGGCATACGTTGGTCACATTGCGGATAAATATAGTTGATTAGGCTATAATCATCCCCGATCTAGTTACATACCCCGAGGCCTAATCTTATGGTTCAACATATCTTAATACTTTTTATTTTTTTTATTGTTATGACATTGAACTAGTAAGTATGATTTTACTTATACTTTTATAAAAATTTGTTAATATTTTAAAGCATATTTGTACGAAAATGTTAGATCCAAGAGTTTTAGTCCCATTGTATTTATAGTTTATATATTTTATGTGGTTTGATATATTTAGTTCATTATAAACAATGCTCTGATACCAATCTGTCACACCCCCAAACCCAGGATGGCGGAAACGTCCAGGGGTGGATAACATTCATGTACAGTATCATAACAATTGAATATAAATGATCAAAGAAAACACAACCATCATTATTATAATTGATAAAGTTACATCATTTGTAAGCGTTACATGTTTCAAAAATCAATTATAATATAATGAGAAAAGATTTGTTTGACACCTTAGCGTTCCATCCTCAAAAGTTGATGGTTACCTATTTTACTGATTCCCTGAGAATAAAAGTTGTTTTGAAAAAGTCTCAACAATTAAGTTGGTGAGTTCATAAGAGTTTGTATGAATAAATGTAAGCCTTTCCGTGTAAAGTAACCGTGCCCGTTTCCAGAAAATCTGATATTTTCCATACAAATGAGTTGTAGTCTTAAATGTTCAAAGACCCGAATGTACTAGTGTTTTCCATACTTAAGATAGTAATATCTAGTTTTATTCATGTATAAAACCATTTGAAGAAATGTGTTTTCACGTAAAAATATACGCATACTTGTTTCCCCATGTGAGTTTTCATAACCGTGCTAAAAATGAATTGTTTGTCGCGATGTACTTCAGGCGTCGAAGTGTTTATGACATTTGTCACCATAACCTGTTGGTCTAACTGTAGCTAACAGTTAGGGTGTGGGATCATCAGCTCTATATAGATTTATACACAATTATCACACTCTCTTACGAGAGATTCCGGTTATCAAATAGGACTTTCGTGTATACCTCAGTTAGGTACATGAAGACAATGTCTCACAAATTTATTCAACGAGAGTACGTGTTTTTGTAATGAAAATGTTTGTATATGTAACTATCCCTTTTTCCAGGATAATTAAGGAATGGTGTAAACCAATTATATGTACTTTATATAATTACACCCTTTGCTCAACGAGTGACAAAGGTGATAAAGTTTCGTAAACGATACTTTATATAGTTTATTGTAGTAAGAAATTTGTACCCTATATATATATATATATATATATATACACACACACACACACACACACACACACACACACACACACATATATATATATATATATATATATATATATATATGTTTTTATATATTTTTCTAAGAATAATGTGCGGTGTTCAAATTCGTTTTTCATATCTGTATGATTTTATCAAAGTTTTGCATGTAAGAGTATACGAGTTTGGTAGTAAAGTCATTTCACATATTTATCACTTTTCGTAAAAATTGTAAATAAACGTATTTAAATGTTTCATAAATTTTCTTGTGTGTTACTTGTATCCCCCCCCCCCCCCCCCCCGTAAAACATAGCAAAAGTCTTTAAAATGTAGGGGTATGAACTCACCTTATGTGCGACTGTGGTTTGATAACGAAGTGAGGGTGGTGATCTTCAAGTTATAATGATTGAAGGTGATTGTATCCTACGAGTATTATCTTGAAATAGGCTTCCTGGAAGTGTTTGAACTTGAGTTTTGAGAGGAAAAAGAAACTTGATCTTTGAGAGAAAACTTAAATAGGAAGAAATGTGTTTAAATGATGATACGTTACAATTGTTTGAAGAGTTCTTATCATCTCTTATATAAGGGGAAAAAGATGTAAAATGAGTTGATAGTTGCATTGGTTGGTGGATTTTATCACATTGGGAAGTGTATCAACCAATCACAAGCAACACAAGTGGGTTAAGTTGAGGATTTCGGCCAAGATATGACTGAAATCATATGGTTTTCAATTTTAGTAGTTGAATTCGGTTCTAGGATGAGTTTTCAGCAATGATATGAGATTTCTGCCCAACAAAACCGAAATCACATGGTTTTAGATTTCAAAAACTAAAATCCCTTAAGTAATATATAATTTAATGTTTTTGATTTATCTATTTAACTTGTGCTGACTCCTTTGATTCCTTGATGGCTTGTTGACTTTATTTGACTTTCAAAGGTTCATTACAACATGGTTTTCAAAGTATACATATACATTAACTTATATAAACATGCCCTCTTGGCTTTCAAAGTTCTATTGCATCAAGTTATGTTGTGAATTCACTTGTACATGGTTGAAATTTTAACCTTGCTTGTTCTAAAATTTTCTAGTTGCCACAGATACATATATCGATTCTATTAGGCTTTATAGGTTAACATTACAAATTTCATTTTTACCACCATCACAAATATCAATGAGAGATTGAGAGACTGAGATTGTATGAGGTAAGGGGATTGTGTGTTTCTTCTATCTCCAGATCCATGTCTTGCAACTCCGTTTTTGGTTTTTGCTTTCTTTTGATGCCAAAAGTTTGGTTGCAGATTTATTCATTTTGAGTTCTGGAAGAATGTAACCTAAGTTTATTGTTGGGTTTAGTGGTATTTTTTGAAATCTTACCAGTATTTAGATCTTAACCATTGTAGAAGCTATGCTTAGATAATTTGTTATTATACTAGAAACATTTAAAGCTTAAAGACGAAGATGATAAGTTTAAAGAGAAAAATGGATGGTTTTAGAAAGAGAACCATCGGGTAGGGGAGAAAGATGGTTGAATTCCAACCGCTGCCACCTCCGGCGACCAATTGTATTCACATGTGAATCCCCATGCCTCACCTTCATCCTTATCCTTCTCCCTTTCTGATCAAATATTTCAAAGCAACATAAGTTTTAGAACTTACAGTTAGATTAGGATATGGAGCTAAAGTAGCTTTCAAAGAGGAGTTGCTTGAATCCTCTACGAATCTGGATCAAATGGGTGGTGGCATGCGGGACTAAAGTAGAGTGTAGAGAAGAAGGGTGGGGAATGGGTAACTGGATTTTGTACTAATGGGGGATGTGGTTTATAGTATTTTAAATAATAATTTATAATAATAAGGAAATTAATATTTAATAATTAATTTTTTTTTTTAAATATCTAAGGGTATAATAGTCATTTTATGTGGGTTAATGAGAACTGTTGTAATAAAATAAAACAACAAGGAATGTTTGCGCTATAATTAAAAAATTAGGCTTAACTCAAGAAAATCACAAAACCTATAGGGAATAAAAATGAAATTTACTCTAATTCTTTTCTATATATATTTTTTCTTTTTAGATTGTATTTATACAATCATTGTATGTTGTAGTATAATCATTAATATATATTTGTTTCGTACATGTTATCGATCATATTTATATACCGTGATGTGGATAATATTTACTTGGATAAGTTAAATATGATTGTTTGTTTTGTAATGCTTCAAAAAAAATTAATTAAAAGTAATGAATATTTTATAGTTATTAGGTAAGTAATATATAATTTTCTTTTCATCACATGTATTTGAAACTACCATAACTTTTTAATTTTTTTCTAATAATGATTATAAACTGGTTAATAATTTTAAATAAATGCAAAACGTAAATTGCAATCATAAAATTAATTAACTTCAATATGAAATTAACAAATTTTATTTCTACTTAAAAGTTATGTTGTCGTATATGAAAATTTGTTAGTATAAAATCACATCTTTTGATAGTTTGTATAAAATACTTAAATTGTAAATTTAAATATAATGTTAAAGTGTTAACTTAAATAGAAATTTAGGGAAAATTCAAGACTATTTTGTAAATAGTTATAAGTTACAAATTATATAACAAATTGTTAAAATTGTCCCTATCGTTTAGTAAAATTGTGTGTTTGGTCCCTAACCTTTTTTTGCACACAGACCGTCCCTACAGTTTAAATTTATTGCATCTTTGGTCCTTGCTATACCTAAAAAGACTAAATTGCCCTTACTAGTTTTTTAAAATCATTTCTTATTTATTTACTATTTATAAAATAAAAAATGATATGTATTTGGCCCTCTTTCCCCAAGACTAACCCTTTACCTTCTACATTCATCTCCCTATTTTCTTCTCTATGCTTCAACCGACCACCAACGGTGATGAGTGCTTCATCCATCGGAAACCTCCCCTCACTACCTCTTATTTTTACTCCCTTCTCAACCACCAAACCACTTATCTTATCCCCTATACATACCCCATATTATCTTTTCAATAAAACCACCATTGATCTCTATTCAGTCTTCTACGATGTCGTCGGATCTACACATTGACGTTGTCAGAACAACTGGATCGATGTCGTGAAATCGCACCTCCATTACATCGTCATACCTCTATCTCTGGAACCTACTGTTTTCTCTCTAATCTCACCAAAAGACTATCTCCTCTCCTAAACCACCATTCTCCATATGTCTCTTACAAATCTCTGTCAAAACCCATAATACAACCAACAAATCAAGAAATTCTTGAAACCCATAAAACAACAGATCAACAAGAGAGGTTGAGTTATAGATTTCAGGTTTTGAGTTCTATATGGATTTAAGGTAATTTTCATTTAAAATTCTTTGATTTTGAGCTTTGGATTCAGTTTTTTTAGGAATTTTTATTCAAGGATTTTTGTTAGGGTTGATTTCATTTTTGGTATGTTCACTGCAGCTTTGTGGTAATCAGAGTTGATGAAGGAGGTGGTGGTGGTCAAGATTCATGGTGGTGGTTTTTGATTTTTTAGAGCATATGGTATAGGCAACTTGAAGTGGTGTTATAACGAGAAGCAACAAGATGAGGGGGTGGTGTTCATGGTGTTATAACACCATGTTAAGAGGAGAGAGATAGAGAGAGAGAGAGAGAGAGAGAGAGAATTTGGCTACCAATAGGTGATCACGTTTCTTCTTGTCGTGGAGACAACAAGAAGCACCACAACAAGATGCAACAAGAAGGGGGGTGGTGTATTTGATGTTATAACGGCGTTATGGGCTGGCAACTCAGCCACAACAAGAAGCAACACGACTCACACCGTATGCTCTTATGGAACGATACATCTATGTGCCTGTGTGTGTAAGGATTATAAATTGTTTTGTAACACAGATTTCACGATTTTCACGGAGATGTTGTACTTTCTGGTTTATAGTTTCGATTTTCTTCGGTTTTGATTCATACCTGAATTTATTTTCTGATGGCTGGAGGTTTCCGGTGAGTGGTCACTTCTAGTGGCTGGTGGATTCTAGTGACTTGTGGTGGGAGTGGGATTTAGAGGGTGGCCGGTGGTGGAATTGGCAAAGGGATTGACTAAGTTCTCTTTGTCTATACAGTTAATTCATTTTCTTAAATAATAAAAAAAACTGAAAAATAGAATATAAAAGGCAATATAGTCTTTTTTAGGTCTGCTATGGACGAAATACGCAACAAAATCAAAACCTAAGGAATATTCGAGTGCAAAACACAAGTTAGGGACTAAACACGTAATTTAACAAACCACATGTACTATTTTAGTAATTTGCTCTAAATTATAGTGTTCAATATAAAAAATAAATTGTAATCCCAAATTAACCAAACTATTTTTATAAACAATAATAATTGTTAAATAAGTAGCTTACAAATAACTTACAAGAATAATAGTTGAAAGTAACATTATGTAAAAGATTATATTGTTACTTTAAAAAATAAAAACAATATCTTATGTTCTAAATAACTACAATGATAGAAAATAAAAGATTAATCAAATAAAATTTTAAAAAAACCAGTTAATTATAACAAAAATTAAAAATAATATTAAATGATATATTTTATTTAATTTTATTTATGAGTAATATGCAGGCATATGTCATTGAAACAATTGAGATTATAATGCTTAATAGATTTATACATTATCATATTATTCAAAATAATCAACGTTTTATACTAAATTAGTAATATAGTTATTATAATGTTAACAATGACACTTTTTTTATTTAAACAACATATATTTAAAATTTTATAGTTGTATTCTACGCAATGCATATATATTTGTATAGTCCTACCATATTCATCGACTTCCTTACATCAACATCACCGACGATTCCTCATCCACTATCGTCTTCTCCCTCCCCTTATTTTTTATTCTTACCCCTTCAAGAATCCACTTATCTCCCTACTTCCCTTACAAAAGAAGAATCTACTAATGGTATGACGATTTAAGGTTAACTATAATCTTAACCCTAGTATATGACGTTCCAACATAACATTGACCGGTTTCTAATAAACAAAATAACACATGCCATGTTTTATAGAAATGACAATGAGGTTACCCATTTAACTTCAAAAAAAATATATTTTAACACTAATTATAAAAATTTATGAACTAAAACACAAAAAAGTCCAACAGAAAAAGAATAATAGTATGCTGATTTAAGGTTAACAATAACTTTAACCCTTAAACAATGACAAAACTTCATAAATGGTTCCTGTGGTATTCTGAAATTAGAAGTATAGTCCCTAACTTCAAAAAAACGCCATAGATACTCTCTGTGGTTTCAAAACATTTAACAAACAATCCCTTATCCACATAAAAAGACTTATATGCCATTTCTATTTCTTTTTAGAATTATTTTTTATCATCCTATTTTAAAAAATAGAGAAACAAAATATATAATTCATTGGGCCCACTTCTCACTCTCATTCTCACACACACACACACACACTCCCTCTCTTTCATACACACACACACACACACTCTCTCTCTCTCTCTCTTTATATATATATATATATATATATATATATGTCTTTCTCTCTCTCTCTCTCTCTCTCTTTCTCTCTCTCTCTCTCTCTCTCTCTCTCTCCTTCTTCTTCTTCTTCTCGAGGCTGCAAAGAAAACTCCACTAGAGGTGGAGCTATTTCTGAAGAGATCAAAAGGGGAGAAACCTCGTTTTACCTCGCATCCCTCTCGTTCCTTCTATCACGATCTACTCCCACCAAAACTACTCCCAAGCCCCATGTTCATCTTTTCCGGTCATGATCTAAATTTTGAACTAGTCCTAACAAACTCATAAACTGAGTTCCTTATTAAGGTCCAAATGAAAACACAATTGTAATAATACACACAAACACATACTTATAGAAGTCTAAGCGGGAGCATGAAAAAATATGATCAAAATCGTTCTCATCTTTCCGTCTTGGTTAACAAAAACAACTCCAATCATCAATCAGAGGAAGAATCAAAACTATTACCATCATAAATTTTAGCATTTCCATTCAGATCTATGATTAATGGCTTTTAGGTTGTTCTTTGGTGTTGGTTAATTAGTTGCGAGGAAATGAGGGGTAGAAACTCATCTCCGGCGAACCTATCGTAGTCCTATTCTTGTCGCTGGCGGCAGTAAATCGAAAGGAAAATGACTGTGGAGGTGGTGAACATCAACATGAGTTATCAGGGTGGTTGCTATGGTTTCTCCCTTTTGTTGTTTCCCTTCTCGTTGTCGGATGTGGAGTCGTGCAACAGTATTAGTGATCGAAAGGGGTGTTTGGTTGTGATGCTTAACAAAAAGAAGGAGAAGGATATGAGTGGTTGTTCCCTCTTGACTTTGGGAAATCTCCTACACCTGTGGAGGTTTTCTTGATTAAATTTGAAGATGATATGTGCATATGTAGCCCTTCATTTAATATGAATTCTTATCATTTATTAGCTATTTATTTGCATATTATGGATAAAAGATACTTAAAAGTGTGTAAATTGTGTTTTCAGTCCAAAAAGAATGATTGGGAGCAAAAAGAAGTAGGAGTACTCATTGGGAAGCTTTGGAATGATCAAAAGAAGAAAAGGTCAAAAAAATGGAAGAGACTCGACGAGTCGTGTCGTCGACTCGACGAGTCGATACGAAGATTCAAGAAGCTAAGGACTCCTTAACTTACCGTGCACGGGAATTAAGGGATGGACTCGACGAGTCGGTCATGGACTTGGCGAGTCGGGTCGAATCTATAAAAACGACTTTTCAGATCGACACAAAAAATTGGGGAGAACCCTTGGAGAGAAAAGCTGCGAATAAAAGTCAGAGAAGATCTAGAGAATGAAGATCCAACCCTAAATCCGATCCCGAAGGAGATTAGAGGCAATTTCCATTACTTGCAATTCAATCTATTGTTTCCATCATGTATAGACATATAGATTTCGTTTTTGTGCTTTCAATTTCCTCAATCATGAGCTAAAACGTCTTAACTTCTGTTTGGGGAGACAATATTGATACTATGGTTTGATTTATGGTAGGATTAGTTTGATATTGGTGATTTTGTTAATCTAAGCTTGTTAAAGAACCTTATGTGTGAATGATAACTATTTTTCTGTTAATAGGAAGAGAATTAACCTGCATGAACATCTCTTAATTGTTTACCTCATATAATTTATCTGACCACTTTATTATATGAATATGATTAGCAAATGTGAAACTAGAATTAATAGGAAAATAGGTAAATTCCCATGTGAGCTTGTGTGATGACCATCAACAAGAGGTTAACTAAAGGGCCAATTTAGTTGACCATTACAAGTCTTAATTAACCCGAATAAATATCCTAGAAAATTAAAGTAAATTAGACAATTGGCCACTGTTTGAGTTAGTTTGTTTTCTAAGGATTAGTGTAGTGAATGTGAACCTAATCACTTAAATCGGTAGCCAATAGAACAACTAATCCATTGCACTATTACCATAAAATCAACCATAGGATCAATTGAGTTGAACCAAAACAGAAGTTTCCTTCATTATTGAATTTAGTCGAATCTTTGGTTTCCTAGTTTCTAGTTAATTAGTTTAATTATTAGTTAGTAAGTTTCTAGTCTTGCAAAACTAGAGAAAACCATCTCTTTTATTATTTGTTAGTTACTATTAGATAATTTTAGTAATTAGTTTAAATTTCCGTTCCCTGAGTTCGATACTGTGCTTACTAAAACTATACCACTAACAGATAGGTAAATTCCCGTGTGAGCTTCGATTGATAGAAAGCAAGGAAGGAAAACAGGTTGCTCCCCTTTTGATCTCGCTGGAAACAGCTACACCTCCTGTGGAGTTTTCTTGGAAGTCTCTTGAAGAAGAAGAAGAAGAAGAAGAAGAAGAAGAAGAACGAAGGGAGTAAAAGAGATATAGAGAGAGACAGAGGGGAAGGGAGGTGGGCTTTAATTCTTTTCTTTTTCTATTATTTAAAAAAGGGTATATAAAACTAATTCTAAAAAGAAATAGAAAGGACATATAAGTCTTTTTATGTGGATAAGGGGTTGTTTGTTGAAAGATTTGAAAGCATCGGGATCATCTATGAGGTATTGAACTTAAGGACTAAACTTCAGATTTCGGGATACCATGGAGACCATTTATGAAGTTTTTTCCTTAAACAACATATGCGACCATGCTTCATTTTAAGACAAAGGTAATGGTCAATATACCATCTACTAGGTTATAATTTGTACAACATTTTTAATTTTCTTTTAGTTGTTTATGTATAAAGTTAAAATTAAGCTTAGTGGGTGTACTTCCATCCCATCTAGCAGTATGTTGGATGTGGTAACACCACATTGCCTGATGTGATCCATCTCTTGAGCTTCACCGCGTGAAACAAAATCACCACATTTTCGTATAACCTCCATTACACCGTCATACCTCTACCTATGGAACCCACTGTTATCTCTCTAATCTTAATAAAAACACTATCAACTCTCCTAAAACCACCATTCTCGATACGTCACGTGTGTATCTCTATCAAAACCCATAGCACAACCAACAAATCAAGAAACTCTTGAAACCCATAGAACTATAGATCGAAAAGGGAGGTTGGGTTATAGATTTCAGGTTTTAAGTTCTAGATTGATTTAAGGTAATTTTGGTTTTAAATGGTTTGATTTTGAGCTTTGGATTTAGGTCCTTTTGGAAATTTCATCGAAAGATTTTTGTTAAGGGTGATTTCATTTTCGGTATGTTCACTAGAGCTTTGTGGTTGTTAGAGTTGATAAAGCAGATGGTAGTGGTCAAGATTTATGCTGGTGGTTGTTGATTTTTATGGAATCGATACATCTATGTGTATGTGTGTATGGATTATGAAGTGGTTTGTAAAACTGATTTCATGATATTCACGGAGGTGTTATAGCTTTTGGTTTATAGTTTGGATTTTCTTCGGTTTTGCTTCATATTTGAATTTATTTTCTGATGGCTGGGGGTTTCTAGTGACTGGTCATTTCTAGTGGCTGGTGGATTCTGGTGACTTTTGGTGGGAGTAGGAGTTAGAGGGTGGTTGGTGGTGGAATTGACATAGGAATTGACTGAGTTCTGTTTGTCTTTACAATTAATTCATTTTCTATAAATAACAAAAAAACAGAAAAATAGAATATAAAGGGAAATATAGTACTTTTAGGTCTGCGATGGTTGAAACACGCAAAAAAATCAAAGCCTAAGGACTATCCGAGCGTAAAACACAAGTTAGTGACCAAACACGTAATTTTGACAAACCACGTGTACTATTTAGTAATTTGTTCTAATTTATAGTTTTCAATGTAAATCATAAATTGTAATCCCAAATTAATAGAACTACTTTTATAAACATTAATAGCTTAACTTACAACAATAATAAAGTAACATTATAAAAAAAAATATTTTTACTTTAAAAAATAAAAACAATGTCTTACGTTTTAAATAACTATAATGATAGAAAATAAAAGTTTAATCAAATAAAAATTTTAAAAACTAATTAAGCATAACAACAGCTATAAATGATATTAAATAATATATTTTATTTAATTTTATTTATGAGTAATCTGTGGGTAGATGTCATTAAGACAATTGAGATTATATGGTTTTAATAGATTTATACATTATTATATTATTCAATATATTCAATGTTTTATACTAAATTTGTAATATAATTATTATAAAATTAACAATGACACTTTTTTATTTAGACAACATATATTTAAAGCTTTATAGTTATATTTTGCTTAACACACATATATTCCAATAGTCCTACCATATTTATCTACTTCCTTACATCAACATCACCGACGATTCCTCATCCACTATCGTTTTCTCCCTCCCCTTATTTTTTATTCTTACCCCTTCAAGAATCCACTTATCTCCCTACTTCCCTTACAAAAGAAGAATCTAATAATGGTATGGCGATTTAAGGTTAATAATAACACTAGCCCTAGTATATGATGTTCCAACACAATATTGATCGATTTATAATAAACAAAATAACACATGCCATGCTTTATAAAAATGACAATGAGGAAACCCATTTAACTTCAAAAAATTATATTTTAAAATTAATTATAAAAATTTATGAACTAAAACAAAAAATTGTCCAAAACAAAAAGAATAATAGTATAACGACTTAAGGTTAACAATAACCTTAACCCTTAAACAACGACAAATTTGCATAAATTGTTCTTGTGGTATTCCAAAATCTGAAGTTTAGTCCCTTAAGTTCAAAAAAATCATAGAAAGATGATGAAAATGTATTGACGTATAATTATTATTGGTTTTGACATAATATTATTACTAGTGTCTTTCTAGCTACTAACCTTATGTTTAAAGTCAATAGCTACCGATGCATACTTGTTCTCACTACTAAGTGGATTGTACCTAGAGTGACTAGTAATATAACCTACCTGGTTAGCCTAGCACTTGATAAGTATAAGAATGTTTATAAGTAAAGACATTGCAACAAAAGAGCATTTAGTTTCTATGCGTTCCTAAATGAATGCCTATAATATCAAATGCCGATATGCACATCGAAAAAATTTGTTTTTGAAAAGTTGAAGTTAAAAATCATTTTGAACATAATTTTACTATAACTGTTTCCAGCCTCGCATTAACTTTCCTTAATTATGCATAGTTGGCCAGACTATACTTAATTAAAGTCTAATAATGCATACTCGAATTAGTTATACCAGTAGTATGTTTAGTATTCAAAAAAAAATGAATTTTTTTTGCTATAGTTGTAGTTCTACAAAGGAAAACTGGTATTCTCTATAACCTTTGGCTCTAACACCATTTTTGTCACACCCTGCTAAAGTGGAAATATGAGGCGTGGTAGTACAAAGAGTCTCATAGCAAAAGTTAAAAGACAACATCAACCATAGTATTAAAATGCATTACAATTTACAATGAGTTTGAACAACATTTTAAATTAAATTACAATGTATTTGAAAGTCAACACATGCAAATGCTCCTACAAGTGTGGTGTCCTTTGGTGCCTCTTACTAGATGATTTCTAAAAAAAAGCATGTAAAACAAGAGTCAACTATAAAAATAGTTTGTGAGTTATCACGGGTTTATAACATAATATAGTTTGAAGTCATGAAAATCAGAATATTGATAACAATTTCCATTAGCAAATGTTCATTGCTAAAATAAGTAAATAAGTTTTCATGAATAGAATTTCATTGCTAAAACGAGTAATAAAGATTCCATACATAGAATTTTGTTGCTAATATGAGAAACAAAGTTCGTTGCTCAAATGAGTAAATGGGTTCACTACTACAAAGAGAAAACAAGTTTGTTGCTATAAAGAGAAAACAAGTTTGTTACTACAAAGAGCAAACAAGTTCATTGCTAAGACAAGTAAATAAGTTTTCATTAATAAAAGTTTGTTGCTATAATGAGAAACAAAGTTTGCATGTACGTAGTGATCAAATCATGAGTTCACAACCCAAGCCTAAGAATAAATGCCCTCTTGAATGCTATTGCTATCGCTAACATAGAGAGAAATAATGGTAAAATGCACTCAAGTGAATCGTGCGAGTAAGGACTTGTCTACCTCCTAAAAGCGTTATCCATAATAACCATGGGTTCAAATGAGTTAATGAGTTGTGTGAACTAATTCTACGGACTTAAATGTGATAAGGCCTCATGAATTAACAATAGTGTACACAAACACAACAAAATCTAGCAACCAAGTTTGATACTAGTCAAATTAAATACAACACATTTCACCCCAAAAACATATAAAACATAAAATAAGGGAGTCGCTAATACTCACAATGATACATGAAGGTATTTGTGATACCTTGAGCTAACTTTCCTCACGTCCTACTACCGATTCCCTACGATAAGGTTACACACTAGTAAGTCTCTAGTTGAAAATCTAACATTGGTATACTTAATTTTTACAATAGAATTATGCCAATATTATCTCAAAGCTAGGTTTTGGAAAAGTTGCAAATACTTTTCTAAAAATTCAGATTTCCATATACCAATTGACTTTTTAAAATTTTCAAATGAAAATTTCTATTTTGTGCTATTGTTTGAAATGTATTTTAGCACTTTTGGAAGGGCTTTACAAACACAAAAACCCAAAACTAAATCAAATCGGTTCTACAAATTCCCAAACTTTACATTTTAGTTCTAACTATAATTTAGAACCCTCTTGTAATTTTTCATTATTTTTAAATATGTTTAACCATTTTTTTCCACATTTTATTTCATTGAAAAAATCATAAAATCATGAAAATAATAAACAATTAATAAAAATTCCCAATAAATTTTTAAAACTGTTATACAATGTTTCTAAACTGGGAAAAATTCTCAATTTTATTTTCAAATTGTTTAACCCGATTTTATGATTTTTGTGTATTTATTATAGCAAAAATCAAAATAAATAGGAATCAGTTTATAAAATTCTCTAAATATTTTGTTCCAATATTATTTAACATTTATAAGTTGGAAAAATAACAAATCTTGTTTTCAAACAGTTTAACTATTTTTATTTATTTTATTCATTTAAATAAGCGTTAATTAGTGAAAATTATTAAAAATGTAGGTAAAATTCACTAAACTTTTTGTTTATTATTTATATGTAACATGAGATATTCTGATGAAGTTTCATAATTTTTGAATAAGCGTATCTATTTTTCATCAATTTAATACCTTAAACATTCATTAAATCATGAAAAATAATAATTTGTCTTGGAAAATTTTGGAAACTTTTTCATGGAGTCTTTATGATGCCTAAAAGATGCAAGAATTATGAAATAGGGATTTGGACATTCATAATTATGTTTTGATATTTATTTCTCTTCAACAAAAATAAAATTGAATTCAACAGAAAACAGCCTTAGAAACATATAAAACTCCGTGAAAAGTCTTTAATCAGTGTATATGTGTTACGCGAACATTACAATAAACAAAGAAAAACGATTTACTTTCTGAAAATTTTTACATCATTTTATTTTGTTGTTAGGATTCTGGGAAAATTCGGATTTGAGCATAAACGAAGTTTTAGATATTTATTTATGAATAAATCCTTTAAAAATTTACTTAACAATGTACTTTGATAATCACGCATTTAAGCTTGATGTTCATCACAGACATTAATATTTGAAGACCATGAATCAACTTGTTTTGTTCAAAATGATGTTTCCAAATGAAAAACTTGAATGCATGTGGTTTTGGATCTTTAAAACTTGTAAAACTCAAGTTGATGGACTGGATTTAGGTTTTGATCATTGGATTTCACCTTCTAACAACATGCCTGTTCTTTTTGGGTAAAATCCTACCGCCTTCATCATCAAATTTGACATGCATGTGAATAATCTCAAAGAAAAGTGTAAAAGCAGGAGAAAATGCAAGAAACGTGTAATTTTTGAAAGAAAAGTAAAGAAAATATAAGGAAATTAATTTTACCTTGAATATCAACTTCGAATGATGAAGATTTTTGAGTAAAATGAGGGATTTTTTCTATAACTTTCTTTGGTTTTGGAGCTAATTCATAGAGGTAAATAGTAGGGGCTTTAGAGAGAAGACAACAAAGAAAAGAGAGATTCTATCTCTCTGGATAACTCATCTCTCTCGCCATCTCTTTGGGGTTATACTCCACCAAAATAAAAGATGCTTATGAACTCATGAAGAATTGACTGGCAAAATCTCTCTCATAAATTTGGCTTCATTGTTCATCAGCTTTAGAGAGAAGGGAGAGAGAAGTTTTCAGGGAGAGAAAGACAAAGGTGGAGTGAATAGGAAGTGAAAATGATTGACTTTGGATTGAGAAATGAGGGGAGAGAGAGAGAGAGAGAGAGAGAGAGAGAGAGAGAAAGAGAAAGAGAGGGAGTGTTTCCGAATTTTGAAGAGGAGAGACGATATTTGATTTTCTTTGTTTTTTTATTCATTCCTTAATTTTTATAAAATTTCTTTTAATTTATATAAAATGTGTATTTTATATAAATTTTGTTCATAACTCTTGTATTTTTAGTTTATAAATTTAAGGTTATTGTTAACGAATTAAATTAATTTTCTAGATTATGTTTCCACATTTTAAATATATTAATTTGATATCATAGTGTTTATAAAAACTTTTAAGGGATTGTAATATAAAACTTCATAAATTTAAGTTTTTATGTCTTTTAGGGTTTTACGGAATTTTTTAAATCTTTAGATATCAAAATAAATTGAATCTTTGAGACTTCACATTTTTTTGGGTTTCCTAACTCTTATTCAAGTTAGAAATAATGTTTGTAATTAATTTTTTGAGTAAGTTACTGAAATCGTCCATGTGGTTTGGTTAAAATTGCATATTTGGTCCCTAACTTATATTTTGCACTCAGATCGTCCCTGTGGTTTGATTTTGTTGTATTTTCCATCCCTGTGGTTTGGTCAAAATTTCATGTTTGGTCCCTAACTTTATGTATGCAAGGGATGAAAAACGCAACAAAATCAAACCATAGGGACAAAAAATGCAACAAAATCAAACCACAGGGACGATCCGAGTGCAAAAGAAAAGTTAGGGACCAAATATGCAATTTTAACCAAACCATAGGAACGATTTCAGTAATTTACTCTACTTTTTTTTTTCAGTATATTGGCATTCTATGTAGTGGTTCCGAGATTCAAGTAATTTACTAGTCCTAGTTTCAACTTTGACTTAAGTTTTGATGAGACTTTGACCTAATTTCTATTTCTACATCAAGTGCATGATGTCTCTACATGATTCATGCAAAGATGTTCAATTCAAGGAATGACCCGAATATAGATAGTCGTTACAGTTAAATAGTTGTAGAATTCACATACCAATGTGAAATCTAAGTACACTGTTCTTCGATTCTACATGTTTCCAAGTTTCTAGTAGTTTATAACATAGTTCCTAGTTTAAAAGTCTACTATGTGTCATTCCTATATGTGCAACTAAGTTTATTCAAATCTAGAAATGTCTCAAATTTTGACAGTTGTTACAGTCTCCCCCGGTTGAAGGAGTTTTGTCCCTAAATTCAATTCGTGACGTATTCTATTAGAACTCAGCCAAATACAATTGTATAGTTGTAGAGGTGGTGACTTGAAGAGCTCTTTGATTATTTTGGGTTTATTTCTCAAGGAAAGAGCCCAACTTTTTAACTATAATCAAATTAGTGTTTTCTCTAATTCGAGTTCTACAGTCTAGATTGTGGGAAATTTGGTTTACGGAATCATGATCCAACCATGGTGACCTAGACGAAAAAGATTATCTACCTAGATACTATCTGAATTAAGAGACCGCTCTTAGTTTTGGTAAAGCACCAACTGCATTGAGCGTTATGTCCGTGTTGATCCTTAAGTCGCATTCTAAATCAACACTAAGTGTGAATTTGTCGTCTAATAAAGAAGATATTAGGAACAATTTGTTCACTTTCGGGTTGGCTACTAAATCTAGAAAATATATATTCCGAAATAAGGCGGGGTAGAATGAGTGAAAGAGAAGCGATTGAGGGTAAGTTCCTAAAGATATGTACTAAAGGTAGGCAACGAAGTTTTGGTACATCCCAAATGTAAAGGCTATTTAAGTCCCGTCTACCAAAGAAATTACAAAATGGCCAAAGATTTCTTAAGTTATATTTACTACTACCATTACTCTCTCCACAATAAGATCATATTCGAGGAATATATCTATTTAGAGAATCATTTTTGCAAATGGAGGCGATGAAACTTTATGATAAATTAATTCACATTGTCTAGATAGCATTTTCAGTGTTTAGAAATGATAAACAATCTCATTATTATCAAAATGTGTAATAATTCCAAGAGAATGAAGATACATGAGTGTCGATCGGTCAAACCAAGTAGTAAAATAATATAAAGATTAATTAAGGTTAAAGGTTTAAGTCGTCATTTAGAGAATTTGTATAGAAATATTGGTATTACACTTTTTGAAAAATTGTACAATTGTTTAAGTCAGGACAAATTCAAGATTACTAGGAGTCAAAATATTTATGAAAACAAGTTTGAGAGTTTAGGAACTCACCAAAAATTGCAAAGTAGAATGCTATTTTAAGAAATGTGTAAAAATTTCAATCTTTGAAAATAATGCATTCTTAATTAAGTGATTCTACCAAAAACAATCATTTAAAGCATAGATAACCATAATATTTATATATATATATATATATATGTATATATATATATATATATATATATATATATATATATATTTAAGAAGAAGAAACATATGAAAATAATAGCATTCACATTTACTTTCCGGTCTTCGAAAAAGATAAGCACAAGGGTATTCATCTTGTGTATTAATTGTAATGAAAATTACATTTTAAATCAAGTTTCTGAATTTAGAACGCATATTCATCTTGTGTATTAATTGTAATGAAAATACATTGAAAATTTTATTTTAAATCAAGTTTTTGAATTTAAAACGAAAGAGCAAATATGAAAAAGGATAACTTGTTTACAGTAGATTTTAAAATAAAAACAACATGTATATGATAGAAGACGTAATTGAATATATCAAAGTTGACCAAGTTAAAATGATGCCTCATGATTATACATGTATTAATCGCTCATGTTGATAAGGATAGACTTCTAGTTTGTATGTGTACGAACATAGTACCAAGAGAAGCAAAATAGACAAAAACAAATTTAAACCATGCACTGTGTTGTTATTATGAGTTTGCGAGATCTCAAATCAGAAGGGGAGTAAGAAATTGAGTTTGGGGGAAAGAAAAGGAACGTAGCAGCAATGATTGTTATTGATAAAATTTTAAGAGTAATAAATATAGGTTGATTTAAAACCAGGTCAAGATATATTTTAAACTTCACTCTTTGATGTATGTTGATGGTTTCAAAAGACATGAATAAGTTTTAAAGTGTTTGCTAAGGTTTATTAAAAATTCATGAGTTATCTATTAAGTTAAACATCATTTGTATAAAAAAAAAAAAAAAAAAAAAAAGAAAGAAAAAAAAGCACTACAACTGGTAGTTGAAAATCTGACAGTTTTGACCTTTTATATTGGAGTCCAAAAATGGTTAAAATGGATAAAGTAAAACTCAATATTTTTAAAAGAATAATTAAAATTTGTTAAAAGTACATCACTAGAAATTTATAAGTAAATACTAAGTTTTGAAATGCTGTTAATTTTAGAAACTTTATAGATTATAAAACAATTTTGAAATAAAATGAACAAATGAGGTATGTTTTGAAGTGTTAAGTGATGTCTTGTAAACAGGTTTGGAGTAAAAAGTTATAAAAATATGATGTTGGGTTTCATGAAAACATATTTAAGTAAAGTATAATGCCAAAATGAGAAAGTGGTCAAAAGAGTCAAAACGAAAGTGGTTTGAAGATTCAATGAAGCTTTTATACATAATATGAACTTCAACATCGTATGTTTAAGTTTTACATCATAGAGTTTAAAAACTTTTATAAAATAAAATGTTTCTAAGTTTTTTGAGAACGTGCCAAAATGGTAAGCAATGTTTAAAATGTTTTATATGCCCTTAAAAAGCATACCTATCCATTTAAATGGATTTGAAATGAAATTAAAATAGCAAGGTTAAAACCAACATTGGTTAAATTGAGTTTCGGAGAAAAGTGTTAAGTTAAAGCAAGTTGTCATAACTAAAGTTGGTTGTTTTATAAAGAGAAATATAACTTACATTATTGGGAACGGTTTATGAAGTTATATGAAGTAGTTACAGATTACTGTACAGTTGGTAAATAAAATTGGTGAAGTGAAATAGGTTTGGTGAAAAATTAAGAATCAAGGACAAAGTGGGTTAGTGTAACTGTCGTACCTAATGCTAATGCGAGTATAAGGTGAGTACTGGTGACTTTTCCCCTAAAATAAAGGACAAGACAAGTTGTTTGTAAAACATTTTATGGTGTCAATACAGTTTTGCAGCCTTTTATAGGGGTCAAAGGTTAAGTTATAGGTTTGGCGTCTGGCTCACGGCATAAGAGGATATAATCCATTATAATGATAGGAATGTCAGTAATGTCGATAAGACTTAAAGGAATGTATGAAAAACATAAGGCTCGAAGGAGGATTCAAAATTGGTAGGAAGGAATCGTACAACGAAGTAGTGTGATGTTTGATCGAGCATAAAATTTTTAAGGTTGGTGTTAGGTGTGAAACATGTTAGTAATTTTGAAAGTGCAAGATGATGGTATACTTGTGATAATCATCAGTGCATCTGGGAGTCTCAAACTAAGACTTGTAAATTTTTTCGTATGGGGAATGGTTTGTGTTTGAATTAGGATATTCGATGTAAAGATGGTAGGGTAATAACTACGTAAATAAAAGCTTTTGGGTCAAAGAGATATCATATGTTAAGTTTTAAGCTCAAGGTGGAAACAACCTAAAGCTAAATTTGTAGTGTTGAAGAGAAACCTCACATATCAATAGCAATGGGTTGAGCTTCCGTGCCTCCTCGAGAGTCATATTAGGGATTCTCGTCAATGGTATCTATGTAATTACTTGTGGCGAGTCATCTACCTTCTAATGCGATGCTCCAATTCTCATGCATGTCGATATCGGAATGCTTTTCTTATTTGTAACTGTAACACCCATAAAAATCATGCCAAATTTAAAATTTTAAAACATTTAAAAACCAACAGTTATTACAAATTTTTTTTTCAAAATAGTCTATATCAGAGTCTCCTAGAAACAAACCTAGCCGTGGTCACCTGATGTACCTGAAACAATAAACTGAAACTGTAAGCCAGAGAGCTTAGTGAGTTCCCCAAATACCCATACACACAATAATACACATATAATCATAAACATCATACTATGGGTCCAGTCAACCATCGGGTTGCAATACCCCAGGCCCTCCACCATCCGGTTAGAATGTCAACATACTATGGGTCCAATCATCCTCAGGATGGAATACCCTAGGCCCACAACCAACAGGTTGGAATGCCCACATACTATGATTCTAATCATCCTCGGGATGTAATACTCATGGCCCCCAACCAATAGGTTGGAATGCCCAAGTCTATTGGCTTTCACACATAGCAGATATACCTCAACCGCCTAAAAACATGTGCATATATAACAAATAATCATATAACATTCAATAGACAGAGAAACCGATTTAACAAATCATAATAGCATTGCATATCCTATCTATCTGTATACTGATCTAATGGATCATATCAACATGTAACATCCTACCTATCAGGATACTGATCTAACGATCATCACAACATATAACATCCCATCTACCAGGATACTGATCTAACGAATCATAACAACATATAACATCCCATCTACCAGGATACTGATCTAACAGATCATAATGACATATAACATCCCATCTACCAGAATACTGATCTAACGGATCATACAATACTCGAGCATACAACATATCATGATAGTAATCCAAAAGGATCGGCGTTGGTGCCTTAGCCCCTTAAGTATAGTGAGGATAAATCACCTCTCAACTGTCAACTCGAATCATAGGCTCTAACTATCGGATCAGCGCCACAAACTCCACGACCTATATTCACCATAGATCCATACTCATAAATTTCCAATTTCCCGAAATGTCCCAAAATTCAATTAGCCAACCATTTGTCACAGTCAAAGTCAATGGTCAAGGTCAATAGTCCATGTTGACCCGACCCGTCGAGTGTAGTCACTGACTCGTCGAGTCCTTCCAGAACTTGAGTAGTCATGAGATCCCCTCCCACTGACTCATCAAGTTTCCCTTCAACTCGCCAAGTTCATCCTTGGCCAAATGTCGTAAAAACCCCAATTAATTTTCCGAGTCACCCTATTGACTCACTGAGTCCATGTACTAGTCCTTGCACGACTATCTTCATCAGACTCGTCAAGTGGCCATGCAACTCATTGAGTCCCTTCAGTCCATTATCCATTCAGATGCTTCTTAAGCCATTTTAAGGTTCCATATTATAGATCCAGCTTCCCAATGCATGTTTATCACGTAAAGTTGCAAATTTTACATGCATGCAAGGATATAAAGACTTATAATGTAAAAACTAAGCTTGTAATGGAGTTTTACACCTAATGGGAGGTTCACATTTGCTAAAGCTGGAAGTTTTATGGACTTATGGACCAAAGAGAGTTCATATCTGAAGTTGCAACTGCAGATCTTTGCTCATACCCAAGAATAGCTTCCAAATATGCTAGGAAAGCCCTAATCTTTAACCAAAAGAGATCTAGAAGGAAATGAGGTCAAGATAATGACTTGATACCTTCCAATGATACTAAACTGAGGTAGACTTCAGATCCACACACGTTCCTTGAAACTAGCTACTTGATCTTCAAGCTCCTCTCACTAAGATCCACCTTCCAAAGCTTAAAACACACAAAACTAGGGCATACACACGGATTAGGGTTTGTTGGACTCTCAAGAGGCTGTAAGGGGGATAAGGGAGGCTAATGATCCTTTAAATAAGGTGCAAAACCCCAAAAAATATGGTTTCATCCTCCAGCTCCTGCTCGTCGAGTCCTATCTTGGACTCGACTGTGACAACCCGATATTTCAACTCTATGTAAATGACCTAAAAAGTCAAGTATTGTAACCACGTTCGTTATAATGAAATTTACTTCGAAAATAAAATATCCAAAAATCACTAATTAAATTACCTATTATGTTAAATGTCATTAAACTGTGATCGTACGTAAAAAGACCGCCCAAATCTGATTTAGTATAAGGAAGTTATGAATTTTCCAAGTTCGGCTTAGCAACGGACAGCTAAAAACTCGAATTAGAGATCGAGCGACTTTTGATCGGAATGACCTAAATGAGAATCGAAGGTCTCAACAATGGTTTTTCAACGGTAAAAATTCTGGCAAAAATAGACGTTAGATAATGAAGTTATGAATTTCTAATGATATTTTCTTACCACGACCTTTTAAAAATAAATAATAAAAATAATTTCAAAATTTGCCGACGGAATCTAAACGAAAGTTGTAGAGTATAGTCTCGCCTATGCGTGGATATAAAGAACGTCGAAAACGGAGTTCGTATGAAGAAGATATGAATTTTTGAAATTTATTAAATATTAAAAATATAAATTTTAATGGAAATTTCGGTATTATCCGAAGGCTGAGCCACGCATGCGTACGCCCAACGTACACGCGTACGCCTATCGTACTCAAGGCCTAGGCCTCGGATCGTCCACGTCGCGCCCTATGCGAGCCTATGTCTAGTCCCATCCGGAGTCCGAAGCAGTCGAGGATGCGCTCATGCGTGACGCACGGGTACGCCCAGCGTACGCGCGTACGCCCCGCGTACGGAGGCGGTTCCCACCCCCTATAAAAGGGATGAGATGGTTCCGAAGAAAAGAGCCATTTCCTCTCATCTCTATTGTGTTTTTGCCTCGTTTTCCATGCCTGTGCTATCCCAAAGTCCCGGTCACCTTGCTCAAGTCCCGAGGGTCGTGTGTGCTCCCGAGAATCCTGAGAAAATCCGCTTTCTCGAGTCGAAATTTTGTCTTCGATCTTTCAAGTGAGTTCATACCCCTATAATCCACACTTTTAAATTTTTTATAAAAACTTTTATATGCTTTTAAGGGGGGGGGGGGGGGGGGGGAATACAAGTAAAACACTTGATTATTATCGTGTGTTATATAATAAAGTTTCATTATACGCTTTTTATAAATGGAATCATATGTGATTTATAACTATTATACAGAAACTTTCGTACGCAAATTATACCGCGATAACATTTTATCTTTTGAAATAAGAAATGATTTATGTATTTATGTAAATCAAACACTCTGTTTATACTACAGGTATATGTGTCCAGTTTTGGCACTACAAAAATTATATTTTTCATAACAAGTGAGCATTTTCACTAGGGATTATTATACAAACGAAACACACTTTTAGGAAACTATAATAGGTATAGTTTTACGAGAATACTACGAACTTTTACTTACTGGAATTACTATTTCAACAAGTTACTTTCATATACAAGAACAAACGAACATTTTCACACGTAAATCTGTATTATACTAAGATTTGTGAGACATTAAACTTCACGTACGTTCGAGTACACATTTCAAGTCCTGTATTATATACCAGAATCCCTTAGAGGGGGAGCATGGTGTTTGTGTATAAATCTATACGGGATTGACAACCCCGCACCCTGACTGTTAGCTACAGTACACCATTTGGGGTGACAAACGTCAGAACATTCCAACGCTTAAAGAACGTTGTGTATATGCATTCCTTGTCAATAGCATGGCTATAAAACTCACATAGAGTATTAAAAACACATTGATTTACGGGGTTTTTCAAACGTATTGGAGGTTTTATACGTACATAAATTTATTTACTTTATGCATGAAAAACCTAATTGTGATAT
The DNA here is from genome assembly GCF_052625555.1 of Lactuca saligna. Classification (NCBI taxonomy): domain Eukaryota; kingdom Viridiplantae; phylum Streptophyta; class Magnoliopsida; order Asterales; family Asteraceae; genus Lactuca; species Lactuca saligna. The sequence continues at coordinate 58,006,805 of NC_136419.1, read as the reverse complement.
AAGTTTGGAACTTCTAAACCACTACTCATAGATGGGAAAACATCAACTATTTATAAACATTGGTCTTGATTTAAGGCTACATTTATACCAGTAGGAAATATGGGATTTTCTAGAAACTAACAAACAAAAACAAACCATTTCATTTTTCACAAAAATACTATCATTAAATGCTTATAAAACTCACCAGCTTAAATGCTGATCTACTCTTTCAAAACTACTTGTATGTCCCAGGGACTCAGTAATTACAGGTACCAAACAACTTTTGAAGAAGGATCGCTGCGACACTAGTTTAAATTCATATTTTGGCATCATATTGTAATTGGTTTTGAACATGTACTCTTTTAACAATGTAAACTTTCAATTATATATATGATGGTTTTATTGCTTTCTTTACTATGTATTCATTTATTACGTTACCACATGAAGTCATCAGCCCCCGAACTTTTCCGCCGTTCCGGTTTGGGGGTGTGACATTGGCGGCTAGGTCACTTAAAAACGTGGCCCAACCCACTTCTACTCGACAAGTCAAGGCATCCAACTCGTCGACTAGACCTTGCAATTTATGAAAATTAAAGCCATAAAATTATTACCTGAGAGTCGGGGCATTACAATTCTCCTCCACTTGAACTAGACTTCATCCTCGAAGTCTGTTGTGGTGAAAAACCCTGGATAGTGCTCCCATGTCCACTCAGACCCTCTTCGGTGCTCCCACTATACCTTTACCAAATGTATCTCTTTGTTTCGTAGAACCTTCACCTTCCTGTCCAGAATGGCCACGGGCCTCTCAACATAATTCAGGCGCTCATCAACCTGAATGTCATCCAATGATACTACTGCAACCTCATTTACAATGCACTTCCGCAATTGCGAGACGTGAAGGGTGCTGTGGATCCAAATGAGCTCCTCTAGTATCTCTAACCTTTATGCCACCTTTCTAACCCTGACAACGATCCTGAATGGCCTAATGTATCGGGGACCCAATTTCCCCCTCTTTCTGAAGCATATCACACTCTTCTAAGGCGAGGCCTTTAGGAGTACCATGTCACCGACCTGGAACTCTAACTCAAATCGGCATCTGTCGGCATAACTCTTCTGCCGACTCTGAGCGGTCAACATCTGCTGCCTAATCTGCTGAATCTTCTCGGTAGTCTGCAAAACTACCTCCGTCCATCCCATCAACCTGTGTCCTACCTCACCCCAAAAAACCGGGGTGCGACATTTCCGACCATACAATAGCTCGATAGTCGGGCGCCAATGATGGAATGATAGTTGTTGTTGTAGGTGAACTCTGCAAGGGTTATGTGGGAATCCCAGCTCCAACAAAGTCAATAATACATGCCCTCAACATATCCTTGAGGGTCTGAATGGTCCGCTCACTCTGACCGTCGGTCTGCGGATGAAAAGCTATACTAAAATGCAGACGCGTGCCCAGCTCCTCGTGGAACTTCTGCCATAAACGAGAGGTAAATCTAACATCTCGGTTGGATACTATGGAGACCGGAACCCCATGGATATCGACGATCTCGCTAACATACACGTTGGCCAACTTCTCCGCTGATTAACTCTCGTATATTGTCAAGAAATGGGCACTCTTAGTCAATCGATCCATGATGACCCATATAGCATCAAACCCCTTTGTCGTCCTCGGTAACTTGGTAATGAAGTCCATCGTGATCTGCTCCCATTTCCACAAGGGAATCTCTAGGGGCTGCAGTTGGCCATGTGGCCTCTGAAGCTCGACCTTGACCATCCTACAGGACAAGCACCTCTCGACATACCAAGCGATTTCTCGCTTCCTGCACGGCCACCAGTAACTCAAATTCAAGTTCTGGTACATCTTGGTTGCCCTTGGGAGAATAGAAAAGTGAGACTTGTGAGCCTCCTCCATGACTATCAGTCTGACACCACCAAACATCGGTACCCATACCCGACCACATTAGGTTAATAATCCCCGGCTATCCTACATAAACCGAGGGTTCTCGCCCCTGATCCTCTCTAGTTTCCATTTCTCTGGTCACATTCCCTCAGCCTGAGCATCTCTAATCAAACTCACAAGTAGAGAATCCACCGTTATCCTCCTATATATATATATATATATATATATATATATATATATATATATATATATATATATATATATATATATATTGTTGGGGGTGGAAGACCCAGCTGACTTGCGGCTCAGAGCCTCTGCCACCATATTCGCTTTACCTGGGTGGTAAGGATCTCACAGTCGTAGTCCTTGACTACATCTAGCCACCTACGATGTCTCATATTTAGGTTTGGCTGATCCACGATGTGTCTCAGGCTCTTGTGATCCGTGTATATGGTACAACGGACCCCATAGAGGTAATGTCTCCAAATCTTGAGAACGAATACCACCGCTCCCAACTCCATATCATGTTTAGGGTATCTCGTCTCATGCGGCTTCAACTACCGTGATGCGTAGGCTATGACCTATCCTCTCTGCATGAGGACCGCCCCCAAACCTGTGATGGATGCATCACAGAACACCACAAAATCCTCAACTCCCTCCGAGAGAGTCAAAATTGGAGCGTCGCACAAACGTTGTCGGAGGATCTCAAACGCCCTCTGCTGCTCCCCACAACATGGTGGTGTACTGCATGTCGATTGTTTTTTCCTGACATGCCCACGAAGTAGCTAAGAGGTATCCACATCGTGGTGGCTATTGACTTGGTTGACCGTTGACTTTTGTTGACTGCTCACCATTGAATTTTGACTAGTTTGACCTTGGGTCAAACTTCAAGAATTTGGTTAGATGACAAAAATTTGATCTTGGTTTGGTGATAGACAGCTCGCAGGATTGATCAGTATAGGAAGCAAGATTTTTTTTGTGTTTCTTCAATCTGCAATTCAGGTAAGTTTCTCAATATGCCACGTATGTCATTGTATATCCTTTGTATGTTAGGATAGTGGTACTAATAGAGTACATGAATGCTAGTTGACTAGTATAACTTATTGATATCTACAAGAATTATGGGACACTTTGAGTCATTGTATGCTAGACTGGTTGTGTCTTACTTATCGATTGTAAGAGAACAAATAGATCTGATGCGCAGGGATAAAGTTTGAAAACTCAAACCTTGAGTTAATGCTTAAGATCAATGTCTAATTACTAATAAATATTCCAGTCAAGTTTGGATAGACCAGTCAAGTATGAGCTAATGCATTCAACAAATATGAAAGCCATAAATGAAGAATGTGAATCAAGATCAAAGTAAAGTTAATAAATGTAGAACAAGAAGAATGTTGTATGAATGACAAAGTGAAGTAAATGAAATATTTCTTATATTTTGAACAATATGTCTTTGATTTAACATTGAAATCTCCTATAAATAGGAGTATAGGAAACATGGTGCTATCCATATACAAACATAGGACTAGATACAATAATTATATCTAACACTCTAACTATTCGTGTTGACAAATAGAGCTAAGTCCTATCACTAGTTAAATCAAATAAAAGACAGATACATTTAATGCATAAATAAAAAATCTTGATTCTGGAACATCAAGTATTTCGGACACAAAGTCCATTCTGGAATGTCTTCACTCCCATTCTTCGTATCACCAACTAAACATTAGTTTCGGACACAAACAAATTCAGGAGCAGACTTCACTTCGGAACTACAGTTGACTTCAAAATTGGCAAAAGGATTTAGGATTGCTAGAGGTTCACTTTCAGTTTCCAACAATCTCGCCCTAAGTGAACTTAGCAATCAAGTCAGCTTAGATCACTTCTTACTTGATGAACATGTAGGCTCGGAACAACCATTCTCAGACGTCAATGTAACAGGTCATCTGACTCACAAACTTTAATTTCACTTGTTCCAGAACTTCAGCCTTGGACGCATGACTAATGAACTTCCGAAGAGCTTTGGTAGGAACCAGGTGCTTGTCAAGGACTCTGAAAAATTCTTTCTTGTTTGTCTTCTTTGTTGAGTAGACATATCCTAGAACCGGTTCATCAATTCATCCATCAGCAAGCAATTCAACTTCAGGAAGAACATAATCAATATTTGCAACAAAGTCTTCAGTTATGAATAGATGATCCAGCTCATAGTCACGTTGGCAAAATTCCACGACATAATCTTTGAGGAAGCTCAGGGTAGCATGGTAAGCACCCATATTGATATCATCCCTTTGAAGTCCTCAAAAGTGAGCAACTAACGTGAGAATGTCATTCAGATTCATCGGCGGAAAGTCAGCATCGATGATGTTTTGGTATGTTGGTTTGTTCCGGATGATGTGATACTGGAACAATAGACAATTGAGAATCTTTCTTCCGAACCATTGAATCTTGGTTATCCTTTTCCTTTTCCATAATTCCTTTTGATGTTGTACGTTCTTGGAGTAGAAGGTATTTAATCTTTCTCGCTCAGTCTGCATAATCATCTTCGGAGTGTCATTAGGGTGAGGAAGAGCAAACTTGATGTAGAACTTGTTGTATGGCAAAAGAGGAAGATCGAGCTATTCGAAATCATTCGCTAGTATATCATAGTACATAAAAGGTACTATATCAGAATCACGTAGGATGCCTTCACGGTAAAGAGGGGATATTCCACACATCAGATCAAGATTATCCTTAAGAGCTTGGATCCGGATGCTATCCTCTAAAGCTTTGTTAATTTCCTCCTAAGACCAACCAGTTTTTTTCTTTCGTGGAGGTCCGGAGAACAAGGCTTGATGTTCGGCAGTGAAGGGTTTCTTTCCTTTGTCTTTCTTCATGGCAGAGATGAAATGTGCCATGTTTTCATCAATAATATATTCTGGAGAGGGCGCTCGAAGAGGTTCTTCCAGAATTTCATCAGGGATCCGGAGTAAGGAAACTTGGTCAATTGGATCAATCTTTGGAGCCAGAATTGTTGGTAACATTGACGGAGAGGCTTGAAAGGCTTGAGCAGTTAGGATAGTTTTTGCCTTAGCCATTTTGATTGCCAACTAAAGAGCATCATGATGAGTGGATAGCCAAGAGACTGTAGACCAGATTCGTTTTTCTTCTTCAATCATCTATTTTGGGAAAAGCTTCCTTGGAGCTTCAAGACCAAGAACCCCATTGGTAATATATTCATGTTCTTAATTATCTTCGCCTTCGGAAATTTTTGGAGGAGAGTTGGAAAGAGCCTTCAAATCAACATCACTTTCATTTTTATCCCGGAGTATAAACTCTGAGGCAGGATTCCACATTGTTCTTGGGCCTTCTCCCCCTCTTGCATCGGTGGCTTTTGGAACCAGTGCAAGCAACAATGAGTCCTTCATATCATAAAACTTTTTGAGCACCTTTTGAAAGCTGGTGTTGAGTTGACAGGTGAGAGCATCATAATCTTGGGAAATGGGCGCCTGACCGGATAGATGATCAAATAAATGCCCAAGGATGGCCAACATCTCATCAAACTTGCAGTTCGGAACATCAACAATGTTCCAAGTTGGTTGGAGCAATCTAATGAGGACTTGTTGAATAATTAGATTCATCTCGTCCTTCTTCTTAAACTCCTTCTCCATCCTTTGAATCTGCTTCTCATGACGAACATGGATATGCTTGATAACTTCATTGGTAGCAGTAACCAAGAAGTCATGGACATTGAGCATCTTAGTGATTGTGATGAGATAGTGATCAATGGAGGCATCGTATTTTGCTTCAACCTCTTCAAGTGAATGTCTAAGCCGGAGTGAGATCAATTGATCTAGTTGAGCTTCTTGTCCGGCTATGGAAGGTCCGGACTGATTGGATAATGACTGAAGAATTGTGTCTAACTTGGAATCTAGTCCGGAAACCTTCTCATCAATTTTGGTGATTAGCCAAGTTATGGAGGTTTCCAGAGAGCTTACCTTCTGTATAGTGTCAGACACAGTGGTTCGTATTTCTACAAGAGCGAATGGATCAATGTAATCACCAACGGATGATCCGATGTCAGAGTTAGAGTGTTGTGGTTTGTGTTTGGAAGGTTGGCGGAAGGGCCAGCTTGTTGGTTGCAACATCATCTTGAAGTTTTTGAGTACATTCATATTGATCGTTATGAGTGGAGGAGGAGGAGCCAAAATCAAATGCAGACTTTGATGGGGATGGCTTGGAGATAAAATGAACAGAAGAAAACACATTTGTATCCGCAACATTGTACCATCTTTAGCTAGTAGGACCTCTTCGGAAAGTTCAACATCTGAGGCGGAATGAGTTTAAGCAGGAGTTGGAGACTTGGGAGTTTCACCAGAGGTAAATGCAAGGTCAACTACCTCATCTGGTGGAGCAACGTAGGGCATGTTGCTTTGAATGGCTCTCTTCTTCATTGTAATCAATGTGGACTCCACTTGTGATCTTGTGAGTTCTGGATGTCGAGAATGAGCCCTGTTGACAAAATCTTCCCACATAGGATCATTAACACTTGGTTTTCATGTACCCATACCGGGTATTAGACCAACTGAGGCATCCAAAGTCTGATGGACAACTCCAGCTTCGAAATTCCTAGGGTCTGGAATAGGGGTTCCGCAGTGTGTGCATGTAGAAAGAGATGGGATATCAAAGGTGACTCGTGGGTGTGTACCAGGGGAAATGAACTTTGTTCAACACCGGAAACACCTTTTTGGGAAGGTGTGGGTCAATTATGTGCAAACTCCTCGTGAGTGTGTGTATGTGCTTTTGAAACATCGAGGGGTACCTCGAATGAGTGGGTAGGAGGGGTTTTCGGACGGCCAGAGTCAGTCGGAATATCATGAGCTCTTTCCTATTGAGAGGAAGAGCTGACTTTGGATCTCTTCTTTGGCTTTGAATTGGTGGGAGAAGTCTTCCATTTGGCAGACTTTTTAATTTTTCCTCCGGACATAGAAGGATTGGCCTCTTCCAGAGTGGGCTCAACAGAGATTGGGGCAAGTTGTGTTGGGTCGAACACAACCGAAGTCTCGAGATGGAGTTTCAAGTGAATGGATCCCAAAGAAATTAAGGCCAACATGTGGTCCGGAAGTCGTTTGACGGGACCGAATGAAGATTGGTCCGATATACAATAATGTTTGACAGTTTTAATGGAAACGTATACCTCTTTCGGAATTGTGCAGACAAGAATCGGTTCGGATCTCTCTTTGTATAGCTCTTGTAGTTTCATGGCCCAAAACCTAAGTCTTGAGATTTCATTGCTTTTCTGTTTGATAGAAAACTTGCAGAAATCCTGCCACAATACTTTAGGAAGGTCAACTTCATTGTTGCGTCCAGAATAGATGTTGCAGACCAAGTTCAACCAATCTTTGTTGAGAGTGTCCATTCCACCGTGGTTTCCAGATAAACCTCGAATAATAAAATCCATTAGCACAATCCAGAGGCCTGAAATAGTAGATTTCTTAAAATCCTTTGCCTTATAATCTTGAGAGTAACCGAAAGGATTGAGGAACTATTGGAATTCTTTGTTTGTTGGTTCTTGAACTTTAAAGCATTTTGGATTTTCTTTTACACCGATAGCCCTAAGAAGGGTAGATTTATGGATGGGTACAATTCTATCGCATGTGATTTTTGTTTCAAGAATTCCTTTATCGATTTTGATTCTTGTGAAGACTGTGTGTAGAAGAGTGGGAGGCAGGGGAGGTTTTGGGACTTTGGTGAGTGGAATGGATATGGGATGATGAGAAATGAACTCAATCATCACTCTCACAGGTTCATCGAAATCCATGGGATTTATCGAGAAAAGTGGGTTCTATCTCTTAGGAAGGGCTTAGAAGAATGTGACGATGAGGATTTCTGCTTAGTGACAGTTTTCTTAGGAGTTGGAGTAGTTTCAGTAGGTGGCTGATGTGACATCCCCATTTTAACGGCCAGAAAACACTGATTTTGTTTATGCTTTATAAAAATCAGAGTACTTCTTTTCATAAAAATGTTGCGGAATTTGTTCCCAGAAAAATACGATAAATACGTTATCAAAATATTTTCAAAGAAACGTATTTTATTCATTTTAAAACGTTTGGGATGTCATCGTCAATATAGAAACATAAGCATAAACAGAACTTACATTTATTTACACTAGTGATCTACATCTCTTTAATCTCTCAGTGTAATGTGACTTCATATCAACAACTATGATATAAATAAACTGAGTGGGTCAGGTTGGGAAACCTGGTGAGTATATAGGGTTTTCAACCCACAATAATATAATTATTATGTTTAAACAACCAAACAATCAACCCAATTACCCATACCCATTGTCTTCTTTAATCTTAAGGATCTACCCTAAGAATCAACTATTCCTCGTTCATTCATTCCTAAGGATCATCTTAAGGAATCAGCACAAAGTCCATCGTTGCCACGGTTTACACAACGGGTATTAAGTCTATATAGTCGCCAGGGTTTAGGCATCAAGTCTGCATGATCACCAAGGTTTAGGCATCAAGTCTGCATGATCACCATGGTTTAGGTATCAAGTATGCATAATCACCAGGGTTTAGGCATCACGTCTGCATGATCACCAGGGTTTAGAGTACAACGGGTGCACACATCGTTCACAACACCTACAGGTTGCGAGCCTGCTAGTGTTCTACTAGACTATCTAGAATAGTCTGTGGTTGTCATCCATACTCTGTTAAATGACGGGGCCATCATTTGGGAAAAAGGCTTCTCACATCGTCCACCTCTCACCCTCACCTTGTGGTCTATAACACCTCTCAACTCATCATTCAACTCATATTCCATCTATTATATCTACCCATGTTTACCCCAACATTATCATAGATATAAAATACATATACAGTTTAAATCATTTAAAACATGTATAAAATCGTTCATTTAGCATAGACAACAAGTACTCAGATAATATGCACACATAGCACGTAATTTATATAAAATACTTCATATCTATGTGTAAGATGAAAGTAACTATGCACTCACTTGAAAATGTGGTGATTCCGAACTCAGACAGCGCTTCACTTCTTGAAAAAAAATAATTTCCTTCGACGAAACCTAGTATTATTATCACTAGAGTTTAGTCTATTATTCACCGAGACTAATTAATAGTCTAGCTATTATTACTATTATATAACCGTTAAATAATACTTATATAACCCATAATAATAGCCCAATTACTTATTATATGTTATTAATAACGTTAATATAATTAAATAATAGCTATATTAAAAATAGCGTAGGCGTAGCTCACTTACAGCGGGTTTTATAAAAAACCAGGCTTTGCTTGCAGCAGCATTTTTGTGCGGAAAATCTCTTCTTCTCGTAGCCATTGAGCACTCAGGGGCTTGCGCCTCGTGCTAGGTAGGTTCCCTAGGCTTTTCGGACGGTTTCGGGGCTAGAGAGAGGTGAGAGAGAGAGAGAGAGAGAGTAAAGAGAAGAAAGATTCAGAAAGGTGTGAAGAAAATGAGGGTGGGAGAGGTTCTATTTATATGGTGAAAATGGTTGAACTTGGTGCCACATGTCACCATCTTGTGCCAAGACTTGGGGAGAAAGCAATGGCCAATATTGTGCCACATCACCCATTTTCGTACAACACACTTCAGACTTCTAAAATCCGTAACTTTCACATACGACCTCCGTTTTTTATATTCTTTATATCCACACGTAGGTAAAAACAACATCTACAACTTTCATTTTGACTCTGTCGGCTAATTCTCAACCACTCTTAAATTTAATAGTACGAGGCGTTTAGATTGTTAAATGACTGCGAAGAATTCGTAACTCCTTCATATGGACTCTGTTTTCGTCTGTCTTTTTACTGTTAAGTTCATATCAATGAGATCTTCAACTCTCATTTAATTCACATAACCCAAAAACCGCTCGAACTAAAATTCGAGTTTCGGGTCGTGCACTGTTAAGCCGAATCTTAGAAAAATCATAACTTCTTCATACGAAGTCATATTTGGGCGTTCTTTTTATGGATTTTCTCGGTTTAACATATTCTACGACTTTCGTTTAGATCACTAAGGCTAAAAAGTCCTCCATCATAAAATCACTATTTACGCTTCCCGGTGTCGTGTCGGTTCCGTCGCAAAACTTCGACGGGTCATAACTTCTTCGTTATAACTCGGATTTCGACGCTCTTTATATGTACGAAAACCTTGTGACATATTATAAAACTTGGTTAAGATTATTTATTCTAAATAATCTTTTGTCGAAAAATCATTTTCGACCCCTATTACCTCTAAATTTACTAGCTCGGATCTCTGGGCGTTACAGTTATCTCCCCCTTAGGATGATTACGTCCCGGAATCATCAACGAAACAGGGCTCGTATAATGAATCCACGCATCATCTCTTCATCCTAGGTAATAATTAAAACTTCTATATTCCTTCAAGTCTATCTCTTAGACTCATTGACTGTAAGCAGTACTCGATCGTGCACCTGCTCTCTACCTCAGGCTAGACTCCAAATTATGACCTTCAAGTCACAATCTCGATCCTTACTGGATATGAACTTGAGATAAGTTCTTTTTTTACTACTATGGATCTATGTGTCATATTCTAATGACCTATCATCATATGCTGCAACGCTTTAGACTTAGGTCTCTTAGAGTCAAACTCCAAAACAGAGTATACCTTCCTTCATTTTCTAATGTGATACAATCACATTTCAATATGTAGCATTTCTAGCTACCAACTTCTTTAACAATCATCGCGATACTTCTACTGATTGCCCTGGGTTAGCTTTCATTTCAATCTTTTGGTTTAAGTTAGATGCTACATCGAACTTGGTTCTCTGAACCACGTAACATACTCATCGTATTCGGACTCAATTTGATATGACCACTAGGGTCAGAATAACAACAATCTTCTTAGTCATTACCGAAACGATGGTAACGACATGCTTGAATAAAACAGACTCAATTATTGTCTTCTTGGTAACCTTGTGACTTTCCCTGATCCAAGTGCGAGTCATGTGCTTCCGGTAGTATATGCATCTACTACCTTTCACACCTACTCATACTCGTCCCAAGTATTATCTCATAGTTTTCCAAGTCACCATACAGGAAAAATCACATAACAGTTTAACACATCAAATAACAAAATGAGGGCTTTATTATTTCTCGAAACTATTACATAGGTGTTCAAGTTCACCCTAGACTATGCCACTAATAGGCTACATCATACGATACTATGGCTACTGTATAACTTGATCTTCAGATATGAAGTCCTCATCCTTGATTCCATGCATGGTTTTCTGCTTCGTCGAGGATCATGTGAAATGCCCTTGGCCTTGGTGGTGTTTCTGGTCTTGCTGCTTTATTTTTCCTTGGGCAGTCCCTAGAAATATGCCCTTCTTTGTAACATCCATAACACACCTTCTTGTTGGACGCACACTAGCTGGCGTAATGCCCTGTCTTTCCACATTTGTAGCAAGACACTTCCTCGCCACATTTCCCGAAGTGCTTCTTTTTACACTTCTCGCACCACTTGGTTTCACCTCCTCCTCCTTCTTCAGTCTTTGAGAATTTCCCTTCTTTGTTGGATTTTGAAGATCCTTCATGCTTCCTTTTCTCGCCAACTTCAGCTCTCTCCAGACCTTTTTCCATAATTTGGGTCTCAACATTCCTGGCTGCCCAGATGGCAGCTTTCAAAGTGTTTGTTTGCTTAACCATTGGACCAAAGTCTATTGGTAATCCATGGGCAAACTTGTTAACCTTGGAGAGTTCGGTTGGGACTAGGTAAGGAACAGGATTCATTTTCTCCGTAAAACTTGCAGCATACTCGATGACACTCATCCTTCCCTTCTTTAGATTCTGGAACTCGTTGTTGATCTCTAGAAGATCCTGCTCAGAGTAGTACTGCATCTTTAACTGCACCATAAAATCTTTGCACGACATCTTGCTCGCTTCTGCTTTGGGCATCAAATTAGCTAGTAGCTTCCACCAGCTTAGTACTCCATATTTCAACAGAGGAACCACGAGAGCAGTCTTTTGCCTGTTGCTACACTCGCAACTCTCAAACATCATCTCCATCTCGGAGATCCAGTTCATGACTTCCACCGGCATCGGGCTTCCAGATAGACTCGGTGGTTTGGACGCCATGAAATCCTTGTATTTTCATCCACGTCCATCATTTCCTCTGACCTGGTGGTTTTTTCTAACTATCGATGGGTTGGCTTGACCAACGGTCCCACTGTAGTTTCCCTCCTCAATCTGCCCTTCGTTCAACTCGGGCTGTTCGATCTGTATGGTCGCTTCCTCTCGATTTTGCTAGAGCAAACGTCTGGTTTCCTCCATTTGACGATCCAACATCTCCTGGATCATCGCTTGCACTCCAACCATCGTTATTGGCTCAGCAGTGGCTACCACAACCGGTATTTGCTCAATCACTGTGGGTTGGTTTTGATTCCCATTTGTATTCACGTTTCCGCTACGGGTCCTTGTCATCTTGATCTATACACCGAATAAGGTGAAGCTAGATCTTTATTTAGGATTGACGTTTAAATCATCTTTATCACTCCGAAACGTTTATATGTTAGTTCTAGTATCGTATTCGTACGTTTAGAATCCTAAACACATAAGGTTTCCAGATCCGGTAGGCAACAGACCATAGATCCGATCAAACTGTAGCATAACAAATCATTTAGCACGTAAAAGCAATTTAGGCATCATTCCTAAAATAAGCTAGTGCTCACACCTCACAATCATCACTTAGCATTCTAAGTTTAACTCTAGAAATTTCCTACAAATTCCTAGTTCGCTTAAACTAATGCTCTGATACCAACTGTGACATCCCCATTTTCACGGCCAGAAAACACTGATTTTGTTTATGCTTTATAAAAATCAGAGTACTTCTTTTCATAAAAATGTTGTGAAATTTCTTACCAGAAAAATACGATAAATACGTTATCAAAATATTTTCGAAGAAACGTATTTTATTCATTTTAAAACGGTTGGGATGTCATCGTCAATATAGAAACATAAGCATAAACAGAACTTACATTTATTTACACTAGTGATCTACATCACTACATCTCTTTAATCTCTCAGTGTAATGTGACTTCATATCAACACCTGTGATATAAATAAACTGAGTGGGTCAGGTTGGGAAACCTGGTGAGTACATAGGGTTTTCAACCCAAAATAATATAATTATTATGTTTAAACAATCAAACAATCAACCCAATTACCCATCCCCATTATCTTCTTTAATCTTAAAAATCTACGCTAAGAATCAACTATTCCTCGTTCATTCATTCCTAAGGATCATCCTAAGGAATCGGCACAAAGTCCATCGTTGCCACGATTTACACAACGGGTACTAAGTCTATATAGTCGCCAGGGTTTAGGCATCAAGTCTGCATGATCACCAGGGTTTAGGCATCAAGTCTGCATGATCACCAGGGTTTAGAGTACACCGGGTGAACACATCGTTCACAACACCTACAGGTTGCGAGCCTGCTAGTGTTCCACTAGACTATCTAGAATAGTCTGTGATTGTCATCCATACTCTGTTGAATGACGGGGCCATCATTTGGGAAAAGGCTTCTCACATCGTCCACCTCTCACCCTCACCTCGTGGTCTATAACACCTCTTAACTCATTATTCAACTCATATTACATCTATAATATCTACACATGTTTACCCCAACATTATCATAGATATAAAATACATATAAAGTTTAAATCATTAAAACATGTATAAAATCGTTCATTTAGCATAGACAACAAGTACTCAGATAATATGCACACATAGCACGTAATTTATATAAAATACTTCATATCTATGTGTAAGATGAAAGTAACTATGCACTCACTTGAAAAGGTGGTGATTCCGAACTCAGACAGTGCTTCACTTCTTGAAAAAAAAATTCCTTCGATGAAACCTAGTATTATTACCACTAGAGTTTAGTCTATTATTCACCGAGACTAATTACTAGTCTAGCTATTATTACTATTATACAACCGTTAAATAATACTTATATAACCCATAATAATAGCCCAATTACTTATTATATGTTCTTAATAACGTTAATATAATTAAATAAAAGCTATATTAAAAATAGCGTAGGCGTAGCTCACTTAAAGCGGGTTTTATAGAAAACTAGGATTTGCTTGGAGCAGCATTCCAGTGAGGAAAAGCTCTTCTTCTCGGTTCCATCGAGCACTCAGGGGCTTCCGTCTCGTGCTAGGGAGGTTCCCTAGGATTTTCGGACGGTTTCGGGGCTAGAGAGAGAGAGAGAGAGAGAGAGAGAGAGAGAGAGAGAGAGAGAAAGAGAGTAAAGAGAAGAAAGATTGAGAAAGGTGTGAAGAAAATGAGGGTGGGAGAGGTTCTATTTATAGGGTGAAAATGGCTGAACTTGGTGCCACATGTCACCATCTTGGCAAGACTTGGGGAGAAAGCAATGGCCAAGATTGTGCCACATCACCCATTTTCGCAGAGCGCACTTCCGACTTCTAAAATTCGTAAGTTTTACATACAACCTCCATTTTTGACATTCTTTATATCCACGCATAGGTAAAAATAATATCTACAACTTTCATTTTGACTCCGTCGGCTAATTCTTGACCGATCTTAAATTTAACAGTATGAGGCGTTTAGACTGTTAAATGACCGCGAAGAATTCGTAACTCCTTCGTATGGACTCTGTTTTCGTCTGTCTTTTTAATGTTAAGTTCCTATTTATGAGATCTTCAAACTCATTTAAGTCAAGTAAGCCAAAAACCTCTCGAACTAAAATTCGAGTTTCGGGTCGTGCACTACTAAGTCGAATGTTAGAAAAATCATAACTTCTTCATACGAAGTTAGATTTGGGCGTTCTTTTTATGGATTTTCTCGGTTTAACATATTCTACGACTTTCGTTTAGATCATTAAGGCTAAAAATTCCTCCATCGTAAAATCACTATTTACGGTTCCCGGTGCCGTGTCGGTTCCGTCGCGAAACTTCGACGGGTCATAACTTCTTCGTTATAACTCGGATTTTGATGCTCTTTATATGTACGGTAACCTTGTGGCATATTCTACAACTTGGTTAAGATTATTTATTCTAAATAATCTTTTGTCTAAAATTCATTTTCAACCCCTATTACCTCTAAATTACCTAGCTCGGATTTACGGGCGTTACAGCTAAGAAGAAGATTGTGACGCCATTGAAGAAGGATTATTGTAGCTTGAAGAATATGATGAACATAGTTTTTGATTGTGTAGGCGCGTAAAGAGAGAAAAGGGCTTTTAGGGGTTTTATAGGTGAGGGAACTGGATCGGGTCAAAAAAAGTAATGATGAGGATCCGGATATGGAAATTAGTTACATTTAATGTTTTGCCCTTTATGGTATGAATTGACCATTGATGACGAAGGGTGAATATGGAATGAAGTAGGGAGTAGAAACTATCAAACGACAATGGGATGTTTGCTTTATGAAATGTGCAAACGTTGTGAGAATTTCTAGGGCGATAAGATAAGCATCTTTGAAAAGTAACTGTTTGAAAGATGTTTCACCCTAAAATCCTTTGGATTTCCGGAGTATTTCGGAATAATATCAATTTGAATTTTGGAGGCAAAATTTATTTTGAAAACATCCAGAGCAAAATTTGAAAAACATTCCGGAGCAAATTTTGAAAAACAATCCAGAGAAAATTTTGAACAACATTCCAGAGCAAATTTTGAACAACATTCCGGATCTACTACCAATCCGGATTTGAATTCCGGGATGATCTTATGAAGTGGATTCTGAGATGAGATTATGATTAAAGCAACTATATTGGTCCTTGGACTTCAAAATGTTCAGAAACTATACAACTTAATGATCTTAATTGTTCCGAGATGAATCGATTCCGAAGAGTAAAAGGATTTTGTTCCAGAATCAACTGATACGTTTGATGTTGCCATCAAAGCGTACATTCCTCTTGGAAGAATTGAGGATCAGGCATCATCATACCCATTTTGTTCAGAAACCCATTGAATTTGGTTTCGTCTAATGCCTTAGTAAGGACATCAACAATTTCATCGTCAGATTGAACAAAAATAAGTTCAATATTGTCGTTTAAAACATGATCTTTTATGAAATGGTACCGTATATTGATGTGCTTCGTCAAGGAGTGCTGAATTAGATTGTGCGAAATGGCAATTGCACTTTGAGAATCACAATAGATTGGAATCCTTTGAAAGCAGTAACCATAATCAAGAAGTTGAGACGTCATCCATAGAACTTGAGATGTACAGCTTGCAGCAGCAATATATTCAGCTTCGGCTGTAGAGAGTGCAATGCAGTTTTGTTTCTTGGATGACTAACTGTAACATACACATTCAGTTATCATGTATTGTAAATTATAAAGGTGAATAATATTATGAAATATTATGTGAATTTCTATGTTGAGTTCTAACAGATGGTTTTTACTAGAAATGAAGTAAAACTATGCTTAAAATCATTCAGAAAGTATTGGAAGTCTTATGAGATTCCAATCAAATGACAAATAGTGAAATTTAGCGAAAATAAAAAATTTAAAATAAGTAAAATTTTATTATTTAAAGTTGTAAAGAATCTCGTTAGAAACATTTAGGCGAAAACCCCGTCGAAATCCGAGTTATAACGAAGAAGTTATGATCAATCGAATGTCCGCGGTAAAACCGTCAAACACTATGTCGCGTAAAAAGTGAGTTTCCAATAAACTACTTTTTAGTCTTACTGATCTAAATGAAACTTGTAGAACTCGTTAAGATAATAAACTTTCATATAAAGAACTTTTAAATCTGACTTCGTATGAGGAAGTTATGATTTTTCTAAGTTTCGGAATAATAGTAGACAGCTAAAAATTCGAAATAAAGATCGAGCGATATTTAGCCAACACAACCTAAACGAGAATCTAAGGTCTCGTCAATAGTAGTACAACGGTAAAATGTCTGACAAAAACGGACGCCGAATGAAGAAATTATGAATTTTTAACAGATTTTCCTGTCCCGGTCTGTTAAAAATAATAATATTAAAAACTAAATTCAAAATTAGCCAACAATGTCTAAACGAAAGTTGTAGAGCATAATTTTACCTACGCGTGCATATAAAGAACGTAAAAAATGGAGCTCGTATGCGAAAGTTCTGAATTTCGGAAAATTTTGGCACAATTTCCAAGAAATCTCGCATGGATAAGGTCCGATTTCGGTGAATCACCCACTGTGTTCGACGCGTGTTGCCTGATGATTTAACCGAAGATGTGGTCCAATAGCCTTCCGACGCGCCTCGCATCTGACTCCGCCTCGTGTTGCAACCCCCTTGCATCTGAAACGTCGGTCCAACCGCGAAGCGACGCGTGCCCCTTCGCGTGTCTAAGTCTCGCACGAGCCACCTGTCATCCGAGCCTCAGCCTTCGGCCGTGTGTATCGAGCCTCGCAACCTCGCGCCACCTGCCCTCCTTTCCTCTTGCTTCAGATCTGAGGCTCGCACCGATATAAAGGGTGCGAGGCCTCCCAGTTTGTGTTGGAATTTTGCCACTTTTTCACCCCTTATTCCATATTTTGGCTATTTCCACTTCCTCCGAAGCCCCGGTATTATTTTTAACACCCAAAACACGCCCCGAAGTGCCCAAGAAGCCTAAGAAATTTATCTTTTCGGTTTAAGGCTCTACCTTCGCAGAGCTTTGCTTTCAAGAAAGCTTCCGATTTTTATAGAAGAAAGCTATTTATAGGAACGAAGTGCTGCACAAATTACTAAGTTTACCCCCGGTTATTTCAAAGTGAGTTTCAATATATAGGAACTGTAGTATGTTATGTGCTATATGTGCTATGTGATTTTCAGTTGTCATTATTTCCGCTATTTATGATAGAAAAGTTATACCTTTGACCATGTGATCAGTGAAAGCACTTAGATTCACGGTGGTACTGGTATGTAGCCTCTGACCATGTAGAGCATGTCTCCGTAAGAGAATGACTTCTATTCTATGGTATTAGCAATTGGTTAGCCAGGGCTATAAGCCTGAAATCTACCAAAATGTTAATCAGAAATTGTATGTCTTCTGTGCCATTTGGGCCGAATCTTTATTGATGTATATCAAGTTTGGAAATTGCTATGTCTCATTGACTGTATATCTTTGAATCAAGTCATTGATTGATATGGAAAGTTTGTCACATAATTGACATATTCCTTTGATGTTCCTTGTTCCTCTTTCCTTCTGCCATATTGAAGTATATCTATTATTGAACTCATTAAGCGTTATCGCTTACCCTCTCAATGTTTTAATATATTGCAGGTAATAAGTATCCAGTATAGCTTTATACCGTTGGAAGAATTAAAATAGTCTATACTATTACTTTTGTATTTAAGTTTTAGTATGTATAAAATATATAATATCCTGGGTAGTTTTGTAATAAACTTAAAGTTAGTCGGTTTGTATCCAGTCATTTGTAAATATATTATCAATGTAAAATATTATTTGTGAATATGCATGTAGCATGTTTTGGGAGTAACAAATTGTTTTAGTATTATGAAAGTGAGGGTCTTTCACCAACTAACCAATCGACCACCTAAAATTTGACAACCTCCTGATGTACTTTTCCTGTCAAGTTGCAGACCACCATAGTTTGAATCTAAATATGCTTAAAGTAGGAAACTCTCATTTGTTAGGTACCAGATTCCGAGGCTCTTGGTACCTTTAAGACATCTAAAAATTTTCTTTACTGCCAAGAGATGAGACATCTTAGGGTTGACCTGAAATATGGCACACGAACATGTGGAAAACATGATGTTCGGACGACTTATAGTGAAATAGAGCAAGGATCCAATCATTCCTTTGTACTTCTTTTGATGAACTGTTACACCTGAGGGGTCGGAAAAGATCTTGTGACCGAAGCCCATAGGTACGTTGGTAGAGGCCCAGGTGTCCATTGAGTATTTTTTGAGGAGTTCTGAAATGTACTTCTCTTGATGAATAAAAATTCCTCTGTTAGTCTGTTTGACTAGAAGTCCAAGAAAGAAGCCTAACTCCCGATTCATGCTCATTTGGAATCGATTGATCATTAATTTAGCAAAGTCAGCAACCATTGATGAATCTGTAGATCCAAAAATGATGTTGTCCACATAAATTTGAACCAGCATGAGGTGCTTTTCATTCCACCTTTGGAATAGGGTAGGATCTAGAATGTGTGACAACCCAAAACTTCTATCTTGTACAATTCATCAATTCTATCAATGTTAAACTCGATTCTAGGCTTCATAAGGTTGGCCATACACACCTTAAAGGCTCTCCAAAGTGAGAGTTTGGCCCCTATCTTCTAGTTAGACTTGTTATTAGCCTTGATGCACCTCAAAATCGACATCTTGGGCATGAACATGGAGAGTGTACGGCCGCACACCCCTCTGTACATCTGCACACCCCTTTATACGGTTGCACACACACCCTTAGGGTCGTACACCCACCTTGATGATCATATTTGGACTCTAACTTGCAATACCATTAAGTATGGGACCTAGAACACTCCTTGGATGCTATTAGGACCTTGGAAACACCTCAAACATACTTCCCTTCATGAGTGTACGTCCTTACACTCATGGGCCATACACCCATGGTTGTACACACCCTTAGGGTGGTCGTATACCTCCCTCATTCGATCATATATGGTTCCGACACTTAGTTCAAGCATTCCTATGTCCTTAGAGTGGTTTCCCGTCGTGTCTATTCATGAAAAATCCTAATCTAATACATATGTGTGATTTTATATGTTAATAGATCCATTTACGCACGAAACATCAGTTGACACTCAGCATCCATATCGGCACGACATTCGAATCACATAAACAAAGAGTAAGTTCATATCCCTACGCTTTTAAAGTTTTTAAACATTTTTAGGGGGGAATACAAACCAAACACAAAAGGATTTTTGTGAACTACAACATAAATGTTTTCAACAAGTTAAAACTCATGCAATTGATACGATCTAACGTGTTTTTATACAACATATAGACATTTATTCCCTTTTGTATTATGTAGAGCATAAGGGATGTTTTCAAAATGTAATTGCATAGTTTTCAGAACACTACATGAACATAACATATCAGTCAAACTATAATAGGTATAGTTTGGGGAATTCATTACCAGTTTTACAGATTCAAACAACGTGCATGGTCAAACATATAAACTATGATAGATTTTGTTTATCCATTTCTACATACAGATAACAAGAGTATAATACTATATAATTATTTTTTGTATAATTATTTATACTCTACTCAGTTCACAAACGATTTCCAACATGAGATCAACGATACAGAACAACACGTAAACTAGTTAATACATGATTGTGAGACCTCTCTTCATTGTACCCTTCGGGGTACTAGTAAATCCTCTATGTTTGGTTTCAGATACTCGCTTCTGAAACCAAGAGCTTTAGACCAAGGATGACAAAAGTTATGAGTCATTCGTTGATTCGCTTCAAGTATGTCAATGGAATTATGCAAATCATCTATTTTTGCATTAAGACGTTTGTTATCAGAAACTAAAATATTTCTTTCAGAATAAGTGATTTCACATTTGTCTTTTAGAATGATACATTCATCTTTTGAAATTACAAGCTCATGCTCTAAAGACTCAATTTTCAACTTTTTATCCTCAAAACGTAACATAAGATGATTTAACTCACACTCCTTCTTCTCACTGGCTTCTATGGCAGACTCATATGCTTTATAGATGGTGCTCATATCTGTTTGGATCTGGGTTAGATAAGGTTCACAAACAGACAAATCAAATTTATTATCAATAATCATAGATTTTACCTGTTGAATGATGCTTCGGCCAGGCGGATCGTTGGTGGCCATGTAGTAGTAATGTGGTTCAGCGACATCATCTTCATCTTCTGACCCAGAGGACCAGTAGCCTTCATCACATTCAACAGTTTTTCTTAGCAGTAACTACATGTTTCTTCCATTCACCATGTCATCATCATCTCCAGATGACCAATATCCTTCGATATCTCTTTATACAATTGTTACAAAGGATTTTTCACTTTCTGCCATCTCTTGAGCTCTCCGGGTGTAGTATGCAGAGTCATTGATCTTTGGTTTTTGCGGAGATTTAGCTAAGCAATCTTTTGCAAAGTGGTTTGCATGTCCATACTTGTGACACACAATTTTCTTCTTGTCGGACTTTGGATTCTGCTGTGGTTCTGGAATAGAGTTTGGCTTTGAGATGTTTGGTTTGTATGCTGGAGGATTTTTCGGAGTTGGTTGTGGTCCCAGTGCTGAATATGGTTGAGGATTGTTTTGGTGAGGAGCATGGAATCGATTTTGGTATGATTTGTAAGAAGGATTGAAAGGACTTTTGTATTTCATGGAGAGTATAGAAAACTCCTGTTGGAAACAGAATTCAGAATCTATGACTTCGGAATCATCAATAGAATAGTTTTGTATGGGTAAGACAGGTAAGGAGGACTGAACAGATGGACTGATCGGTTTGAAAACGTCTGAGTTGGATGTGTTCGGGATGGTTGGTTCAAAGGAACTGACAACAGTAAGAAGACCTCCTGACAGTTCCTATAAGTTCTGAGCAACATTAGATTCGTGTCCTTGAAGTTCATCAAAAAGTTGATTAAGCTTTAACTTTTTCAAGGAGCCATTACTTTGGAGACAAGATTTTACATTTCCACATCCTTTACCGAGGCTACTAATGAACTTGAGATTGTACTTCAAGGGAGTTCGGACAATCCCATGAGTACTCATGTTGTTGACTACGATTCGGTACCGGTTCGAAGCTGAGGCCACTATTTCACCAGGAGTGGTAGTGAAGGTGTCAAAATCATTGACAACCGAGGTGAGATGCTTGTCTTTCATATTTTCCGAAACTTTTATCTGGTCTTGGAGAGTATCCCAAATCTCGTTTGTTGATTTACACAACTTAGTGTGTTCAAAGAGTGAAGGAGGAACACCAAACACCATTTCGAGAAAGCAACTTGATCCGCATGTAGCTTCTTAATATCATCAGTAGTTAAAGAAGTTGGACGAGTCTCATCTTGACCCATAAGCTGAGCAGCAGCATCTCTTATAACTGTTCTTATAAGAACATGAGGACCTTCTTTGACGGATCTCCAAATAGCTTCACCTTTCTCTTTAGCAAGTAAAAATCTTTCCATTCTAACTTTCTAGTGATCATATTCTTCCAAAACTTGCAATGGGGCACGTGTAGGGCCACCCACGCTATTTGCGATTTGCATTAAAATCATTTGTTGAGGATTAGAAGCAGCCATTGAAGTTAAGATATCTTGAGTAAAAGTGGTATATTGAGAATCAAGATCAAAGTAAAGTTAATAAATGTAGAACAAGAAGAATGTTGTAAAGAACGAGAAAGTGAAGTAAATGAAATATTGCTTAAAAGTTTGAACAATCCGTCATTGATTCAACATTGAAATCTCCTATAAATCGGAGTATATGAAACGTGGTACTATCCGTATACAAACATAGGATTGGATAAAAGAGTTACATCTGACACTCTGAATATCCGTGTTGACAAATAGAGTTAAGTCCTATGACTAGTTAAATCAAATAAAAGACAGATACATTTAATGCATAAAGATAAAATATTGATTCTCGAACATCAAGCATTTCAAACACAAAGTCCATTCCGGAATGTCTTCACTCCATTCTTCTTATCACCAACTAAACATTAGTTCCGGACACAAACAGATTCTAGAGCAGACTTCACTTTGGAACTACAACTGACTTCGAAATTGGCAAAAGGATTTAGGATTGCTAGAGGTTCAGTTTTAGGTTCCAACAAATTGTATAAGATTGTTATGAGTTATTTTGATTAGGGTAACTAGGGAAGCAAGTTACCAGGATTATATATGGTTGTCCAACAAATGAATTAATTGATAAGTGGTCAATGATAGGGTAACTGGGGAAGCCCATATACCAGGAGTGTGTATGGTTGACAAGCGAAGAACTTAATTGAGAAGTGGTAAATGATTGGGTAACTGGGGAAAGCCAGTTACCAGGATTATGTATGATTGACTAGCGAAGGACTTAATTAACAAGTGTTCAATGGCAAGGTAACTAGGAAAGGCCAGTTACGAAAGTGTATGTAGTATGCTAACACATTTTATATGTTTACGTTATATGATTACATGATAATGATTGGTTAGGCTAATGATAGTATTGGTTGTATGTAGTTTAATTTGGATAGCATGAGAACTCTTGGTCTATGTTTTCTTGTATGTTCCTTTTTTGGTTGTGGCTGTAGATTGGGATCATCTGTTCAACCGTCTATTCGACTCCCGAATAAATATGACTTTATGACTCGTATGTAAGACCGAGATTTATCCCTTGACATTGCAAGGAAAAGACAGGGATTTGGCCCTTGGCCCATAGCAGGAAGTGACTGTAAAATAATGCTTTGGCCCATAACATTCAGTTTGGATTGGGATAGACCCTTATTTATGTATGATTTTTATGTATGCTATATTCATGTGAATAGGAGAGTTGGCAAGTCGACACTAGAGTCGAGTAAATTATGTGGATGCATTGTATGTATGATGGTATATTTTGTATACTTATGAACTCACTAAGCTTTATGTTACAGTTGTGGATAAAATGTTTTGCAGGTTGTTTGTGAGAAGTGTTCAGCATGACTGTACACACACAACGAATATATTGATTTCCACAACTTTTGTAAACTGATTCCGATAATACTATGCTTTCAAACAAATGGATGTCACTCATCGTTTTTATATTAAAGGTTTTAATCAGTTAACCTATTTCCAAAATGAAAAATCTATTTGTAATTTTTAGGATGTTATAGGTTGAATGATAAGCTTAAATATTGAATCGTAATGATATAAAAACAAATATTCATTGTGTTGAATTGTCATAGTCGACAAATTATCTGTAATATTTGAGCATCTCACCATCTTGCCTAAGTGCAAGAGTTTTTAATTCTTCAAGTCTTTTAGTTGTCAAACGAATTACAAACCCCTCCTCCTCCTCCCCCTCCTTTAGTTTAATTTAATTAGTTAGTTTTATTTAACTTGTTCAATTGGATTGCATTGGTAATTAAATACAACTATTTCCCCATTAATTGATCCACTTTTTGCTATTATATTACGTTTTATTTGCAAGCAAAAGGGTGTAATTTGCTTGGTTGTTTGACATCCTACCAAAGGTCTAAGCTAATTCATCACACCATGAAACTATGTTAGAGAGCTCTATAATGTGATGAGACCATCATAAATGTTACAAAAAACTATCCGATTTTATGAATGTGAGATGGATCGATGCGTCGATCCACCTTATTAGATTTCCTATAGAGAAATGTAGAGATCTTTATATACTGTTTATCAACTTGGATAAAGCATATAACAGTGTTCTATGAGAGGAGATTTAGAGGACCTTAGACATAGATGGGTACCTAAGAGATCGTTCATGACATTTCATGATATGTATTGTCTGTATACAACATGTGTTGAAACCATTTCAGAGATATAGATCCAGCTATAGTAGATCCAACGTACCGGGAGGACAGAACATATTTTATTCATGTATGAACTCATATTCATATATGAATAAGTATATACATAATTGTATATGAATAAGTATATACATAATCATATATGAATACATATTCATATATGTGAATACATGAATATATATATATATATATATATATATATATATATATTATAAGTATGTTTCTGTTCATAACTAATTATTCATATACGAATAAGACGATTGGTGGAGGAAGTGGTGAGGTTTGCGGTGGCATGGCTGGTAGTGTCTGTGGTGGCTTACATCCTGGTGGAGGTAGTGATAGGGGTGGAGGAGGTGGTGACAACATTGGTGAATGTTTTGGTATAGGTGGCCCTGATGGTGGCAGTGTGGTAGTGATGTTACTAGTGGTAACGGTGACAAATGTGGTAGTTGAGGTAGTGGTAGTGGTAGAGGTGGTGGAAGTGAGAGTTTGTAGGTAGTAGAGGAGACGGGAAGTGGTAGATTTATATATGAATATACGTAAATTTATATTCACATATGCATATTACCTCTCCTCCGTTGTGCCGTTACGAATGAGGGTTTTGCGACAATATATAAATGAGTGGCTGAGATTGATTCTCTAATTCTCAACCTTTTTATTTTTTTCTTTATTAAACTAACTAACTAATTCACTGGCTAACTACCTAACTAACTAACTAACTAACTAACTATATATATATATATATATATATATATAAAGAAACACAAAGATACACACAGAGAGAGAGAGAAAGAATATGTGTGTGAGTGAGTATGTGGGTGTGAGGATCTTTTGTGAAATCCCTGCTTTCCCCAAAACTTTTGTGTGTGAATTTTTTCTCTTAAATAAAAGTGACTCAAGCCACTAAGTTTATACATGAGAAGTATATATATATATATATATATATATATATATATATATATATATATATATATATATATATATATATATATATATATATTCATAAAAAAAATATCAAAAAAGTATTCATACATGAGAAGTATATATATATATATATATATATATATATATATATATATATATATATATATATATATATATATATATATATATATATATATATATATATATATATATATGCGCATAAACGTCAGAACTACATATGTTCGACAAAAATAAGTCTCATATGTGCACAATTTTTCGAGTTTTATTATTATTATTATTATTATTATTATTTTTTGTGAATGCACTGTTATAACCAACTTAGAGCCTTAAGTCACTTTAAAAAAAATCAAATGAAGCATTTGGTGGAGTTCGCGTGAAAATATGGATTCACAAAAGATCCTGCTTATATATATATATATATATATATATATATATATATATATATATATATATATATATATATATATATATATATATATATTCTATAGAAAATAAAAAACACTAAAAAAATCTATAAATCCTAAAAATGCATAAAAATTATTTTAAAATCAGATTTTTTTTTTTTTTTTAATTTATAGGGCTTAAAATCGCACATTTTTTAGTAAATTAGCTGGAAAAAAAATTAAAACTAAAAAAAAAATCAGCGAATTTACTAAAAATTGTGCGATTTTAACCTATAAATTCAAAAAAAAACTATGGGCTAAAAGTATTTTTTGAAGGATTTTTAGGGTTTTCTATTTTCCATAGAACCTATATATATATATATATATATATATATATATATATATATATATATATATATATATATATATATAGAGAGAGAGAGAGAGAGAGAGAGAGAGAGAGAGGTGAATGATCATTTAAGGACTCAATGTTTCCCAAGAACCGAACGTGAGTCGTTAGATCAAAATAACAAAATGTTAGGATGTTTTGTGGCATTTTTGTGAATACTTTAAAAAAAAGGGACCCGAATGCATAACAATTATTAGGGATCAAGGGAATTTTAGTAAAAAAATAATAATTCAGATCCATATCATCGGATTAAATATTGTCAACCCCCACCTACCTCTCTTTCTTTCTCTCTCACTCACACACACACACACACTCTCTCTCTCTCTCTCTCTCTATATATATATATATATATATATATATATATATATATATATATATATATATATATATATATATATATATATAGAGAGAGAGAGAGAGAGAGAGAGAGAGGTAGGTTCAAATGTTTTACATATATATTATGTTCTAGAATGCACCAATAGGAATTTAGTATTAATGATATGTTTATTCATTATTATCCATACTTATAACTCGTGTTTATGGAAACCAATTAAATTCGTCATTAATGCCAAAGTAATATTCTTTCAGAATGAATTCATATTTAGAAGAATGAGAGTGTAATCCAGCAGAATGAGAGTGTATTCTAGTAGAATACACTCTCGTTCTTCATATTCTATGCAATTTTATTGTATTTTAAGTGAGTAAGTCCTGAAACAAAATACGAACTCATATATAAAAACCTAGATCCAAATTCATTCTGAAAGAATGTTATTGTTGACATTAATGACGGATTTAATTAGTTTTCATAAAAAGAGAATTATAATTATTGATATCATTTAATATACATATAATTATGGAAATCATTTAATATCTATATTTATTTAATTAAATAATTATTTAATTTACTAAATTTCTATTGGTGCATTCTAGCACACAATAAATGTAAAAAACAAAATAACCTAGCCATATATATATATATATATATATATATATATATATATATATATGTATATATATATATATATATATATATATATATATATATATCACACACACACACACACATCCCAACTCCTACCGTCGCATCACCTCTAATGAGTGCCTCTTTGTCAAAGACGACGTCTTCATCCGTCAATTGGTCGACGACGGAGCCCGGTCTTTGGAACATGGAGGAGCATCACTTCAAAACTAACCTCCAATGCGTAAAGAATCACCGAAAGCCTGATCAGTCAGCTTGTCCACGACAACACTCAATTCTCCGACATGAATCCATTGGAATTCCGAAAGCTTCTCGAATTGAGATTTGGATATCATCTCGGGTTCCCGGCAGACGCCATCGAGACTTCGATTCTTCCGACTAATGATATCCCGAATGATTTCGATTGGAGAGACCATGGTGTAGTTACCACTGATGTGAAGAATCAGGTACTCCGATTTAAACAATTGGTATCCTTCATCTAGAAATCTAGTAATATTTATTATTGTTAATGTTATCAATTGCCTTGATTATCTAATTTTATGGATTTTTTTCTTACATAAAATACAGGGAATGTCATCTTGACCCGGAAGAGTTGATTTCAAGTCTCTATTTTCTAGCTCCAAGATGTGCATATCTTCTTGAGCTGATCCAAGTGCAGATGACTTTTGCTAGTAAATATGGTAAAGAAATCATCATGTTATTTTGTGAGCTTGTAGTTGTTCGTCTTCCAATTATTGAAACTCAATAGTATGTTTGATTCTCTCTTAATGTTTTAATTTATATTATTGGTCTTTTTGTTATTTCCTTTTATTTAAGCCTTCTATTGACAATGCTTTCATGAATTACAAGTGTAAAATTTGTCATATGATGATTTGAATGCCAAAAACAGTTGATAGGTCAGATTTCTTGATTTGAATGCCAAAAACAGTTGATAGGTCAGATTTCTTGATATTCATGTTAATGTTATTGAATCTTGTAGATACATACAGGGAATGTCCTCTTGACCTCAGATAGGCGATTTCAAATCTCTATTTTTCTGCTCCAAGATGTGCGGATATTTTGGAGCTAATCAAAGTTTAGATGACTTTTTCTGGTAAATATGGCAAATAATTTTATACTGCTGCTACAAAACTCTTGCCAGAGTGTAGTGTCAACCGCGAGGTCATAAAACTTCAATGTTTCTTTATTATTTTTAGGGAGTGTTTGACTATTCTTTTTTACTTATAAGTAGAAAAAATAGAAACATCTTCTAAAACTTTTGGAAATGGTAGGTCAATGGCACTCAAATTAGGAGAGTTAAGGGAAGTAATTAGAGTCACATAGGATGCAAAAAGTTATGCTACCAGAGACTATCAGCAGGTTAAGATATTTGTTTTACATTTGTATATCTTTTTGTTTATTTCTTCCATTTAGATGATAAATTTATTGATGCAGGGAAATAACAAGACATAAATTGAAAGACTAGATAAAGAGAGGAAGGTTGACTTTAAAAACATATTGAAGAGAATTGTTCTTAATCAGGTATAATAGAACTCTCTTTTTCCATTTGGTTTTAGTTTTGCTCAATGAAGTAATACAAATAAATTAAGAGTTTTTATATCTTAGTATACAATCAAATACATTGATTATAGAAATAAAAGCAACATACTTTCATTTATTTGTTTATTATTTCCTTCTATTTTCATTTCTTTTTGTTAGTTTTTTGTCCTTTGAAATATTTACCCAATAATAGAAATATTGTCCAAATACAAAGCAACGTTCATTGCTATAATTGGGTAGTTTTTTTTTTAAATTATAATGTCCTAATCAGAATTTAAAAGTAGAATGCTATAATTGGTGGGAATGAAAAATGATTTGTTATTTTTATGAATTAAACAACAAATATAGTACATGAATAAATTCAATTGGGTTAATAGAAGACACAAGTAATTCACATGTAAATCACATATGAATTACATGTGATTCACATTCACATACGAATCACATGTAAATCATATGCAGTAACATGTGAATCATATATGAATTACATGTAATTCGAATGTAAATTACATGTGATTCAAACGTAAATCACATATAACTCACATATGAATCACATTTAAATCACAAGTGAATCGCATATGAATTACATGTAATTCACATATGAATTAAATAAGAGTCGCATATAAATCATAAGTGAATCATATATAAATTACGTTTATATGCACACATGCATTTTGTGTGAATAATCTTCGCTAGTTTTTTTTTTTTTTTTTTTTTTTTTTTTTAATTTTAATTGTGAATTTCAAATTGGAATCTTAAAAGATACAATCACATGAGAATATCAGATATATAATCACATAAGGATCTTACATAATATATACACATGTATTTTTGTGAGAGTTCTTGCTTTGACCAATTTTTCTTTAATTTTCTTGTAGATTTGAAAGAATTTGTGGAAAATATTAAAGACGTGAAAAGTGATAAAGTGAAGAAAATATGAAAATCTTGACACGAATACATGAAAAAACTTTGAAATTTTGTTGCCTTATTTGTTTTTTTATTTTTTATTTTATATAGAATAAAGTTATTGGTACTATTACGTTTATAGATTACTAATAAAAATGAATTTTTTTTATTATTTACTTACGACTTACGAATATTATAGTATTAAAAATATGCATATATGCACTTGAAAAAATATACATATATGCATCTAAAACATTTATTTTTTTAGTTAAAAAAAACTATATATAATCAACATGACAATATTACATGACTATATATATATATATATATATATATATATATATATATATATATATATATATATATATATATATATGGCTAGGTTCAAATGTTCTTGACATCTATTGTGTGCCCGTAAGCACAAATCTGGACCAACAGATGTAATAGAATCAATGATCTTCATCTGAGGGTCTATGATATTAAAATAGGGTAACATGTATCATATAATCACATAAATTTCAACATAAGGGTATTTTGGTCAATTAACCTATATTAAAAAAAGGAAATTTCCAGATTTTAAGGGATAATTAATACCCTTATTTTTAAAAATCTGAATTTTATAAATTTAATTCAAATATAATTTTTAATAATATCCGATTTCATTCTGTTAGAATGAAATAAAAATCAACCATAAACTAGTAAATATATTTTTGCTTTTTATTCTTGCAGAATATGATTATATTCAATATTTATATATATTAACATGCTTAAAGAATTATAGAACATATTATCAACACTAACATTTTATAAAGAATACATGTCTTCTTGCACTAATAATATATCAAATAATTACATTGTATGATTGTGATACAAAGAACATTCATGAATAATAACAAAATTCTGAAACAATAACAACTGTAATTCTTTAAAACATAACAAGATTCTTAAAATGTGAGTGTGATCAATCTTTGATTCATTCTTCAAGCATTTCCTATCATGTCTTCAAACCATTCTTCAATCAATTCCTATAAAAAATGCAACAAAAACTAAGAATGGTTAAAAAAATATCGTATTCTTTAAGAATGACTTTACTGAACCTGTTCATTCTGTGGAAAAATATCATAGCAAATCTATTACAAAAAAGGCAAACACAAATTCTAAAAGAATCATTAACTATAAAGTGCAATTACCATTACTGCACTACCATTATTCTGACAGAATATATATATATATATATATATATATATATATATATATATATATATATATATATATATATATATATATATATATGCCATTTTAAATTTTGGCAGAATGCATACAATATTTTAAATTGGCAATGTGGGTTGTAATTCTGATAGAATATAACAAACATTAAAAATTTGTAACTTATTCTAATATAATGTAATCTTCAAAGTATAAATTTTGATAGAATGTAGTAAACATTAAAAAAAATGTAATTACTCTAACAGAATGTAATCTTCAAATCAATATATTCTAACACCATGTTATTTTACTTATCCTATCCTGCAATGTTTTTTTTTCCTGTCTTGAAAAATAAACTAATTGACATATAAATAATTAATCAAAACCATAATCGGAAGACATGAATAAAAAAAATACCTAGATTTCACCGGAGAAGAAGAATCAGCATCCACCACCACATCCTCTCCACCTCCTGACCTGCTTCGATCGGAGCAACAGCCCCACCCCGTTGCTTCTACCTTTGTTCTTCGGTCTAGTCACTCATTGGAGATCGATATCTCCTCCCTTCGCTTTCTTTCTCTTATGTTCCCATCGATCAAGGCCTATGAAGATTCGACTTCATCGTTGATTTCTTTGCCCCATCGAAACCCCTCCTGCCCTCTAATCGAGCCTCTAGCACATCTCCCCTTCTACGGTAGCCCAAAACCTTCGAAACCCCACTGAATAGCAGGGACCAATGCTGGGAAAACGAGAGGGGGGATAAATCGTTGTAGACGTGATCGGCTAGGGTTTTTTTCAACAGATTTTGACTACATCCCATATTTAAAGGAATAATAAAGAACATATTAATTATCTACCATATTTAAATATGACAAGATTATTATAATACACTTAAATGATTTATTTAATAATTAATTATTTCCTGAATTCTTATTGGTGCACACAGGCACATAATAGTTGTCAAAAACATTTGAACCTATATATATATATATATATATATATATATATATATATATATATATATATATATAAACTGTAGATCATAGATCGTTGATCTAACATCTTATGTATTTTGTAGTGATATTATATATATATATATATATATATATATATATATATATATATATATATATATATATAAATCGTAGATCCGTTAATCTAACATCTCATGCATTTTGTAAATATATATTTTCTAAAATGGAAATCTTCGATAAAGTTCCAATATTTTAGATCAGGTTACGCTTTTATCCTAGTATGATGAGATTAAACAAACCTTTAATCTATAAAGATCGATTAGATCTTGAACAAGTAAGTAAACAAAGACGATATAAACACAATAATAAGAACAAGACAAGATGGAATCAAACGTGTCGAATGATTAAACAAAATCCTCAAAAGAGCTCGATTAAGAACATCAACTGTAGAGGATTGGAAGGTTATAAGAACGATCAAAGAAACCTGTTGTCGTCTAGATTTATCGCTATTCTCAGATCTCTAAAACCTTAACCTAATATGCATGCAAGCGTAAACTTATATACAAAACATAAAAGGTTCACGGTTGGACAGGCCCAAACCGGAATACAAAATAGCATAATCAGTCGAGCCCAAAAGATGCAATCTACAAAGCCCAACAATCTCCCCCTTTGCGTCAATTTGGAGCGAGACCTTCACTAATTACTTGGGCCAGCAGCTGAAACCGGTACCTTCTTCACGGTACTAAACAGACATTTGGTGATTGAAAGAATGGTCTGTCTAAACCGGATGTACCAGTTAATCATATCTTCAAAATACTTGACATCATCGGCCGAGTTCTCTTTACACCGTTTGACAATGAACAGCACATGCTCCAAACATGTTGTGGTGTAAAGATGCTTGTCAGCTAAAGCGAAGAGACATTTCTATCCTTCCGCTCGAGTGAACATAACCGTGTTGCGTCTTGGGTCGATCCTGCCCAGTAGCATTTGATTGAGATCACTGGCCGATCCCACAGGAGCAATTTTGGGTTTCTTCTTGAAGACTGTGGCGACCTCCTGATCCATTAGGGCAACCTCCATGATGTAGCAGATTAACATCCTTTTGACATGGTCTAGAATGGGACCATATTCAGCTTCATTAGTCAAAAGGATATTATACAGGACGATCCAATCATGAGGATTTAGATTCGGTAGATCTGCCAAGGAGATAAGATGAGCAGTTCTTGCAGATCCCCAAATCAATTTGAACCGAACGTTTATAAAACGTCCCTCAGTATAAGGTTTTAGCACCCGAACGTTCACAATCTTCTGGGCGCTCCATGTAAGGAATTGTGGACGAGCAGCCGCCAGATAGAAGTCAATGATCTCCCTGTCAAGCTCAACGTTCGGGTGAGGGACTTCAAAGATGTTAGAGAAGACGTGGAAGATGAACGCCTTTCGAGTCAGCGGCATATCGAACTGCGAATCGACAGTGTTGTTGCAGTCGAACGATATAACCGGCTCGATCCATAAGATGCTGGGAGTTTCAATGGCCTTTTTGATTAAGCATTCCCTGGTCCAGGCAGGGAAGAGAGTCTTTCGGCTCTCAAGGAGATCGTGGGCTTCTTTTTGTTTGCGTTCGGCTTCGGCAGCCTCACGCGCCACACGACTGGCATCTTCACCAACCTTGCGACTATTCTTTCGTTTTAAAATGTCAGCAATGGTCTCCTTGTCGCCTTCTTCATCTTCATCCTCAGCTATGTTTTTGCCTTTGTTCTTCACACCCGAACCTAAAGTTTGATCAGTTGGAGATGGTTCGGTCGTGTGAGTAGCTTTGGAGGAAGGAGGTGGTTTTGATCCTGTCTTCTCATCTCCCCCTTGTTTCGGAATGGACACAAAACTTGGGAGGCCTTCTACTTTGTTAAGAAGATCGATGGCTGGAGAGAGCTTTTCAGCAAGGGAACGCCTCACCGAAAAGTTTAAGATGGGATCGTGTGCTTCCAGAATGTTGGATATAACAGCGTGGACATCCGAAACACACGTCTTGACCACCTCCCGTTCAGATCGAAGATCTTCCAGTTGTTGTTGGGATTGAAAGAGTTGTGTGTTCTTGACCTCAAGTGCAGTTGTTTTGATTGCCAGATCGTCCATTAACAAACGCTCGGTTGCCAGATCTTCTTGTAGCTTGGCGAGGCGAGCATCAATGGAGGCAGTAAAGGCCGAGTTGTCGTCGCTTATGGTTTGGCGTAGAGTTGCGAACGAAGGCAACTCCGATGAGACAAAATTGACCAATTGTTGGACAATTGGTTCCAAAGATGCCTTTGTGGCATCTGCACTTTCCTGCAGGGACTGCAGCAGGGTAGAGGCATCAGAAAATAGTTTATCGACTTTTTCGGTCGCTGCCTCACATGCCCTGGTAGATGCCTAAATTGCAGCAGTTGCTGAGGCCGCTGAATCATGTTGAGCCCTGGAGAAGGCATCAACAATCTTCTGAAGGGCAGCTTCAGACAAACTGGACTGTTGGTTAGACGAGGAGGCGAGAAGTAGATCAATCTTCTCGTTGAGCTCTTTGAGATGTTTCTTGGTTACTGGAGCATCGTCCTCCTCGTCACTTTGAACTTGAAACGGACTATAGTAGACTGAATCAAAGATCATGTTTTCTCCCCCAAGATAAGGGTTTTGACCCTCAGATGCATTTTCATGAGGTGAAGGGGGTGGAGAGGTTGGGGTTGTTGAGGGTTTGGTAGGATCAGGTTGAGTGGGTGATGGTATAGTTTCGGTTGGTGGTTGAGTATGAGTAGTTTCGGTTGTGTGAGTTTTGGGTTGAGGAGGTTCGGTTACATGTGGTGATTCGGTTGTAGTTGTAAACATTGGTGGAGGGGAAGGAATTGGGGAAATTGGTAGTTCAATCTCTGGGGTAGGGCACCGAGGTGGTGTATTGCCTCGTTGAGGAGATACATCCCCTTGAGAGTCGTCAGAACCCGAACTCTCACCCTTAGAGTCACTCGAAGAAGAGGGTATTGTTGGAATAGTGTCTAAGGCTATAACTATATTCGGTGGTGCATGGTCCTTTTGGGTTGCCTTCACCATAGCAACTTGAAGGATGATTTGTTAAGAGAGAGTAAATATTATAAGGAATAATATTTAGCTATTTGATTAATATAAGTCATAAATTAATTGGTATTAATTTGGTGACTTAAAGAGATTAATTAAATAAGAGGGTATAAACTGTCAATTGTTTGATAGTTAGACTTTGGACTATAGATCCATTAGGATGGACTTTGGACGGTTTCTAAGAGCTTTAGGATAGCTCAAAATAGTCCATAAGGATATCTATGGAATGGATTTGGATAGCCTTAAGTGAAGATTATCCAATTAGGGTTTAGGGTGAAACCCTTAAGGAGTCTAAAGGTATAAATAGGCCCTTGGGATGTGGAATTCGTGGACAACCTTTCAGAACCTAAAGCAAGGAACCTCTGGTCGAATTCCATCCCCTCTCCTCTCTCCTAAATCATCTTGCTTGCTATTGGTGTTTGTAAGCCATTAGAGGAGTGACAATTGTGACTCTAGAAGCTCCAAGACAAGAAGATCAACAAGGAACTCAAAGGTATGATTCTAGATCTGTTTTAATGTTGTTGTTTAACCTAATTAGCCATTAGAAGTCTTGGATTCACAAGCATGTTTATTAGAAAGCCTAGATCCAAGCATTAGGGTTTTGCATGCGCACATAGGAAAGTTCTTATGGCTAAAACCCAACAGTGGTATCAGAGCCTAGATTGGTTTTCTACAAATTGTTGCTTGAATAACTGAAACAAACCTGCAAAATTCGATTTTTTGGGTTTTGAGTCACTGACTCGTCGAGTTCCAAGGTGGACTCGTCGAGTTCCAAGGTGGACTCGTCGAGTAGGCCTGACTCGTCGAGTCCCCTTGTGCACTCGGCGAGTCCAAGCGTTAGGAAAGGCCAGATTCGGGATTTCTTTGAGTTTATCTTATCCAAACTTTCCATAAACTAATTAGATCAATATGAATCCGATTTCTTGATAAATATAAGTGTTATCTTGATCTAGTTAAAGGTAATTATCAACTAATAAAATATTTAATTTACTTATATGATAATAATTAATTATTTTTGCTAATTATCTTCAAAGAAATCAAGATAAATAAAATAAAGATAATTAGAATATTAAATTGTTAATTGGAATTATTTGTTATTTGATCCTCCATGTTTTTTAAATGTTTAAAACCTACCCTATAGTTTTGAAATTTATATTTGTGATTAAAAGCTTTAATTTAGACAACTTAAATTTCAAACCCTAGATTTTGAAAAGTTTGAAATACAACCCTATACTTATATGATATTATTAGAATAATATATATATATATGTATAACTAAATGCTAGTCTTACCGCTAGTAGGCCTCATTCACGAAGCCGATCTATAAGGTGGGTATAAGGTTGCGGCCTATAAAATGGCGCTTAATGGGTGTACACTCACACCCACCGCTTGCTTGATTGGTGGAGGGTTGTTAGCCGAACGGGTAGGATAGGGCAACCTCATCCTCTCATTAAAAGTATAATAAGAAATACGAAGTAACTAAAATTCTTTTTTAAATTTCCCAATCTTAGTTACTTTAGGAAAAGTGAATTGATGCAATCCCATGAAATTACACTTTGCACCTTGCTAAGATGTTAGTGGAGCGTGTGTGGTTTACCGGCACACTAATTGGTTCTAAGCGAAGGTGGCGAAGGGTGATTCATTGTTTATCATAGTTCGATGGAGCGTGTGTGGTTTACCGGCACATCGAATAGGTGATCGTAACAATAAAGGCACCATGTAAATTTGCATGGTAATTCACACCCGCTTTGTGATCCTCGGCATCCCAGTCACAAACAAGAGGGGCATATCGAGATTTAAACATGCCATTGAATAGTTCAATGAATCTCATCCGAACCTAGGAATTCTCAAAAACACTTAGGACCAAAAGTTTAAGTTTTGTAATGGAGAATTAGTGAATCGTCATTCACTTACCTTCAATTTATTTGCATGTTGGATTACGGCATCCCTTTTCTAGTATGTAAATGTTATTGTTGGATCCTAGCCCTAATTTTCTTATTGGGTGATAATTAGGGATTCTTGTTCTAATCTATCTTTGTCCTTTCTATAGATGTCAAACGCAAACAACGCTGCTGCTAGTTCTTTCACGTTGATGAGCCTTTGCCAAAAGGTCACCTTCGATGGAACGAACTTTGGTGAATGGATAAGATACATTCGCACCATTGCTCGCTATGAGGATAAAGAGTATGTCCTCGACGAGAAGCTCGAGAAAATCAACCCCGAAGTTGCTACTCCCGCCGAAATCACCGCCTTTGAAACCCATGAGCGAGATGCGACGAAAGTACATTGCATCATGATCGCCACCATGAACTCCGAGTTCCAAAAGTCCTACGAGGACATGTATCCATACGAGATGCATCAAGACTTGTTGGAGAGGTACCACCAAAACGCGAGACAAGAGCGTTACGAGATCTTCACTAACATGATTTCCGCTAAGATGGGTCATGGAGAATCTCTTACCGTGCACTTGCAAAAGATGCAAAGGTATGTCGACCGCCTTCGCAAGTTAAATGTTGACTTCGGCGAAGACTTGGCGATCGACATGGTGCTTCACTCTTTGCCTCCGATGTATAATCAATTTAGGATGACCTACCACATGAACAAAGAGGAGGTCACTCTAAGTAAACTCCAAGGTCTCTTGAGGGTTGCTGAGAGCAATTTCAAGGACAAGTCTGTTGCACCAACTCCCAATCCGTCTGCTGCTCCTATCTTGGCTATTGGTCAAGGGAAGGGAAAGAAGAGGAAAGCTTCTTCAAATAACTATCGAAAGGTGAAAGCCCGAGATGGTTCCTCTTCTAGTGGGACCAAAGTTGATCCCTCTAAGCCCTGCTCTAACCCGAAGGAGGCAGAGTGCCACCACTGCCACAAGATAGGACATTGGAAGAGAAGCTGCCCGGATTACCTGCAAGCCATCAAGGAAGGAAAGATCAAGCCATCTTTCGCAGGTATATATGCAATAAAATCTAACGATTCTAATCATGCTATTTCTTGGGTTCTTGACACCGGTTGTGGTTATCACATTTGTTCTAATGTGCAGGGACTAAAAAGAAGTAGGGATGTGGAGCAAGGAAGGATCAATCTAATCATGGGGAACAGAAGATCGTCGCCTGTGACCAAGATTGGAGTGTATTCTTTGGTGCTTAAGAATAGTTTAGTTTTAGATTTAAACAATTGTTGCTACTCGCCAGAAATGGCTAGAAACATCATTTCATTTCATGGTTTATATAGACAAGGTTTTAGATTTTCTTTTAATAATGAGAATGGTTCTATTTTGGCTTATCTAAATGGTGTCTTTTATTTTGAAGCTATACCATGTAATGGAATATATGAAACTGTTATGATTGTTGATAACTTAGGAAATGATGTTTTGAACATTGATTCTTCCACTAGTATGGATAAAGCATCCTTGTGGCATTGTCGTCTTGGACATGTCAACAAGAAACGCATAGCCCAACTCCAAAAGGATGGAGTGTTAGAGTCATTCGACCTTAGGGAAGATGACACATGCGAGTCTTGTTTGCTTGGAAAGATGACTAAGTTACCCTTCACGAGTACTTGTGAAAGGGGTGAGGGACTATTAGACCTAATACATACCGATGTATGTGGACCTTTTAGATCAACCACGAAGGATGGGAACCGCTTCTATGTGACCTTTACCGATGATTATAGTATATCTATTTAATCAAGCAAAAGTCAGAAACCTTTGAAAAGTTCAAAGAGTTCAAGAATGAAGTGGAGAATCAATTGGGCAGGAAAATCAAGATGCTTCGATCCGATCGAGGAGGAGAGTACCTAAGTCTTGAATTCCACGATTATCTCAAGGAGTGTGGAATAGTTTCGCAATTGACGCCTCCTAGGACACCGCAATTGAATGGTGTGGCAGAAAGGCGTAATCGAACCTTATTGGATATGGTTCGCTCTATGATGAGTCGTGCTTCACTACCTATCTTCTTTTGGGGATATGCCTTAGAGACTGTCGCCCATATCCTTAACCGAGTCCCTACTAAGAAGGTTGCCAAAACACCTCACGAGATGTGGAAGGGGAAAGCTCCCTCGTTGGCACATATCAAGGTTTGGGGTTGCGAGGCTTTCGTAAGACGAGATACTCACGACAAGCTTGAACCTCGAAGTGAGCGATGTATTTTCATCGGCTACCCGCAAACTTCCTTTGGATATCTCTTCTATAGACCAAAAGATAATGTTATCTTTGTTGCGAGGAAAGGAGTTTTCCGAGAGCGAGAACTCATAAGCCAAGGAGACAGTGGGAGGCAAATCGAACTTGAAGAGATTCAAGAATCGATAGATGAAGGAACCTCTACCGCTGGCGTTCAACCCGAGGAGGAAACTCCGGTTGAACCGATTGACGAATCCTTACCTCTTAGACGTTCCGATAGATTTAGAGTTCAACCCCAGTTTTATGGCTTTCATATTACTACCGAAGGGGACACGTATATTAGTGATGGTACACTAGTAAATCTTGATGAACCTAATAGCTATAAGGAAGCCATGGCAGGCCCGGAGTCTGCAAAATGGAAAGAGGCGATGGATAGCGAGATCCAATCCATGTACGATAACCAAGTTTGGAATTTGGTTGATTACGTGCCCGAACGTAAGACCGTAGGGTGCAAGTGGATCTTCAAGAAGAAGACCGACGTGGATGGGAACGTACACACATACAAAGCGCGATTGGTTGCGAAGGGCTTTACTCAAACTCCCGGAGTGGACTATGATGAGACCTTCTCACCAGTTGCGAAGATTAAATCTATTAGAGTGATGCTAGCAATTGCCGCATTTCATGATTATGAGATTTGGCAAATGGATGTCAAGACCGCTTTCCTTAACGGAAAGTTGGCTGAGGATGTTTACATGGCTCAGCCAGAGGGGTTTGTGGATCCGAAGCATCCGAATAGAGTGTGTAAGCTTGAGAAGTCCATTTATGGACTTAAGCAAGCGTCTCGCAGATGGAATCTTTGCTTCGATGAGAAAGTCAAAGAGTTTGGATTTGTACGAAGCGAAGACGAATCTTGTGTATATGTCAAAGCCAGTGGGAGTGTAGTAAGCTTCCTCGTTCTATATGTCGATGACATATTACTCATAGGAAACGACATCCCGACTTTGCAGGAGGTTAAGTCCTGGCTCGGGAAGTGCTTCGCTATGAAGGACCTCGGAGAGGCTTCTTACATTTTGGGAATAAGGATAGTAAGAGAAAGAAGTAAGAGACTAATTGGACTTAGTCAGAATACTTACTTGGAGAAGGTACTAAAACGTTTTAGTATGGAAAACTCAAAGAAGGGAGAACTACCGATAGAAGGAAATGCCAAGTTGAGTAAGACTCAAAGTCCGAGTACCGAAGCCGAGATAGCAGAAATGAGCCGAGTACCATACGCTTCCGCAGTTGGCTCAATCATGTACGCTATGACTTGTACTCGCCCTGATGTAGCCTTCGCTTTGAGCATGGTTAGCAGATATCAAGGGAACCCTGGCAAAGCACATTGGATTGCGGTGAAGAACATCCTTAAGTACCTTCGGAGGACGAAAGAATGGTTCTTAGTCCTTGGAGGGAGTGATGACTTGAAGGTGCGAGGGTATAGTGACGCCAGCTTTCAAACCGACAGGGACAACTATCGTTCGCAGTCGGGCTGGGTCTTTACCCTAAATGGAGGAGCAGTGACATGGAAAAGTTCCAAGCAGGAAACCGTAGCTGATTCAACATGCGAATCAGAGTACATCGCAGCAAGCGAAGCGTCGAAGGAGGCAATATGGCTGAAGAACTTCATCGGTGATCTTGGAGTTGTACCGGCCATAAAGGAGCCCATGGAGATTTTCTGTGATAACGAAGGTGCGGTTGCCTTGACTAAGGAACCGAGGGATCATGGTAGATCTCGACATATCGACAGAAAGTATCACTTCATTAGACATCGTGTAGAAGAAGGACAACTCGTAGTGAAGAGGATATCATCAGAAGATAACCCAGCAGATCCGCTTACGAAGGGACTGAGTAGGGTTAAGCACTTACAGCATGCTAGGAGTATTGGGCTGAAGGATGATATTAGCATAGATTAGATAGTGTTAGAAACGTATAATAGATAAATGTAATTAACATTTGATGATTAAATAAAGAAGTTTTATTTATGAGTAAAGTTACTATCACATGTTAGTTGTTTAACTATTGTTTCACTTTGCATGTTTTGACTTCCAGAATAATTGAGTTTATTAGGAATAATCGAATTATTCAAATGGTCCACAATCGTTCATATGTTGGGAGTAGATATGAATGAAGATTGTCGTGAATTGGTGTGTAGAGTGTCTAAATGGTGTTAGACATAGCAAGAGTTGCTGCAACGTTCATGAGTGCTTACGAACTGGTTTTGAGCATTGGAATAAACCCGCGCTTGCTGGAATCACCTTATGGAATACGATATAAAAGGTGATCGCAAGACGATAATATCATATGGTCTTAAAACCTAGATATATGGTTTATTATTTGTTAATTGATTGTGCATTGATAATGCGAAAACGCATCAGTAACTTGATGTTATAAAACGCATTGTTGTGTATAGTTGGTTAATGAATAAGTAAATGCATATAAGTCGAAGTTTATCTGTAAATTTTATCCTAAGAGGGTAGAAGAGATATCTTGGCCACTCGATGATTTGATTTGGCTTATGTGCCAGGCCCGGTCAGAACTGAATTGATGTGTTCGATTAAGTTCTATGTCAAATAAATCGAAGATCGAGAAATCTAAATGCTAGACTAACCATTCCATAGGATTGTCAGCATGATATCTAACAGAGGACTGTACGATCCCTTATCTAAAGGACAAGATTGATTAGATCAGATTTGACAGCGTCTTTGAGAGCTACGATTGCAAACTGTATTATACTTGTATAGTTACTAGACTTATCCAAGTGGGAGACTGTTGGAATAGTGTCTAAGGCTATAACTATATTCGGTGGTGCATGGTCCTTTTGGGTTGCCTTCACCATAGCAACTTGAAGGATGATTTGTTAAGAGAGAGTAAATATTATAAGGAATAATATTTAGCTATTTGATTAATATAAGTCATAAATTAATTGGTATTAATTTGGTGACTTAAAGAGATTAATTAAATAAGAGGGTATAAACTGTCAATTATTTGATAGTTAGACTTTGGACTATAGATCCATTAGGATGGACTTTGGACGGTTTCTAAGAGCTTTAGGATAGCTCAAAATAGTCCATAAGGATATCTATGGAATGGATTTGGATAGCCTTAAGTGAAGATTATCCAATTAGGGTTTAGGGTGAAACCCTTAAGGAGTCTAAAGGTATAAATAGGCCCTTGGGATGTGGAATTCGTGGACAACCTTTCAGAACCTAAAGCAAGGAACCTCTGGTCAAATTCCATCCCCTCTCCTCTCTCCTAAATCATCTTGCTTGCTATTGGTG
Organism: Lactuca saligna; assembly: GCF_052625555.1. Lineage (NCBI taxonomy): Eukaryota > Viridiplantae > Streptophyta > Magnoliopsida > Asterales > Asteraceae > Lactuca > Lactuca saligna. The sequence goes on along the minus strand of NC_136419.1, from coordinate 57,964,597 downwards.
TTTGTAAGCCATTAGAGGAGTGACAATTGTGACTCTAGAAGCTCCAAGACAAGAAGATCAACAAGGAACTCAAAGGTATGATTCTAGATCTGTTTTAATGTTGTTGTTTAACCTAATTAGCCATTAGAAGTCTTGGATTCACAAGCATGTTTATTAGAAAGCCTAGATCCAAGCATTAGGGTTTTGCATGCGCACATAGGAAAGTTCTTATGGCTAAAACCCAACAGGTATAACTAGCTTTTGCTTTGGTTGGGTCTTCCTCTTCTTCGGTGGTGGGGATGGTGCGGCTTTTGGCTGTTTCCTCTTTTTTGGAGAAGGTCCCTTTGAAGCTTTGGAGGCTTGCTTTCCTTTTTCTGCCTTTTTACCTCTGCTCACCGGTTTATCTGCATCATGAATAGACCTGAGCATATCCGGGGTCAGATCCCTTGGACCAGATGGCCTTAGCTCCTTGAGCTTCCGAATCAACCTGCTATCCGAAGGCACATCACCATACATTGACTCCGGGATAGAGCCAATAAAGGAGAATTTTGATGCATCTGAGACGATGATCTTCTTGGTATGGAAAGTACCAACAGAAGACATCGATGCACCTTCAGCAGTGGGAACATCGAATCTGTCCATGGCCCATTTAGTTATCAGTATCCAGAATCGGGCCAACGAGACTTTAGAGTGTCGGGATGAAGAGGAGAGGCTTTGAATAAGTTGTTGCCATAGAACAAAACCATAATCCAGGTTGATCCCATTGTAAACTCCGTACATGATGGTGAGGAACAGACGACTTGCACCATCGGATCCTGAACTTCTCTCCGACAAGCCCTTGAAAAGGACTGTAAATAAACCGTTCCATTGTGGCGGCAAGCGTGACTTTTTGAATTTTGCAACGGAGGTAAGAACTTCTATGTATCCCATGTTGTAAAACATGTTATACAGATGACCAATCTGTATCGACTCCGGATGAACTCTGGAATGGTCAGTAGCAAATCCGAGCAAAGTGCAGAAACGCGGGCGAGAGACGGAGGTTTTGTGGTCTCCAATCTCGAAAAATACCCGGTCGACAGCCTTGTCGTAATATGCAGTCGCGTAGACCTGCGATAGGGCCGCCATCGGCACCGATTCGATTCTGGAAAGTGCTGGAACGAGTTGGGAATACTTTAAGCACTCTATGACCGGCGACATGTAGGAGTCGTATGCCATTGGGTTAAGATCAATGACCAAACATTGTTGTGGGCGAATGGGAAGAATCTGTGAGGTAGCATGAACTGAAGAGGAGTCAGCCATTGATGCAGGTGAGAAGAAGATGATGAACAGGAAACTGTATGGGAGTATTTGCGTTTCGGAAATTTTGAAAGTTGTAAAGAGGTAAAAGGAGGTGTAACGGGCTATTTATAGTGGGTGACAAGAGAGAGAAAAATCGTTTCAAATCTCGTATGGATGACAGTTGGGACGTGCGATGATCACGTAGGAGAGAGAGTGTCAGGTTCCTAGGACCACGCCGCCCAATAAGCGCCGTTTCATAGGGACAAGCCGTTACTGTTTAACCACGCGCATTGAATGCCACAGGACAAGAAAAAACTTAAGGTTTAAAAGAATGTCCGTTAAAATTACGATCAACCAGTTATAAAGAAATGTTGAAAGGCTTCTTTTAATTAGGCTAAAAACAACTAGCTTGAAAATAAAATCTTAGAAAGAAAAATAAGAACTAGATCCCAAGGGAAGAAATGTTATGGGTTTTAACAATTTCATAGGAATCACATAAAATTGGAGATTTTAATAGGGTACTTTCGTCAATTCTTAAGTGAGAACTTGAGCAATTTAATTGTTCACCGTCAATTCGTTAGGTGTGGAATTTTGGGTTTCACTTAGTTCGTAGTGACACAATACTAAGATCATAAACACAGATGTTGTGTAACCATAAACCTCAGTGGTAATTTCTGAGAGTCTCAAGGGTTACCATGATGGAATGAGTGTAGTGGAGAAGTAATGTAGAGATGGTGTAAGAGAACAAAGTACCTCTACTGCGAAAAGAAGGACCAAGCAGAAAACTCTTAACTCATGTGAGAAAAGAGTGAGGTAGCTCACGATTAGAATAAATGAATTGGCCTTATTGGGAAGACAAGGTTTGTGTATACCAGGTCATGAAGGCCATTATTCAAAATCTTATGAGGCTTGAGACACATACAGCAGCATGCTTCTAGGGATATTTAGGTATTTCATCAAATTTATCCCCATAAACGAACACGAACACACAAGGAAAAAAAAAATTTTGAATTTTTGAGATTAAAAAAAAAATAAGACAAAAAAAATTAGACAAAACAACTTGAAAAATTGACAAAAGTAAAAACCGAACCAAACAGTTGGTTTCGGTTGAGGAAAGTTTTGAAAAACCGAACCCGAACCTTCGGTTGATTTCGGTTCTAGAAAATTCTGAAAAACCGAACCCGAACCTTCGGTTGGTTTCGATTCTAGAAAATTTTGAAAAACCTGGAAATTTAAGCAAACAACCTTCGGTTGATTTCGGTTCTAGAAAATTCTGAAAAACCGAACCCGAACCTTCGGTTGGTTTCGGTTCTAGAAAATTTTGAAAAACCTGGAAATGTAAGCAAACAAGATTTTTTTTTTTTGAATCAAACGAGGAAAAACATAATTGTACAAGAAATATACAACATTGAAAAACTACCTTTGAAGAAATGAGTGGGTCAGATAGTTGAACCGAACCCGAACGTTCGGTTGGTTTCTGTTCTTATGTTTGAGTTTGAGAGGTAGCGTGAGGTACTGACTCTGATTCCATCATACCTAGTCCTTGCAATATTTTATTGAATGATGCTTCAGGAAGAGCTTTTGTAAAGACGTCAGCCAGTTGATCAGTGGTTCTTACGAAGTGAACTTCGACGTTTCCATCTTCCACGTGATCTTTGATGAAGTGATACCTCAGTGCTATGTGTTTGGTTTTGGAGTGTTGCACTGGGTTATGACAGATCCTAATTGCACTTTCAGAGTCACAATATAGTGGGATCTTCTTCATATTGAGTCCGTAGTCTCGAAGTTGACTTTGGATCCAAATCACTTGTGACGTGCATGATGCAGCTGCAATGTATTCCGCTTCGGCAGTAGATAGCGACACGCACGTTTGTTTCTTGGATTGCCAGCTGACTAACTTCCCGTCAAGAAATTGACAGCCACCAGTTGTGCTTTTACGGTCGAGTCCACATCCTCCAAGGTCAGCATCAGAATAGGCTTGAACAAAGAAGCCTGAGTTGGATGGATACCATAGACCTAAGGAGGTGGTTCGCTTGAGGTAGCGTAGGATGTTCTTCACTGCAAGCATGTGAGATTCGCGTGGGTTTGCCTGAAATCGAGCACAGTAACAAACAGAAAACATGATATCAGGTCTGCTAGCAGTTAGATACATTAATGAGCCAATCATTTGACGATAGAGCGTGATATCGACAGCCGGTTTTTCTAGGGATGGGGTAAGCTTGGTGCCGAATGCCATTGGGACTTTGACTTTTGAGTCTCCCATCATTCCAAACTTTGCTAGGAGAGTCTTCGTGTAGGCTTCCTGATTAAGAAAGATGCCTTCGGGTCCCTGTCTTATGTTTAAACCAAGGAAAAAATTAATAGGACCCATTGAGCTCATTTCAAACTTAGTCTCCATCAGCTTTCTGAATTCAGCTGTTAAGCTAGGATTCGTGGAGCCAAAGATGATGTCATCGACATAAATTTGAACTATCATAAGGTGGTTACCTTCCTTTTTGCGAAAGAAGGTTGGATCAACCGAACCTTGTTTGAATTTAGACATCTTTAAAAATTTTGTAAGCGTTTCATACCAGGCTCTCGGAGCTTGCTTAAGGCCGTACACAGCTTTATCCAGAATATAGCAATGATTTGGATGCCTTTCGTTCACGAACCCAGGAGGTTGCTCCACGTACACCGTTTCTTCGAGTTCTCCATTGAGAAATGCACACTTGACGTCCATTTGGAAAACCTCAAAGTTCTTGTGAGCAGCATAAGCCAGAAATATTCTAACAGATTCTAGCCGAGCTACTGGAGCGAAAGTCTCTTCATAGTCTATCCCTTCCTCCTGATAGTATCCCTTTACCACCAGACGAGCCTTGTTCCGTATAACATTACCTTCCTTGTCCATTTTGTTCCTAAATACCCATTTGAGACCAACAACCGAAGCATCAGGAGGAGTTGGAATTAGGCGCCAGACTTTATTCCTTTCAAATTCGTTCAGCTCGTCTTGCATTGCTTGAACCCAATCAGAGTGATCGAGGGCAGTATTAACTGTCTTTGGTTCAACTTTTGATACGAATGAGTTGAACATGCAAAACTCAACCTTTGAAAATAAGGAAGTCTGTTTTGCTTTCAGTTGTGATCGGGTCAAAACCTTTTCAGAGACATCTCTAACTACTTGAGAGACAGGATGATCTCTGGTCCATTTGATAAGAGGAAGGTAATTTGGATCAAAGGTTGGGTCTAGTTAAACATTAATTATTTCGTCTGGCTCAGATTGGCTATCGTAACCGAGTGTCATATCATTATGTTCCCCCTCAGTTGATGAGCTTTGAAAGACATGAGGTTCAGGTGTTTCGTGTGATTCTGAGCTTTCTGGTGTTGAGACCTCTTCGGTTGAAGTTGTAGAACTTGGCTCCCCCTGGACTTGAGCGCTTGGCTCCCCCTCGACTTGAGCACTTGGCTCCCCCTCGACTTGAGCATCGTTGGAAGGAGAGTCGTTAGAGATTGATGCTTCTTCATGCATTCTCCTTGCAGCATCTTCGACAATCTGCTTCATGTGATCAACTTTTTTGGCTGCTGCACCTGCTTCGGAGAGTGAAGCATTCTCCGGTTCGTCAAAGAGGTCCATGAATGTCTCGAATAAGTTGGCGACCGAGACTGTAACCTGTCCATTTAGAGGAAAGATTTCCCCAGTGATATCTTCTTTAGCCTGTAGCTTCTTGACATAGTTGTCGTCAAAGGTCACATAGTATGTCTCTTCAATCTTTCTCGAACGCTTGTTTAGGACCCTGTATGCCTTGGATGTGAGCGAGTAACCCAGAAATATTCCCTCGTCGGCTTTGACATCAAACTTGTTGCGTTGTTCTTTAGAATTAAAGATGAAACACCTTGAGCCGAACACATGGAAAAATTTCACATTTGGCTTTCTGTTGTTCAGTATCTCATATGGAGTGAGCGTGAACCTCTTGTTGAGATATGACCTGTTCTGTGTAAAGCAAGCAGCCGAAATAGCGTCACCCCAAAAATAGAGAGGTAAGGAAGCGAAACTTAGCATAGTTCGGGCAGCTTCACACAAAGATCGGTTTCGTCTTTCGACTATTCCGTTATGTTGCGGTGTGTAGGGAGCTGAGAAATTATGACTAATTCCCTTTTCTGCAAGAAATTCTTCAAACTGCCTGTTCTTGAATTCGAGACCATTGTCGCTTCTGATGTTGCGAACAACCTTCTTAAGCTGTACTTCAATTTGCTTGATAAACACTTTCAGCTTTTGAGTCGCTTCAGATTTGAGCTTTAGAAAGAACACCCATGTAAATCATGAAAAGTCATCAACAATAACAAGAATATACTTGCTACCACCGATGCTTTCGATAGATGAAGGACCACACAAATCGATATGAAGTAATTCGAGTGGTTCAACAACTTTTGTGTTGATTATAGATGGGTGACTTTGACGACTCTGCTTCCCCATTTCGCATGCAGCACACAGATGATCCCTGTCGAACTTGAGCAATGGAAGGCCCCTAACATGACCTCCAGTAACAAGACGGTTGATATCTTTAAAATTAAGATGAGATAATCTTCGGTGCCACAACCAGCTTTCCTCAGATTGAGCTTTTGACAACAAGCATATAGCTGGGTTTCCTTTGATGGGTTTAAGGTTTAAGGGAAACATTTCACCCTTTCGTTCTGACTTGAGAATCACTTTCTTTGACTTTTTCTCTATGATTTCAGAACTTTCATCATCGAACGAGACTTTGAGACCTGTACCTCCAACAAGCTGAGATACACTAATGAGGTTGTGTTGAAGTCCTTCCACATAAGCCACCTTCCTTATAGTAAAGTCTCCATTTGTTATCATCCCGTATCCCTTTATGGTGCCGAATGAATTGTTTCCAAACTTGACGTTGCCACCATTTGCAAGAGATCTGTATTCCCTAAGCTCCTCTTTCCTCCCTGTCATGTGACGTGAGCAGCCACTATCGATGTACCATTCTTCGTCGAACTGCTCGTCACTTATAACCTGCAAAAAATTAGACAGATTTAGGAACCCAAAATTTCTTGGGTCCACGTGAGCTTTGCATGGGAACGGGAACAATAAGAGAGACATCAACAAGATAAGTTCGTTTTATAAGAGTTGTTGCATCTTTCCTTTTAATGGTAAAAACTTTTATTTTGTTAGGATTGGGTGAGTTAGGTTTGGATTCTGGTTGGGATTTATTGACCTTTTTCTTCCACTTTTGCTTAGTTGACGAATGAGATTTTTGAAAGCAAGAGAAATCAGCTTTAGAGTAAGACGGAGACGAATCGGTGGGAGTAGAAGAATTATGAGACCGAGAAGAGGAATTAGAAGAACGAGAAGAATTTGAACAAGAGGGTTTGGATTGAGAGAAGTTCCGGGCTTGAGACTCTAGGTGACCCTTTTGCTTTTGATCATTGGAGGGAATGACCTTAGAGTTTTGTTCTCCTTTGACTTCAGAACCGAACCTTTGCGTTCGGTTGGAACTATCTTTGGAACCGAACCTTTGGTTTCGGTTGAAGTCCTTTTCAGAACCGAACCTTTGCCTTCGGTTGATTTCTTCTTGTGAACCGAACCTTGGCTTTCGGTTGATATCTTCTTGTGAACCGAACCTTGGATTTCGGTTTTTATGACTTTCAGGCTTTCCTACAGGATTGTTTTCATGCTTCAGATTCTTGTCTTGATGAGAGAAATATGCATTCTGGGAATGCCAGAATTGTTTCCTTTCAGAAAGGTTCTTCCTGTATCTATTGTTCCTTTCTATTTTCCTATTCCTCATCTAAGAAGGTTGATGATGAACATTTGCTTTCGTTTTTGGTGACTCCTTGGCTGGTTCCTTTTGAACTGCAGGAGTTTTACTTTGAGCCGAAGGAGCCGAGGGAATGTCTTCTTTTGCCGAGTGATCATTCTTCTGACGAATATCTTTTGTACCACTGGTGCTCGGCTCATCGAAGTTGTTCGGCTTATTCAAGGGTTCAAGTATGTATCTTCCTTTGCTCTTCCAGGAATTTCTTTCAGATAAACCAATGGTTTCGTCTGCATTATCAATTGGAGCTTCCCAGAAGTACTCATCACAACCATCAGCATTGTCTTCGTTTACAATGGCTACAAGTTCAGCTGTTTGATGTTCGGTTACTCCTGTTACCTTGTATACTTGATTTGGAGTGGTCCTGACCTTTTGATACACAACAGCTTTCTCAACTAATTTTGGGGACTTTTGATGGGACAACCGAGCGAACTCCACTGAATTTTCAGAAATTAGATTCTTGTGATTTTCAGGTTCGGTTTTAATAAATTCTGAGCAGTCAACCGTGTCCTCTACAGAAATTTCGCTCATGTTATCGTCCTCGTTAAGCTCAGATGCATTTTCAACATCAATTTTGTTTTCTGAGCTTACGTTGGCGTTTAAAGAGTCAAATTTTTGCATGGTTTCGGTTCTCAGTTTAAGTTTGTCATTTTCATCCAAAAGATTTTTAAGCATGTTCTTGTGGTCTTTGGATTTAATGAAGGACTCAATTTTGTCCAGTCCATACATGTAGGTTGGATTGACATCATCAGACGATATCACACTCTCACAATTATAGGCTTCGGCATCGATTTCATCTTCCTTAAACTCTAGGAAGGGCAAGATCATGCGGTGGATCTTTTGGCCTATTTCACAATCCAAATGAAGCTGAGTAATATTAGAATACAGACGTTTAGCAATTAAACAAAAAACATTTCGTTGTTTTAACAATTTTAAATTGTCTCTTTGCAAATAAATGTTTTCATCTTTACCTTTGACTAATTCTGACTCCTTTAACTCTATCCACATTCTCCGCTCCTCACTCTTCGACGCCACCCTGCTCAATTGATCAGTTAGGTTAGAATTTGTGACTCGAGTTTGAGTTAAGCTACTATCTAGATGTGAAATTCTTGTATTGACGTTTTTTAGTTCTTTCTCATAAGAGGATGATGGTACTTTGCATGAAATAAAAACAGATTGTACCTTCTTTATCAGTTCATCGAGCTCAGTGAACTGCTGGCTGAGCGGTTTGGCCGTAAAGCACATGTCCTCCTTTGCCTTCGGTCCATCACTTCCTCCATCGGTGTTGTATCCCCTCATTTGAGATACGTCAGTTACCATGAAGCACTTTCCACCACTACTTTCTTCCCTAGACATGTAGGCCTTTCCATGGGTAGGCTGCCTCACTTCCTCGTCTTCTGAGTCGGTAGACCAAACTTCCGTGCTACCAAACTCATCACCTTGAACCGAACCCTGCACAATAAGAGCATTAATAGGAGGGTTAGCGGTAGACTTCTTCTTTCTCAACTCGTCCAGTCTTTTCTGCAACACGGCTTCCTCGTCATTACCATCATCTTTTTCAGCCATTTTCTTAAGGACACAGTCCTTAGCATAATGATTTTTCCCACCACAGTAGAAACAGCTTACTCCAGAATCACCATCCACCTTCGGTTCCTTCTTGTGCTCCTCAGCTTTCGGTTCATTAATCACTTTTTCAGAGCTGTAACTCCCCTGCCAGTTTCGGTTTTTGTTGCTGGGGAATCTCTTCTTTATGAACCTCTTGGGATTGGACACCATCATGGCATAATCCTCTGATGTGAGATCATATTCCTCCAGGTTGAGGTCTTCATCCTCCATAACAGCTTTACTTTTTGACAGGAGGGCCAACGAACCGAGATTGGAAACGACGTTCTTTTCTTGCAGCACAATCTTCTCTTGGGACTTGAGAATACCCACCAGTTTCGCCAAAGAATATGATTTAAACTGCTCATGGGCTTTAACTGTGGAAACCACTGCTCTCCATTCAGACCTCAGACCATTCAGGAATGTAACCTTCTGTTCGATAAGCTTCCTTTCAATATCATGTTTGATCATCTTGCTAAGAAGATGATTGAAGCGATCGAACGTCTGGGTCACAGTTTCTTCAACCCCTTGCCTGAATTCTCCAAACTCAGATAGGAGCAAAGTTTGAATAGAATGTTCAAGATCCTCGTCTGTAGAATACAGTTCGCGAAGTCTATCCCAAACATCCTTTGCCGTCGTGCATGAGCTAACCAATCTGAATGTATCGGACTGAAGGGCGAACCTGATCAACCTTAATGCCTTGATATTGCACTGGAACTTATCCTTTTCATCTTGTGCAATATCTTTCACGTCCTTTAGCAGATCATTGTACTCTTTTTGTGTCTTGATGATTCTGGACGTTGCAGAATGAGAAAATGGTCCATTGGTGATGGCTTCCCAAATGAGATACCCATTATCCTCCGATCCAATAACGTAGTCTTCGAAGTGATGTGCCCATACTTCATAGTCATGGGTGTATAAGATCGGAATCTTTGTCGTCGAACCAATGCTGTTGGAAATATTAATAAGGTTTGATTGTGTCGCGTCCATTATGATCGTAAAAACCTGTTCAAAGATCAGACTTGTAATAAAGTAGATTAGGGCAAAATAATAAATATCAAGATACGTCAATAAAGAGATGACGGCTCAATAAATATTGATGATTGCGGAAAAACCCTAATGGAAATCTTTTTCACAGAAAAGATGTGTATCAATTACACAGCCTCCCGCTCTGATACCAATTGATGAGATTAAACAAACCTTTAATCTATAAAGATCGATTAGATCTTGAACAGGTAAGTAAACAAAGACGATATAAACACAATAATAAGAACAAGACAAGATGGAATCAAACGTGTCGAATGATTAAACAAAATCCTCAGAAGAGCTCGATTAAGAACATCAACTGTAGAGGATTGGAAGGTTATAAGAACGATCAAAGAAACCTGTTGTCGTCTAGATTTATCGCTATTCTCAGATCTCTAAAACCTTAACCTAACATGCATGCAAGCGTAAACTTATATACAAAACATAAAAGGTTCACGGTTGGACAGGCCCAAACCGGAATACAAAATAGCATAATCAGTCGAGCCCAAAAGACGCAATCTACAAAGCCCAACATAGTATTTATGTTTTGAATAAAAAAGTTTGATTATATAATTATATTGTATAATTTGTCATTTTATTTTGGAAAAAAAAATAAAGATTATTTCGTTAATTTGATTAAAATATGAAATAATCAAGATTTTTCTGTTAAAAAATATTAAGATTAAATTGTAAAGTAATCTAAAATGTTAATTTTATTAGATATTTCATTTTTTTAAAATATAAAATTATTTAATTTTTGTAAGTTTAGTACAACCCAATTAAACTAAGGGGAGTGGGTGCGGTCTCCTTAGGATTTGTCACGGTGGCAATGGAGAACACCACCCTCATACCGTAGTTTCCACCACGGTTTAGCTGTGGTCTCTCTCTCTCTCTCTCTCTCTCTCATATATATATACATACCACAATTAAATCATATGTGGAGGGCGTGTTTGGTACGAAACTTTTAGAAGAGTTTGTGAGCTTTTAGTTTTTAGTTTGTAACAAAACGCTATAGTTTAAACAAAACGCTCTAAAAGCTACTTCATGTAGCGTTTAACAAAACATTACTGAGCTTGTGAAATAAATTTCCATAATTATCCTTAAAAATATATTTATATATTTTTAATCAATTGTTCTTTTATGTAATTTTATATATTTCAAAAGCTTCCAACTATTTTTCCCAAACACTCATATAACAAATAAAAGTTATAACTTTCCGTTACACGCTACCCGCTAAAGTGTTACTTTTGTCAAACAAACCCAAAGTATTTGCCATGTTAAAAACCATGACATCACTAATTTCGGCCGTACACAAAATAAACGATAGATACAACCAAGAGTCTCGTAAATAACCATCAATGGGATCTTTATCGTGCATGGAAATAACATTCCTTCAAATTCCTTACAAAAATGTCCAACATAAATGTGGTTCACTTATTGAAGCATTAAAGTATGGACAAAATAGGCCTATTTCATAATCAACATGACAATATTACATGGGATTACTTGTTCTATTGTTTCACTCCTTGTGTCACATCACTTTTCACCAATGCAATTATACCTGCAGAAAATACAGTGGAATTCCATCACTACATTAACTTAAAGTTCAAGTTTTCTTGATTTCCTCTTCCATGCCTTCCTCCCCTACTCCAACCCCACCTTCACACGCATACTATAAGGTCACTTTCATTCCCCTCATTAGTCAAAATCCGTAGTATCTTCCATTCTTGATAACTCCAAAAATCCTTGAGCTTCACCCTCCTACATATATTGTTAACCTATTTGCACAACATTCATTTGAACTCCCCAGACAAACATTATCTCTTCAACCCACCAAATCCCACCGAATTTTGGGTTTTCTTGACACCCCCATCTCTTTAAGTAGAAATCAATCCGAATTCCACTTGCAAAAACTCAGATTCAGAAAATACCCATGAAGGAGAGAGGGAAATCTGTCGAATCAGACCAAGAGTACAACAACTTCTGCTCAGATTACAACTTCTACTACTCGTCATCATCAGGTGTTCCATGTAAGAAACACCCATCTTCATCCCCAGTTGGAATCTGCGCTTACTGCCTCAAAGACAGACTGATGAAGCTCGTATGCTCAGACTGTGGAGAACAGAGGCTTTCTTCATGTTCTTGCTCCGATGTATCTTCGTATAGGAACTCGTCTTGCACTGTGGATGTCGGAAGTATTGGTAGGATCTCGTTTTTGATCGAGAATGAGAAAGGGGGTAGTGGCGATGAACAGAAAACGCTTTTCTCACACATGAAGCAGACGAAGAAAAGAGAAACAGAGGATGTGATTCTTCTGAAAAGAAGCAATAGTTGTGTTGTCGAGGTGAAGAAAAGCAATGGGTTTTGGAGAATTGGTAAACTTTTTAAGAAGAAGAAGAGAGAGAAAGATGGGTTTGATGAGAAAAGTGAGATATGGGTGACTGATTGTGCCATGGATGTATCTAGATCTAGGTCTCTTTGTAGTTTCAGAGGTGGTAATTTTGATCATGAAGGTGGTAGTGTTAGTGATATGGCATATTCAAGTGCAAAAATTTCTGATTTCAATGAATCTGAGCCTCGAAAGAGTGGATTCAGAGGTGGTTTCATGGATTTCGAAAGTGGGTTTTCTGCAAAAGAAAGTGAATTCAGTAGAATTCATGACGATTCAGGATTCATCGATTTGAAGCTTGATCTGTCAGATAAGTCTAAAACAGAGCATTCTGTTTTCAAGAACCCCTCAGACGGCAGCGGTGGTGGTGTTGGTGGGTGCGGCGGCGGAGGTGGTGTATCATCATCATGTAGGATTACAGTGAATGACAGGGGGATTAAGAAGGGAAGCAAAGGGCATAGCAAGGTATGGAAGTGGATTTTTAAGCAACATTCTGGGAAAAAAGATTTGAATCACATCTTGGAATCTTGAATTGAAATGATCCAAAAGTCAAATGTCAAAGGATTCATGTCCTTAATTAGTGTTCTAGAGATTAGATGGTTGTGTTAGTGTTCAATGTTGATGTAATTCCTTCTTCTTCAACTCAATTATTAGTGAAAATGATATATCATAAGTTCAGCATTATATGTGGATTTTGAAGATTTTGTATGCATGGATTTTAAGAGAAAAATAAAATTTTAACAATAAAAGCTCAGTGAAAATGTCTTGGGTTTTATTCGATTTGAGTTGAAATCAAGATAATTAATGTCTCTGGTACAAAATAAAGAAAGTTTTGCATACCTCGGTCTAGGGATACTAGTTTTGTTAGTATCCCAGGTTGGATATTGATTATTGATATAAAGGGATAATAACTTAAGATGGTACCTATTTTTATCCTTATTTACATATCGATAACTTTTGTTTTACTCATAAAGCTAACTATTTTGTTTGACATGTTCAATTTACACTAATATCATCGACTAATACCTGTTTTAACCGGTGACTCAAATTAACTTAGTTAAAAAAATTATGTGGCATATGACGTGTTCATTACACCCTTTGTCCGGAATCGACTTCATTTAATTAGGGTGAATCGACCTCATTTAATTAGGGTTGTTAACAAATACTCTCAAATCGTTCCTGATTAATTAACTTTTCTTAGAAATCACTCGATTGAAGTAGTGGGAGCTCATTGTTTGGAATTGAAGTTGGGGCTTGAAATCGTTGACTGTAGATTTTCACTACAATGGAATCACCTAACGATACGTATCTCACTATAGATTTTCACTACAATGGAATGTTTGCACCAAACCCGTTAGTGTACTTAGATCCTATAAGAATGTGAGTTCGTGAGTGGATTTTGGTGGTATGAACTATAAAGAATTTGTGTTGTGGGTTACAAAGCTGACAAGAGGAAGCTATGATAATTTGTACTATTGTAGTAGTCATGAAAGATTGGCAGATGGTATTAGAGGAATCGACAATGATGCTGATTATTTTGAGTTTATTGAATATGGTTACATGGCTAAGAACAAGCTAAGAATGAATGTCTACATTGACCACCAAAATGAATCTATTCTTCATTGTGGCGATAAGGAGGTGTTAACAGGTGATGAGGTGTCTGAGTTGGTAGAAGATGATGATATAGACTCACATATTTCAAATATAATTGAATGTGAGCATGAACCTGATGAAGAGGTGCATACTTTTGACAAAATAGTTTATGACGAATTTTTGAACAAGTTGTGTGGTAAACCTATTCCTAATAGTAATCAAGAAGAAGTAAATGATGATGATGATGATGATGAAGTCAGTGGTGAAGATGATGAGTTTGTGTTTCCTGTCTTTGGTGAGAATCAAGAATGGGATAAAATGGTCCCAGTTTTAGGTATGAAGTTTCCCAACCCAATGGAATTGAAGCTATGTCTAACCTACTATGTCATCAAGAATGGGTATGATTTATGGTATGAAAAAACTGATCATCAAAAGTTGTTGGAAAAATGTTGTAAACATAAGGAGAATAAGAAGAATAAGAGTTGTCCCTTAGGTTGTGAACAACCTGGATGAAGAATGAGAGGTCTTTTCAAATTAAGTCCTTAATTAATAGACATAATTGTTCAAGAGTATTCAAGTTTAGGTCCATTGTAAGCTACAAATGGATTGGAACTCATTTCATGAATGAGATATTGTAGAAACCAAAGATGAGCATTAGGAAATCGAAAGCTAAGGTCAGTAAAAGGTTTAACCTGATAGCAAGTGTTGGACAATGCAGAAATGCTAGGAAATATGCATTTCAGCAGATAAAACGTACTTTAATAGAGCATTATGCCAAAACATGGAGCTATGGAAAAGAGCTAAAAAGGATAAATCCTGGATCAACAGTTAATATGGAGGTAGATGTGATGCCAGATGGAGAAACATACTTCTCAAAGTTTTATGTGTGTTTGAAGGGTTTGATGGATGGATAGATAGAGTGTTGTAGGAGGGTAATTAGAGTAGATGGTTGTTTTTTAAAGGGCATATGCATAGGTCAGTTGCTTGCAGCCATTGGGAGGGATGCCAACAACAACACATATCATGTTGCATGGGTTGTGGTTGTAGTAGAAAATAAAGAAACATGGAAGTGGTTTCTTGATCTTTTGATTAATGACATTGGAATGGGAGTTGGGTATAGACTAATCATAATATCAGACCAACACAAAGTAATGTTCAAACTTCACTTACTGATATTTTCCATACTTAATATGTTTTAGCTTATGCTTTGTATGTATTGATTATAAATTGAAACTGTGAAGGAAAGGGTTCTAGTTGCAGAGCATAGGCAATGTGCTAGGCACATCTGTGCTAAGTCAAATATTTAGGAAGCTATTTTGGAGAGCTGTTGGATCTACAATTCAACAAAAATTTGACTACCATATGAATGAAATCAAGAAGTTGGAACCACTAGTTTATGAACATTTGATGGAAAGGGACCCTAAAACCTAGTGTAAAGCATTTTTTTAGGTTGATAGAAGTTGTGATGCATATGAAAATGGTGTTTCTGAAAGTTTTAACTCAGTGATTGATGCTGCTAGGAAGAAACCAATCATTACCATGTTAGAAGAAATCCGGATTTATGTAATGGAAAGGTTGTGTATCTATAAGAGTAAGGGTTAATCTTGGGATATATATATATATATATATATATATATATATATATATATATATATATATATATATATATATATATATATGTCCTTCCATAAGGTTGAAGTTGAACAAGCTCAAGGAACAACAAAGGTAAATTGTTATTGGTTATATGTCTGACATTTTTAATATTTTCTAAATTCTATGTGATTATGGATAGGTTTTGGCAAATGGTACCTTCTAGTTATATGCAATTTGAGGTAAAGGTAGGGTATGATGGATATGATACAAACCTTAATTCCAGGCAATATGGATGCAGGGCATGGCAGTTAGCAGAGTATCCTTGTGTGCATGGATATGTTTCCATTTCAATCCTCAATAGGGACCCTGAGGACTATGTGTCAGAATGGTTTACTACATCAATGTATGCAAGTTGTTATAGGTATAACATTAGGCCACTGAATTGTAGTGCTATGTGGTATGAAGTGGATTACACCAAACCATTGTCATCTAAAAAAAGAAGGCTACCTAAAAGACCAACAATGAAAAGGAAAAGGGATCAGGTTGAGAGGGGAGCTAAGGGAACAAGGCATACAGTCTCAAAAATGGGAATGGTCTTGAGATGTGCCATTTGTAGGGAAAGAGGGCATAACAGATCAACATGTCATCAAAGACCAAATGATGTACCATCTACTTCAGGTTTTTAAAAAGAAAAGAAACCTAAGAAACAAGTTATGGTGCTAACTTATCTAATATATTACACTTGTGTGCCATTTATGAACTTTTCCCCTCTTACATGTAAAGTTGATGTTCAAGTAGACCTTGAAGCTAAATTGGAGGTGGAACGTGTAGTTATGTTTGAAAGTGATAGTGATAGTGACTTTGAAAGTGAAAGTGATGTGGAAGCTAACATTGAAGTGGAATCTGCAAGTGATGTGGTACCTGAAATGGAGGCTAACATTGAAGTTCCCGAAGTTGATGTGGAGGCTAACATTGAAGTTCCTGAAGTTGATGTGGAAGCTAACATTGAAGTACATGAAGTGGAGGCTAACATTGAAGTTCCTTTAGTTCAAGATAACATTGAAGAAGAGGTTCAAGATGAAGTGGAACATGGAATTCAAGTTAACCTTTAAGAAGAGGTTCAAGATGATGTGGAATAGGAAATTCAAGACAATGCAGAAATTCAAGTTAGGAAGAGGACAAGAAAAACTTCATAAAGAATTACAAAGATTATGCTAGGGAAGAACATAGGGAGGAAAGAGGGAAGCAGTAATGAACACCCACTGGAGATTTGATTTTAATGTCTTGTATATATTGTTGCACAACTTTTGTTATGCATGTTTTGGAATCTTGGGTCTTGTAATAGCTTTAGGCACAATGGGACAAACTAGACACATCTTTTGGAATGTTTGGTACTTTAACATTTTGGGTCTTGTATGTTTGGGAATCTTTTGTATTGTAAGGTACTTTAACATCTTTATTTAAGTACATGTTTACTTAGATGTTTGTATACATTACATGTTTACTTAGATGTTTGTATACATTACATGTTTACTTAGATGTTTGCACAAGTTCATTATATATCAAACTTTAGTCATGATACATCAATTACATTAACTCAAACACATGCTTTAGTCATAATACGTCCAACTTTCATTGCATACAAAACTTCATGAACTACATGATTTACTCATAATACATCAAATAGGATACAAAGAACACATCCAACTTTCAAAACTACGTCTTTAACATACAAGAAAAATAACACAAACAATGCAACTTTATGAGTAAACAACTTCCACTTGACTTTGTCCAATTCTTGTCTGAAAACTAAATCAGAGTTCTTCTTTTCTTCCAACTTCTTCCTGCATATGCTAATTTCATTTTCCAAATTTCCAAGCTTTAATGTGAGGTTGTAGATTTGTCCTAAATCATTGTTCTTCTCTATTGCGTAGTTATCCTCTTCCAGCCCTTCCTAGAAATTACATTTTGGAGTTCTTGAACTCTTCAAGAAAAGTATAAAAAGGTTAAATTGAAAAAAGATGAAGACGAAGATTCAGTTAGGGATGATTAAAAAAACTGATTTACCAAAGAGTCTTGACAAACTTGATTTTTTTTTCCGGAATTGTAGGGTGTTCTTGAAATCTTCACATGCGATGGCATGTCACACTTACATGGATGGTCAGCTTGCAATTTGACATTGCGTTTGGAAGAGGAAAATGAAGCAGAAGAAGAAGCCATTGTCGATCTAGGGCTTTAACGTACGAACGAACCATATAACCCCTTTTATATAATGAACTAATGTGTATTATGCCACATAGATGCCACATATTATCTTTTGTATGCTACCCAGGCCTTGATTTAGCCACATCAGCTGAAACATGCATTAGTCGGTAATATTGGTGTAAATTGAATACGTAAAACAAGTTAGTTGGCTTTATGTGTACAAAAAAGATAAAGTTGTCAATATGTGAATAAGGATAAGAGGTAGTTACCCTCATCAGTCATTATCCCTAAATAAAATGAGAAATCAACATTATATTAGTCTTCTATGAATGCAAAGGCTATCCATAGATTCCCTTGCAACCAATGTAGGTTTATCTTTAGAGGTAAGCGAGAGTAAAAGTGGTTGTTGAAACTTGAAAGTAATATTTAACTAATAACAATGTTAATGTTAGTTGAATTTTGTTGTATGTGTTAGCCGTATATTTGTATTGGTCTGTATCTATGTGTCTAGGCCAATTGTATTTGTATTCAGCCCATTTGTATTTTGAGTATATATTTTCAGTGATAAGGCAATACACACATTATGGAAAAATACCGAATGTAACATGGTATTAAGCTCTCAACCCTAGCCGATCCTATCCAAGCGTATTTCTTCATTGCCTTCTCCTTCTTCTCGTTCAACCCATCTACTTGATGTTCTTCTCCAACTCTTTACACTATGGTCACTTTAGAAAAAGAAAAAGGTTTTGGTTCTTCTACTCCTCAACCCATAGATAAAATCTATGGGATCATTAATATTAAATCGTATGTCCCACTTCTTCTGGACATGAATCAACTCAATTATGATGTTTGGAAGGAACTCTTTAAAGATCATTGTCTTGGATACAATTTTTACGATCACCTAGATGGCTCCAATAAATTACCTGATGATACGGAATGGGTAACTATTGACAACATCGTCAAACAGTGGCTCTATGGCTCCCTTACACAAATTGTTCTTCAATCCATCATCACCACTGATGCTACTGCTGCAGATGTTTGGAAATCCATAAAGGATCTGTTTCATGAAAATAAAGAGAACAAGGCCATTGAATTGGATGATGAGTTAAGAAACATACAACTTGGAGACTCCACCATCATGGAATACTGTAATCGCATCAAGGCTATTGCTGATCTCCTTTCAAATATTGGAGCCCGAGTATCTGATCGTCTTCTATTCACATATGCGCTGAACGACCTCACCGAAAAATATGCCCACGTTAAACCCACGATCCGATACTCCACTACATTTCCAAATTTTCTTCAAATGAGATTGATTCTCACTCTTGAAGAACGAGACCTGCAAAAGTCTCACAACCGTATTGTGCAAGCCTCACATCGCGACTCTCCATCCTCCCCCACTGTTCTTCAAGTCGAGCACCAAAATCTCCCAAATTCTCATGGAAATAACAGTTCTGCCGAGCGTGGTGGTGGTCGGAATTCTCCTGGTGGCGAAAGGGGGGCTCGAAACGGTGGCAGAAGCGGTGGTCGACAGGGTCGATTTGGAGACAGTAGTCCGTTTGCACAAAATCAAAATAGTTGGGGAGGGTTTCTCCCTTGGTCGGTCATGACGTTTCCCCCACAGCAACAATCTCGTGGGTTGCTCCCCCCCTCCATTTCAACAACAAATGGCCCAATGGTCCACTTCAACTTCTTCTGGTCTACGTCCACAACAACAACCCAATTTGCTAATAGCCTAACAACAAGCCTTTATATGTGGACAGCCCAATAACATGCATTTTTTGTAAATATCCAAGTGATCAAACCACTAATTTGCCTCAATCTTTTAGCACCATGAGCCTCCAAGACTTGGGTAATGTGGATTGGTAAATGGATACCGGGGCTACCACGCATCTTCATGCCGACTCAAGTACTCTCAAGTCCTTTAGAAATACGTGCAACAATTTAAATTTATCGGTTTTATTTGGGGATGGATCTCGTATTCCAATCACCAAAGTGGGTCATACAACTCTCTCACATAATGACATAATCCTTTTCTCCCTCTTTACCTTAAAACGTCCTTATTACCCCTCAAATTGTCAAAAACCTTGTGTATTTTCGTCGTTTCACTCATTATAATAAAATGTTCCATTGAATTTGATGAATTTGATTTTTCTATGAAGGATTTTCTGACCAAGCAAATCCTCATCCGATGTGATAATACGGGCGAGCTCTATCCGGTTACCACACACTCTCTTCAAGCTCTAATCTCCATTATCTCATCTTTATGGCATCAAAGACTTGGTCATCCCGATTAACCAGTTTTAAAGCATCTTATTTCTAGTAATTTGATTTCGTGTAATAAAAGGGATACACCCTCTTTTTCATGCATGTCAACTTGGCAAACATACTCGATTATCTTTTCATTTATCTTCTTCTGATGCCTTATTCCCTTTTCAAATTGTTCATTCAGATGCATGGACCTCTCCTTTAGAGAGTCATAGTGGAATAAGATATTATGTTATTTTCCTTGATCAATTTTCGCATTTTGTGTGGGTTTACCCTATTAGAAAGAAATCTGATGTTTTTGCCAAGTTTGTTCATTTTCGAGCTTACATACAAAATCAATTCCACATGGATATTAAAACTTTTCAATGTGACAATGGAAAAGAACATGATAACATCTATTTTCACCAACTTTATGACATTCATGGTATTCATATGCGTTTTTCATGTCCCTACACATCTCAACAAAATGGTAAATATGAACACATGCTTCGTACTTTGAACAATATGATGCGTACCTTCCTTGTTCAAGCCCATCTTCCACCCACCTATTGGGTTGAAGCTCTTCATATGGCTACGCACTTCCTCAACATTCTTCCTTCCACCGCTCTAAAAAATGACACTCCCTTTTACAAATTATATCAAAAATGCCCTTCATACTCTCACCTCCGTGTCTTTGGTTGTCTTTGCTATCCTCATCTAAATAAAACCAACAAACTCGAACATCGTTTCGTTCCTTGCATTTTTCTTGGTTATCCATCACATTAAAAAGGTTTTCGGTGTCTTAATCTTCACACCAAACAAATTATTATTTCCCATCTTGTCATTTTCGACGAGACTATCTTCCCTTTCGGCTCCATGACTCCGGATAATCCGCCAGATTACAGTTTTCTTGATACTAAGGATTCTAAAAATTGCTTCAATGACTCGACTACTCCCTCTCATCCTCTTGGGTCGATGCATCCTCAAGGTCTTGCTCAACAATCCTTTTCATCGGTTGTTCCCAGTCAAACCCCCGTTCCTAGTGCACCCATCACTCCTAATTCCGCTGCTACAACAACCTCTCCATCTCATTCTATTGACCCATCTCTCTCACCAAATTTCACGCAGCCTCCCATCACTCCGACAACCACTCGTTCCAATCGTGCACCTCTTCCTCATGTTTCCACCCTAACTCGCACTCACTTCATGGCCACTCGGGCTTCTCATGGAATCACAAAACCTATTGACCGTCTCAATCTCCATACCTTCACTATTGACTCGTCGTCTCCTATTCCGCGTACCTGTTCTCAAGCATTCCAAGATCCTAACTGGTTAAATGCCGTGAAAGATGAATATAATGCACTTATTACTAACGAAACTTAGGTTCTTCTACCTTGGCCTCCCAATGCTAATGTTGTTAATTGTATTTGGTTGTTCAAAAAGAAACTTAATATATATGGATCTCTTGCTCACTACAAGGCGCTGTTGGTTGTTAATGGGTGTAGTCAGCGCCCTGGGATTAATTGTGACGAGACTATTAGTCTGGTTGTTAAACCGTCCACCATTCACACTGTTCTTAGTCTGGCCATATCTCACCATTAGCTCGTTCATCAGTTGGATGTGAGGAATGCTTTTCTTCACGGGCATCTTCAGGAGACTATATACATGCATCAATGAGGGGTTATGTTATTCTTTGTCTCCTAATCACGTATGTCTCCTCCAGTGCTCTCTTTATGGTCTTAAACAGGCCCCTCGGGCTTGGTATCATCGCTTTGCTCAGTTTATCATCCAATTCTGCTTCGTCAACAGCAAGTCAGACTTGTCATTATTTATCTACTGACAAGGTGATCACATTGCATGTCTAATTTTATATGTTAATGATATTGTGTTGACTGCTTCTTTCATGAGCCTCCTTCAGTATGTCATTTCTACACAATAGTCGGAATTTGCTATGGCTGATCTAGGTTCTCTAAACTACATTCTTGGCATAGCTGTTACTAGAGACCAACATGGCATGTTCCTTTCGCAACAGAAATATGCCTCTGAGGTTCTTGATCGATAAATGATGTCCAACTACAAACCATCCCGCACACCTGCTGACATCGCAACTAAGTTTGATGGTACCGGTACACCTGTGTCTAATCTGACACTTTATCGCAACCTTGTTGGTGCTCTTCAGTACCTGACATTCACCCGCCCAGACATATCATATGATGTTCAGCAAGTTTGTTTATACATGCACGACCCTCGGGAGCCAGACTTTGCGGCCCTCAAGTGTATTCTTCGTTACATTCAAGGCACCATTGATCATGGATTACATTTATATACCTCTCCACCACAAGGTCTAATCGCCTATTATGATGCAGATTGGGTCGGGTGTCCATCTACTAGGCAGTCCACTTCTGGTTATTGTGTGTTTCTCGGTCACAACCTTCTTTCTTGGTCGTCAAAGAGACAAGGTACCATCTCTCGTTCTAGTGCAGAAGCAAAATATCGCAAGGTTGCGAACATTGTTGCACAGACGAGTTGGTTTCGCAACTTGCTTCGAGAGTTACATTATCCACCTCTTACAGTTACTCTGGTCTACTGTGATAATGTCGGTGCTGTTTACCTATCTATTAACCCGGTACAATATCAGCACACCAAACACATCGAGATTGACCTACATTTTGTTCGGGATCAGGTTGCTCTAGGTCAAGTTCGGGTCCTTCACGTGCCCTCTTCATCTCAATATGCAGATATCTCACCAATGGGCTTCCCTCGTCTTTATTCCTTGACTTCAAATCCAGTCTAAACGTCCGCTCTTGATCCCCCGTTCTGATTGCGGGGGGATGTTAGCCGTATATTTGTATTGGTATGTATTTATGTGTCTAGCCTAATTGTATTTGTATTCAACCCATTTGTATTGTGAGTATATATTTTCAATGAGAAGGCAATACGCATATTATGGGAAAATACGCACATTGTAATCGTATTCATAAATTTTCCAATTATATAAGTTATTAAAAAAATACAATGTTATCAGGTGAAGATTGGGTTTACAATATTAAACACACGACGTAAAGAAAAAACTTGTTATGTTAGTCCCAAATCCCGAATGGTACTCTAAAATAACCTGATTCCAAATAAATTGACTATTCCTTGAAAGAAAAATAATACTTTTTGTTAACCACCTCTAGTTAGTTATATTAATATTTAATGTTCTATTCTATTCTTGATTAGTTACTTTCCTTTACATTTGTAATTTTCTTGTTTTATTATTATTAATAATAATAGTATTTTAGAAGCCATCGCCTATTTATTTCATTGGTAAATAATTGAGAAATCAAATTGCAGCAATCAACACCAACAAGTAGATATAACTTGCCTTTCTTGGGCATTATTACGAAAAGAACTATCAATTCAATAGCTAACGATTATTTTTTATTTTTGAATATTATATTAAATATTCTAGCTAAAATTAATGCAGATGTTGAATATAAGGTTGTCAAGATCGGGAATTTGATCGTAAGATCCTACAATCCTACCTATATGTAAGATCGACGTACATAGAATCGTAGGATCGGGATCAAGATTGTAAGATCGGGATCCAATCCAATTATACCATTCCATGAAATTGTTAAATTTTGATTTGGTTTTTATTATCTTTACTGGTTGACATGGTGTCTTTACCAAATGTGTAATCGATAATAGCCCTATTATTGTGCTATTCTTTGAACCATAAATGACCAACAACCATATAAATTTTTTCCCTTTTACATTTTACTCTCACTCATGGTAGAATTTGAGATTTAGCATTGACTTATTAATATCTTCATTTAATGGTTCAAGCTCAACAATAAATGTGAGTCCTTTTTCGGTTTCTTTCATTTTACCGTTTAAAGTAAATAAGATGAAAGTTGTGAATTGCTATTTTTATATGATAAATAATTTATATTAATACTCTTTTTAGCTATTTTACAATGTCATTAACCAATACATGACAAATCACTTTTATTTTTGAGTTATTTAACCATGTTATTCAGAAAAAAGTTTAATATATGATCAGTTACCTTTTTATGTAATGTTTTGTGGGATCATATATAAGATTTTGATCGTGACAACTTTAGTTGAATATAACAAAAGAATATGACATAAAAAATACTTTTTAGTTAGTTTTCTTTGGGAACAACAAATACATATACATATAATTGTGCTTTTATACATACATACATATATATATATATATATATATATATATATATATATATATATATATATATATATATATATATTATGAATTAAACTCTCAACCATTTTGAAATCACATCTTGTTTCAAGCACCTTCATATCATGCCAAATACATTTTGATAACTCTTTAGTTATTTCCGATCATAAAAGAATATCAATAATACTTACAAATTATGATTCATGCCAAATACATTTTGATAACTCGTTAGGAAAGCCTAGGATATGCTTCAGTGAGTTAGCGATGCGGTTTACTGAGTTTTTTGCCTTGGTTCGAGGAAGTAACTTAGAGGATTCGGGAGGATTGATGAGGAAAGTATGGATAGGTGTGGAAGGTAGTATTGGGCCCGTACGACTGAAATAACAGGATACTCGAATCAGCGAGAGCCTCAGAGAATCTAAGGAGTTTGTGGAAAGGAATTATCAAGCATGTTTTGATCGTGGCTTGTGGTATTTCAGATCGGTGATTAGCACGCATGGGGAAGGTTTGGGGTCTGGTCCCGACTCAGGTGGTGAGCCAGTTAGTGGAAGAACTGCCAGGGTTTTGAGTTCGCATTGGATTGAGGAGATGGAAAGTGTTTCCCACACTAGTCCCTACCTCATAGGAGCCAAGGTTCGGTTCTCCTTGGATCACTTGTATCGGGTGACAAGGAGTTGTTAGGAATTGATTGCACGATCTATTGTGTTTTCTGAATTGGAGACTATGTCTTTGGAGAAGTTTGTAACCCGGTTTAGGGCAGAGGTTACTCCAGCTATCGCAGTTCAGCCCTTGGTCAGTGAGCTGGTAAGCGTGTCAGGGTGTCAGACCCTGAAGGATATGACTTCTAGAGCCCGAGGATGGGAGATCGATTTGGATCACCTTGGGAAGAGAGGGTCATACCAAGTGTGTATAGTGGAGGGTCCCGGGAAGAGACCCAAGGTATCAGACCATCGATTGATGGACCGGCAGGGCCAGAGTCAGTGCAGCAAGTGCGAGAAATGGCACGATGGAGTTTGTCGTTCCAGGGGTATGGGTTGCTACAAGTGTGGCAGGGTTGATCATGTTAGTAGGGATTGTCCTCAAGGGGCAAGATCGTTATGTTTTCTTTGCAACCAAGTGGGCCACAGGATATCCGTTCGTCCAAGAAGGAGGGAGGAGCAGTGAGTGCACCTGCTCCGACTATTTTTCACATCTCTGATAGTCGAGAAGGAAGGGAAAGAGCCCCAGTAGAGAGGAGTCAGACTCTACACTTTCAGACAGGAGAAGTCAGGACTCCAGGAGGCGATGTTGTGGGTATGTATCTTTTGCTTCCTTTCAGTTTAGCTGCATTTTGTTGTCGGAATTTTGATTTGGTTTGGAATATTGTAGCGGGTTGGGTAAGTGTATCTTTAGTTCATTTCTTCATTTATGTTTGTTGAAAATTAACTGTAAATTAGCTGTATATTAGGCTTTCAATTAGGAGTAAATCAAGGTGTATAATTTCCATGTTTAAATAGTTGCCTAGATTAGTGAGATAGGCTCTAGTATAAATTAAGGCCCTGTACTTCTTTATTCCTTACGAAATACAGATCACAATCTTCTTTATGGTATCAGAGCAGTATTATTATTCCTGATTCCTGCTGTGTTTCTTTTTTTTAGACCTTTTGGTTTTCTGTGTTTCTTACCAGACCCGGTCACCATATACTCCAAATCCTTTCGTCTTTGCTGATAAGATTCGGTTATCGTACTCCTGTTACAGGCATTTCTTTTATTCTGTTTTGTTAAACAATGTCTGGAACAAACAATATGTTCAATCTTTCTTCCTCTCCAGTTCTCTCTGCTGAAAAATTGATAGGTTCTGATAATTATATGACTTGGTCATCTACTGTGGAGTTGTGGTTTATTGGTCAAGGTCTTGAAGATCACTTGACAAAGCAACTGAACAACATTGATGTCAAAGACCAATCCAAGTGGAAGCAGATTGATGCCTTCCTCTGTAATGCTCTCTGTAATTCTATAGATCGAACGATTGTTGCTCAATATCGATCGTATCGCTCTTGCTACGAGGTTTGGCAGAAAGCAAAGAAACTCTACTCGAACGATATCAATCGTTTATACACAGTGGTCTCAAATATGAAGAAAATCATGCAACAAGAACAGGATATGCAAACCTATCTTGGGAACATAGAGACTATCCGACAAGAGTTCAATGAGCTGATGCCATCCTCTACGAATCTCGAATTGCAAGAAGAGCAACGTGGAAAATTCTTTGCGGTTCTTGCACTTGCAGGATTACGTCCAGATCTTGAGTATGTTCGTAACCAAATCTTAGCTACTCCTGGGATTCTAAATCTTGATAATGTTTTTGAGCAGCTAGTTCGTATTTCAGCACCAACAAACATCACTACCGGTTCCAACATCATTGATTCTGCAATTCTTGTTGCATCTAAGGAGGGAGGCAACCGTGGTCGAGGAAATAGAAACTGGCCTCGATGCAGTCATTGCAATAAGATTGGTCATACAATTGACCGATGCTTTCAGCTTAAACCACCTAAGATAGCTAATGTTGCACATGAGGGAACCCCGCCAGGCAATGTGTCTATCTCTGTTGTTGATTATGAAGAACTCCTGAAACTACGAGAAGAAAAACAATCTCCTATTGCTTGCATATCTCAATCATCCCCACTGGGTCCTTGGGTGATTGATTCAGGTGTTACCGAATATGTGTCTGGTAACACAAATTTATTCTCTAACATTACATACTCGAATACATTGTCCCATATTACCATGTTTAATGGCTCACAGACTAAAGCTACAGGTATTGGACAAGCCCAACCTGTGCCTTCATTATCTCTTGATGTCCTTTTTGTACCTGGTTGTCCATTCAACCTTATTTCTGTTAGTAAACTAGCTAAAACCCCACCATATAAAGTCACATTTTTGGATGATTTGTTTCTTGTGCAGAATCGAACACTGGGAGGACGATTGGTGTAGGACGTGAGTACCATGGGCTATATTACCTCACACCACCTTCTTCACCCACATGTATTGCAACTGATTCTCCTGCCATTATTCATCATCGTTTGGGACATCCTAGCCTTTCAAAGTTACAAAATTTGGTACCCAGCCTTGCAAAGTTGTCTTCATTGGAGTGTGAGTCTTGTCAGTTGGGAAAGCATACTCGTAATTCATTTCCTAGTCGAGTCAATAAACAGTCTGAATCTCCTTTTGCTTTAGTTCATTCAGATGTGTGGGGTCCTAGCCGTGTTACATCACATTTGGGTTTTAATTATTTTGTCACCTTCATTGATGATTACTCAAGGTGTACTTGGTTATTCTTAATGAAAAATAGATCTGAATTATTTTCTATCTTCAAGTCCTTTTTTTCTGAAATTAAAACTCAATTCGGTATTCCCATACGTATCCTCCGAAGTGACAATGCAAAAGAGTATTTTTCAACTCCTTTTCAATCATTCATGAACTCAGAGGGTATAATTCATCAATCTTCATGTGCACATACCCCACAACAGAATGGAGTGGCTGAACGGAAAATCAGACACCTGATCAAAACGACACGTACTCTCCTTCTTCATAACAATGTTCCGCTGCATTTTTGGGGAGATGTCGTTCTCACAGCATGCTACCTAATTAATCGCATGCCTTCTTCGGTGTTAAAAAATCAAATCCCTCATTCTTTATTATTTCCCACTCAACCAATGTTTTCCCTTCCACCTCGTGTCTTTGGTTGCACATGTTTTGTCCATGATCTCACACCCGGAAAAGATAAACTACACGCAAAATCTCTCAAATGTATCTGCTTGGGTTATTCTCGAACACAAAAAGGTTACAAATGTTTCTCTCCTGATCTTGGACGACATCTCATTTGCGCTGATGTAACCTTCTTTGAAACTACCCCATTCTTCAGTCATACCGACCGCAGTAAGTGCTCTCTTGATTTTGTCCGTGAAGATGATCCACAGAAACCACCAAACTTCCACTCTGAGCATCCGATCACAAATCCAATCAATGACTCGTCACCACCCGTGGATCCTATCACAAATACACCGCCACCTTTGCGTACTTACCATCGACGTCGGTCGGCCCAACCGACTGACTCTTCTTCCGATGAACATCCTTCTGAGCACATGGTTTCACCTACAACAGAACCTTTAAGTGAACCTGATGATACAAGCCTACCGGACTCACCTCCTACGCCGATCACGCCTTCTGTGTTGGATCCTGATCTAGACCGTCCCGTAGCTGAACGGAAAGGTACTCGTTCCACTCGTAATCCTTATCCAATCTATAATTTCTTGAGCTACCATCCTTTATCCCCTTCGTATACTTCCTTTGTATCGTCTTTGTCTTCTGTTTCCACTCCTAAAAATCTAAGGGAGGCTCTTACAGACCCGCGATGGAGACAAGCAATGGTTGATGAGATGAATGCATTGCACTCTACAGGTACGTAAGATTTGGTTCCGCTTCCTCCAGGAAAATCGACAGTCGGTTGTCGTTGGGTTTATACCGTCAAAGTCAATCCTGATGGAAATATAGACCGGTTAAAAGCACGGTTGGTTGCTAAAGGCTATACGCAAGTTTATGGGCTTGATTATAGTGACACGTTCTCACCAGTTGCTAAAATGACTTCCATATGGATTTTTCTTTCCATGGCTGCAATTCATCAATGGCCTCTCTACCAGTTGGACATAAAAAATGCTTTCTTACATGTGGAGTTGCAAGAAGAAGTTTATATAGAGCAACCTCCTGGGTTTGTTGCTCAGGGGGAGTCTAAATTGGTATGTCGACTGAGGCGTTCTCTCTATGGGCTTAAACAATCCCCACGAGCATGGTTTGGTCGCTTTAGCTCGGTCCTTCAAAAATTTGGTATGAAGCGGAGCGAGACTGATCATTTTGTCTTCTATCGTTGCTCCTCTAACCATTGCATATATTTGGTTGTTTATGTTGATGACATCGTGATTACCGGAAATGATCAGGATGGAATTCAGAAGCTCAAGCAACATCTATTCCAGCACTTTGAGACAAAAGATTTGGGAAAACTCAAGTACTTCTTGGGAATAGAAGTGGCACAATCCCAACAGGGTGTCTTTATCTCCCAACGAAAGTATGCATTGGATATTTTGAAAGAAACCGGCATGACTGATTGCAAACCAGTAGACAGTACAATGGATCCAAATGTCAAGCTGCTTCCAGATCAAGGGGAGCCCTTATCAGACCCAAGCAAATACCGAAGGCTTATTGGCAAACTTAACTACCTCACGGTAACTCGTCCTGATATAACGTTCCCGATGAGTGTCCTTAGCCAATTCCTGAGTACACCATGTGACAGCCACTGGAATGCAGCCGTCCGGGTTTTGAGATACATTAAGAAAACTCCGGGAAAGGGCCTATTATATGAGAACAAAGGAAACACTCAAGTAGTAAGCTATACAGATGCTAATGGTGCAGTTTGTCCATTTGAAAGACGCTCAACCACAGGGTATTGCGTTTTTATTGGGGGTAATCTTGTTTCATGGAAAAGCAAGAAACAGTATGTAGTTGCTTTATCAACTGCCGAAGCCGAATATCGAGCCATGGCAAAAGCAACATGTGAGCTTATATGGATGAAGCATTTCTTTGAAGAGTTGAAACTTATAAAGGTTCAACGGATGCAATTGATATGCGACAATCAAGCGGCCCTTCATATTGCATCAAATCCGGTCTTTCATGAACGAACCAAGCACATAGAGATTGACTGCCATTTCATTCGACAGAAAATTCTTTCAGGGGAGATTGCTACAAGTTTTGTCAAGTCAAATGATCAACTAGCAGACATATTCACAAAGTCTCCCGTAGGTCCAAGGATTAATTATATTTGTAACAAGCTTGGAACATACAATTTGTACGCTCCAGCTTGAGGGGGAGTGTTGAAAATTAACTGTAAATTAGTTGTATATTAGGCTGTCAATAAGGAGTAAATCAAGGTGTATAATCTCCATGTTTAAATAGTTGCCTAGATTAGTGAGATAGGCTCTAGTATAAATTAAGGCCCTGTACTTCTTTATTCCTTACGAAATACATATCACAATCTTCTTTAATGTTTGGGATATATCTTCAAGAAATGTTATATGCCTTTTGCATGCCATGAAATGTTAGTGGATTAGTAAGGGTATTTATTGTGTAGCGGGTTTCAAGTGTTCGGGTATTATTCTGGTTTTCGGTCAGGCTCGGTTAGGGGCATCGTGTTGAAGACTTATGGTCCGGGTTCAGTAGGATAATTCTCCAACATCGTTAGGGTTTGATGGCATTATCATGGTACTGGGTTGGCCTTTGGATGTGCCAAAGGAAGTGGTCTATTTGCGGAGGTTTTGTTCTGAGCATCTGTTCTTCGGACTTTAGGATTTGAGTGTGGTATCATTTTATAGTATTTAGGGTTATCAATATTGTTGGGATTTGGGAAGTGCTCAACTGGTCTTCAGGGGTTGTGTGGTATTTAGGATGGATAGCGTTGGATCTCTAGCCATGATAGGCGCCGGTTGTCGGTAGATCGATCATTGGAGGGTAAGAAGGATTGGGAATCCTTCAATTCTAGTATGCTACGAGGAATTAGTCCAATCCAAGTGGGGGAGATGTTGGGTTTTGAGCAATCTAACACTCCTAAGTGTACATGCAACCCTAAATACCTTGGATCTATGTTTTCTCTATTATACATCCAAATATCAACTTTCCAATGTATTGTACTATTCTAGCATACAAAACTTTGAATAACACAAGTTAGAATAACATACCTTTTGTTGGTGCTTGTCTTCATGAAGCTTGAGTGCCTAGTGCCCCAAGTGTGACACCTCAAATGCTTCACACAACACCATAAGCACTTGGAATAACTTAGAGAGAAACTTGAACACTCCATGAAATCGTTTAGCCCTCACACACACACATAGTCCGATTTCTTGAGCCATGGGTTTCTTTTATATGGTGGCTATTAGGGTTACACCATGTAACTCATGACTTTACCCATTCCTTATGCTCCATGGATTTTAACCTCCATGGAGTATCCATGGGTCACCCCATGGACTTAGTCCAACATAAGGAATCTTGGATCACAAGCCCACATATATAAGAATGAATGATTTACACAATCAACCCATATATTTAATTAGTCTCCTTTTGATCACTTAATTAATTCAAAATTAATTCTTGATCAATACTAATTAAATAACCTTATTAATATATTAGAACTTATAATATATTAATAAACCTTAAGTGTTATTTCTCTCATGCAAAGTGAAACACAAAATAATACTAGTCCTATATGGCCTCAACACTTTGAGCGTAAATAAAACACATTTTATCTAAGCACCATATTGATCACTCATTATTCATGTTTCGATTAATCAACTTAATACTTCAATTGAAACAGTAGTGATGCCATGCTCCAAGCATGCATACTATGTTTCTCTAAACAATAGCTATGCCATACTCCAAGTATGCACACTATGTTTACATATGGTCATCTCTTTGTGAAATGTATATCAATTGAACATGACCTCAATGATTCTCATTTCACAATCCCAATCCTTATTGTAAATGTAAGAATACCAAGTTCTTGTCATTTACCGTAATCTATGCAATAATCCTGTTGTAATGATATTCACACAAGTCACAAAGACTTGGCAACAAACATTACAAAGTATTCCAATGGAAAGCAATTCCATGGAGATGAAGTCTCAAATTCAAAGTACATTCCTTTGAACATCCTTCTTTGCATTTACACAGATTCAAAGAATAACTTCCACCTATGGAAACGATTCCATATTCCCATCTTGACCATCACTTTTGAACAAGAGTTTCCTCTTTCCAAAATATGTCAATACGATCCTTACTCTATACTTCTAATTGTCCATGAGTAACCAAACTTTGGAAAACCCCAAATTGTTCTCGACAATTGCTTAATCATCTTAGTCATATCCAGTTCTAATCCCTTTCCCTTCTTAACGCCCTAAGCATTAGGAAAATTTAGAATGGATGAATATTATAACACATGCAATCGATCCTATATCCGAAGCATATGGGATACGATTCATGCTATAATATTTTTATTTGCCATGTTCTCATAATTCGAACTATGAAGAGGGATGCCGTAATCATAATCGAATTTTGAGAAAGCAACATATATAGAAATTCCTTATGTTGAACCATTTCAACATAACATTCATATATATTCTTGACTAAAGTTGATTAAAATCTCAATCTAAGCTTGTAGAATTGAAATGAAGTATAAATTTCTCTCCCTTAATTATAGTAAAACAACTTTTCAAAGCGAGTTGAAACTTTTGTTTTCTATAATTAACATTGCTAACTTGCAACATATTCATCATGTTCCCACTAGCATAATGATTATTATCTAACTAGCATAACACTTTATGCTCCCACTAGCTTTGACATGTACCTAGAAATCAGTCATATTTCTGATACTAGATTGTCTTGATAAGACTTTATCAAATCATACACCTGGAGTCTAACCCTTTCCTTAGATAGCTCACATGTGAGTCAAAACCTTTGCCATTCTCATTAGTTAATGTGCCGGTTAACCACACACGCTCCACTAACGACATGAGAATCCAAACTTCACACTTGCTATCCACTTAAATCTACTTAGTGAAAGAGTTTCCTCACTATCATTTTCATGAATCAGAGAGAAACCTTATGACACTTAGATTTTGATGGTGTATGTGTTCTTATCCATGTGAATTGTCAAAACCAGAGTCACAAGACAAAGATAATGACAAATCCAAACTCATATGGACTGAACTCAATCTAATTTCTTGCAACCTGGCAGCTCAAGGGCCTGCCATTGCTTCCAAGCTGTTATGCAACCAGTTGAGAACTCTTAGAACTCCAATGCAAAACCAACTTTAACTGGAATGGGCACAGAATATGTCAACACGATAGGTTACAAACCTCAGGTCGTGGTCTAGTGATTAACAAAACTCTTGATTAGTTCTTGAATCTACCTTAGGATCCTTTTAAGGCTCCCACTGACCTCTTGACATATAAGACTCTCTTTGTCAAGAACCATTCCTCGACAAAAACGAATATTCAAGAGTTAGTGCAGATTCTTATCAAGTTAAACACTTCTCACAATTGGTCTTAGTTGGTCTTTGTTTTATCCAAAACATCACAACTTACCAATTACAAAAGTACAAGAGTAAGAACACATTCTACTCTACATTTAACAAGTGTTTTAAACCTTTTTTAAGATTATGTCACTCAAGGCTTAATCTTGGAGTATGACTCTAAGATTTAATTTTGGAACGAAGTATAATTTATCTTTTGATCTAACCATTTCATCAATTCACGATTCCTCTCCTTTAGCCAAACAAAATGAACTAAGGTGTCCTTAGAGGATCAATTGTGACATGGTTTCATAATCATTAAGATAATCATAAAACAAGATACTCAAGTACTCTCCCATCTCTTCAGATTAGAAAAAGTTTTATCTTTCTGCCTTATTTGATTCTTCTTACTCATTATATCTATCATTGAAACTTTTCCAATGATCCAAAACTATACTTAAACATGTAAGTATAACCATATTTACTAAACTTTAGTAAATCATAATGAATAACCTTATCAACTTTGTGGTGGACCTGATCAGCGCACAACCAAGTGTATCCGATCGCTTAGTCCTTCACTTGACTCACATGCGAATGTGAACAAGGAATTAGTCTTAATTTCCCAAATATATAAAAATTCTCATGATCATACAATACAAGTTGCACGATTCCAAGTTTCTATCCAACTGAAACTTGGGTGATGAGAATCTTTCCTCATTTGGTAAATTATGACACTACCACTAATGAAAGAATCAAATCCATTTACCCATATTGCTTATCAATGGAAACATATAATCAACAATTTTTCACAAATGCCATTGTAAGGATACTTAAAATAAATAAAACGAAAACCATATTTCTTTTATTTTAAAACTTTGCGGAAAAAATTTATCCTTACAATCCATATGGAAAACTTGTTGTTATCTATTCATAAGAAATATATCATAACTCTTAAGTAACGGCTCAAAATTCTGATCACCGAACCATGCGATCGAAATCCATCTTCGCGATCAGAATCAGCATATACTTCCTTTAAGTTTCTTCACCTTTTCTTTGATTCTTAAACCATCAACATGTGACCTCGTCACATTATGCAATAAGAATCTTAGAATAGAAACTTAATAGAGTTAGACAATGGACTTTACCTGAAGTAGAGTCAAACCTATTGACTTTACCATCCTTAATATGTTTCAGGTAAATTTAGCAGCTTCGCAACCAAAATCTTTCCTTTGGCAACAAAATCATATGGACTCTTTGGAAACGTACATGGAACTATCACAGACTTAACCTTTCTCTTTACCATTTGGTCAACCGAATTGACTATGTCCGATCCCTTTCCATTGGGAAGAGAAAGTTTTTCCTGGACCTCCAATGTCACCATTTTCAATGTCCAAATAGGTTTGGAAAGTAGATCTTCCAATCCAATTTGCTTTACTAATGCTCCAAATCATTGCTGATTTAGCATCATCGAGCAAATAGGTAAGATCATTAAGGGTCTTGTCGCGACCTGTCATCAGGGAGTGACTGAAGAACCAAGTCAGCAGCCAGCTACCTCGAGACTTCGACACCCGACTCTCCCGACTTGTCAATATGTGGCTTAATCCCCAAGATCTAGGCACACATATAAACTTTGCTTGCCAATAGGGATAGAGTGACTTAGAACTTATCAAGTCTTAAAACTTGTGGGATAGGGAGATTTATTGGAGGAGGTGGATTAAGTGAAGTATGATTTCTGGTCCCACAAATGCCCAACAAATGGATTGATCTTTCACCTTCATTTCCATTTGGGATATCATCTTCATTAGGAAGCTTGTTCCTAAAGATTTGGGAAGACCATAGCTGTCTAAACTAGACATCTATAATGGGAGAAATTCAAGTTAGTTGATTTAAAGTCCTTAATACAACACCCAATATGAAGTATTAAGGCTAGGACCCAATAACCTATTTATAATTGGAAAAGGGATGCCGTAATCCAAGTTATAAAATAGTTAAAGGTAGGCAAATGAGATTTACCAATTTCCACCATGAAAACGAAATATTTTATTATTAGGTTTTATTGGTTTTGAAACTCCTAGATCTTTTGAGATACATTGAACTTTTCAATGGCATGTTTGAATCTCGATTGTGCCCTCTCAAGTTTGTGACTGGGATGCCGAGGATCACAAACAAGGTGTGAATAACCATACAAATTGACTTGGTACCCTCAACAATATTACCTAATCGATGTGCTGGTTAACCACACGCGCTCCACCGATCTATAATAAAGTCAAGTTACCCTTTGCCACTCTTACTAGTCCATATTAGTGTGCCGGTTAACCACACACGCTCCACTAACGACTTGGTAAGGTACAAAGTGTAATTTTATGGGCTAGCACCTTTTCACATTTTCCTAAGTAACTAAGATTGGGAATTTATAAGTGTTTAGTTACTTAGTATTTTTCATTATACTTTTAATGAAGGGAGAATTATAGTCCATTCCTACCCGTTCCGCTAACGACCCTCCACCAGTCAAGGAAGCGGTGGGTGAGAGTGGACTCCCATTAAACTGCCGTTTTATAGGCAGTAACCTTATACCCCCCTTATAGACTGGCTTCGTGAATGAGGCCTACTAACGGTAAGATTGACTTCATCTTATACATATCTATATAATTAAAATTATAATAATAGTATAAGGGTTGAATTTTAAACTTTTAAAATTTCAATGTTCAATTTTGGAATTAAAGTATACATGTGGAGTAACTTTTCAAATTCCAAAACTTGAGGGCAAGTTTTGAAACTATTTCAAGACTCTTTAAATCACAACTTATGAGTTTAATGGTTCATTAAAATGAAGACTCTTCATTTTAATGTAACCCCTTATTCTTTTAAAAACACTTTAAAGAAGTGTCTCTTCAACATCCATAACATGAGGACAAGTTATGGAGTCATTAAACTATTTAATGGAAAAAACTCTTACATTTTATGTAACCTACAAAACTTTTATGAGTTTTTAAGATTCATAAATATGACTTTTCACATAACTTGAAGACAAGTTACAAAAACATATTTTATAAACTTCTTTTAGACTAATATGGATTGAAAACAACTAAAACATAATTTTGTCATTATCAATCTAAACTAACTCATAAATCAAGGAAACATAAAATTCTTGAAAAATTCATAACTTGAGGACAAGTTATGAACTCCATACAATTTTCAACAAGATCATGAATTATATCAACAAACTATTTGCACACAATTCCTATGATCTAACAAAACTCATAACCATGATCATTCATAATCAACAATTTTCAAGAATAACATGAACACATATAAACTTGAAATTTTTATTATAGCATTGAAATTGGTTTAACATAATTATTACCACATTCAAAACAAGTTTTATAAGCCCAAAACAGTCAAAGGTAATGATTCTAGACCAATTCCAGCACCAAAACTCGTAAATATGTTGTCTGGGGGTCCAACTCGTCGAGTGCATGAACAAACTCGGCGAGTTGGATGCATTTTGCCTTGGACTCGTCGAGTCCCTTCATGGACTCGGCGAGTCTGCTGGGCAGACAGCACCAAAAGTCGATTTTTAAGCAGTTTAAGCAAGTACAATAAGAAAACAAGCCTTGGCTCTGATACCACTGTTGGGTTTTGAGCAATCTAACACTCCTAAGTGTACATGCAACCCTAAATACCTTGGATCTATGTTTTCTCTATTATACATGCAAATATCAACTTTCCAAGGTATTGTACTATTCTAGCATACAAAACTTTGAATAACACAAGTTATAATAACATACCTTTTGTTGGTGCTTGTCTTCATGAAGCTTGAGTGCCTAGTGCCCCAAGTGTGACACCTCAAATGATTCACACAACACCATAAGCACTTGGAATAACTTAGAGAGAAACTTGAACACTCCATGAAATTGTTTAGCCCTCACACACACACATAGTCCGATTTCTTGAGCCATGGGTTTCTTTTATATGGTGGCTATTAGGGTTACACCATGTAACTCATGACTTTACCCATTCCTTATGCTCCATGGATTTTAACCTCCATGGAGTATCCATGGGTCACCCCATGGACTTAGTCCAACATAAGGAATCTTGGATCACAAGCCCACATATATAAGAATGAATGATTTACACAATCAACCCATATATTTAATTAGTCTCCTTTTGATCACTTAATTAATTCAAAATTAATTCTTGATCAATACTAACTAAATAACCTTATTAATATATTAGAACTTATAATATATTAATAAACCTTAAGTGTTATTTCTCTCATTTTAGTTTATCCAAGTGCATGATGCCATGCAACCCAAATGGACCATGCCGCGTCGGGTTAAGTCTTACCAATTATAGTTATGGACTTAGACATTAATCCAACAGTCTCCCACTTGGGTAAGTCTAAAACTATTATTGCAAGTATGACTTCAAAACCCGACTAGCAATCGTAGCTCTCAAAAGCTTCTATCGAACTCTGACCTTGTAGATGAACTCTGACCTTTGTCAATGACTTGTCCATTAGATAAGTGATCATATATTCCTCCATTCTAGATATCATATGGACTGAGACATGGATTATAATCATTCTCTCTGTCCATTTGTTGCTTCCCGATTTCTGATTTATGACGACTGACTAATTGAACTAATCAAATCAGTCCAGGCCCGGCCGAGCACTTACTTTTGTCATCACTAAATCATCGAGGGGCCCACAGATATCGCTTTTATCCTGAAGGTAAAAGGAATGGATAAACTTCGACTCATATGCTTGTACTAACTATTTGTTGAATCATACACAAAGGCACGTTTTATAACATCGAGTTACCAATGCGTTTACGTGCAATCAATGTATAACCAACTCATAGTCAACAACTCATATCTCAAGGTTTGAAGAATATAAGATATTATCGTCTCATGATTCACTCGTGATAAAATCCATGAATTGAATCCAAATGAGCGTGGGTTGAATCCAATACTCATCCCTTATGAGTACTCATGAACGTTGTAGCAACTATTGCATTTTCTAAAGCACTTTAGACAAATCATACAAGCCAAATTCATGACAGTCTTGATTCATATCTACTTCCAACATATGACCGATTGTGGATGGTTTGAATGACTTGGTCATTCGGGAGAATGACCTAGTTATTCTGGAAGTCAAAACATGCAAAGTGAAACACAAAATAATACTAGTCCTATATGGCCTCAACACTTTGAGCGTAAATAAAACACATTTTATCTAAGCACCATATTGATCACTCATTATTCATGTTTCGATTAATCAACTTAATACTTCAATTGAAACAGTAGTGATGCCATGCTCCAAGCATGCATACTATGTTTCTCTAAACAATAGCTATGCCATACTCCAAGTATGCACACTATGTTTACATATGGTCATCTCTTTGTGAAATGTATATCAATTGAACATGACCTCAGTGATTCTCATTTCACAATCCCAATCCTTATTGTAAATGTAAGAATACCAAGTTCTTGTCATTTACCGTAATCTATGCAATAATCCTGTTGTAATGATATTCACACAAGTCACAAAGACTTGGCAACAAACATTACAAAGTATTCCAATGGAAAGCAATTCCATGGAGATGAAGTCTCAAATTCAAAGTACATTCCTTTGAACATCCTTCTTTGCATTTACACAGATTCAAAGAATAACTTCCACCTATGGAAACGATTCCATATTCCCATCTTGACCATCACTTTTGAACAAGAGTTTCCTCTTTCCAAAATATGTCAATACGATCCTTACTCTATACTTCTAATTGTCCATGAGTAACCAAACTTTGGAAAACCCCAAATTGTTCTCGACAATTGCTTA
Source organism: Lactuca saligna (assembly GCF_052625555.1). NCBI lineage: Eukaryota > Viridiplantae > Streptophyta > Magnoliopsida > Asterales > Asteraceae > Lactuca > Lactuca saligna. The sequence continues at coordinate 57,925,746 of NC_136419.1, read as the reverse complement.
ATCATCTTAGTCATATCCAGTTCTAATCCCTTTCCCTTCTTAACGCCCTAAGCATTAGGAAAATTTAGAATGGATGAATATTATAACACATGCAATCGATCCTATATCCGAAGCATATGGGATACGATTCATGCTATAATATTTTTATTTGCCATGTTCTCATAATTCGAACTATGAAGAGGGATGCCGTAATCATAATCGAATTTTGAGAAAGCAACATATATAGAAATTCCTTATGTTGAACCATTTCAACATAACATTCATATATATTCTTGACTAAAGTTGATTAAAATCTCAATCTAAGCTTGTAGAATTGAAATGAAGTATAAATTTCTCTCCCTTAATTATAGTAAAACAACTTTTCAAAGCGAGTTGAAACTTTTGTTTTCTATAATTAACATTGCTAACTTGCAACATATTCATCATGTTCCCACTAGCATAATGATTATTATCTAACTAGCATAACACTTTATGCTCCCACTAGCTTTGACATGTACCTAGAAATCAGTCATATTTCTGATACTAGATTGTCTTGATAAGACTTTATCAAATCATACACCTGGAGTCTAACCCTTTCCTTAGATAGCTCACATGTGAGTCAAAACCTTTGCCATTCTCATTAGTTAATGTGCCGGTTAACCACACACGCTCCACTAACGACATGAGAATCCAAACTTCACACTTGCTATCCACTTAAATCTACTTAGTGAAAGAGTTTCCTCACTATCATTTTCATGAATCAGAGAGAAACCTTATGACACTTAGATTTTGATGGTGTATGTGTTCTTATCCATGTGAATTGTCAAAACCAGAGTCACAAGACAAAGATAATGACAAATCCAAACTCATATGGACTGAACTCAATCTAATTTCTTGCAACCTGGCAGCTCAAGGGCCTGCCATTGCTTCCAAGTTGTTATGCAACCAGTTGAGAACTCTTAGAACTCCAATGCAAAACCAACTTTAACTGGAATGGGCACAGAATATGTCAACACGATAGGTTACAAACCTCAGGTCGTGGTCTAGTGATTAACAAAACTCTTGATTAGTTCTTGAATCTACCTTAGGATCCTTTTAAGGCTCCCACTGACCTCTTGACATATAAGACTCTCTTTGTCAAGAACCATTCCTCGACAAAAACGAATATTCAAGAGTTAGTGCAGATTCTTATCAAGTTAAACACTTCTCACAATTGGTCTTAGTTGGTCTTTGTTTTATCCAAAACATCACAACTTACCAATTACAAAAGTACAAGAGTAAGAACACATTCTACTCTACATTTAACAAGTGTTTTAAACCTTTTTTAAGATTATGTCACTCAAGGCTTAATCTTGGAGTATGACTCTAAGATTTAATTTTGGAACGAAGTATAATTTATCTTTTGATCTAACCATTTCATCAATTCACGATTCCTCTCCTTTAGCCAAACAAAATGAACTAAGGTGTCCTTAGAGGATCAATTGTGACATGGTTTCATAATCATTAAGATAATCATAAAACAAGATACTCAAGTACTCTCCCATCTCTTCAGATTAGAAAAAGTTTTATCTTTCTGCCTTATTTGATTCTTCTTACTCATTATATCTATCATTGAAACTTTTCTAATGATCCAAAACTATACTTAAACATGTAAGTATAACCATATTTACTAAACTTTAGTAAATCATAATGAATAACCTTATCAACTTTGTGGTGGACCTGATCAGCGCACAACCAAGTGTATCCGATCGCTTAGTCCTTCACTTGACTCACATGCGAATGTGAACAAGGAATTAGTCTTAATTTCCCAAATATATAAAAATTCTCATGATCATACAATACAAGTTGCACGATTCCAAGTTTCTATCCAACTGAAACTTGGGTGATGAGAATCTTTCCTCATTTGGTAAATTATGACACTACCACTAATGAAAGAATCAAATCCATTTACCCATATTGCTTATCAATGGAAACATATAATCAACAATTTTTCACAAATGCCATTGTAAGGATACTTAAAATAAATAAAACGAAAACCATATTTCTTTTATTTTAAAACTTTGCGGAAAAAATTTATCCTTACAATCCATATGGAAAACTTGTTGTTATCTATTCATAAGAAATATATCATAACTCTTAAGTAACGGCTCAAAATTCTGATCACCGAACCATGCGATCGAAATCCATCTTCGCGATCAGAATCAGCATATACTTCCTTTAAGTTTCTTCACCTTTTCTTTGATTCTTAAACCATCAACATGTGACCTCGTCACATTATGCAATAAGAATCTTAGAATAGAAACTTAATAGAGTTAGACAATGGACTTTACCTGAAGTAGAGTCAAACCTATTGACTTTACCATCCTTAATATGTTTCAGGTAAATTTAGCAGCTTCGCAACCAAAATCTTTCCTTTGGCAACAAAATCATATGGACTCTTTGGAAACGTACATGGAACTATCACAGACTTAACCTTTCTCTTTACCATTTGGTCAACCGAATTGACTATGTCCGATCCCTTTCCATTGGGAAGAGAAAGTTTTTCCTGGACCTCCAATGTCACCATTTTCAATGTCCAAATAGGTTTGGAAAGTAGATCTTCCAATCCAATTTGCTTTACTAATGCTCCAAATCATTGCTGATTTAGCATCATCGAGCAAATAGGTAAGATCATTAAGGGTCTTGTCGCGACCTGTCATCAGGGAGTGACTGAAGAACCAAGTCAGCAGCCAGCTACCTCGAGACTTCGACACCCGACTCTCCCGACTTGTCAATATGTGGCTTAATCCCCAAGATCTAGGCACACATATAAACTTTGCTTGCCAATAGGGATAGAGTGACTTAGAACTTATCAAGTCTTAAAACTTGTGGGATAGGGAGATTTATTGGAGGAGGTGGATTAAGTGAAGTATGATTTCTGGTCCCACAAATGCCCAACAAATGGATTGATCTTTCACCTTCATTTCCATTTGGGATATCATCTTCATTAGGAAGCTTGTTCCTAAAGATTTGGGAAGACCATAGCTGTCTAAACTAGACATCTATAATGGGAGAAATTCAAGTTAGTTGATTTAAAGTCCTTAATACAACACCCAATATGAAGTATTAAGGCTAGGACCCAATAACCTATTTATAATTGGAAAAGGGATGCCGTAATCCAAGTTATAAAATAGTTAAAGGTAGGCAAATGAGATTTACCAATTTCCACCATGAAAACGAAATATTTTATTATTAGGTTTTATTGGTTTTGAAACTCCTAGATCTTTTGAGATACATTGAACTTTTCAATGGCATGTTTGAATCTCGATTGTGCCCTCTCAAGTTTGTGACTGGGATGCCGAGGATCACAAACAAGGTGTGAATAACCATACAAATTGACTTGGTACCCTCAACAATATTACCTAATCGATGTGCTGGTTAACCACACGCGCTCCACCGATCTATAATAAAGTCAAGTTACCCTTTGCCACTCTTACTAGTCCATATTAGTGTGCCGGTTAACCACACACGCTCCACTAACGACTTGGTAAGGTACAAAGTGTAATTTTATGGGCTAGCACCTTTTCACATTTTCCTAAGTAACTAAGATTGGGAATTTATAAGTGTTTAGTTACTTAGTATTTTTCATTATACTTTTAATGAAGGGAGAATTATAGTCCATTCCTACCCGTTCGGCTAACGACCCTCCACCAGTCAAGGAAGCGGTGGGTGAGAGTGGACTCCCATTAAACTGCCGTTTTATAGGCAGTAACCTTATACCCCCCTTATAGACCGGCTTCGTGAATGAGGCCTACTAACGGTAAGATTGACTTCATCTTATACATATCTATATAATTAAAATTATAATAATAGTATAAGGGTTGAATTTTAAACTTTTAAAATTTCAATGTTCAATTTTGGAATTAAAGTATACATGTGGAGTAACTTTTCAAATTCCAAAACTTGAGGGCAAGTTTTGAAACTATTTCAAGACTCTTTAAATCATAACTTATGAGTTTAATGGTTCATTAAAATGAAGACTCTTCATTTTAATGTAACCCCTTATTCTTTTAAAAACACTTTAAAGAAGTGTCTCTTCAACATCCATAACATGAGGACAAGTTATGGAGTCATTAAACTATTTAATGGAAAAAACTCTTACATTTTATGTAACCTACAAAACTTTTATGAGTTTTTAAGATTCATAAATATGACTTTTCACATAACTTGAAGACAAGTTACAAAAACATATTTTATAAACTTCTTTTAGACTAATATGGATTGAAAACAACTAAAACATAATTTTGTCATTATCAATCTAAACTAACTCATAAATCAAGGAAACATAAAATTCTTGAAAAATTCATAACTTGAGGACAAGTTATGAACTCCATACAATTTTCAACAAGATCATGAATTATATCAACAAACTATTTGCACACAATTCCTATGATCTAACAAAACTCATAACCATGATCATTCATAATCAACAATTTTCAAGAATAACATGAACACATATAAACTTGAAATTTTTATTATAGCATTGAAATTGGTTTAACATAATTATTACCACATTCAAAACAAGTTTTATAAGCCCAAAACAGTCAAAGGTAATGATTCTAGACCAATTCCAGCACCAAAACTCGTAAATATGTTGTCTGGGGGTCCAACTCGTCGAGTGCATGAACAAACTCGGCGAGTTGGATGCATTTTGCCTTGGACTCGTCGAGTCCCTTCATGGACTCGGCGAGTCTGCTGGGCAGACAGCACCAAAAGTCGATTTTTAAGCAGTTTAAGCAAGTACAATAAGAAAACAAGCCTTGGCTCTGATACCACTGTTGGGTTTTGAGCAATCTAACACTCCTAAGTGTACATGCAACCCTAAATACCTTGGATCTATGTTTTCTCTATTATACATGCAAATATCAACTTTCCAAGGTATTGTACTATTCTAGCATACAAAACTTTGAATAACACAAGTTATAATAACATACCTTTTGTTGGTGCTTGTCTTCATGAAGCTTGAGTGCCTAGTGCCCCAAGTGTGACACCTCAAATGGTTCACACAACACCATAAGCACTTGGAATAACTTAGAGAGAAACTTGAACACTCCATGAAATTGTTTAGCCCTCACACACACACATAGTCCGATTTCTTGAGCCATGGGTTTCTTTTATATGGTGGCTATTAGGGTTACACCATGTAACTCATGACTTTACCCATTCCTTATGCTCCATGGATTTTAACCTCCATGGAGTATCCATGGGTCACCCCATGGACTTAGTCTAACATAAGGAATCTTGGATCACAAGCCCACATATATAAGAATGAATGATTTACACAATCAACCCATATATTTAATTAGTCTCCTTTTGATCACTTAATTAATTCAAAATTAATTCTTGATCAATACTAATTAAATAACCTTATTAATATATTAGAACTTATAATATATTAATAAACCTTAAGTGTTATTTCTCTCATTTTAGTTTATCCAAGTGCATGATGCCATGCAACCCAAATGGACCATGCCGCGTCGGGTTAAGTCTTACCAATTATAGTTATGGACTTAGACATTAATCCAACAGGAGAATCATTCATGAATTCAGGCGCAGGAACTAATATGGAACTAGGATAGGTTTCGCATCCCCATAGGCAAGGCCCGTGTAATTATGGCAATACAGGTGGGACCTGGTAGAGACTGTTGGGTCAAGGGTTTAAAACTCAAGTTGTAGGACTTAGTGTGTAGTTAGTATGTGACGTGGAAGGGTTTATAGGCTGGGTATCCTAGTTATTTGGACTCTTGAGGAACGGGTGGTTGGATCAGGTGCGAGGCTGGTAGTCTCAGCAATGGATTGGGAACCTTTTACCTTCCGATTTTGGGAGGGGTGTCTTGAATCATAGGATTTTGGGAGAACTTCAAGTGTAGATCTTTTGGTCTCAGATTGGTTCTAGTGAGAACTCACATTAGGAATTGCGGGTGTTATGGAATAAGGCATCAATTTGCCGAGGGCATCTATGGAAGGTTCAGAGGTAATTAATATTTTCAATTTATTGGCAGGTCAGGCTCCTGTGCTTGAGTGTGGCCTAATATGTGTGGGGTCAAGCTAGTAAGGGGTTCCGGATTTTTAGATAGGTTTCATTATTGATTAGTCAAAGATTTCTTCAGGTAGTTAGCCTAGGATGGGTCAGTTCGTAAGTCTATGGGAAGACCGCATCATGTATGAAACCAGTAAGGTGTAGGTCGTGGAAGATTGGGTATGAGGTAAGATTATAGTTGGACATGTAGCATTCAGATTAGCATCAGGTTGATGTTAGGATGGTTTGGGTAGTTATTACATGTGAGGCTTTCCTTCGGAAGTCGTGAGGGGCGAAGGTGCGGGAGTCTCTTGGCTCACCAACCGTGCAGGAACCCGGTAATTTCAGACAATTGGCAGATGAATTGGGACCAGGGAGGTCTCGGTGGATTTTGGAAAGCATCCAGAAAGAAGCCTGTTGTTTCGGGCAGTTTCAGTGTTTCAGGCATTTTCAGTTTTCCGGGTAGTTTAAGTGTTTTGGGTGGTTTCTGTGTTTCTGGCAGTATTAGCGATTTGGGTTTTTGTGTGTATGAGAAGTATCTTGGTGTTTGGGTAATGCTAAGTCACTCACAACAACATTAAATAATCTCAGAGTAATTGATTTGACCTTGTTGCGCAACACTCGTTTGAGTCTAACCGTTGCAGGGATGAATCTTCTACTCGAATGATCATTTGAGCCTTCTGTTGAGTATAAGTTTTCTGTAACTATATATGGTCAGTGATTTTTTCCCCTTTGAAACATTTATTTGGTTCAAAATTCTATGGGGTTGGCTTGGTGGCAGTTCGGTGTAAGAGGTCTGACATGGAGTCAGACCATTGCGATTGAAGGTTTCGGAACTCAGGCGAGATACGACTGGGTTTTATTCAAATACTGAGGATTCATTCTTCACCGGGATTGAAGAATTATTCTAAGGATTGTTTTAGTAGATCAAGATAGGCTGTTGTATGATCAGAGTTGGAAGGGTTAGGATTGGTTTACTATTCGTTGAGAGAGGGCATGGGTTGTTTTAGCACGGGCGATCTGTCGGGAATTCAGGTCATTGTAGATTTGAGGTCTCAGAAGGTAAATGTGGTTTGCAAGGGTTTAAGGTTTGGGTGTTATTCTCGGGATAGAAGTTGCAGTTTGGGTTTTGGTTACCTAGGGAAGGTTATTTTTATGCGTAGAATTTCCAATCACGGTCATTACATTGATTCTTTTGATATGAGTGTTAACAAGGAGCGATTTCGAGGACGAAATCTAATTTAAGTGGGGGAGAGTTGTAACATCTTGAATCTAGAAGTTTGATTGTGGAAATAAAACCTCATTGCTAAAGGCCAACTCGTCGAGTTTGGGGGAAGAAACTCAACGTGTTGGAAGTGTTGTTCGTGTGTGTTTTGAAGACCAACTCGACGAGTTGGAAGTGGTTTGAGAAACCCTAATTTCGGGGTTTTTCACCCTATTAAGCAACTTAAACCCCATATGTTGGCCTCATTTCCAACTACTATTGTCCTAAACCCTAACATCGAAACTATAAGGCATTTTTTTTAATGTTGTGAGCCATTTTGAGTGCTTTTGTGGTGTGTTTAAAGCAATTGGAAGGAAGGGAAGTTTGGTGAGAGTTGGTGATACAAGAAGGAGCTGCTAGATCTCGAATCGTTGCTTCATTTTCAACACTTTCCGGGTAAAAAGTCTCAACCTTGCTTTGTGAATTCATAGATCTCCTTCTTAGGGTTCTTTTGCATGTTTTGGTCCAAATGGAGTGGTTGTTGGGAGTTGGACGTCCTATTTGGACAAACCCTTTCATATCTAGGGTCATAGGGAGCTCTTTTGGTATAAAGGTGCCAACTTTAAGGTCTTAAGGGCTCCATGCATCCATTAAGCCTTTCTTCTAGCTTATTTTGAGCTTTTGAGCTTCTTCTAGCCTTGCATAAGAGTAAAGTTGGAGAATTTACTCATCAATACATTGTTAAGGGACCAGATATGCAATTTGAAGCCTTATCTTGGTGATTAAGTGGCTTAATAGATTAAATGGGTTTGATGACTGAAGAACTCGAGGAGTTCATAGGAGAACTTGGGGAGTTGGTTTGGATTGTCCCGATTCTGATGAAAATGAGGGGAAAACTCGACGAGTTGGATCGATTCTTCACGATTCTACGGTTTGATGAGAACTCGGCGGGTTGAAGGACCAACTCGATGAGTTGGGTCACCTGGACCGTTGACTTTGGCGTTGACTTTGACTTTTGACTTATGCTTTTGACCAAGTTTGTCCCAAGGGGTGTTTGAGGTATCCTAAATTGTATTCAAGGAAAATATGGGCTTACGATAAAACCCATATGGGATTGGGCCCAATTTGAAAAATTAGGCCAATGGTTGATTAGTGGGCCTTTAGACCTTTCAGATTGAAGTTTAGGTCATAGTTTTGGACAAGGATGGGATACGGGTAAAATGGTCTTTTTACCCTAGGTATGAAGTTGGTTATGGATTGGAACCTAATTGCTAATTGGGTGTTATTTTTTGACCTGTTAGTTTGGAGGTGTCGTTAGGGCAACGGCTGGGGAATTCCTTCAGGAAGCTTCTGTATTCGAGGCGAGTCTCCCTTCGCAGAAATCGGGGGTCGAAGGTACCAATGTCGGCCCACTAGTTGATGCTTATACTAAGATAATTGTCTGGTTTGCCACTACTTGTTGGTGTTTCTGTGATTGCGTATGCTATTATGTGGTAGTGATAGGGGTGAAATAGACTAGGTATCCGGTTGAAATAAATTGAAGGGGAGGCCATCACCCAGATATGCTCGGCAGTATCCGGGCAGGGTCGGATGTCAGGCGGGGCCCATTATATGTTTATTATATGGTATGTGGTATTTGGGTTATTCATTAAGCTTTGTGCTTACGGTTTTCGGTTTATGTTTCAAGTACTCCAGTTTTCTAATGAAGAGCTCGGGACGATCGCAGCGCATGTGATCTTTGGGATTGAACTCTGATAATTATTTATTTGAAATGTTTTCCAATGTCTTAAACAAGTTGCAATAGTGTTTTGAATATAATAAAAATAAAAAATTTTAACCTTAATTTTTGGGATATTACATTATAGAACCAATTTAGACCAATCTGGCAAAACAATATTTTTATGTTTTTTTTTTCATTTATGATATTTGTTTGATAACTTTGGTTAGTATTTTGCGGTTTATATTTTTTACATAAAGGAAGTGAGAAGAAACATATTAATTGTTAGTTTTTGCATGTTTTAGAGAGATGTTTGTGAGTTGGTTCCCTTACATGAAACAGGGACATGCCATAGATATCATGCTAAAAGCAAATAAAGTTTTTCTTTATAAAAATATAATAGTTTAATATATGTTTATGAATATAACTTGATAAATCTTTTTGGTTATTATCATATGTTTAATAAATAAAAATAAAATAGATCAAACAGAACATAATTAATTATATCATATATTTATCGTTAATTATAAAATATATATTATAATTTAATGATTTTAACATGACTAACATTAAGAAAAATATCGAGGCAACAAAAGTGAATTATTTTTACCTCCACACATAGACCAAAAAAACATATAAACATATGCATAGATGGGTGCTTGTATAAAGTGGACGCATGTTGGACAAAGCCTGCTTGTGGTCTATTATTACATCACTACTTTTGCTTATTAATTACTTAATACATCAACTTTTTTTATGTTTTTCTCCAATCATTTGGTTTGTTAACTTATTAGATTTTTTTTAGAAGTTCTGTGAAACATGTAGAAAATTCAAACTAGAGGTTTCTGGAAGATGATTTACTCAACCTCAAAAGATTCAAACTAGAGGTTTCTTGAAGATGGTTTAATCAAAGACTCAAAAGATCAAGTATTGGTTAGGTTTTGCTTTGATATACAGATTTTTAAAATTTTGATAATGTTAATATATCTGCATCAAAGAAAAAAAAAATTACTGAAACTTAAACAAGTTGATATTAATAATTACAAATGTACAAATTATATTTTTAAGTGGTATTATTTATTAGTTTTTTAAATTGAAATAATTGAACATGAGATTGAACATAAAGTAGATTGAATGTTATCTTCAATGATTTAAGATTTTACAATTATTGTTTTATCTTTTAAGATATCTTTAACAACCTAGTAAAATAATCTAAAGTTCTAGACACAAATTTAATCAAATTTCTACATTTAACTTCATTATAGAACTTCATAATCGATGTCCAGACGATCTGATCGAAGGATCATTTATATCATACAAATGAAAGTAAATAACGGAAATATACAGATAAAATTCAAATTCCACAAAAATATAAAAGACACAAATACTTATACAAGAAGAAGATAACTTATTTTCATAAACATATCGTACCACCTAATCAAAATTCTAGTTCAAGCATATAATTTAAAAGTTTTAGAAAACCATAGAAATAGAAAAACATCATTTTTGAGCCATAAACAATCTTGAAGTACTGACAAAAAAAGAATAATGTGTTATGGAAAAGTGATGAGTTTTGCTAATTGGACTATTTTTGTAACCCATGAGAATTTTGTCCAAAACCGACACTCTAAAATCACTTCGGTAGATTCGGGGATAATATCACCAAACCTTCAATTCTACAAGTGATAACTTGTCATTAATTGTACTCCCTTAATCAAACATTTTTAAGCTTCAATTTATCACTAACTTAAGAACGTGTTTTTTTTTTTTTTTTGAACTACAATAAAATTTATAAAGAAACTAAAGCTAGCAAGAAACTAGCAAAAACACAAAATTTAAATAAGGATTGGATTATTCATCCAAATAGTCCAACTAATCCTAATTTAATAAAAAAATATTATAAAAACTCAAGTAAACTACAAAAAATGATCTTTGTGGTTGGCAAAAAATTAAAGGTTCAGTCCAAAAACGTTTGGAACTGCACAATTGGTATTTTGGTTATTTTTGATGATTTTGGCCGTGATGGTTGACAATTTTGTGGTTTCATTTCACACCCAACTTAAAATGACTAATACTACTCTAAAATTATTGATATTTAATTTAATTTATTTCTTAATTAAAAAAAAAAACAAAAAGATCATCTCATTTACCCAGCCTCTCTCTCTCTCTCTCTCTCTCTCTCTCTCTCTCTCGTGTGTGTGTGTGTGTGTGTGGGTGGGGGTGCCCGGGGGGGGGGGGGGGGGGGGGGGGATGCCATCCTCCTAACACTACCACCGCAATATATGTTGTTGGAACCCTAACTTTCTTGACACTGACTTCGCTATGGAGGACGTTTTTTTATGGTGCCTCAAGGGAATTTGGTTTGAAGAGCGATAAGCAAAGCTTATTTTTTTTTTTTTCTGGTGCATGTTTTTTTATTTACAACAATAAATAATCAAAAACATATATTTGTTCCTGTTTTTACATCTGTGTAATACCCACTTAGATACTCCGACATCACTAAAAAAACACGAAAACAATGCTTCATTACTTAGGCATCACCAACTTCCTCTTAGACATCCTTTCTTTAAACTACTTACACTCATTCTTATAGTTCTCATCTCAATTTATTCCATAACCCAATAACAACTCGCCGTCGTCGATCTCTGTACACTTTATCTGATCATAAACACACTCACCGATGTAGAAAATGGTAAATTCTTCTAAACCTGGAACTTCGCCTCAAGGAAAACCCTTATTCTTCTTTCGTTGGCACCTTTATCAGTTCAATTAAGGGTTTGACGATCGGGGCGATGTAAGAGAACAATAAAAGATACAATGGTTGTGTACGAAAGGAAACGACGATGGTGGTAGATCTACCACAGATGTTGGTTGGATGTTATGCTGATGATACTGAAGGAACGATCGTGTGTTTGATGGATATGCAAGAAAGGTAAAAGTTAAGCGATGTAACACTTATGTTGGATGCACAAACAAAGAAAACGTTCATGGAATGATGACTAATTAGAGAGAGAGAGAGAGAGAGAGAGAGAGAGGTGAACATCTTTGCAACTTTCTCTAGAAACATTATTGAATGGTATTAAAAAAAAAATCTAAAGATTAATTTACTATCATCTATCTAAAATATTTTATAAAGTCTTTTCATCTAATTTATCATTTTAAGACAAACGAGACAAGAAATCTTAACAGGTTCGGATTCAAGGGGATCCCGGGGTAGCCCGAGATGCCCCTAAAAAAGTTTAAGGTAATTTTTTTAGGAAAATTTTATTTTATGTAGTGTATATATACACATCCTTTTACTTATAAACACAAACAAACAATTGCTCAACATGTTAGGGCATTGGCTTATTGAAGCAAGTGTCTCATGATCGATTCTTATTCCTTACGTATCCTTTGTTTACATTTGTTTTATTTTCCTTGTTATTCTATCTCATATTGCCAAACACATGTAAACATGTTATCTTGATGTTTTATTTGATAACTACTTTGAGTCACATCGAAGTATCCTAGAAAAAAAATTGGGCCCCCCTAAAATATAATGGAATACTCCTTTACTTTGATCTTGATTCCGTCACTAGAAATATAACACCAAATTTAAGATAAATAGTGGAAAAAAAAATTGGGCCATCCTAAAAAATAATGGAATGCCCCTTTACTTTGATCTTAACTCTACTATTAGAAATATAACACCAAATTTAAGATAAATAGTTGCACGATGAAGTATTTCAAATAGAAATATTACCTCCTGTTTATTTACCGAGAAAAAGATAAATTTAGTCTAATTATATAATTATTCTGCAAAAAAAATATAAGAAATACTCCAAATAACCATTGAAATCGCAACATAAGACACTTGATGACCCATAATTTGGCCATAATGGGTTTTGATGTCACTTATGGGCTCAATTTCGACACGAGTGTCAAGCCCATGATCTGATGTATCTAATGTTTGAAAAGAAATTACTCTCATTTGTATACAAATAAGATTGTGTAAGTTTTTAATGCATAATCTTATATTCTTATGCATTAGACAATAATATAATCTCGATTGAGTAGAGGGAATTGTAGACGAGATTGTGTAAGTGTTTAATGCATAATCTTATGTATAAGCCCCCAATTACGGTCTAAATGACAGAAATCACATACCATGAAACTCCACATGCAATTTCGATGGCTATATAGATCGTTTCTTATTTTTATGGTTATTTCTTTATTTTTCAAAGAATAGGCTGAAATTTGTCATTTTCTCTATAAACGTTGTGTGTTGGGGTTTCTATTATGAAATCAATACATTGAACCTTATTATAAACAAATTTTGTGCCAAATTATTCAAATAAATGTCGACTACCTTATCATTAGGAGCCGCCAAACCTGACGCAATTCGTTTTCATGGGCATTTTTGTCTACGTTTATGTCATATAGCTTATGTACTTTTATGAAGCAATTTTTAAGCTTCTTTTTTTTTTTTTTTAAACATTCAAGTTTTTTATATAGCTTATGTCATATTTATTAGAAACGCCTAAATGATAGTGTAGTAATTTTATTTGGGATAAGGGTCAAAATCATTTTAAAACTTCAAAATAAGAATAAAATTTGCAGCATGGACCATTTTAGGATAAAAATATGAAATCAACTAAACTCGGGACCAAAAATGCAAATTACTCTATTTTAATTTTGTGCAACATAGGACATTTACAATTTACATAGCAATAACAATAAAAGGATATGAAATCATAAAATGAAAACCGTAAATAAATAAATAAAACCCAAAATTTTACCAACTTGTAACCCAAATTAAAAAACTCCAAAGGGCTCACAGTCCATATGTTTAATTAGTTTAGCCTTAAAAATAGCCCAAAACACTTCAAACATTTTTTTTTTTCCTTCGAAAAGATACTACATAGTATTATCTAGACATCCTACAAGAGTTTTCATTTAGCTTCCAACGCGAGGAAACATCCTACATAGTACATCGGATAATCATTGATGTCTACAGAAAAAGTCTAACATCATGACTTGGTCAAAAACAGAAAAGTCAATTACTTGTTTAACTTCTCCATGTTAGTTAACGAACTTGAATCTCAAAAGTCAAATCTTTCTTGTATATATACAAAGTCAAAAACATCAACATAATCATTTTCTAAACAGTAAACTAAAACCATAAGTTTCGATCAATATGTATGTAACTCGATCTCTTTCTCACTATAAGAGATTTCCTGAAGCTCTTCATTTGCCTCCCGAAGGTCCAAACTCGGGCTACTTGGTAATCCAAGACGAAGCGTCTGAAACGTACTCATTCTTTGGGCTGCACAAAAATAAGTCTCTTAAAGAGTTGCCTTTTCCTCAAAACAAAAGATTAACCACACGTTATTCATCAGGGGCGGGTGAAAATGCAAGAGCTTCTTTTGATGAAGTTGTTTTTATTCCAGTTCTTAATCAACCCTTATCTTCAAATCGTTACTATGCCATAAAACCACATGGTTCGCATAAAGGGTATGTATCATATATAACTCATTGTTGTCTTTGAACTTCAAATTGACGTTTTTTTTCTTCATTTTTTCTAGGGAAGCGTTTGCATGTTCAAAGGAGGAAGACATGGCGCCTTGTTGTTGTGGTGGTTCTCTTATTGATGTAAAACCAAGGCCATTGAATCCACATGATGTATACCAACAGTTTGAGATCATTCCATACAAAGCATTTTTAAGTGGTGATGGTAGATTTTATGCCAAATCTCTCATGGAAGATGGTGATCCTCCGTATTTCTTAAAGAGAAAAGGTTGGGAGATCTATACTAAGACACCTAAAAACTACACGTTACATGAAGCAAATGGAATCGATGATGCCCTTCGTTCACGTCTCCCTGAATTTAGTTTCCTACCTTTAACCAAAACTTCGAATTCTGTGGTTGTTGGCAAGTGGTATTGTCCATTCATGTTCATCAAAGAAGGAAGACAGATCGACCAGGTGAAAACCTCTATGTATTATGAAATGACATTGGAACAAAGATGGGAACGAGTTTTTGAAAAAGAAAACGAGGATAATACCAAAGGAGATGTTGTGTTTGTTGATGCTGTATTTAATAGTGAAGCAGTTTTTGTTGGTGAGAGTTTGAGGGAGGCTGAGAGAAATGTGGTAAATGGAGTTGTGTGGTTTTTCTGTCGAGGGGGTGAAAATGAGAAAGAAGAAAGTGTAGGGTTGAGAAGAGAAATTGTTGAAAGAATGAGGTGGGAAGAAGAAAAAGTTGGATGGGTTGATGGTGGAGAGAACAGGATACATATGATTACGAGAGAAGAGAAGTTTGAAGGAAGTGGTGGATGGAAGAGATTTGGTTGTTATGTTTTGGTTGAAAGATTTGTGCTCAAAAGAATGGATGGGAGTTTAGTTTTGGCGTATGAATTTGGTCACAGACATCAAATTAGAACCATTTTCGAATAATTTATATGTTTATTCTTTATATTTGTAACAAATGATAGTATATTAGTATCATGTATTTTTAGATTCAGTGCTTATATGTCAAATAGTTTTAGAAATATTGTTTTGTCGTGTATTCTTTAATGGAATGAATAAAAATTAAATTATTATTTCCTGTTAAGCTTTAAAACACGATCATTCTTTACAATGTCAAGTGTACAAGACGTCGTTAGTTTATAAAAGGAGAAACATTTTAAAACCTTATAACATTTCATAATCTATATGAATTAAATAAGGATACTATTGTTCTAAGAAGGTAACTATAATTTTCAACACAATTTAGCATTTTAAGATTAAGGGCTCTCTGATATGCTATGGTAAGGGGTTGAATTTGACCCAATCAGATTTTGACCATTTGATAATACACTTAAAAGCCTCTGAGTTGGTTCTGATTCTTCTGATATATCTTTTACTCGACTAGATTTAAGATTGTTTATAACCAGACTTTTGCTCAATCAGATATGATTCGGTTAATATATATCAAACAACCCTAAATTAAAAAATTATATGTAGAAGTTGTGTTATGTAGGTTTTTTTTTTTTTTTTTTTTTTTTTTTTTTTTTTTTAAATTTTTATTTTTATAAATAAATAGTCCATTTTTAATAAACAAGACATGGAAAAATATTCACCAAGCCTAATCAAAGTCTCTTCGCCCAAAGCTAATGAACAATCACAGGGTGATATATATTAGGGATAAGGATGATATTGGATCCGGACCGATCCGAGAAAATCTTATACCAAATTGGGTTGAAAAACGATACCCAATACCAAATCCTAATTTTTTGTAATTTTAGAGTACCGTGTACGGTATCATATATTTAAATTTGTATCGGCACAATATCATGATTTGATAAATGCTCATCCCTAATAAAATTCGTTTAAACTAAAAAGAGAAAAAAAAAACATAAAACAAAATTAAATTTGGATGGAAACAATACACGTATTAAAATACACTACACAAGAAGTTGTATACGGATTATAATCTTACATACTTATAAAGCTTGCATTTCTCCTTGAATGTCATGCATTTGAAACCCCCCACAATAATTTGCTAAAACCTCGTGCATTTGAAACCCCCAAACATTTTCACCTTCTTAATAATTAATCACATATAATCAATGGTAATTCATATGAGATAATAATTTGCTAAAACATCATACATTTGTATGGTATTAGAACATGTTTGAGTTTTTGGGTTTTAGACTTTAGTAAATGGGTAATCCGTTTGATACGTTGGATTTGAAGCTATCTTATTTGAATTACCCAAAACAATAGATAAATTAATAATATATGCACATGCATGTTTTGTACAAGCCCCAATCAAAATACAATATATCATGATCGTACAATTAAGTGTGTCTTTTATTCCATTTTTGGCCTTATAACAAAAGTTTGTTTACGTGGCGAAGAAAGAAAACTTGAAGATGAATATTTAGGTTGGATGTTTATATAAGATTTATTTTAAATATATAATATAGATATAAATACACAAATGTGTGTCAAATACAGTCCATCACAAATTTAATGTTATAAACTACAATATAATTCAAAGTGGTTTTCCAAATATAATGCTTATGCTATAATATAATATATTATAAGAATACCATATAGTAGATGAGTCTCACATGTTGTGCAGAAATTTAGTTGCATAGATAATATATTATAATTATATTTCATTTAAAATATGTTATGATCATTTGGTTATTACATTATTGTATTAGACACTGTAGTCTCATATATTTTGAATGACTCTTACAAAAATGATGCTCGTAATTTGAATATAACATAATATCTTATAATGTTTATTGAATGATATTATGTTCGATTGAGCACTTGGTAATTGGAATCAACTTTATTATAATTAAAAAATTTGGCTCCGTTTTTTTTTCATTAGTTATAGAATATGATTTTTTATATTAACTTAAAATATGTCACTATCTTAAAATAGATTCAGAATGAGATTTTTTATATTTACTTAAAATACGGCACCAATTTCTATTCACTTGTAAAACTAACAAAAGTTGTTAAATATGTATTTTTATGAGGTTCAACATAAATAGACGACCACAAATGAGAATCTATATCTAATCAATTATCAATTAATTACATTAAATACTAATGTGTACATAAAAATTACATTAAAAAATTTAAACTAATAGTAAAAAAAATTCATTATTTATTATGATAAAAAATCTGTAAATCAAAAAATATACATGCTATTTAATTGCATACAAGTTTTATGTATGGCTTATTCACAATACATTAAACCATATATAACCATATTAAACTACATAATTATTCCAGTACGCAACGCGCAGACATTCATCTAGTACTCGATAAAAGATAGAGATTAAGAATATGTGGAAACAATGAATTAAAGGCTATATTTATAAGCTTTTTAACAACAATACTAAAACAACCATATAAGTTTTAAACCTTCTAAATAAATGAAAATTTGTTAAAAATTTATGATGTGTTTGTGTTGAAGGAGTTTAAAAGAATTAGAATATATATATATATATATATATATATATATATATATATATATATATATATATATATATATATATATATATATATATATATATAGCGCAGATCTGGGCTAGTCCATTTAGAGACGATAAGCATCAAAAATGACTTTTTGATGGAAAATTATTTAGAAGAATTAATCTTAACTAAGTTATAGTATATGTTACAAGGATTCCGTACATATAAAGAACGCCGAAATCCGAGTTATAACGAAGAAGTTATGACCTATCGAATTTTCGCGAAAGAACCGGCACGACACATAGCGACCTAAATAATGAATTTACGTTAGATCGATATTTAGCCAAAACAATCTAAATGAAGATCTCATCTAGAATAGTGCAACGACAGAAAGACAAACGTAAACGGACGTCGAACGAAAAGAGTTATGAGTTTATAATAGAGTTTTCCTGTCCCGACCTACTAAAAATAATATAAAAACAATATAATAAAAATAAGGTCAAAATTAGACGACTAATTCTAAATGAAATTTGTAGATATTGTTTTTACCTACGCGTCGATATAAAGACCGTCGAAAACGGAGTTCGTATGCGAAAGTTATGAATTTCTAAAGTTCGGGGCGCGAAGCCCCAAAACTGTCAGATACCACGACATGACAAGCAGTGCCACGACGTGGAAAGTCTTATGAAACCTACTGAAGTCCCCCAGACGCAACTTGCGATGACGCATGCAGTGACGATCAAGCCCACGACGTGGAAAATGAAAATTTTGCCCTATAAATAGATTTGAAGGGCCAACCGTTTAGGGTTGCTCCATCTCTTCTCTCCCACTCCCGATACACCCTTTAAGCCCTATTTTAACCCCCCGAAGCCCTGATATCAACCCCGAGACACGAAGCAAGTCCCGAAGCCCGAAGATCCCGAGAAGAAAAGAGTTTCTGAGCCGAAGCTCTGTCCGCGAGAAACCCGGTGTGTGAAGTGATCCCGATTTCACCGATGAATACTACTTTTAGAGTCGTAGTGTTGTCCGATCATCTTCTGATCAAAGTGAGTGTATAGTCCCTTTCATAACACGATTTTAATACAATTATTGTGTGAATGTATTAAGTATATGTTTTGGGTGAGTATGTGATCACTTTCTTCTAACACACACGCACACACACACACACACACACACACACACATATATATATATATATATATATATATATATATATATATATATAAAGGTTGTAAAAATCGTTCGATGTTAGCTAGTAGGTGGAATGGGGTCAAGGATTAATCGGTTAGGCGGAGATTAATCGGGGACCATTAATTGCTAATTTGTTAGATTTTAAAAAATTAAATATGACTAATATCATATAAAAGTTCATAAATACCACTAATATCATAACAAAATAGGTTAATATGATAAATACAACACTAATCATACCTCAAATAGTTTCTATTGAGATATAACTTTTTCAAAGTGTTAAAATTTAATCGGGTTCTACTGTTTCAATCATTTTATATGCATGGATTAATCGCTAAGCGCTCCCTAATCGGTCAAGTAGCGCGTAGGGATTAATCGGAGATTAATCGGGACCTAATCGGGATTATATATATATATATATATATATATATATATATATATATATATATATATATATATATAAAGTATTTGCTATGAAATATGTGCTATGTGTTTATATATTGTTGTTTATTTGAGATGAGTGTGGAATGGATGTTTTATATATGTGTTAAATGAGTTAATCTGTACATGTATTTTATATCTACAAATATGTTGGGTAGAACATGGGTAGATGAATTAGATGAGGTGTGATGATAATTAGATGATGAGAAATAGGTGATGATAATTAGGTGTTGAGAGATAGGTGATGATAGAAAGGTGATGATAAATAGGTGATGTAAGATGAGAGGAGATACTATAACCTTGACCGACGATGTGGCAATTTGGCGATGTAGTCATCTACCGGAGTATAGATGGTGACCACGGACTATTTTAGATGACCCCGTGGAAACACCAGTAGGCTCATAACCTGTAGGTGATGAATTACGAATTCAGGCGATGTTGTAACTACGTATTCATGCGATGATACTCTAACCCTTACAATGAATTACGAGTCCAGGTGATGTTGTGACTACGTATTCAGGCGATAATAGCCTAACCCTTACTATGAGTTACGAGTCCAAGCAATGTTGTGACTACGTATTCATGCTTTAGGAACGAATATATATAAAGGAAATGCGATGTAAGAAGATGAGAGGTAAATATGATGTAGGAGATGACCCTTAAGATAATTCCTTAGGAAAGGTACTTAAGAATAAACGAAGATAATGGGGATGGGTAATTCGGTTGATTGTTTGATGATTGAATATAATAATTATATTATTGTGGGTTGAAAACCCTATATGCTTACCAGGCTCCCAAGCCTGACCCACTCAGTTTTCTTTGCATTACAAGCAATGGCACAAGGGTATAAATTGGTGGACTTGACGAGAGATTTTGGATTATAGATCATTAATTATAAATAACTGTTGTAAGATCTATTTTATACTGTTTATGCTTTTGGTTTGTATCGGAACATGATATTCCAAGATTTTGTTATTTAATGAAAACACATTTCTTTAAGAAATGCTTTGATAAATTTTATTTTATCATATTTTATTCTGGGAACAAATTCCATAACTATTTTCCTTAAAAAGGATTACTCTGATTTTTAAACAAAACATAAACAAATCGGTCTTTTCTGACCGTGAAATTGAGGATGTTAGATATATATATATATATATATATATATATATATATATATATATATATATATATATATATATATATATATATATAAGAATAAACTTACATCCATTAACATATAAAAATAAATATTGTTATATTCGTAGATTATAACATCCTATTTTATTTATTATTTCTATTTATTTTTATGTAACAATTTATTTTGATAGTACATTGGAAAATAATAAAACTTTAATGCTTGATTTTAAAAAATGAAATTATAAATTATTATATTTTGAATATTATTGATGTTCTTTTGTTTGAGGTCACTACAATGTAACAAAAGGGATCAATAACTAGTTTATATATATATATATATATATATATATATATATATATATATATATATATATATATATATATATATTCAAATGTGTGGATGTAAGGATAATATATGAACCAAGTAGTATTTAATTTTATTAAATAATTAGTTAAATCATTTATTAATTATTTATGGTAAATTGTTGATTCAGTTAATAACCGTTTATATAGAAAATTCATTTTTAATTTACACCTAATTCATCTTCATAACCACTAGAAATGATTGACATTCATCTTCATCTTCATCATTAAAAATTATCTTCATTCTTTCAAAATAAACATAAAACATGAACACCATTCTGTAAGAATACAAAAAACATTTTTTTAAGAACACCATTTGCATAGAATTTGAAATTCTTTAAGAACAAAAAAACATGAACATTCTTTAAGAATCTCATGTTCTTCGTTCAACAACATTCGTAAAATCATGATTGTTCTTAGTACATTTTCTTTGATTGTTTAAAATCATAAGCACATTTAAATGCCGATTTGGAAGGTTTGGTGGTGTGCGATAATTAAGGGATACTTATTAAGAATGAAGTATATACTTTTGAAGTTAGTGACGCGGATAATAGTTTTCCTTTTTTTAATAGTATTTAATGATTTAAACCACAACCCTATACGATAATGTGGGTGTTACTTTATTTGTAACCCATACAAATCGGTTTCATTTAATTACAATTATATATATATATTTTTTAATTTTAATTAAAAATATAAATGACATTTTTAGATAAATTAAGATATTGGTTCATATTAATCCATACATCCACACAATATTTATCATCCATATTATAACCTAAGCTTATATATATATATATATATATATATATATATATATATATATATATATATATATATATATATATATATATATATATATATATGTGTGTGTGTGTGTAGTGTGGATGATAAGTATTGTGTGGATGTAGGAATAAATGTGGACCAAGAGTTTAATATACATATTCTCATTGAATACAAATCCCGATATAATACATATTCTGATTGAATGAACATTTTGAAGAATAACAAATTTTTGAATCATGAGTTGAAGAATAACAACATTCTTAAAGAATAATCATTTATTATTAACATTATTAAAGAATCTAAAGTCCAAATATAAAAAAAAAAAATTTACTATCACATTCTATAAAAATACAATATCATTTTTTGAATTTTTGCCACATTCTATAAGAATACAAGCTTTATATTAAGTTATTCTTGAAAAAAATCTTCATTCTATAAGAACATTAAATCCAACCTATAATTATTTCTTTTAAACCTCAACCTAATTATATATATTGTTTCTATACATGTATCCAAGTAAAAGTAAAAACATTAAATTATCTCTGTTGTTGGTCAAATACCACTAAACAATAAGTAAAATTAAGAACACTGTAAAATTATTTATACTAAACCTAAACCCAATATAAATTATATTGGGTATGTAAACATAGTCAATTATACGAAAATCACAAGACTATGATGTTCTTGAAAATTATTTGAGAAAGCCTCAAAACCGTAACATATGATGAATATGAACTCATCGTTAGACAAACCAATTAAAATCTTGATTCTTTAAAACACTTAAACCGTAAGATAACAACGAATTCTATACAGATCACATGTCGATAATGTTCTTGATTTCAAGATGGTGGAACTTGGAAGCAAAGAGCCTGTATCGGTTTCCAACTGATGGTGAGAGATAAGAGAACTGGCATGAGGTCGTGTGATGGGGCCGAAGGTCGATAGAAGCGGGAGGGATACGATTTTGTGGGTGTCGATGGAAAAGGCAATAGGGTTTTAAATAAACTAGTATCCCTAAATTAAAAGGTAGATGATTTAATTATTTATTTATTGAAATTAAATAATACTTGGTCATATTAATCCTTACATCCATACAATATTTGTTCATCCACATTTGATTATATATATATATATATATATATATATATATATATATATATATATATATATATATATATATATATATATATAGATATAACATTTCGAATGAAAAAAATTAAAAAAAAAAAAAACAATCAAATAAATTACTTCAAATCTTGGTCTTGTAATTATCTTATTATATATATACTAAATACAAATGTCAGCTGCCTTCTTTTTTCTTTTCCCTACCTTTTACTTTTCCTAATTTTCATTTCCAGTCATCTCCTTCTAATACTAATATAGCTAACCTTATATGGAATATTCTTCAATTTTTTTTTTCATTTTCTTCCTATTGGACCGCTCTTACTTCTTATCTTTGTCTCCACAGATAAAATTTCTTCATTCTTTTTTCAATTCTCGGTGCTTTCTACCTGCACACGGTTTGTATGTGAAGATGATAGCTAAGTTCCTGAACCAAATTTCAAGTAAATCTCATTCCAACTTGAAAAAGTATACTATTCTTTTACATTGTCTTTTACATTAACCGTTACTATTTTCAAATGACCAGATATTGTGTAAACACAACAATTGCAGATGAAAGTACAAATGCAAAAGCTATGTTCTTCAATGACGCCATGACACAAATGCTTGAAAAAAGTTGCCACGACATGGTCATCACATATGGACATTCAGACCCGGACATAATTCCCCCATAAATACTCGACATACGAGGAAAAACTATGGTCTTCGATATTGCTATGAAGAAGGGCAGAGCAATGGTAATTAACAAGGCAATACTGCAAATGACACTCGAACTAGTAACACCAAATCCCAAGGCAACAGCAAAAAGACAACCGCCCATCATCACAAGGTATACATACCTGCTTATCGCCTTTTTTTAAGTGTGCTACATGTAACATACATTTAATTTCTTTTAGTGCATTTGCAATAGTAGACATGCCGCGTAAACAAAAGAAAAGCTAGATACAATAGTATCACTTTTGTTACGTACCAAAAGAGGAATTTTAACAACGACAAACAACCGGAGATGCAAGTACCAAAAGATAAGGCTCCTCAATCATAAGATAAGGCATCATTTTCTACCCAAAAGAAAAGAGGCAGTTCCTTTTGTATTATGCAAGTACATCCTATAATTGTAGTTAATTATCGTAGCGTTCATACCTTCCAAAGCAGCAACTAAATTTTTGAATGTATGAATGTACATAACCTCTACATACTTCCTATATAATTCTCTGTCCATCATAACAACTAACTTTCTACCATTTCTTAAATACATCACTACTGCTGCAACGCGCAGCACGGGTAAAATTCTTGTATACATACTAAAATCAAAAGTCGGTTATTTATTTCAACTACTTTTTCCTTGTTAAAATAAAACTTTATACCTTTACTTTTTCAAATAGCATTTAGACATTCTTGATTTTTATCGTTCGTAATTATACTTTTACTTTGTAATAAGATACTTTTTAATATTTACCTCTTAAAATATTATTTTCATTTATTTAATTTTTACTTTGTAAAATATCATTTTTACTTCCTTCATTTTCTAAACTTTCAATGTTTATCCCTTTTAGTATATATATATATATATATATATATATATATATATATATATATATATATATATATATAATTTGATTTTTAAGATAGCTTTTGTTGGTTAACTTAAAAAAAATTATCTTTTACGTGTTTATTTTTATATGTATTGATATAGATTTGAGCTGCCCAACGTTTTGATGTAATTTTAGAATTTTGGTTTGTTAATTTTTTTTAAACATACTTATTTGTTTTTTTTATGTATGTTTTTTTGTAAATTAGGTGTACTTTTTTTATGTGGTTATTTTTAGTTACATTTAGAAACATAAAATTAATTTCTAAGTACCTCCAATAAAAGTACTAGTTTACTAGTTTGCTCTAAAATATAAAATAAATCAACATTGTTTCAAATAAACCAATCGAAAGTACCATATAAAAAAAATTAATATGTAAAAATGTGATATGAGACGTGTAGCTTAGGAGCTTGTGTCAACTTTTTGAGATTCGTAAAAAACATCTCTTCACGTTCGACTAGAATTTCTTTATTTATTTATTTATTTATTAAAAATGACAATATCAGTTAACTAGCTTGAAAATGACAATATCAGTTAACTAGCTTGAAGTTAACATTCCAATTTAAAAATACCAACACTTTCCGCGAAGCTACCTAGGATCTTCATCTCTAATCATACACGGATGCAACGAAGTTTCCAACATAATATATTAAACATCCAAAACCTCGATCTGTACCAGATAATATCTTTAATGTCCACAAAAAAGTCAACAGTAGTTGATTTGGTCAAAATAGAATAATCAAAAGAAAATTCAAATTACTTATTTAACTTCTCCAAGATAATCACTTGAATCTCAAATCTCTAATGTATATATATACATGATAACATCAACAACCTATTTTCAAAACCACAAACTAAAACCATAAGTTTTGATATGTATGTGACTCGATCTCTTTCTCATTACAAGAGCTCTCCGGAAGCTCTTTATCAGCCTCCCGAGGGTCCAAACTCGGGTTACTTGGTAATCCAAGACGAAGAGTCCGAAACTTACTCATGCTTTGGGCTCTACAAGAATCGGTATCTTGCAGGGTTACCCTTCCCTCAGAACAAAAGATTGACCACACGTTATGCTTCAGGGAATGGTGAACATCGACGTGTTTATTACAATGAAGTTGTCTTTATTCCTCTCCTTAATCAACCATTGTCTTCAAACCGTTACTATGCAATAAAGCCACGTGGATTGCATAAAGGGTATGTGTGTATGCTATACATCGCTTAGTTTTATCAAGTAACTTTTTCGCTCAAGTAATCTTTTAGATATGTATCATGTGTTTTATGATTTCTCCTATTTGCTTGCATGTCAACTCTTTTTGTCTTCTTAATCCATCAATGTCATTTCACACATTATTAACACATGATTTTATAATGATGATCGAATAAAACCTTAAGGGTGTTTATGTAACTGACACAGTGTAACCACTTGGGTTGTGGTGACATGGTAAGGCATGTGGAAGATATGGTGGATAACCTATTGATCCATGTTCAAATCTTGGCACCACTCAGCCCTTGTGGCCATGGAAGTTCGCCTGCAGTGACTCCAAGGCATGAAGCAAAACTTTATGTTTGCAGCGGGGATTAGTCGGTGCGCGAAAACTGGTCCGGAAACCCTCGTTAGGGAAGATCCCTTTCCAAAAAAAAATAACTGACACAATGTTAGGAAACTATAAATAATGGTAAAGGTATAAAATATGAAGTTTTTGCATCATTATGTAACTTTCAGGAAGTTAAAGTATCAGAAATTGGATCAAAACATTAAAAATTATAAGAGTACAACACCGTTTATCTAAAAAGAAGTTTGGACAGACAATAATAAGCATACTCAAGAAGAACAATAGAAGCATGAGAGAAACACAAGTCCTATTGATGTCGAATAAACTAACATTAAGGCTTTTCAGGGAAGCTTTTGCATGCTCCAAGGAGGAAGACATGACGCCATGTTGTTTCTGTAATTGTGTTAGTGATGTAAAACCAAGGCCATTGGAGCCAAATGATGTGTACCAACATTTTGAGATCGTTCCTTACAAAGCATCTTGTAGAGGTGATGGAAGCTTTAATGCCAAATCTGTCGCTGAAGATGGATACCCTCCACATTTCTTAAGGAGAAAAGGTTGGGAAATCTACACTAAAACTCCTAAAAATTATGAGTTACGTGAAGCAAATGGACTCAATGATTCCCTTCGTTCACGCCTCCCTGAATTTAGTTTCCCACCCTCCACCAAAACTTCAAATTCAGTGGTCGTTGGCAAGTGGTATTGTCCTTTTATGTTCATAAAAGAAGGAAGATTGAACGAACAGGTGAAAATGTCTATATTTTATGAAATGACAATGGAACAAAAATGGGAACGAGTTTTCGAACAGGAAAACGAGAATAATGACAAAGGAAATGATGTGTTTGTGAAAGCTTCATTTCAAAATGAAGCGGTTTTTATTGGTGAGAGTCAGCAGGAGGCTATATGGGATGAGAAAGACATGGTAGATGGAACCTTATGGTTTTTCTGTCGAGGGGGTGATAATGAGAAAGAAGAAAGTGTAGGGTTGAGAAGAGAAATTGTAGAAAGAATGAGGTGGGAAGAAGAAAAAGTTGGATGGGTTGATGCTGGAGAGATCAGGATACATATGGTTACAAGAGAAGAGAAGTTTGAAGGAAGTGGTGGATGGAAGAGATTTGGTTGTTATGTTTTGGTTGAAAGATTTGTGCTCAAAAGAATGGATGGAACTTTAGTAATGGCATATGATTTCCGTCATATCCATCAAATTAAAACCATATTTGAATAAGATTTATATGTTTTTTTGTATTAGAACGAGACGATAATATGTTAATATCCTGTAATTTTATAAGTATGTATATTATATGTCAGGTAGTGTTTGTTTTTCTCTTGTATTTTATGGTGAAATTAATAAAGTTTAAATTGTTATTATGGTGTCTAACAATAAGTTTTTGAGATACGGTTAAATGTTAAAATCATATGTTTTATACGATGATATTTTTATTTTTATATGATGATTTTTTAGAGTATTACAATGTAGACAAAATTTCATAAATGATCCTTGTGGTTTTAAAATTATCCCCAAAAAAATTCTTATGAAACCTTTTTACATTAATGGGCTCTTTCGACAAAATTTAGTACTTCATTGGTCCCTTTTGACAAAAGTAGTAACACCACGGGTCCTTATGACTAACATCGTTAGGTCAATACCGTTAATTACTAGCAGGAATATACGAAATGTCTAAAATACTTTTCTCCCTGTACTTCTCCTTCTCTCCATCTCGATCTCTCAACATTTAAGAACACCATCGTCCCTCGCCATTAACATCTACTCCAACCACCGTCTGCCACTATGTAACGACTCAAAAATCAAGGGTAAAATTTTTATTTTAATTTAGCTAAAACATTGATATCATTTATTTGGAACATTTCAAATCATCATTAAGTAAATTATTTATCAGAGTTCATCCCAAAATTATTCGTTGCGGAAATCATAGGTGTGTGCACTACGATCAATCTGAGCCCTTCTTTTCCAAATTGATGATACCTGAAACCAAAACTGTAAACCGTAATCACAAAGCTTAGTAAGTTCCCAAAGCATACCTCACACACAATCCACATAACACATATCACATTAGCTATAAGCTACACATATCACATAAGCCGTGCATTCAAAAAATAAGGAAGCCCTGGAAACCCTCTCGGGTCTTACACCTAATGCCACGGGAACCCCCACGTGGTATTTCTCTGCCATGGGAACCCCTACATGGTCTTCCTGCCTTGGGAACCCCTACAAGGTCTTCCTTCCTTGAGAACCCCCACAAGGTCTTCCTACCAAACAAGACATAATGCAAACTATACAAGCAAGTATACTAGGATGTCATGGAAACCCTCCAAGGTCTTACACCAAATGCCACGAGAACCCCCACGTGGTCTTCCATACAAATATCATACTATCATATCGTATATTCAATCAACAAACCGCATCTCATAAAATAGGCCGGCCTTGGTGCCTTATATCCATTGATATGGTGAGAAGACTCACCTCTCGAATGCTGAACTAATAAGCTGAAGTCATACATATCCCACGCGCTACTCCTTCTCAACTGCCCATAATCATCAAGTGATTAACTTGACACAAACCCATAAATACTCTCAGTTCAATCGTAGACAAAGTCAAGGTCCACAGTCAAGGTCAATAGTCCATGTTGACCTCAACTCGTCGAGTATAGCTAGCCACTCGTCAAGTTCTTGCTTAACTCGTCAACTAGTCGAGTCACTTAAGTGACTCGGGGAGTTCCCTAATGTTCGCGGCCGCAAAATCTCAACCGCAAACTCCTGACCGAAAACCCATCCAGCCGAAAACCCCTTGGCCATAAACTCCTTGGTAGACTCGTCGAGTTGATAAAAGGACTCGGTGAGTTCCTTTAGTCCCACTCGTTTTCGGCCTTTTCCAGTGGGATCTAGCATCCCAAACTTCAAATCTAGCCTTCCTTAATGTAGAAGTCATGTAAAGTTGCAAAAATTTACGTGCATGAAAGGCCCTCATGGCCATAACACCAAAACTAGTCTTCATACAATGTTTCACTACATGGAAAGGGGTTGAATTGCATAAAGGGAGTTATGCCATTGGGGACCTAAGGAGGTCCAGATCTGGAACCATAAGTCCAGATTCAAGCTTGACTCCATTTTCCCCAAAAATGGTCATTCACTTCCAAGAAAGGAGATCTAAGTAATTAAAGGTAAAGGCCACAACTTTGTACCTTAGACTGATGGCCAATATGATATAGATACTGGATCTACAGCTCCCCTCCTAATTCTTTCTCCTTCAATCTCCACAATCCTCCAAAAGATGCTCACAAAGGCTCTTTTTCTCACCAAAAGAGGGTGTATGGCCGAAAATGCGCTACTCTGGGTAGTAAGTTGCTGAAGGAGGCCACAAATGAGCCATAAGTTCTTTATATAGGGCACAAACCCTTAAAAAATAGGGTTTCTCTTTACAGCTCCTACTCGCCAAGTCGGGGAATTTTGATTTGTCGAGTAGGTCCCGATCCTGCGTCCGAAATAAATACTTCTACTCGGCGAGTTGATCCTTCAACTCGCCGAGTCCACGGCCAAAACCCTAAAATCAAATAGATACAATAATACTTGGAATATGTGTTACAAGTCTCCCCCACTTGAACTAGACTTCGTCCTCGAAGTCTGCTGACCCAAACAAATCCGAATGATGCTCTTGCATCTCCTCTTACGGCTTGCATGCCCATTCGGAGCCCATTCGATGCTGCCATTGCACCTTTACCAGCCCTATTTCCTTATTTCGAAGACCCTTTGTCTTCCTATCAAGAATCGCAATCGCCTTCTCGATATAGTTTCAAATCTCATCCACCTGAAATTTATCCAACGGAGCGATTGCGTGACACACTTCCGAAGTTGAGACACGTGGAAGGTGTTGTGAATCTGGCTAAGCTCCTGTGGTAGATCCAAGCAATATGCCACCTCGCCCACTCGGGTCGAGATCCTGAACGAGCCTATATACCGAGGCCCCAACTTGCCCCTCCTCTGAAACCTAATAATCCATTTCCATGGCGACACGTTTAGCAATGTGAAGTCCAAAAATGAATGAATTCCTTGTAACCTGATCACACCTGCTCCATCTGAAATCTGAAGTCTCGAGATGGTCTGTCTCCCTGACAGACTTCCCTCATCGAACTAGTTCCACAAGAAAAGCAGCCTAAATAGAATACTTCCCACTCACCATACCTTAAGGCTTCCCAAAGAACAAAGTCACCGATCAATTGTGGCTAATGATTAACAAGCAATTCCACACCCAGAATGCAAATCACTGAAGTCGCTCCTACTCCTCTTGCTGCCATATAACTACTTTCATGAAGAACAATCGGGGACCCCTGGTCCCAACCTGTCTGCCAACAACTCAGAACACTGGACACCTACCCGATTACTGAGCCAAAACACACTCAGCAGTCCCTTGAGACCTCCGAAGGATACCTCGTCTAACCATGATTGCCCTATCTCCTTCCAGCCGATTGATTCATCCTATCGGGATAGGCTGACAACCTGTCATCACTAAATCCGATGCAAAACGACGAATACTACCAGAATAGTTGTAGTCTTGCATCATACCCGGTCTCCTTCGACCTACCCTTTCCTGATTCCGACATGTCGTGGCTCTATTACAAATAGAGCCACCCGAGACACATCATAATGGCTTAAACCACCATAAAGCCAACCCATTCACCACCCTAGAAATCTGCCCCCGATGCTCTCGTCATATAGATGCCCCACATCCCATCCCACTAAAACAAAAATCCTGCAAGAATTTCGATTTGGGTTCCTATCCAAATCTGAATTGTTACTACGCTCCTATCAAGAGATCCTCGAATCGACGTTTGCATAATTCCCCATGACTTCCTGTCATCCTTTACTCGACCGATTAATTAAATACCCTTAGCCGATTCCCTAAGACTTCCATTCTTGCACCCGGTCCAGCCACCAAGTTCTTATGAGATCCCATAACAGGGCTACCCAGCCGTAACCCTACGAAAACATGCACTACTCGACCACAAGATCTTGTATCACAAGGTCCAACCCTTAGCTCAGCGGTCTCTACCGGTTCCAACCCAAACTCCCATACATGTCCGGTCTCGCCCCCAGATAACCGATCGATCATTCACCTCCGGTCCTGATCCTAATTAAGTTGTGGCTCTCCCACAACCCTGCGAACTAGCATACCCTAGTCCAGATCTCCTGAAAGAATCTATGAAGCTACGACACCCCCGCAGTCTTACTACACTCTCTACTACTAGTGAATGTTATGGCTCCCCTCGCACTCTTACAGCACTATACCCTAACTAACCATTAGGGAACGCTACGGCTCCCCCGTAGTCTTACATCACTTTCACCCCAACTGAACGTTAGTGAATGCTACGACTCCCCCATAGTCTTAAAACACTTTCACCCTTGCTTCTGACCTGGATGCCTGGGCGGTTCTCCCCACTTAGATTCAACTAAGTCCGCTTTGCACACGAAAATTGAAGGGTTCCCAATCCTCATTACGTTCCAATGCTCACCTTGCTGACGACCGGTGCTTACAAAAGCTATAACACAATGAATATCCCTTCCAAAACAACACAATTCCCAAAAACCAACTAGTACATCTTATGTCCCAACACTGCCAACGACTCTAGCTGTTCACACTAGTATCACATTCAGATCTCGGAGTCTAAAGGTCGGATGCTTCCACAATACTTCAGCGACAGCTTCTCTCTCTCTCTCTCTCTCTCTCTCTCTCTCTTTCATTCGGCAACTCTGAGAGGCTTTCCTAACATAATTTCCAAGGTTACTGAAACCTAGCTAAAATCCCCTCGTACGAACCCTTAAACCAACCCCGACCATACTCAAAATGACACTTAATTGCTAGAAAATCTGCAATATATCAGGAGATGACCCCGTACTATTGCACCCAAATTCACAATATGCAAATGCCATATAGCTCTTCTTGAAGGTTCGTACAACCCAACCACCACCAGAGATAACAACCAATGATACGCATATTCATGCTGATGAGAAATAACCGCTACTAGATACATGGAACGTTGGTGGAGAGGCAAAAAGGTACATACCTCGCACCCTTTGTGACATCCCCAATTTCACGGCCAGAAAAGACCGTTTTGTTTATGATTTGTTTTTAAAATCAGAGTAATCTTTTAAAGAAAACAGTTGCGGAATTTGTTCCTAAAATATGATAAAGATTTATCAAAACATTTCTTTAAAGAAATGTATTTTCATTATATAACAAAATCTCGGGATGTCATGTTCCGATACAGACACATAAGCATAAACAGAACTTACATTATTTACACTAAAGATTTTTCTTCTCCTTTAATCTGTCCGTGAAATATATCTTCGTATCGATACCTGTGATACAAAGAAAACTGAGTGGGTCAGGCTTGGGAGCCTGGTGAGCATTAGGGTTTTCAACCCACAATAATATAATTATTATATTCAACCATCAAACAATCAAACTAATTACCTATCCCCATTATCTTCTTTATTTCTTAGGATTTTACCCTAAGAATTCAACTACCCGTCATTCATTCATTCCTAAGGATTGACCTAAGGAATTAGCACAAAATCTATTGCTACATAAGGCGCATCTACCAATATCATCCTTTAAACGCCTCTGCCATAATTACATCATACACTATGAGGCGCGACTGCCAGGTTTATGACATTCTCTTTTAGGCGCATCTGCCGACATTATCCTATAAGCGCATCTGCCAAGATTACGACATTCACTACTTGGTGCATCTACATATATTATTCTTAAGCATCTTTCATACCTCATCATTTTATCACATACCAACTATCTCATGTACCCATGTTCTACCCAACATATTTGTAGATATAAAATACATATACAGTTTAACTCATTTAAAAACTATATAAAACATCCATTCCACACTCATCTCAAATAAACAACAATATATAAACATATAGCACGTATTTTATAACAAATACTTCATATTTATGTGTTAGAAGAAAGTAACCACACACTCACCCAAACATATACTTAATACATTCAAACAATACTTGTATTATACCCGTGTTTATGAAAGGGACTATACACCCACACATATAAACAACTTTATATTATACACATAGCACGTATTTCATAGCAAATACTTAATATTTATGTGTTACAAGAAAGTAACCACACACTCACACATATAAACAACTTTATATTATACACATAGCACATATTTCATAGCAAATACTTAATATTTATGTGTTAGAAGAAAGTAACCACACACTCACTTGATCAGAAGATGATCGGACAACACTACGGCTTCTGAAGTAGTATTCTTTGGTAGATCTGGAAGATCTTCACAAAAACCGGGCTTCTCGTGGGGAGAGCTTCGACTCGAAAACTCTTTTCTTCTCGGGATCTTCGGGCTTCGGGACTCGGGATGATACCGGGGATCGGGATATTTTTTGCATGTAAATCGAGGTAAAATGGGAGAGAGATGAGAGAAAATAGCAACCCTAAACGGCTGGCCCTTCAAATCTACTTATAGGGCAAAATTTACCCTTGCCACATCGTGGCATATTTTTCCACGTTGTGGGCTTGGTCGTCACTGCATGCGTTATCGCAAGTTGCGTCTGGGGGACTTCGGGAGGTGTCAGAAGACTTGCCACGTCGTGGCACTGCTTGCCACGTCGTGGTATCTGACAGTTTTGGGGTTTCGTGCCCCGAACTTCAGAAATTCATAACTCTCGCATACGAACTCCGTTTTCGACGTTCTTTATATCGACGTGTATGTGAGATTATGATCTACAACTCATGTTTAGACTCCGTTGGCTAATTTTGAATTTATTTTTAATATATTATAAATATATTACTTTTATATTATTTTTAGTAGGCCGCGACAGGAAAACTCCGTTATAAATTCATAACTTCTTCATCTAACGTCCATTTCCGCCTATATTTTTATCGTTTCACTACTATCGATGAGATCTTAGATTCGTATTTAGATTTTTCGGCTAAAAATCACTCAATCTCAAATCGAGGATTCGGGTTGCATACTGCTAAGTCGAAACTTTGGAAAAATCATAACTTACTCATACGAAGTCAGATTTGGGCGTTCTTTTTATGCATGCTTTCGATTTAACGTATTATACAACTTTTGTTTAGATCGCTAGGGCTAAATATTGATCTAACGTAAATTCACTTTTTACCTCATTCAGTGTCGTGCCGGTTCTGTCGCGAAACTTCGACGGGTCATAACTTCTTCGTTATAACTCGGATTTCGGCGTTCTTTATATGCACGGAATCCTTGTAACGTATACTAAAACTTAGTTAAGAGTATTCCATCTAAATAATCTTCCATCAAAAAGTCATTTTTGATGCTTATCATCTCTAAATTGACTAGCCCAGATATACGGGCGTTACACCCTTGTTTGTTGGAGTTCCGATCTCCCCTTACCTGACCCTGCAAAGTGGGGGCCCTACCTACTAGGCTACGACTCTACCCTCTCATCCAATGGTGTTCCTCAAAATAGCCGACGCGGATGCACTCACCGCTCCTCTTTGATTCTCAAACGGTCGACCTCCTTGTCACCCTTCTGATCATAACAAAAATAATGGGCTGACCCCCTGCACGCAATCCTAATGTCGCGACCAAACCTGCTACACCTGTAGCAACCCAGATCACTGAACAGAATCCGACCACAACTCGGAGCAATCATGGTATACACGGAATCCGATCCGGGAGCCACATACGTCTGAAGATCTCTCAAAGATTCCTCGACATGTTGAATGGCATCTGACAACCCTTTCCACCTGATACAAGAGATCCAGGCGAACTCTAAAACTTGGCAGTCCTTCCGCTAACTGGCTCATCACCAAATTCGGGATCAAACCCTGGTTAGGACCATGCGTACTCATCCTCATTCTGCAAAACAGTTATCCCCATGGTCCAACCATAACCAAGAATTCTCCTTCCTAGGCTTCTTAGATTCTCCAAGACTTTCCCCGATTCAAGTATGGATCATGTGCTTTCAGTAGTACGAGTCCAATACTACCTTCCACAC
This sequence comes from Lactuca saligna, assembly GCF_052625555.1. NCBI lineage: Eukaryota > Viridiplantae > Streptophyta > Magnoliopsida > Asterales > Asteraceae > Lactuca > Lactuca saligna. The sequence goes on along the minus strand of NC_136419.1, from coordinate 57,890,600 downwards.
CTATCCATAATTTCCTCCGGAATCATCCTAAGTCCTCTAGGTCACCTACTCCCATGATGTACCAAATGTCTGCTAAACAGCAGCACAATATCAATTGAAGCACCTCCTAAGCTCCCCCTAGGTTCCCAACCCACCCAGTCCTCAGCTGTTGAAAGATTCCCAATAATGTCAACTAGCTACCTCATGAATATATCCACATGTAGCAGAGATCAGATAATCCTTCAAGTAAAAGAATCAATCCTAGAACGGTTAGACCCAAACAAGAGTTGTGCAATAGGGCCAAATCCATCACTCTGAGATTATACAACCTGCACCACATGTGACCTTGCATATTCACTTAGTAGCTAGCTCACATTGCTAGAAGTCCCAAAAAGCACAAAGTAAGCAACATTCGGACAATGGAAAACTAACCAACATATTCCAATCAAACAATTCTACCTATACATAAAATTCACCATCAGGTGACTCGTGTCACTAATCTCATCCTGGGCTTACCCTAAGGTAATCCCCAACCCACGAATTATCATTAAACATTCGACCCATAAACCACTACCTATGTTGTCCATAACCACCCTCGCTGTCGGCTGCCTTATGCATGCAAATTATACACAGAACAGGATCTAATAGACTGTCGAATAATAGACTCTACCCTAGGACCACAACTAGACAAGGAACAGGAAATAAGGCCAAATCAATTATTCTAAGGCTATATGATCCTAGCCGTATACAATTTTAAAAGCATACACGTAATAGTTAGTAATTCCAATAATCATTCTCATTTTAGCATGGCATCCAGTATTCCAAGGCTACAAGCATCACATATCAGGCCATTATATCGCTGACTACTTAGCACTAGCATGCAATTCTACCAGCTCATACAACATATAAAGGCATATCTCTTAGCCCTAACTAACATGCGTTACACAGATTCATAATCAAATCATAACAGATAACAAATATTGGTATTCTGAGGAAACTTACTTGAGCTCGGTTGATTGCATGCACCACACCCTTTCTTGTCTTAAAAAGCCTTTTCCTTGAAAACATTTTCTTTTGAAATTTTTTTGAAAACTTTGCAAATCCTCAGTTTGAGTTCAGACACACCCGAAGGTATCCCCGAATCCCTCAAACCAAGGCTCTGATACCAACTTGTAACGACCCAAAAATCAAGGGTAAAAATTTAATTTTAATTTATCTAAAACATCGATACCATTTATTTCGAACATTTCAAATCATCGTTAAGTAAATCAATTATCCGAGTTCATCCCAAAATCATTCATTGCAGAAATCATAGGTTTGTGCACTGCGATCAATCCGAGCCCTTCTTTTCCAAATCGATGATACCTGAAAGCAAAACTATATACCATAAGCACAGAGCTTAATGAGTTCCCCAAATCATACCCCACACACAATCCACATAACACATATCACATTAGCTATAAGCTACACATATCACATAATCCATGTATTCAACAAATAAGGAAGCCTTGGAAACCCTCCCGGATATTACACCTGATGCCACGGGAACCCCCACGTGGTCTTTATCTGCCATGGAAACCCCCACATGGTCTTCCTGCCTTGGACACCCCCACAAGGTCTTCCTGCCTAGAAAACCCCCACAAGGTCTTCCTACCAAACAAGACATAATGCAAACTATACAAGCAAGTATACTAGGATGCCATGGAAACCCTCCAAGGTCTTATACCAAATGCCACGAGAACCCCCACGTGGTCTTCCATACAAATGTCATACTATCATACAACATATTCAATCAACAAACCGCATCTCATAAAATGGGCCGAACTTGGTGCCTTAGACCTACTAGTATGGTGAGAAGACTCACCTCTCGAATGCTGAACTGATAAACTGAAGTCAGATATATCACACATGCTGCTCCTTCTCAACTTCCCATAATCATCAGGTGATTAAGTTGACACAAACCCATAAATACTCTCAGTTCAACCCTGGACAAAGTCAAGGTCCACCATCAAGGTCAACAGTCTATGTTGACCTCAAATCGTCGAGTATAGCCAACCACTCATCGAGTTCTTGCTTAACTCATCAACTCGTCAAGTCACTTGAGTGACTCGTCGAGTTCATTAATGTTTGCGGCCGTAAACTCTCAACCGTAAACTTCTGACTGAAACTCATCCAACCGAAAATCCCTTGGTCGTAAACTCATTAGCAGACTCATCGAGATGATTAAAGGACTCGGCGAGTTCCTTTAGTCTCACTCGTTTTTGGCCTTTTCCAGTGGGATCTAGCATCCCAAGCTTTCGATCTAGCCTTCCCTAATGTAGATGTCACGTAAAGTTGCAAACTTTACGTGCACGCAAGGCCCATCATGGACACAACACCAAAACTAGTCTTCAAACAAGGTTTCACTACATGGAAAGGGGCTGGATTTCATAAAGGGAGCAATTTATGCCATTGGGGACCTAAGGAGGTCCAGATCTGGAACCATAAGTCCATATTCAAGCTTGACTCTATGTTTCCCCAAAAATGGTCATTCACTTCCAAGAAAGGAGATCTAAGCAATTAGAGGTAAAGGCCATGACTTTGTACCTTAGACTGATGGCCAATATAATATAGATGCTAGATCTATAGCTCCTCTCCAGATTCTATCTCCTTCAATCTCCACAATCCTCCAAAAGATGCTCACAAAGGCTCTTTTTCTCACCAAAAGAGGGTTTACGACCAAAAACGCTCTCCTTTGGGTAGTAAGTTGCTAAAGAAGGCCACAAATGGGCCATAAGTTCTTTATATAGGGGACAAACCCTTAAAATTAGGGTTTCTCTTTATAGCTCCTACTCGTCGAGTCGGGGCCTTCCGACTCATCGAGTAGGTCCCGATCCCGCATCCGAAATTAATACTTCTACTCGACGATTTGATCCTTTAACTCGCCGAGTCCACGACCAAAACCCGAAAATCAAATAGATCCAATAATACTTGGAATTGGCGTTAGACGCTACCAGCTCGTACTCCGGCCACAGTCTGCCACCACATACTCTTACTAATGTCCATTGCTACCACCATCGTCCGCCTATTTTCACAACACAAACTCCTACTAAGCAGAAATTAGAAGGAAAAAACAAACAAAACCAACTATTAATGATCCTTCTCTCTTTGGCTCTATCCACACATCCACCATCAACCTCCTCCCCCTTTACCATGTGTTTCAGCAGCGATAACAACCACCACCAAGCGATAACAACCACCACCATGAATACTAGACATGGCAATTCGAGACACGAATACATGAATCTGTGAGTGACACGTAATGACACAAATACTCGACACGAATACATCTTGAAAATTGAGATAAAAGTTATCTATACTATGTTATAAAAGAAATCTCATTATTTCTATAAATAGATTAAATATAATAATAATATATTTTTAAAACGTTCAAGTTTCTAAGCTTAAAGTACAAATAATCACTAATAAAATAATACTAAATTTTAAACTGACCCTTTTATATAAAATCATACAAAAAAATAATACAATAAGTACAAGTTAAAACGTAACCAAAAAAATCGCTTCAAAAGAATCAAATACTCAATCTATCTCTCTAAATCCTCCCACTCTAGAAACCGGCCATTGCTGTTTCTTTTCCCTTTCTCGATGACTCATCCCAACCTCTTCGCTTTGTGTGTGCAGGGAACCAAAAGAATTGTTGGAATATCATGAAGGATGGTGCTAAGAAGAGCGAAATCGGATTCAAAAGGGTGAAATCAGCCAAAGAACCTTAATGGACTGACTTCAAAATCGAATTCATATACATGTATTTGCTATTGATCATGATTTTTAAATAATTTTCTTTCAAACTTCGCACCATCGCCATCACGCCCTAAACTCACTCTCTATCTAGATTTCAATCCCTAAAACTCACCTCGATCTTGACATTTTTCAGCTAGGAAACAGCCTAGGATTTCTATCTATACCCAACATTTGTTATCGGCCACCACAAAACTCCCTAGAATCAATTTTCTCTATGGTGTCAGCCTCTTCAATCTCCTGACCAAGAACAGACCAAGTAAAGCTAAAAATGGTTTTTCTTTTGCTATTGGGTGCACAGGTTGAGGTCTCGCTGGTTATCCATCTACGTTGTCTTACAGATGGTAGTTGTTGTGAGGAACTCATTGATTAGGCAAAGCAAATAGATTTGACCTAGATTCTATTTGATTCTAGGTGAAGTTTTTTTTACCTAGCTTCTCTTTTATTTCAAACCCAAAATGGAGTTTTTGTGCAAGATCACATCTGATACTGTTTGGTTTGATGTGCACGTTTTGTTCCAAATAACACACAACTTACCCTCACTCTTTCTAGTTTAGTTTTTTTTTTCAAATCTTTGATTTGTATAAGCATTTTTGTGTTTTTGTTTTTGTAGTTACCGAACGAGATTTATCCTACAAATTTGGATGAACAAAAAAACAGGGACACGTTTTCTCTCTGGAAAAGACATAGAGGATCACAAAAACTTTAATATTTTTCTTATTTTTAGATATTAGTTTATGGGTTTTTCACTTAATTTGTGTAAATTTTAAATTCTTGATTGGTTATTACACATTCCTACAGATATTGAAGTTTACATTAGGTCTGGATCTTGGGATGAGGTAAAATTTTTCATCAAGATCCCTAAAATTTGTTTTAGGAAGTCAATCTATTCAGATTTATTAACAAACTTACAAGTGGTTGATACACTTTTTGTCATAAACATTGCCAATTACCTTTGATGTTCTTATTTCCATTAATCTATTGTTGGCTAACTAGATGATACTTTCTTTTACAACAAGATGTTGATAATGAGAAGAAAAAGAAGCATGATAACCTTCAAAAGATACCTTGAGTTTAATTGAGGAGTTGTTTAATCCGATGATTACTGGTGATATATGTGCAATTAGGCCATCGGGTGTGGTACGTATTTTGACGCATAAAGGTGATGTGGTGGGGGGGTTCCTACACGTGAACACCGCCCCCTTGTCCATAAACATGGTGCGGATTGATGCCATTCACGTGTTGTTATGACCAATCAATGTCAAATGTTTTATACCGTAAATATTTGAGCCGTTGGAAATAATAAAAAAAATCAAGTTTTTAAACTTATATAAATACCAAACATTTTACACCATTTCACACCACAAAATCCTTCACATACCCCTCTACTTTCTCAGTTTTTTTCAAAAGTGTGGAGCAAAATCAAAATACCTCTACCACTCCAAACACCCCCAACAACTCCAAACACTCCAAATGATCAATATAAAGGTTACATTCACATGCTAACATTCCAACAACAAGCTCTATTTTACCAACATTCCATTTCAACCAAACTACTTCCAACAACAAATACCACAACAATTCAATCAACCCCAATTCCAAGGCTTTAAACAATTTCAACCCCAACAATTCGAAACACAACCATCTCAACAACTCCAAACACAACAATCTCAAGTCTGTTTTTCTCAATCCCCACCTTATAATTTGGACAACGATGACAACGACCGGGTCGAAGCAACACAACCATCTAGGAGAAGGAAAGCAAAAGGAAAAGCTACAAATAAAATAGGAACAGCTTGGATCGAAGAAGAGGATGAAGCTTTAGCTAAAGCTTAGATTCTATATTGTGTGACTCGAGGACGGGCAGTGCGCAAATGAGAAACAATTTTTGGCTTTGTGTTTTAGATCACTTTCACTTGCTTTTGGGAAGACAAACGGGCCGAACGTACGATGCGGTCAATAGAAAATGGCGTGAACTACGAGTGGCTTGCACCAAGTTTAACGGTATATTTGAAAATCTGGAAAATATGCATAAAAGTGACAGCGACGATTTCAATATTTTATCAACTGCTTGCCAACAATACAAGGTTACCAACGGAAAACGTTCGGCCACCAAAAAACGTGAAAAATTTGCCGTAAGGGTCCAAAATGGATCCTTAACCCAAAGACTTCGCATTCAGAATCGACCACCGACTCCAACAAAAGGTCAAGAACTTTTGAGTCGGATGTGGGTTTTGGTGACGACCTTAATGACGACTTCGATGGGACCGAATGGGAGGGTCCACGGGAAGTCCAACTTTGTCAAACATCGGGAAGGAATAATGGGAAAAATGCGGCATCTTCAAGCGGAAAAATGAGTAACGAAGACGTACTTGCGGAAAGAATAGACAAAACTCTAAGTTTTTTATAAAAAGAAATATGAAGCAATGGAGGAAACTCGGCGCCGGAAACAAGCACTCACCGATCTTCAAATTTTAAACACAAAGCCACAATCTAGTCGTGTTTCTGAAAATCCAACAACAAGTTTGGAAAAACGTATGAAAATTAGGTTTTAACATTTTTATTATATATGTTTAATTTCTATGGTTTTTTAGTTATTTAGGTTTAACTTTTTATGTTTTAATGGTTTTTAGTAATTTAGGTTTGAAATTTTATGTTTTTATGTTTTTTTAATAATTTAAGTTATGTAATGTGTTTTTATGTAATGTGAAATATTTTAATTATGTTATTAATGTTATTAATTTAGGTTTTTTTTTTTAATTTTAATCTAAATATTAAAAAAAAAAAAAAAAAAAAAAAAAAAACAACAACAACAAAACAAAACAATGTGTAGTGATAACCATTTCCAATGCTAATGAACATGTAATGAATATGTAGTGACCAGTGACCACACCCCATAGCCTTACCATAAAAAAAAGTTGAGAACGAGCTGCTCCATGATGCCACTATAAGAGAAGCTTGTGGTTTGAATCATGAAATGTTCCATTTATTTAGGAGAACAACGAGGAGTGGCTCAGAAGGTTAGTTCTATCCTATGTAATTAGTGGCTATGGAGCTTTTCTTTTTTATTATGGTAATTAACTTTTATTAATATTTTACAAATTTATACGGTGTTGCAGCTTCATTTTAATCTTGCTCTTAAAAACATGCAATTAGAGTTGTGGCCATTATAGATGAAGGTGTTCCTTAATATAGCATAAGGGAGTTGATTTCCTAATAATGGTAAAAGAGCTAGGTAATTACAAATTTACAATAATACCCTTACATGGCTAGAGGATTGCATCTTTAATCTTAGTTAAAACATTAATGTTTCTTAGTTAAAACACCCCACTTACCCTCTCTCTTTTTTATTTAGTTTTTTTTTCTTACAGGTTATTATTTGAGCATCAACATTTGGTCGGCTTAAAGCCTAAACTTTCAAGATTGGTGATATTTTTAGAATGTTTACAACAATCACGGAGTTAATTTATAAACTTTCAAGATTGTGTTTGCAGGAGGTCACCATACAAGCATCTGGTAGAGCATCAAGGTCCCCATGTGGATCAACATACTATTAATGTAGGAAGCTATTAAATTAATAAGTTTATGATGAAACTAAAGTAGGATACTATTAATGTATGGATATGAGGTGTTTGATCCAAGAATATAGCTAATTTTTACAAAGTTTGTTCCCGAAAACATCTGTTGCAATATAGTTTCGTATTTTGACGTTCCATAATTTTTTTGTTCTATATGTTGTCTAAGTTGATAGCCATGTGTTGTATTTTTAAAATGACCATTTTGTTTATAGACCAAAACTAACAAATAGTACACCAAATTTATAACTCTTTATAATTTTTAAATTAAGGTGTATTACATTTTAACTGCATATGATTTTTTTTATTTTTTACAATTTTTAGAGGACACCTAATGAATTTTAGATGTCTTTTTACCGTGAGGAAGACATGCGATCGAGAGAGATTTTTTTTAGAAGCCCTTCATCAAATGCATTATAACAATAACAAATTTAGGTTAATTATCACTACTTTTATTTATTATTTAATAAAATAAAATGAAACATCAAAATTAATTTTTCTGCCATTGGTTGTTGCTAGCCTGCTAAATAACACAATCAAGTTGTCCCTTGGCCCTTGGTTGTTGGCTGGTTATCGGATTTTTTTTAGTTTGTCCCTTAAAATTTGAATTAAATAATTGGCTCAAGTTTGAGTTTTGACAAATGACAAGTTTGGAAGTAGTGCTGAATAGTTTGAGAAATACCAATAAATCATCTAAAAAAATTGGTAAAGCGTAAAAGTTTCCAATTAATACATAACAATATAACTTTTATTTTAGGGTTATTGTCACTCTGGTCCAACTATCTTTCGTATATTGGTTTAAATGGTCCCTCGTGACTATTTTTTGCTTTTAAAGGGCTTATACTTGTCATTTTATGGTTTAAAATGTCACATTTCTATATTTGAAGGGTGCAACCGGTCACACCCATCTGACTAGGACGTTTTCTTATTCCACCTCAATGTCAAGTAGATTAAATATGCCATGTCATTGCCACGTGTTATGTCACTAAATGAAACTATATCCGTTTAAACCCTCTCAACTTTCCCTTTCATTTATTCTACTACCGTTTGCATTCGTATACTTTTTTCAAACCGTGATTGACACGAATCCATTTCTTAAACTCTTCCTCCCTGAAATCGGCCAACATAATCAATCCTATGGCTGTCTACATAAAGATAGATCTCCATTTTGCCGGATTTTTTTCGAGGTACCCTGCTATTTGTTACTCAGATGGTGCAGAACAAAGGTTCGATGATGTCGATTTTGCTGGAATGGATAAGAACGAGTTTGTGGGGTTCATTCAAAGATTCGCTAATGAGGTATGCATCAATGTTTACTTTTGCATGCCCGATGTGGTGTTCCCTGATGGATTGAGGTTAATAGCTACTGATATAGACTATATGGACTTCATTGAAGTAAGATATGCTTCTGGTAGTGTTATTAATGTACACATGGACCAGCTTGGTGTTAATGTACATCAATGGATCATTGAGGAGCAAGGCGAAATATGTAGTTCATTAGATGAATTGTCTGCTAGAATTAAAGTTGGTGAAGAAGTGCAAGGTGGTATGGATATGGATGATGGAATTAAGATTGAGGATCTGTTGGGTCATAGTTGGCAAGGTGTTACGGAGGATTTGCAAGGAACTAGGGAAGAGTTGCAAGATGGGGAAGGTAATGACATTAACATTGAAGTTGAGAATGATCAAGGTGATATAGAGGATCTGCAAGGTAGTACGGAGGATTGGCAAGGTAAGGAAGATGATGGCATTGACTTGGAAGTTGACAATGAACCTGATGAATGTATTCCTATGAATAGGACAAAAGATGATGAGTTTTTGATCAAACTATGCCCAAATAACCAAGTTACCCCTAACAGTCCTCCTCATGAAGAGCTATATGAGCATGTAGTCGATGATGAAGTAATATCTAATGAGAAAGTTATTTTAATGACAATGTTCATTGGAAAAAACAGATGCCTATATTAGGTATGAGATTTGTGAATCCTAAACAACTGAAACACATGTTGTGTAACTATGTTGTTGCAAATGGTTATCAGTTATGCTACAAGAAAAATGATAGCAGGAGACTTTTAGTGAAATGTTGTTCCGATGCTTGCAAGTTTAGATTGTGGGCATCTTGGATGAGTGAGGAAAAATCTTTCCAAATTAAGAGTCTCATAAATGAGCATAACTGTGCAAGAAACCTCAAATTAGGTTCAATTGTCAACTATGCTTGGATAGGTACCCATTACACCACCCAATTCTTATAGAAACAAAAGGTTAGTGTTAGGCTCCTTAGGGATGAGGTTAAAGAGAAATTTGGGATAGATGTAAGTATGGGATAGTGTAGAACAGCTAAGAAGTATGCAATTGAGTTGATTGAGGGAACATTAGTGGATCACTATGCAAAGCTATGGTCATATGGTGAGGAGATAAGAAGATCAAATCCTAGATCAACAGTCAAAATGGATGTCAATGCTATGCCAGATGGTAAGACTTATTTTAGAAAGTTTTACATTTGTTTTGATGCCCTAAAGCAAGGGTGGAGAGGGAGCTACAGAAGAATTATAAATTTGGATGGGTGTTTCTTAAAGGGTTTATGTTCAGGAGAGCTAATTGTTGTTGTAGGAAGGGATGCTAATAATCACATATTCCCAATTGCATGGGCAGTTGTATATGTAGAAAACAAAGCAAATTGGAAATGGTTCTTGGAAAATCTAAAAGATGACCTTCATCTAGAGGATGGTTTTGGTATATCATTGATGTCAGATCAACACAAGGTATGTCATATACTTACAACTTTTATATGTTTCACAATTAAGTTACATGATGTTTAAAATATGACTATTATTATGTAGGGGTTGTTAGAGGCTGTTAAGGAAGTGCTTCCTATTACTGAACATAGGTAATGTGCAAGGAATATTGTAGCCAACTTTAGGAAAAGATTTAGTGGTTTACACTTTGAGAACATGTTTTGGAAGGCAAGCAAAGCATCCACTGATCCTTTATTCAATGCTTCCATGAAGGAGATTTAAGTACTTAATCCTGCAGCCTATGATTACCTTATGGAAACAAACCCAAAATCTTGGAGTAGAGCATTCTTTCAAGAAGGAAAGATGTGTGATGCAGTGGAAAATGGATTGTCTGAGAGCTTTAACAGTGTCATCAGGGATGCAAGGAAAAGGCTAATCATCACCATGTTAGAGGAGATTAGACTATATGTTATGGAGAGGCTGTACAATTTGAAGATGAAAAGTTGTTCATGGCCTGATTACAAACCCTACCCATCAATAACACTCCTACTAAATAAATTGAAAAGTGCTCAAAGGTACTTTCTAGTCTTTACACTTTTAATATAAGTGACATACTAACTAATAAGGTGGGTTTAATAGGTGTTGGTAGGTTTTACCAAGTGGTCTTAACCAATTTGAAACTAGAAACCTAGCAGAATCATATGTTGTTGACCTTGACAAGAAGACTTGTACTTGTAGAGTATAGCAACTTAATGGGTATGGTTGTGTGCACTCAGTAGCTACTATATCATATTTGAATAGAGATGTAGCCACTTATGTTGATCCAATGTTTTATGATGCCTTCTACAAGAACACTTACAAATACCAAATACATGGGATGAATGGCAGCAACATGTGGCTGGTTACTGAGTTCATACCCCCCTTACCACCATTGAAAAGAATAATGCCAGGTAGACCAAAGGTAAATAGAAGAAGAGATGCATCAGAAAAGCTTCCAAGGCACATTGTGTTTAAGGCAGGGAAAATTATCTTGTGTAGTGTGTGTAGACAATCAGGGCATAACAAGGTTACTTGTCCCAAAGTTGAAAGGCCACATGTAGAAAGGTCAAGGGTGCAAAGGAGCATGAAACTAAAGGTCAACAAAAGGAAAACAGTTGACAAGGGTAAAGATGGTGAAGGAAGTAGTGGACCAACTAGAGGTGGTGAAAGAAGGAGTGGACCAACTACAGGTTATAAAGGAAGGAGTGGACCAAAAATTGGTGGTAAAAGGAAAAAATCTTAGAGGATCATAAAAAAGAAACTTGCAAAGAAGGTTAAGACCAAGGATAGGAAAAGTGAAACTAGTGCAAACCCAGTAGACCTTAATGAGTAGGTATAATTTGATGGTTTCCTATGGGTATGTTTGACAATGGCTTTATGTTGTACTTGTTTGTTTGGTTTGACAGTTACTTGTTTGTGTGAAGTTAGTATGTTTACATTGACAATGGTTTGTAATATTATCATGCTTTGGTTCTTTAAGACTTTCGGATTCCTATTACTTTTCACCTAGCATGCAGTCAATTCCCATTATTTTCATGTGCTATTTGTGTGCTTAATGGACAAAAATGTGGTCCTTGTAAGTAAGGGTATTGGCACAAGACATTATACGTAATGACATTAAGCAACCCAAGAACATTAACAGTTGCTTTTATTTGACTAGATTAAGGGTAATGACACAACAACACATCAATGAACCATCACATAACTACATAGTGTTCTTAATTCACCAAACCAAGTACATAACTTATAAATGATTAAAGTACATTTGATTACAACTTATAAATGATTAAACCCAAAAAAACACCCAACTACAAAGTAAAAGCAGCTTCAACTTCAACACCTCTGCTTGCAGGTTTTTCTTCGACCTCAGGAGTACACTTAAAATTATGTCTTCATTGTTGCATTTTGTTTCATCCACCCAAGAAATGAAACTTGATCGTGGTCCCTAAAACAGAAATTAAGGTAACATTAAAAAACCGATCATCAAACTAGGGTTCTAAACATATGAATACAATTACCTGGTTTGGACATGCATAAAATGGTCTTCCAGTGTTATTGACAGTCTTCGATGTGCGAATTATCGCTGGACTTCCACACCCACACACAATCTTCATGTGCGAATTTTTGAATCTCACTCCACAGTACCTTTGAAAAAGAGAAAACAAAATGAAGGATCATAGTTGCTTTGAAAAAGAGAAAACAAAATGGTCTTCCAGGGTTCTTACAGCCGTTAGAAGCATCAAATGACTAAAATACCCACACCATGCAACGCACGTGGGGTACAACAACCCAACACATGTTATCATTCTTGTTCTTGCATGATCTTACAACCAAACTAAAACTGGTCAAATGTACTATGATACAAAACGCCTGAGAGCTACTCAGGTCCTTTTCCATTTAAAAACTTAACATATGAACAAAATACCTGTCATTAACACAGGTCTTTTAACATGATCGTTATATATGAAACACAAAAAAACTAAGAACAGAAAATCCATAACTATCCTAGCTTCATAATGTACCCAAAGCATCTTATCCAAGCTTCATAAGGACTTTTACCCCAACCATCATCATCCCAAGCATTGCCACCATGACGCCGCCCATCACCAGAGCAATCGCTTTTAACTTCCTCTCATGATCTTCCAACTTGTGATGCAGACTGATGTGATCAACACGACACACAATGAAATCATTACCCACTTGATCTTTGAGCGTCTGCATCTCGATCTGGTTGGCAGCAATCTTGTCTCCACAGTCGCAAAAAATCGAATGCAAGTCGCTGAGGTTAACAAACTCTCCAGAATTTATCGAGTCGGGTGAGGGAGGTGGTGGAGCCGACATTGATAGATTTTAGGGTGTTGGTCGGAATCGTGTTTGACTTATTAGGGGTAAAAAGGTATCGATTTCTGCTACCTTAAGCACCAAAGAGTTGTGAAGAAGACTTTATGCCCCCACCACCGACTCTTCCTTGTCCTCTACGGGTTGTTGGATGGTTGGTAGACATAACGGCTAATTAATGAAGGTTAATTGGACGCTTAGGTGGAGGATGAGTAAACGAGTCCAGATCAATGCTGAGTAAGCTGCTTAGTTAGCAAGTCAAAAAGTTCTTTTACCTTCGATTGTGGGTTAAAGTCCCATATTAACCGGTCATTTACAAGTATAAGCCCTTTAAAAGCAAAAAAATAGTCACGAGGGGCCATTTAAACCAATATACGAAAGATAGTTGGGCCAGAGTGACAATAACCCTAAAAAAACAAACAGTCTTCTTTTTTCAGACTGCAGACGTTTGGTCCACATCTTCTGCTGCAGTGGTCTACAGATGTGGTTCGCAAACTACAGATATTTTACCTCAGAAAAAACAAACACCACCTAATTCATTAATCCATCTACACATACACATACAAATATACAGATAACATGTTAACATCACTTACTTAAATAAAGCTTTTAGTTTCCAAAAAAATTTAAATAAAGCTTTAACGAGGTTAAACTAACATTCGACAGCATGAGATCTAAACAAATATTAATAACACTTAAAGGCAAAGTGTAACATCTTGTACATCTTTACTCCTTAAGGGGTGTGTGTGTGTGTGTGTGTGTGTATATATATATATATATATATATATATATATATATATATATATATATAAAAATGGTTCTAACATTTATTGTGGGCTAAAATACACTAATAAGAATTTAGTAAAAATTAAATAATTATTTAATCAAATAAATAATTATTTAATTAAATGATTTATATATATTAAATTATATTCATGTTTATAATTCTTTTTTATGGAAACTAATTATATCCGTTATTAATATCAACAATAATATTCTTTCAGAATGAAATCGCATCTAGTTTTTCATGTATGAGTTCGTATTTTATTTCGTGATCCACTCACTTTAAATAACAACAAAGTTGTCTACAACATATAGAACGATAATGCATTCTAGTAGAATGAGAGTTTATTCTAGAATAATAAAAATATACTCTAACAGAATAAGAGTGTATTCTAGTAGAATACACTATCGTTCTTCATATTTCATGCAACTTTGTTGTATTTTAGGTGAGTGAGTCCATGAAAAAAACACGAACCCATACATGAAACCTGGATGTGAATTCATTTTGAAAGAATGCTATTGTTGACATTAATGATGAATTTAATTAGCTTCCATAAAAAAATTATAATTATGAATATCATTTAATATGCATATAATTATGGAAACAATTTAATATCTATCTTTATTTAATTAAATAATTATTTAATTTACTAAATTCTTATTGGTGCATTCTGCCACACAATAAATGTAAGAAACACATGAACCTATATATATATATATATATATATATATATATATATATATATATAGAGAGAGAGAGAGAGAGAGAGAGAGATTCATTTGAGACTACCTATATTTTATGAGACATGGAGACCAAGTGTGAGCCTTTAATCAAAACTGTTCATGTGGCTCATAAGAAAACATGATTAACACTAATTAATCTAAAAGATTAGTTAATTAGGGATAGATTAGTGCCTAGGTTAAATTTTAGATCATCGAATCTAATACATAATGTTAGGATTATCTTCACGTCATCAAAAAACCTAGTTGTTTCGATTCTTTCTACCAATTCACGCTAATCAATCAACATTCCTTAATCTTCGATTCAGGCTAATCAATATTTTGTGTGGTTTGATTTGAGTGATTGAGGTTTGTGTTCATCTATCGACATCAACAATTCATTACAAGATTGTTATCGATTTTAGCTTTGTGATCATCGATTTCATCCAAGGTAGAGGTTCAAGTGTTCAGTCGATTTCTGCTAATATTCATCTTCAACAATTGTTAAAGATCTTTCAATTTGTGCTTTTTACTCTACATCATGATTTCATCAATTAATCAAGGTTTGAGTTTTTTTCCTTGAGTTTTCCACACTTTCATTGTTACTTTCATATAATATGTTCAATTATTAACTGTAACGGTCGCGTTTTTGGCTAAGCAATAATATTATGATGTAATAGTTAAGGTCAATAATTGTAACATATTTTGAAGTAATGAAGAAAAATTATTTAAGTATTATGTGTTTTATGTGCAACATATGTGTTTATATCGATATAACAAAATAATTAAAAAAAAATATGCATCAAAAATAAAATAATAAATAGACCCAATATATATGAAGAAAGTTGAAGTGGTTGTGACAAGGATTCCAGAGATATAACGAACGTTGAAATCCGACTTATAACGAAGAAGTTATGAATCATCAAAGTTTTGCGACAAAACCGGGACAACGTTGTGTATCATAAAAAGTAAGTTTGTGATAACATACTTTTTAGCCTTAGTGAACTAAAAAAAGTCGTGGTATACGTTAAACCAAGAGCGTGCATATAGAGAACGTCCAAATCTGACTTCGTTAGAGGAAGTTATGATATTTCTAAGATTTGGCGTGACAGTATGCAGCCCGGAAAACGAGTTTTAGATTGATCAATTTTTAGCTGACACAATCTAAACGAGAATTGAATATCTTTTTAATATGAGCTCAACGATATAAAGACAGACGAAAATGGACATCGGATGACAAAGTTATGATTTTTTAACGGACTTTAACTATCTAAGGTTGTTAAAAGATAAATTTAAAAATAAATTCAAAATTAGCCGACGTAATCTAGACAAAAGTTGTATATTTCGTTGCTACCTACGCGTGGATATAAAGAACGTCAAAAATCGAGCTCGTATGTGAAAGTTACGGATTTTAGAAGATAATTAGTTTTTGGAGCAATCTGCGAGTGACACGTGGCAGAATCCTGACCATTGCTTTCTCCTCACGCCTTGCCACCAGATTGTGACACTTGGAACCCCCAACACGTCGTGTAGGGCTCAAAAACACGCCATGTTGAGCCATTTCTCAGCCTATAAATAGAGGCGTAAATATTCCATTTTTCTCACACCTTTCCCATTCTTTCTCTCTCAAACACCCATCTTAGACCCTCTGATTCCCTAGCACTTCCCAAGTGCTAGAGGCGAGTCCCAGAGCGCCAGAAGGCTCCGAGAAGAAGAGATTTTGGCTCAAAAGTTCTGCCCTGTAGAGCTCGGCTCCTAGCTAAAACCCTATTGTAGGTGAGTTATGTTTACCCTACTCTAAGTATAAGTTATGTTAAAGTTCATTATCGCTATTATGAACCTATAAACAATATTTTGGGAGAGAATACATGTGGTAAGTATTATAAATGTTATTATAATACCTTTTAACTACTCGTTGTATGGAGAATCTGGTTTGAAGGGTCGCTTGAGTTGTTGGATTTTAGAATGGCTTAATTGCTAAAATGATCCTGCCCTCCGATGTTTCATGTATGACCCCTATTTGTACATACAGTTGAAAAGTATTGTTTAACACTTACATAATACAAGAAAAACCAACATTGCTCGTAGACCTTGAGTTAATAATTAGACGCAATAAATATTAGACTAAAATCTAGTAATAATGATATTAGGTTTCGTCAAAGGAAAATAAAATTATTAGAAGCGAATCGTTGCCCGAGTTTGGAGTTATCACTTTAACAAGTGAGTGCATAAATATTTTCATCTTACACATAGATATGAAGTATCTAATATAAATTATGTGTTATGTGTGCATATTATCTATGTTCTTGATATCTATGTTGGATGAACGATTTATACATGCTTTTACTTAAACTGTATATGTATTTTATATCTACAAATATGTTCGGTGACGATGGGTATATGAAATAGATGATGTGCGATGAAATAATATGATGAGATACCTCGGTGTTTAATTTGATTCAGTCATCTAGTGGAGTACAGATGATGACCACAGACTATTCTAGACAGTTTAGTGGAACGCTAGCAGACTCGCAACCTATAGGTGTTTGTGAACGATATGTTCACCGGTTTACTCCATCCCCCGCATGGTTGCCTTACATACATATATTACATACATATATTTTGAGTTGAAAACCGAATAAACATATATATATATATATATATATATATATATATATATATATATATATATATATATATATATTAATTTTGTAATTTATTTTTTTAGATAGGTTCAAAACGTTTCACCAAAAAAAAAGTAATACACATTTTCTCTGAAAAGTTTTCTATCTAAAAAATATTTGAACTATAATATATATTTTTATTATTTGTTTATAAATTTCAAATCACAACTAAATAATTTGTTTTTGATTCTTGTGTAAAGTTGGGTAATATTATAATTATATGTCGTTTTAAAATGTTTTGGCTTTTGAAAACCGAATTTTAAAAACCGATCCAACCGAATTGTAATTGGATCGGATCAGATCAGATTTGAATTTAGTTTAGTTTATTCGGATCCATGTTTTGAAAACCGAAATCAATTTGGATTCACTTTATTGGATCAGATTAAACTGATCCATCCAAACGAACACCCCTAATTACATGTAGTGGCACAAGAGCATATATGTGATGATCGGATAAGAGATTATGGATTATATGCCAGTAGAAAGAAATAAATGTTGTTAGGCCTATGTTGTTTCTGTTTATGCTTTTCATCTGTATTGACAATGACATCCTGAGGTTTTTAATATAATGAAATACATTTCTTCGGAAATGATTTGATAAAATCTTTATCATATTTTTGGGAACAAATTCTGCAACATTTTACTTCAAAAAGATACTCTGGTTTTTAATAAAGCATAAACAAATCGTTCTATTCTGGCCGTGAAATTGGGGATATTAAATTAACCAAGTAACATGAACTAATTGAATCATCAAGCTATTAGCGATTTATTCAATTCATGTATGTATGATTCATGATTTCAACAATCAAACATCAAATTGATTGTTTGAAATCAATTATTGTTCTTGAGCACATTCTCTTAAACTATACATGCATTCTACCTATCTGATGAAAGTCCTAAATGAATAAATATTTTGACGTATCACCCATTCCTTCCCACAAATAAAGTCATCTTTAAGAATAAGTATACTTCTCAAATATGAGTTAGAACTAGAGTAAAATAATTCAGTATCGACTAATGTTATTAAATTTACCTTAGTTTTGTTAAAATATATCATCTATTTCAAGGCCTAATTTTGAAATTTCATTCAAGGAATATGTTTCTCAACAATCTCTTAAATTATACATGCATTCTACTAAGAATAGGAGTATGCTTCCAAAATATTAGTAACAATTGGTGTAAAATAATGTAATGTTACTACTCTTATTAAATTAACCATATTTTTGTTAAAAACATGTTTTTTTCAACCACAGAATGTTGGAGATATCTTTTTAGCATTGTTTTGTTGAATATGCTATTTTCAAATTATAGGAATAAGTTGGACTACAGAAAAGATTGGTTGCTCTTAAATATGTATTTAGAATGTGATTCTTTGCATAATTTTGTTGAAATATTTGTTTTCTTCAAACACAAAAGGGTGGAGACGTGTATCATTATTGAATGCTCTTACTAATGTGCAGTAAATGATATACAAAAGAAGAGATTATTACATTCAAGGTATTTTTAACAATGTTTACATTGTGTAATGTGTGATTATTTACATTACTATAACACATTTTTAATTTAAAATCTTTGATTGTATAATCCATATTCGAGTCTAAAAATTCATTCATTTTTGGTGGCGGAAAATTTAAGATGATGAAACCCAACTTGAAAGGAGCTTCATTATTTCAAGCTAAAAGTTTTCAACTACAAGTGTCGAGTTTAATGAATATGCAATAGATTTTATATGTTGTAAAATTGTAATATATTTTTATGGTTTTTGGTGCATTCTTATTTGACTATAACTTTTTAAGACCCTTTTTAGATTCACATTCTTCTCTTTATCTAACAATGTACCCATGTTGTATAGTTTTATATTACAAACTTGAAATATGATTTTTTTAATTATTTGTGTTTTACTTATTACTAAAATTCTTTGTATTAATTTCAATAACTCCTTTGGATATTGATTTTGTCATTCTATTCAATTCACCAGAGTAATCAAATTTAATGTAGATATTCAAATTCAACAGTATTATGAAAAGTATACCTTAATATACAACACAGTAATTATTAAACGAACAACATTCTTGTAACATTAATGTTTAATTTTAGAATATTACATATTCTAAAATCAGAACATTACACATAATTTCACAATATTTCACATTACTTCATTGTTATCAAGTACTATCTCACCACTTAACAAAAAGGTTCAAAATAAGTTGTTTCCAACAAAAGAAGAATGTCTAAAATTATATATTGCATATTATTTAACAAAAATATTCGAAGCAATTTGTTTCCAACAAAATTGGAATGCTTAAAATGATTACATGACACATAATTTCAAAATCTTTCATATTACTTCATATATGTCAAATACTATCATCACACATTACTTGAATAAAAGGATTAAAGCAAGTAGTTTGTGACAAAAGAACATCTAAAAAAAGCAACATCTAACTCGTCAAATCAATATATATATATATATATATATATATATATATATATATATATATATATATATATATATATAATATCAAATTTTCAAATACAAATTTATAATATTAGAATGTTACATAATATAACTTCATTTTACACACTAAATTTTTTTAGAATATTACACTTTAATATCATAATATTACACACAATTTCAGAATATTAAATATCAACACAATATTAAATATTATATTGTTAGAATAGCCAGAATAATAACATATCAATGAGTATTAAGCAAGCCTAAATTTAATTAGGTATTATTCTATCAAAATAGTCTAGATATAACTTAGAATATCCTATAACTTTATTTTTTTAAAATAATATATATATATATATATATATATATATATATATATATATATATATATATATATATATATAACTTTTGGAAAATATATAACATATAACAATATTCTAGTAGAATATTTCATATATGTACGATATTTTCAAATAATAAATCAATTTATTCCATTGAAAACCTACAACATAATTCTATTAAAATATTCTACATAAAAATAGACAACATATCATATTATTATATTAGACTATTATACATCTATTTATTATTACATAAATCATAGAATATTACTCTAATAGAATAATTTTAAACATAAAACTTATATAACATAAAACATAGAATAATACAACATAAAACATAGAATAATACTAACATTTATACACACAAAATTTAATTTTAAACTTATATAGCATAAAACATAGAATAATACTAACATTAAATTACATAAATTATAACATTACATCTATTATTCTATAAAATACACAACACAAATTGAATATCAAAATTATACATCTTATATTCTAAAATTATAACTATATTGTCATATATACTTGTTTCATATTTTGATGGCATGAATTTGATTAGTTGACGAGGTACCATGAACTACAGATTTTTATAGACCTTGTCGTACATTCTTTTCTTTAGGATCAAAAATCCATTTTCCCTTGATTTGGTAATTTCGTCATTTCATTTGCTTCAAAAAAAATAAACCATACTTTTGTTAAAACAATAAACTAGGATATAAACAATAAATTTTAAAAAAATGTTCTAAACATGTTGTTTCCAACTAAATTCATCTCGTCTAAAATCATATATTACACATTTCTTAACAAAAATGTTCAAAACAAGTTGTTTCAACAAATTTAAAATGTATAAAATAATATTACATTTACTTACCAAAAAGTTTGAAAGAAAGTTGTTTCCAACAAAACCAAAATGTCTGAAATTAGAATATGACACATAATTTTAAAATATTTTATATAACTTCATAGTATATCAAATGCTCTCTGAATATTACACGTTACTTCACCAAAAGGTTCAAATCAAGTAGTTTTGACAAAATCAAAATATTTAGATAGCAAAACTCATATCACTCTATGTGTACTACATCTTTCAATTAAATAATGCATTAACGTTTGAACTTGGATTATACTAATAAGAATATGTAGAATAACAAATTTGAAAACACCTTTTTACTAAATTTATACTAGAAGATAACTAATTAACATAATACCTAAAATAACTCATATATGGTTCTCATTGGAATCATAATGTTACTTTGTTTGAGAACTTTCTTTGAATCCTTTATCATCAACTCTTTGGTATTGAATTTTCTAAAAATATAAAATTCATAGCTAAACCTGTTGACAATAAAACTACATCATAAATTTAAAAGAATTCAAAAACATTTAGACTTCAATGTTATAAAACAGTATATCATCTAATGAAATAAAGTTATGAAGTAACATTTGGCATCATATTAGAATACCTAGAATATCAACTTATAGAACATCACATTATTAAACTTTTCTGCAATATCCAACTAATCAGCAAAATAGCAATAACATCTATGATTGTATTATAGCTCAGACACCTGTAACATCTTAGAAAATTCTAAAATTCATAGCTAAACCTATATCATAAACTCTAAAGAAATCGTAAACAATTAGACTTCAATGTTATAAAACACTATATCATATAATAAAATAAAGTTATGAACTAACATATGAAATCATATCAGAATACCTAGAATATCAACTTATGAAACATCAATGTATTAAACTTTTTCTAGAATATTCAACTAATAAGCAAAATAACAATAACATATCAGATTAAATTATAGTCCAAACACCTGTAACATCTCAGAAACTCTAGAAAAAAAATTATACGATGTTATAAATTCATTGTTAAATGTAGCTAGAGTACACAATTTCATAAAAAAATGCTTCATAAATCATAATCGCTGAATAATCAGAATCAAAATCAATGATAATTCAAGAGCATGTAGAATAAAATTGCTTGAATTGTTGTTGATTTATAAATCATAGTAACTATATTATAAACCCTAACTATGTAAATCGGAATGGTTTTATTACCAAGTTATAGTTGAAATATATAAAAAATCATTATCTGTTTTGTGAATTGGAGAATGATCAAGTGTCTAATCCGAATATGAATCTATAGAATGAAGCATTTCTATGATCGTTTTAGTGTTTATCGTGATGAAATCTGAAACAAATTATAATCATAAAAAACATGTTGATTTAGAAATAGATGAAAACCGAGCTTGATGATTCTGTTTTCTAGGTTTTGAATTTTTACAACAACACATAATAGCAAGCATAATATATATATATATATATATATATATATATATATAATTTTATATTAAAACACACATTTCAATTCATAGACTAACAAGATATCATGTAATAACATTTCAGAATATATAAAATATTATACTAGAACATACATTATAATAATTAGAATAGCTAAAATATATCATAATAACAATCAAGAATATAAAAAATAAATATCTATCCAAAGTATACATAGTATTCAACTAAAACATACATTATACTTCATATTACAATTAGAATATAACATAAAACATTCCAAAACTTATAGACTTTAGTGGAATTATAAAGTCCATGTTTTGCAGAGTGGAGATCCATTATGGATATAATCATAATCTGATTGTGTAGAATAAGCCATTTTTGTGATCATTTTAGTGTTTTGTTGTGATGAATATGAAACAAACTAACTTAAATTAAATACAAATATCAAATATTAGTAACATTCTAAAGCTTTGCAACATACAAGAGATTCAATTAAATATCAAATCAAAAAATTAAACTGATAATCCATAGATTAATATAAATCAAAATCATATAAGAATGTCTAGAATACTAACATTTCAACCTATATTGTAGAGATTTAGTACCAGATCATGTCATTAATCAACAAATCAACTTCTAAAATCAAATCTATAATTCACCAAATAAGCAAATCCAATATTATTAAGACATTACAAGGATATGAAACCTAATTTATCAATTATTGAAACCTAAAATACATGCAATAAATGTAATTTCCTCATGTTTTGGTTCTTTTAAGTCGTAAGGATAAGTTTTTGGGTAAATGTCACAAAAAACATTCTTTTTACACAAAAATTCGATTTTGACACCGTGTTTTTTTTCTCAATTTTGACACTCTGTTTTCCAATTTGTTACAATTCTGACCACTTGACCGGTTAACCAGGTTACATGCTGACGTGGCATGATGACGTGTCAGTTTTGATGATGTGGCATGCTGATATGATATGCTGACGTGTCAAAATTGATTTTTTTTCCATAAAAAACACTAAGTTTTCATTTTTTTTTTCGATTTTGACACTAAGTTTAACTTTTTATTTCAATTTTGACACTATATTTTTTTTGTTCCAATCGAACATCTTTTATCAAATTTTGTTCAATTTTATCAATTTTCTATTTGAAACTATATAAATATATTTTTTTATTACATTTTAAACCGTATAAACATATTTTTTTCGTTTAAAAACTATATTTTTATTTAAATACAATGTGTTTTTTTTCATACATTCAAAGTATTAGTTATATCATAAGAATCACACTAACCATAAGTTTCTAATAAGATATAAAAATTTGATGGGTTGCAAACTTGATATCTGAGTTTTAATCGACTACACGTCTCCAAACCTCCAAACACATTTGAAAGTTGCATATTTAATATAAAATACAATTTTTATATAACTAATACATATTTATATATAAAATTATGGTTTGAGTGTAAAAAAATGTATTTATACAAAAATATGGTTTTTAAATGAAAAAAAACAAATTTATACGGTTTTAATATATTAAAAAAATATTTATACGGTTTCAAATAGAAAATTGTCAACATTGAACAAAATTGGAAAAAATGATGTTTGATTTGGAACAAAAAAACATAGTGTCAAAGTTGAAAGAAAAAATTAAACTTAGTGTCAAAATCGAAAAAAATTAAAAACTTAGTGTTTTTTATGAGAAAAAAATTCAATTTTGATACATCAGCATATAATGTCAGCATGCCACGTCATCAAAAACTGACACGTCATCATGCCACGTCAGCATGTAACCTGGTTAACCGGTCAAATGGTCAAAATTATAACAAATTGGAAAACACAGTGTCAAAATTGACACAAAAAAAACACAGTGTCAAAATCGAATTTCTATGTAAAAAGAGTGTTTTTTGTGTTATTTACCCTAAGTTTTTTGTATAAAAACTTAGATCTGAAGCCTTTGATTGAGAATCAACTACTTCTGACGAATCATCACACAAACCAGAGCAAGAATTAGAATCAATTTTAGTAGAACGAGCCATGATTGATAAACCCTAAAAACCAACAACATTTAACATTATTCTAATAGAATATTCTAAATGTCAATTTTTGCTTCGTCAATTACTTTCTTCTAGTATTTTTTATTGTGTGTATATAAAACTTTGCAGCATAATTTTGTATGCTTCTTATTATGCAGAAAACCTTCTTTACCTAAGTCAATATTCCATATGTTCACTTACTGACATGTTCCAGAATAAATTTCCATTTGTCGCATTAAGAACACATCAGAATCGATTATAAGTTACTGAGTTTTCCAAAGAAAGTTCATCCTACTTACTTGAAAGTAAGTTTCTTATAATGTATTTTAATAACACTACATTATTTCTTTTTTCTAAGCAAAATCATACAATACTTAAAAACCATAATATTATCGACATATGGAATTTGAATCTGATTTATTAAAACCATCCATGATCAATACATAAGTAATAACCAGAAGATTATCAACTAATATATTCTATTACAAAATATCTTAAATTAACAACAAACATTACTAATTGTAACATATTTCAAAATTACAACCATAAAACCAAGAACACATCTAGTCTTATACCATGTTGTTAAATCAAACGAATCTAACACAAACTACCTTAGATTAATTACAAACATCATGCATCCATATTATTCTAATGTTTTACAACATATAAGAGATTCCATTAATTACCAAATTAGAAAAAATTAAATCAGTAATCTACGGATTCATAGAAATAAGAATTATACATAAATCAAAATAATATAAACACTGAATTCTTAGATACCATAATCATAAAAAAAAAAAAAAAAAAACAACCTAAACGGTATATTGGTTTCCTCTTGTTGTTGAACTCTACATTTTATACTGCTAGAATTCAAATCAAGAGATTCAAAATCATATGTACCTAAGATTCGATTTGGTTGAATGAAATTGTGGTTTTTAGAATATGAATCATAATCAATTTCTTCGTGTTTTTCGTCGGAGTTTGGAAACAAAGTTTAATCATAAACGAACTTTGAATCGATGAAAGCAAAATATAATCACGATTCAAGATCAGAATATGAATCAGAACATTTAAATTCAAAATGACAGTGAATCATAATCGATTTTTAGGATTTATCGAGGGTTTTCGAAGATCGGTGGAAAGTAGAATCGGAATGAGAATAAATCGAATCCTGGTAAGTTCTTCAATCAGGATTGCAGATCAAGAAGGAAGAATGTTTTTAGGGTTCATAGTGATTTAATATATTGTATGTTGTATAATACTATATTCCATTACAGCTTGAGTTTGATATATAACTCAATAGTGATATATCTCGATTATAATACATTTTTTGGAGATACACAATTATTTACAGTAAAAAATTTCCTATAATAAGAACAAAAAAAGTTTATAGAATATCTCATAGATGACTACATCAACTCATAATCACATACATATAATAAAATCTACAATTAGAATATTTTAACACCAAATTACTCACAAATATAAAATTAAGAAGAAGTTATAGTATTATATGTTACATGGATTAACTCTAAATTCAAAATCTGAATCTGATTTTGTATAATGGCCCACTTGTTGTAAACTAAGCTTCGATTTTGTTTGATTCAAGAATGTTGATGCTCGAGAACTTGATTCGATTTTAGAATCAAAATAACAATTTTGAAATTCGAATCAGAATGAAGCAGAAGATGTTGATGATCGATATTGAATAAGACAAATTTTGGTTTTCGTACCGAGGTTACTTAGGGTTTTGCCGATCAAAATGAAGAAGAATGAAGAGGATATAAAGTGTTTTTGCGACAAAAATGAAATATAAAGTAAAATCCCCTTACCGCCCCTCTGCGCCCTTATTATAATCTTGAAGTTCCATTTAATTGCAAAAATGCCACCGCCTCCTTGTGCTTCCTTGAGGTGTAATCAGATTTAATTATAGTCTTAGATTATTCCAGATGAGTGGTTAAGATTTAGTCCCCTTGTCTCACAAAATACTATTGTCTCATATGAACCTAACCATATATATATATATATATATAATTAGTGCATGCCTTAAGCTATATATCTTGTAAGTTGTAACCTCCAGTACACTTGTTTTATGTATAAAAATATTGAACACAAAAATGCTATCATAATCGTCAATTAACTAACAAAAAGACTTTTCAGGGAGGCATTTGCATATTCGAAGGAGGAAGATGTGATGTCATGTTGTTTTTCTAAATGTGTTTGTGATGCAAAACCAATGCCAATTAACCTACATGATTTATGCCAACAATTGGAGAGTTTTCCTTGTGAAGCAGCTTATAAAGGTTCTATTAGTACCTTCTATGCAAATATATAACAGAAGATGGTCACCCTCCATATTTCTTAAGGATAAAAGGTTGGGAAATGTACACTAAAACACCTAAAAGCTACAAGTTGCATGAAGCAAAAGGAGTCAATGATTCCCTTCGATCACGCCTCCTTGAATTTAATTTCCCATCCTTAACCAAAACCTTCAATTCTATGGCTATTGGCTAGTGGTTTTGTCCTTTTGTAATCATCAAAGAACACTACAGGGATGCAACCCTATACCGACGACAATTTCTAACCCTTTGCCGACAAAATGTCATTAGTAAAACCTATGCTGACGACAAGTCTTCTGGAAAAATTTGTTGATATATATATAGATTTGTCGCTATAAGTGGACAATATCATCGATATAGATGTCGTCGGTATAGATCAACCAATCCTGACGACTTGTCGTCTGAAAAAATGGTCGTTGGAAGTGATTTTCAAGAAATAAGAAGTTTTATTATATTCTTTAATAAATGACTTGTTGTCAGTCTAGAGGCAACCTGTACCAATGACTTATGGTCGGGAAACATCAACCTATTTAGACAACTTATTGAAATGCCAACCTATTGAAACGACGACTTGTGGTCGGGAAACATCAACCTATTGAGACGCGTTGAACCATTTACCCTGAAAAAGTAAAACTGAGTAATCATGTAAATAATTCACTACTAGTATTGATAACAACCATATTCTTTTTGCTAATTAAACATCCATTACTTGATGACGCATTGAACCATTTATCCTGAAAAAGTACAACTGAGTAACCATGTAAATAAATAATAATGCAACTATATGATGTCCTCCAGTTGACCACGGAATGGTGTATCCTCGACCCCTAATGTAACAATAGCACTATTTTGAGTAGTGATTTGGAGATCATGACTAAGCACAACAAATCGAACACAACTTACTATGAAAGTAGTGTAAGAATATGCATTTAACGAACCATGTGCCAACGCATTTAATTCGTTAGTCTAGTTCAAAGGAGATTCTTTTTGGAGACGATAAATATGTAAGAAAATATAATATTGTACGTTTAAATAATAATATAAATTAGTTTTACATTATAATTTTATAAGGTGTTTACCTTTCTTTTAAACCATGAAGGGAATTTCATTTACAAATCACTTTCGGGCAATTCTGATTGAAAATTACTAGACATGGGACAAAACAATAAGAATAGTTTGAAGATATCATAACACTATAAAAAAAAGTAGTTAATAGATCACAAGACTTAAAATTTGTAGCCTTTCATCTCATCATCATTGCAGTTGTTTAGTACAATGCAATGATTTTTTGGCCTCTTTACAAAGGTCAGTGAGCTTTTTGGTGGAAATTGGTTGTAACGCCCCATTTCCGGTATGTAATTTAAATTAAGTATTTTCTTTTCTTATGGGGTACTCGATGAGTCTGTAGCCCGACTCGTCGAGTAGAGTCGGGATTTGCACGCGATTTAAGTTGGCTACTTGACGAGTCCATATGTTGGGACTCTGCGAGTCCGCCTGTCTCGATGAAGCCCTAATTTAAGGGTTTGCACCTATTTAAACACATTTATGCGCCCCAACTTAGCCTTCATCACCCTCATAACATTTCTTATCAAATCCTAGCCTCCTTGAAGAGTGTGTGAGTGATTGTTGCCTTGTGAAGGAAATTTTGGTGCATTTTAGAGCAAGTAGAAGAAGGATAAGGTTGAAGAATCAAGGAAGAAGAAGTAGATCCAGAACACACTCCTTTGTGGTCATCTTTTCTGGTAATAAAGTATCCATCTTGTTTATTGATCTAATAGATCTAGTTTGTCCCCAAATCGTTGGTATTAAGCTCAAAAACCCCAAATCCTTTGTGATAAAGCCTTATGATCGAGTTATACTTCAAATCTACCTCTCTTGGGCTCCAGGAGCTCAAGGAGATCGCCTTTTTGGCAGCCATGGCTTTGTTTTGGCTTATTAACCCCATAATAGGAGAGTTTGAGTGAAACAACTTCATTTCTTCTTGGTTACACATAAAGTTAGCAAGTTTACGTGTTCAGATAGTCCCATGAGCTTAGATCTACGAGTTAGAGGCTCTGAAGTGGATTAGAATCGACTGTATGGAATTTTCATGCTTAGGACTCAGCGAGTTGCTTTTCGGACTCGACGAGTCGAGTCACGAGTCCCCCGTCTTTCCTCGATTTGTGAGTTCAAGGTGAATTAGTGAGTGGGGAAGGGACTCTGTGAGTTAAAATCAGAGTTAGTAATGGAGGGACTCGGCGAGTCTACACCCTGACTCGGCGAGTCCGTTCAACTGGAAGTTGACTTTGACCAGGAAGTCGACTTTGACCAAGGGTAAAATAGTTCTTTTACCCTGAGGGCATTTATCAGTACCTAATCTAGTGTTTTTGGGATTTGTAGGAAGAGAGTTCCAGAGCAGTAGTCAGCCAGTTTTAGAGTCAGTATCTCAGCAGCCAGGGATACGAGATGGGTTTTCCTTCCAATAGGAACGGGTCTACGACCATAATGACAGCCCGTCTAGTTAGCAGTGGTTTCGGACTTTGGTCTGAAGTAGTAGTTCAGTGTGCTTGATGTCTTTGTGATTTAAGGATGTCTTTGTGTTATGAGTTTCGGACTTCGGTCCGATGCAGTATGCAGTATATGTGTTTATGCTAGTTGTGTTGGAATAGTGTCTAAGGCTACAACTATATTAGGCAAGTATTTGACCCGATTGTGCATGGTCCTTTTGGGTTGCCTTCACCATAGCAACTTGGTAGGATGATTTATTATGAGAGAATAGATATTATTAATATATTATGAGAATAATATAATGAATAATAATATTGTTATTTGATTAATACAAGTCATAGATTAATTAGTATTAATTTGGTGACTTAAAGAGATTAATTAAATAAGAGGGTATAAACTGTCAATTGTTTGATAGTTACACTTTAGGCTGTAAATCCTTAAAGGATATGGCTTGGAGGAATTCTAGGGCTTGGGATAGCCTCAAATTCGTCCATGGCTTATCTATGGTAAGGATTAGGATTGCTTAGAGTCTAAGTTATCCAATTAGGGTTTAAGGGTGAAACCCTAGGAGCCTTACAAGTATAAATAGACCCCTTGGGATAGGAAAATCGGACCTCCTCTACAGCAAGGATACCCTGGCCGATTTCCTCCTCTCTCCTCTCTCTCAAATCATTCTCTTTGCTAGTTGGTGTTTGTAAGCCATTAGAGGAGTGACAATTGTGACTCTAAAGCTCCAAGAACAAGAAGATCAAACAAGTGTTTCAAGGTATGCTTCTAACTCTGGTTTTGTATTGTTCTTATACCTAATTAGCCATTAGGAGTCTTGGATTCAATGCATGTTTAATTAGAGAAACCTAGATCCAAGCATTAGGGTTTGTATGCGCACATAGGAATGTTCTTATGTACAAAACCCATCAATGGTATTAGAGCCTAGATTGGTTTCTATTAAATTGATGCTTAATTGTTTGAATGATAACTGCAAAATTCGATTTTTGTGTTTCTGAGTCATGGACTCGGCGAGTCCCATAGTGGACTCGGCGAGTTGGCCTGACTCAGCGAGTCCAGTTTGGGTACTCGGCGAGTCCGAGCGTCAGGAAGAGCCAAAAACGGGATTTTATTCATATTTATCTTATGGAAACTTACCTTAATCATATTAGATCAACCCAAATCCGATTTTATGATATATATATGACTATATTTTTGATCTAATTGAAGATATTTATCAATTAAAAAAATATTTAATTTCCTTATATGATAATTATTAATTATTTTGATTAAATTGGTAAATTGTTTTTCAAGAAATCAAATATGGATAATTATGTGATTAATTGTTAATTTGAATTATTTGTTATTTGATCCTTTATGTTTTAAATGTTTAAAAACTTTCCCTCAAGTTTTGAAATTTGTATTTTGTGATTAAAAGTTTAATTTAGACAATTTAAATTTCAAACCCTAGAATTTTACAAGTTTAAAATACAACCCTATACTAAGATAATATTACAAGATTAATATCTATATATGTATAAGTTAAATGCTAGTCTTACCGTTAGTAGGCCTCATTCAGGAAGCCGGTCTATAAGGTGGGTATAAGGTTGCGGCCTATAAAATGGCGCTTAATGGGTGTACACTCACACCCACCGCTTGCTTGATCGGTGGAGGGTCGTTAGCCGAACGGGTAGAATAGGGCAACCTCATCCTCTCATTAAAAGTATAATAAGAAATACAAAGTAACTACATGTTTTCTTAAAATTTCCCAATCTTAGTTACTTTAGGAAAAGTGAATTGATGCAATCTCATGAAATTACACTTTGCACCTTGCTAAGAAGTTAGTGGAGCTTGTGTGGTTTACCGGCACACTAATTGGCTCTAAGCGAAGGTGGCAAAGGGTGATTCATTGTTTATCATAGCTCGATGGAGCATGTGTGGTTTACCGGCACATCGAATAGCTGATCATTACAATGAAGGCACCATGTGAATTTTCATGGTAATTCACACCCGCTTTGTGATCCTCGGTATCCCAGTCACAAACAAGAGGGGCATATCGAGATTTAAACATGCGATTGAAAAGTTTCAATGAATCTCATCCGAACCTAGGAATTCTCAATACATTTAGGACTTAAAGTTATGTTTTTCATGGTGGAGAATTAGTGAATCGTCATTCACTTACCTTCAAGTTGTTTGCATATTAGATTACGGCATCCCTTTTCTAATGTTTAAATATTGTTGTTGGATCCTAGCCCTAATTTTTCTTATTGGGTGATAATTAGGGATTCACATTCTAATCAATCTTTGTCCTTTCTATTGTAGATGTCGAACGCTAACAACGTTGCTGCTAGTTCATTCACTTTGATGAGCCTTTGTCGAAAGGTCACCTTTGATGGAACGAACTTTAGCGAATGGATAAGATACATTCGCACGATTGCTCGCTATGAGGATAAGGAGTATGTCCTCGATGAGAAGCTCGAGAAAATCAACCCTGAAATCACTACTCACGCCGAAATGACCGCTTTTGAAACTCACGAGAGTGATGCAACGAATGTACATTGCATCATGATCGCAACTATGATTTCCGAATTCCAAAAGTCCTACGAGGACATGTATCCGTACGAAATGCACCAAGACTTATTGGAGAGATACCATCAAAACGCGAGACAAGAGCCTTATGAGATTTTCACTAACATGATTTCCGCTAAGATGGGTCATGGAGAGTCTCTTACCGTGCACCTGCAAAAGATGCAAAGGTATGTCGACTACCTTCGTAAGTTAAACGTTGACTTTGGGGAAGACTTGGCGATCGACATGGTGCTTCACTCTTTGCCTCCAAGCTACAATCAATTTAGGATGACCTATCACATGAACAAAGAAGAGGTCACCCTAAGCAAACTCCAAGGTCTCTTGAGGGTCGCTGAGAGCAACTTCAAGGAGAAGTCTGTTGCACCAACTCCCAATCCGCCCGCCACTCCTGTCTTGGCAATTGGACAAGGAAAGGGAAAGAAGAGGAAGGATTTGTCAAAGAACTATCGCAAGGTGAAAGCCCGAGATGGTGCCTCTTCTAGTGGGACCAAAGTTGATCCCGCTAAGCCATGCCCTAACCCGAAGGAGGCAGAGTGCCGCCACTGCCACAAGATAGGACATTGGAAGAGAAGCTGCCCAGAGTACCTGCAAGCCATCAAGGAAGGAAAGATCAAGCCATCTTTCGCAGGTATATACACAATTAATCTAACGATTCATCTCACGATATTTCTTGGGTTCTTGACACCGGTTGTGGTTACCACATTTGTTCTAATGTGCAGGGACTAAGAATAAATAGCGACGTGGAGCATGGAAGAATAAATCTAATCATGGGGAACAGAAGATCGTCGCCTGTGAGCAAGATTGGAGTGTATTCTTTAGTGCTTCGGAATGGTTTATCTTTAGATTTGAACAATTGTTACTATTCACCAGAAATGGATAGAAACATCATTTCATTTCATGGTTTGTTTAGACAAGGTTTTAGATTTTCTTTTCATAATGAGAATGGTTCTATTTTAGCTTATTTGAATGGTGTCTTTTACTTTGAAGCTATACCATGTAATGGAATTTATGAAACTGTTATGATTGTTGATAACTTAGGAAATGATGCTTTATGCATGGATTCTTCCAATAGTATGGATAAGGAATCCTTATGGAATTGTCGTCTTGGACACATCAACAAGAAACGCATAGCCCAACTCCAAAAGGATGGAGTGTTGGAGTCATTCGACCTTAGGGAAGATGACACATGCGAGTCTTGTTTACTTGGAAAGATGACTAAGTCACCCTTCGTTGGTACGTGCGAAAGGGGTGAGGGTCTATTGGACCTCATACATACCGATGTGTGTGGACCGTTTAGATCTAACACGAAGGATGGAAACCACTTCTACGTGACTTTTACCGATGACTATAGTAGATATGGGTATATCTACTTAATCAAGCAAAAGTCATAAACTTTTGAAAAGTTCAAAGAGTTCAAAAATGAAGTGGAGAATCAATTGGGCAGGAAGATCAAGATGCTTCGATCCTATCGAGGAGGAGAGTACCTAAGTCTTGAATTCCACCATTATCTCAAGGAGTGTGGAATAGTTTCACAATTGACGCCACCTAGGACACCACAATTGAATGGTGTGGCAGAAAGGCGTAATCGAACCTTTTTGGACATGGTTCACTCTATGATGAGTCGTGCTTCGCTATCTATCTCTTTTTGGGGGTATGCCTTAGAGACTGTCGCCCATATCCTTAATCGAGTCCCTACTAAGAAGGTTGCCAAAACACCTCACGAGATGTGGACGGGGAAAGCTCCTTCGTTAGCACATATCAAGGTTTGGGGTTGCGAGGCTTTCGTAAGACAAGATACTCACGACAAGCTCGAACCTCGTAGTGAGCGATGTATTTTCATCGGCTACCCGCAGAAATCCTTTGGATATCTCTTCTATAGACCGAAGGATAATGTTGTCTTTGTTGCGAGGAGAGGAGTTTTCCGAGATCGAGAACTTATAAGCCAAGGAGACAGTGGGAGGCAAATCGATCTTGAAGAGATTCAAGAGTCGATAGATGAAGGAACCTCTACCGCTGGCGCTCAACCCGAGGAGGAAACTCCGGTTGAATCGATTGACGTATCATTACCTCTTAGACGTTCTGAAAGAGTTAGAGTTCAACACTAGTTGTATGGTTTTCATATTACTACCGAAGGGGACACGTATATTAGTGATAGTACACTAATAAACCTTGATGAACCTAATAGCTATAAGGAAGCCATGGCAGGCCCGGAGTCTGAGAAATGGAAAGAGGCAATGGATAGCGAGATCCAATCCATGTATGATAACCAAGTTTGGAATTTGGTTGATAATGTGCCTGGACGTAAGACCGTTGGGTGCAAATGGATCTTTAAGAAGAAGACTGACGTGGATGGAAAGGTACACACGTATAAAGCGCGATTGGTTACGAAGGGCTTTACTCAAACTCCCAGAGTTGACTATGAAGAGACCTTCTCACCAGTTGCGAAGATAAAATGTATTAGAGTGATGCTAGCTATTGCCGCATTTCATGATTATGAGATTTGGCAAATGGATGTCAAGACCGCTTTCTTTAACGGGAAGTTGGCTGAGGATGTTTACATGGCTCAGCCAGAGGGGTTTGTGGATCCGAAGCATCCGAATAGAGTGTGTAAGCTTGAGAAGTCCATTTATGGACTAAAGCAAGCATCTCGAAGATGGAATCTTTGCTTCGATGAGAAAGTCAAAGAGTTTGGATTTGTACGAAGCGAAGATGATTCGTGTGTATATGTCAAAGCCAGTGGGAGTGTAGTAAGCTTCCTCGTTCTATATGTCGATGACATATTACTCATAGGAAACGACGTCCCGACTCTGCAGGAGGTTAAGTCCGGGCTCGGGAAGTGTTTCGCTATGAAGGACCTCGGAGAGGCTTCCTATATTTTGGGAATAAGGATAGTAAGAGAGAGAAGTAAAAGACTAATAGGACTTAGTCAGAACACTTACTTAGAGAAGGTACTAAAACGTTTTAGTATGGAAAACTCGAAGAAAGGAGAATTACCGATACAAAGTAATGCCAAATTGAGTAAGACTCAAAGTCCGAGTACCGAAGTTGCATACGCTTCCGCAGTTGGCTCAATCATGTACGCTATGACTTGTACTCGCCCTAATGTAGCCTTTGCTTTGAGCATGGTTAGTAGATATCAAGGAAACCCTGGCAGAGCCCATTGGATTGAGGTGAAGAATATCCTTAAGTACCTTCAGAGGACGAAGGAATGGTTCTTAGTCCTCGGAGAGAGTGATGACTTGAAGGTGCGAGGGTATAGTGACGCCAGCTTTCAGACCAACAGGGATAACTACCGTTCGCAGTCAGGCTGGGTCTTTACCCTGAATGGAGGAGCAGTAACTTGGAAAAGTTCCAAGCAGGAAACCGTAGCTGATTCAACGTGTGAATCAGAGTACATTGCAGCGAGCGAAGCGTCGAAGGAGGCAATATGGCTGAAGAACTTCATTGGTGATCTTGGAGTTGTACCTGCCATAAAGCAGCCCATGGAGATTTTCTGTGATAATGAAGGAGCGGTTGCCTTGACCAAGGAACCAAGAGATCATGGTAGATCACAACATATCGACAGAAAATATCACTTTATTAGACATTGTGTAGAAGAAGGACAACTCGTAGTGAAGAGGATATCATCAGAAGATAACCCAGCAAATCCGCTTACGAAGGGACTGAGTAGGGTTAAGCATTTGCAGCATGCTAGGAGTATTGGGATGAAGGATGATATTAGCATAGATTAGATAGGGTGAGATTTTTGGTGGAAATTGGTTGTAACGCCCAATCTCCGGTATGTAATTTAAATTAAGTATTTTCTTTTATTATGGGGTACTCGATGAGTCTGTAGCCCGACTCGTCGAGTAGAGTCGGGATTTGCACGCGATTTAAGTTGGCTACTCGACGAGTCCATATGTTGGGACTCTGCGAGTCCGCCTGTCTCGATGAAGCCCTAATTTAAGGGTTTGCACCTATTTAAACACATTTATGCGCCCCAACTTAGCCTTCATCACCCTCATAACATTTCTTATCAAATCCTAGCCTCCTTGAAGAGTGTGTGAGTGATTGTTGCCTTGTGAAGGAAATTTTGGTGCATTTTAGAGCAAGTAGAAGAAGGATAAGGTTGAAGAATCAAGGAAGAAGAAGTAGATCCAGAACACACTCCTTTGTGGTCATCTTTTCTGGTAATAAAGTATCCATCTTGTTTATTGATCTAATAGATCTAGTTTGTCCCCAAATCGTTGGTATTAAGCTCAAAAACCCCAAATCCTTTGTGATAAAGCCTTATGATCGAGTTATACTTCAAATCTACCTCTCTTGGGCTCCAGGAGCTCAAGGAGATCGCCTTTTTGGCAGCCATGGCTTTGTTTTGGCTTATTAACCCCATAATAGGAGAGTTTGAGTGAAACAACTTCATTTCTTCTTGGTTACACATAAAGTTAGCAAGTTTACGTGTTCAGATAGTCCCATGAGCTTAGATCTACGAGTTAGAGGCTCTGAAGTGGATTAGAATCGACTGTATGGAATTTTCATGCTTAGGACTCAGCGAGTTGCTCTTCGGACTCGACGAGTCGAGTCACGAGTCCCCCGTCTTTCCTCGATTTGTGAGTTCAAGGTGAATTAGTGAGTGGGGAAGGGACTCTGTGAGTTAAAATCAGAGTTAGTAATGGAGGGACTCGGCGAGTCTACACCCTGACTCGGCGAGTCCGTTCAACTGGAAGTTGACTTTGACCAGGAAGTCGACTTTGACCAAGGGTAAAATAGTTCTTTTACCCTGAGGGTAATTATCAGTACCTAATCTAGTGTTTTTGGGATTTGTAGCCAGAGAATTTCGGATCAGTAGTCAGCTAGTTTTAGAGTCAGTATCTCAGTAGCCAGGGATACGAGATGAGTTTTCCTTCCAGTAGGAATGGGTCTACGACCATAATGACAGCCCATCTAGTTAGCAGTAGTTTCGGACTTTGGTCTGAAGTAGTAGTTTAGTGTGCTTGATATCTTTGTGATTCAAGCATGTCTTTGTGTTATGAGTTCCGGACTTCGGTCTGATGCAGTATGCAGTATATGTGTTTATGCTAGTTGTGTTGGAATAGTGTCTAAGCTTACAACTATATTAGGCAAGTATTTGACCCGATTGTGCATGGTCCTTTTTGGTTGCCTTCACCATAGCAACTTGGTAGGATGATTTATTATGAGAGAATAGATATTATTAATATATTATGAGAATAATATAATGAATAATAATATTGTTATTTGATTAATACAAGTCATAGATTAATTAGTATTAATTTGGTGACTTAAAGAGATTAATTAAATAAGAGGGTATAAACTGCCAATTGTTTGATAGTTACACTTTAGGCTGTAAATCCTTAAAGGATATGGCTTGGACGAATTCTAGGGCTTGGGATAGCCTCAAATTCGTCCATGGCTTATCTATGGTAAGGATTAGGATTGCTTAGAGTCTAAGTTATCCAATTAGGGTTTAAGGGTGAAACCCTAGGAGCCTTACAAGTATAAATAGACCCATTGGGATAGGAAAATCGGACCTCCTCTACAGCAAGGATACCCTGGCCGATTTCCTCCTCTCTCCTCTCTCTCAAATCATTCTCTTTGCTAGTTGGTGTTTGTAAGCCATTAGAGGAGTGACAATTGTGACTCTAAAGCTCCAAGAACAAGAAGATCAAACAAGTGTTTCAAGGTATGCTTCTAACTCTGGTTTTGTATTGTTCTTATACCTAATTAGCTATTAGGAGTCTTGGATTCAATGCATGTTTAATTAGAGAAACCTAGATCCAAGCATTAGGCTTTGTATGCGCACATAGGAATGTTCTTATGTACAAAACCCATCAAGTTGATATGTTTATTGTAACAGCCCGGATCCCCAGGTATCTTTACTTTCATATTTATGGTATTCTGTGAGGGGACTCGGCGAGTTGGAGGTCGAACTCCCCGAGTTGGGTCGCGGTTTTGGACGAAGGTCAGGGCCTGGAAAGGTGTATGTGCGTAAGTTGTATTTTGGGGAACTCACTAAGCATTTATGCTTACAGTTGTTGTGTTATGTGTTTCAGGTACTAGCGAGGACCGTGGGAAGGCGTCGGCGTGATCGTACACACACTCGGGGAAACCATTTTTATGATCTTTGTTATGTAATCGGTCGTAACAATATTGTGTACATTGGAACCTAAATTTTATTACTCGATGTTTGATGCTTGTAAAAAAAATGAAAATTTGGTTTTGAAAATTTCGACGTTACATTTATGCTATGCTATGTTATGCTCACCCAGTTCCGGACTTCGGTCCGATGCAGGGTACAAGGTCCCAGTCAGTTCCGGATTTCGATCCGATGCAGTTAGTTTCGGACTTCGTTCTGATGCAGGGGACAAGGTCCCGTTCAGTTCCAAACTTCGATCCGATGCAATTTCCTGACTTTGGTCTGATGCAGAGGGCAAGGCCGTGGTTAGTTCTGGACTTCGGTCCGATGTAGTTTCTGGATTCCATTCCGATGCAGTGGGTAAGGCCCAATAGTTTTTTTATTTTTTATTGTATGGTATGTGGTAGTTTAGGGGAGCTCACTAAGCTTCGTGCTTACAGTTTCAGTTTTGGTTTCAGGTGCTTCCACTAGCAAAGGGAAGAGCTCGGGTTGATGGCATCGCATACACCACCGCTTCAGTTTTATCCTGGGAGTTTTATTCGGATATTTGACATGATTTGATATAGTTTTTATTTTGATACAATTGTTATGACTTTTGAGTTACTCATTCCATAGTTTTACTATGTACAACATTGATGATGTGATTATTAGTAAAATTAAAACAAAAATTTTTGGGTTGTAAATTTGGATGTTACATTGGTTGACATTATGATGAGAACATAGAAAATTTTCTTTTTAGAAGGCCGAGATCGTCATATCCATCAACATGATTGAATTTAGTTTGCATACCCTCAATATACATAAAACAAAATGTCAAAGCTTCGTTTGCAACATAACATTATGGTGTTGAACCTTCTGGCTTTGCTTTGTTTCCGACAAAAAAAAATTAAGTTTTTTCATGTATCTTTCAAAGGAATACATCCATCTCACGTGTACATGTGACATCCAGAAATTTAGGTTAAAGACTGTGAACGGTCAAGTTCACAGTAAGTCTCTTGGTAAATTAACTCATTAAGTTTTATTACACCTAATGTAAAATAAATGAGTTATTTCAACTATTATAAGATACCATATGGTATCTTATTTCCAACAATGTAATCTGACAAATAAATCAAACAACTCAAATTGCAGTCGTAGAAATGTGTTTAAAAAACTAAAATTTGGTATTAAGCAGTTGTGAGCAATACAAACACTCTATTCTCATAATACGTGTTTCCCTGATTCCGAAAATATAAAGAACGTCCAAAACGGCGTTTGTATGCAAAAGATACGATCGTTTTAAGAATCCAAAACTAATATAATACTGATTACTTAAAAACTGTCAAAATTGTTTCTATCTGTTGAGGGACTTGCAAACTTTAAATGGCAATTCCGAAAGCATTTTTGGACTCAAGCTATGACCTAATATTTAATTTCATATTTGAAATATCTTTGATAAAATATTTATAAAAGTCAAAAATACATGTATACAACTTAATTAACCGTGAAACTTTAAACGTCATTTCACGAAGATCAGTATAACAAAGTTCAATTCTGTCTGCATTTTTGGAATCACTGCGGCCTGAACTTTTAGAAAATTTATATGAATCGACACGAGAGCACAAGAATCAAGGTATACATCACGATAAATAAACATATAAAAAAAATATATTGTAGTTATTATTGTGAAAAATGTTTATAAAATACATAATGACAAGGCTAATATATATATATATATATATATATATATATATATATATATATATATATATATATATATATATATATATATATATATATATGGTGACGCATGTAGATAACAAATACGTAAACTAGTGTAGATAACCAGTACAATAAATCAATACATATCCAAATTCAACCAAATACATACCCACTGAATCAATTGTACAAATTAATACATAAGTTATAAACATAATACATAGGGAAAAAAAAACCTTTTGCTTCAGTTTACACCCAAAGAAAACACAAAATATATAAAAAAAATCAAAGATCAAACTAATTATATAAAAATGACAGCCAAAAACCATGAGTTTGCTTCCACATATCAACATATCAAATTTTACACACAATGGACATTACTACACTCAAACCCAAAGGAAAACGTATTTCCTTTTCACAATAGAAGTTGTCACAGGATCAACCTTCAACCCCACTCACCCCTCTCTTCTACGTTTCCTCTTAATAAACCCCATGTTTCCTTTCATTCTACATGGATTCCAGTCAAGAAATACAAGAACAATCTTGTTCTTGCCCTTAATTACCCAGCAAACCAAAAAAATAATAATAATAATAATAAAAATAAAAAAGGCAGTTTCCCATTCGTGTTCTTCCTTCTCGCATTCCTGTGAAAATAACAAACCCAATCACCTCTACAAACACCCATCGACTTTCTGTCAAAAGCAAACCCAAAATATCTAATTTGTTCATTTCACAACATCCCAAAACATTGCTGCCACTGTGAGCGAAGAATTTTCTTTTACCTGTTGATGATCGATGACCGCAACTAAACCCCCTGTCACCACCTTCGTCCTTCCCCTGCTCCGTTCGTGAATCAATCTTCCTCCTTCGTGTGTTGGATGACGATCGAACCAGCCAAGAAAACGAACCCCTTTTCCAGTCGTATTCTTCCTTCTCTGCTATTCCCATCGACCACAAAGCCCCGTCGCACCCACCTCTTCTTCTTCTGTCGAGCCTGGTCTCACCCCTCGCTCTCTCTTCTGTTCCTATCGAGCGAGGCCTTCGAAGATTCGCTTAACCGCTGCTGCTACTCGCATCGCTTCGGGCGATTCAGTCTCCCTTTTCCTCCTTCGCACCCTATCAACGGCGAAGCCAGAACGCAGCCTCGCTGCTCCTTCCCATCTTCCCCTTCGGCCTCGTCAGTCCCCAGAGATACCCTCTTCGCCATCGATCAGAAAGAAACGGATTAGCCGCCTGCGAGATTCCTCTATGCCTCCGGTCTTCTTCGTGGTCTGTGACAACCGAGGAATCGTAAGCAGCGCCGACGAGCCCTTCGCTTCTTGCTCTCTTCGTTCGTCTGCCTTGATTCATCCCCGTTCCGTTCTATTTGTTCGATCTGCAAATGACGAAGACGGGAGATAAAGCCAAATTACTTTTTAAGTTGGACCATTAAACACATGATTTAAATTTAAGCCCGAAGTCTTTTAATTATAAAATGACCAAAATACCCTCCCTACCAAAATACTTATTCAAAATAAGTCAATCCCCAAACTTAGAATCAATTTGTTTAAAACAAACCCTTATTTGTTTTTTTTTTACCAAAACAGTCCTAACCATTTACCTAAATTACAAAAAAGCCCCTATACTTTAGTGAAGTTACAAATCAATACCCAATAGTTCAAATTTGTTATAAAATGGTCCCGAGAGTTTTTCCAAGTTCAAGAATGGTGGATTTATGGTTTCTCACTTCCAAAGAAACCGAATTCGAACGTTGGAACTCACGTTTGAATGGTGAGTGTTTATGACCCCTTTTTAATATTTTATTTTATTTTATTTTTTTTTTTTTTTTGGGGGGGGGGGGGGGGGTGAATACATGTGCCTAAATATTTGTTTATACAAATCAATTTCCTTTTTATGCGAAAATACAATAAATCTAGTTTATAAAAATATTATTATTTAACAATTTATCATATTGTTACGAATAAACTATTATAAACTTTTCGTATACGTATTATGGTTGTTTTATCATGAAATAGCATATGCCTTTTACTATAGAGTTTATAAAAGAAGCATACTTCGTTATAAAAGTTAGTGCCTTATATTTTACATACATGTCAAACATACTCGGCTTTTATAAACTTGATGTCATGAAATTCGTTATGCCTAGAGCTTACCCACAAGTAAATTAGGGTTGAGAGCTATTCACAAACTTTTTAGTTAAGGGTTTTTATGAGACGTTACATTATTCATTAGATGAGTCTAAACACTTCACATACCCACACTACTATAACCGTTAATCTTCAGAGCGAGATAAATATGTATCGGTCTATACGGGTTTGACATCCCCCCCTGCGGTTGTTAGCTACAACCCCGACTGATCAATCAAAGCGGGTGATAGATGTCTACAATTGTTACTGCAACGTCCAATGAAGCATTGTAGTCGGGTACACTCAAGTCACATAACTCGGTTATAGGACTCACTATAAATATTAACTCACATATATATATATATATATATATATATATATATATTACCACAACTCTTAAACTTGTTTCGTTTAAAAATCGTTTTAAGTATGAAATTACTTATGTCAACACAATGTTTGGATTTTTCAAAGCTTACTTAAATATGGTTTACTTATAAAGAAAACACATTTTCAAACGCTTTTAAAAGTGTCATTACTGGTACTAACAGAAAACCTGTGATTCTCACCAACCTTGTGTTGGCCTTAAAAATTACATGTACTCTTAGGAAATCACTAAACGAACATTCAAGATAGACTGGATTATAGGTGACCTAGTTTACTTTCTGTTGTATTATATGTCTACCTTTTAAGACAATTCATGCATTATTATTATTTGTAAGAAAAAAAACATTATATTCAAATATCAAGATGGAACATGGATGCTAGTTTGTATATTGTTGTACTTGTGCTATATGTTCAGTTTACCTGTGAGCCATGAACTTAGTCGCACAGCCTGACGTGTTTCGACGCCTCGGCCGGGGGTGTGACAGTACAGGCCCTCCAAGAATGGTTTATTCAGGTAAATGAAGAATTACATCAATTATTATGTCGAAAAATGTTGGAGGATATATACTTTCAAGATTGCATAAAATCTTCACCACTTTTTCTTTGGCATTTCTCACGACGTTAACCTCCACTGACCATGCACAAATTGTTTTATGGAATTGAAAGATCTAGTATACCC
Source organism: Lactuca saligna (assembly GCF_052625555.1). Taxonomy (NCBI): domain Eukaryota; kingdom Viridiplantae; phylum Streptophyta; class Magnoliopsida; order Asterales; family Asteraceae; genus Lactuca; species Lactuca saligna. The sequence continues at coordinate 57,847,870 of NC_136419.1, read as the reverse complement.
AATTGGGAATTTAGTATTTATGAAAATAATATTTATTAAAGAAATGACAACTTATGAAATATATCATATAAGTATGATTATTTATAAGTTATATTTATATCTTAGTAAGCTAGTTATAGTTTATTTATATAAAAGATGGTTTATATGTATGTGTGTGTGTGTGTGTGTATATATATATATATATATATATATATATATATATATTAGTTAATTGTTTTATACATATATGTTAGAAATTTATTATATAAATGTTAGCCTTTTATATATGTATACACTTAACTATTTATGAATAAAGAGAGAGCACATCATTTTTTGTCCCCTTGGCTCAAATTTTGTAAATGGCTCTTTAAAGGGGAAAGACTTTTTTTTACTTTTTTTACATCCATACTTGATAGAAACATGTTCCATGAGTTTGCTTTATGTCAACATCTTTTGTCTACATTGGATGTAAGATAAAAGAGTGGACCTACAAGTAAATGGTACTAGTTCTTTTAATTATTCTACTTCTCCTTTTGAATATGAAAAACTGAGAGCACAAATCTCTAAAGGGTATGGAAAAAAAATTTGCATGCTCTTCCTTCTCATCCTTTCTCTTACAATTGGTGCTAGAAAAAAGTCTATTTGTTGGCTTACATTTGAACATATATTTTGTATATATTTCTAAGGCTTATGAAGACCACATTACAAGTGAAATACTAGCATATATGATGGTTCTACTCTTGCTTAGTGGATACTTCTAGAGAGCATTTATTTTGGAGTTTAAAGTCATCTTCATCAACTTTCTTACTGCCTAAAGGAACCAAAATCTTTAAAGGTTGTAACACTGTCACACCCCAAAACCAAGAACGGTGGAAACGTTCCGGGGTGGAGGACGTCATGTACAGTATCACAACAGTGTAAAATAGTAAACAAGCGACAACATCATCCATTTGCATTATAAGTAAAGTTTTAATACATGTGTTCTTTCATAATATAAGACAACATAATGAATAACCAAAATAAAATAGGAGTCTTGATTTCTCCGTCTTCACAAAACCTGGTCGTCGTACCTCTCTATTTGTGACCTGAGAATACAAGTTATTTTGAAAGCGAGTATCAGCCAAAAAGCTGGTGAGTTCATAAGTATTTAAGTGCCATTGCCTTGTTTTGGAAAGTTGTTATGAATTCCATGTAAATCTTTGAATGAAACAGTTGATATAAGTATGAAAACCCTAGAAAATCCCATATTTTCTATCAGTATGAAATGTAGTCTTCTACCAAGACCCGAATGTTTTGCTATAACAATGATAGTTTTTCCTTCTTTTTGACTATTACTAACAGTACTTAGTCTAAATCATCGGCTACGTAAATGTATCACGAAATAAAGTAATAGGAAAAATATAAGCATGTAAGTGTTGTCCTTTTGTATTAGGATCAACACGACATCGCGACTAGCGAAATGTATAACCTTTGAACATCCGTAGATTGTTCGTTTTCCTTTGTAGCTACAGCAGGTTTAAGGAATGGTTAGTCCCGTAAAGGTACTCCTAATATAAGTATTAACCGTAGGCATCCGTAGATGGACATTTACCTCTGTAGCGAACAGTAGGCTAAAGGAATGGTTAGTCCCGTAAAGGTACCCCTAATATAAGTCATAACCGTACACATCCGTAGATGTTCATCTACCACTGTTGCTAACAAGTGGGTTCTGGAATGGTTAGTCCCGTCTAGACATCCCGTTGAACTGGGATAGGCAGGAAAATTTACACATAATGTACTAGTAAATCTAGGTACAAGTATCCATGTAATTCCATACAAATAAATGTATATATGTAAATGTATTCATGTAAGCGTATCTATGTAGACGTATTCATGTAACATGTAATGTATAGTATAGACTCATGAATGAACTAATTCTGGTGTAATTCCTTGTAATAGGAATAATGTTTTGTATCTCCTAACTATCCCTATAATAGTTAACTGGAAGGTAATTAATTGTCCAAGCATGTTTATACACCCTTGCTACCCAAGAGTGTGGGAAACTAAATGAAGGCTGAAAACTATAACATCAATACATATATAAGAACATAAGTGCATAGATATAGTTTTGTCCAGAAGGTAAAAATGGTTTTGTAAGACATCTAAGAGTTTTGAACAATAATTAACAATGACTTGATGTCATTTTAATAAACATTTCAAACGTAATAATTTTGCTACCAAGGTATTTTTAAGATAGAAAACCATTTCATGCATCACATTTTGAAGTATGTGAAATCTGTTGTATGAAAACACAGTTATAAATACATATGAGTGATTTAATAACATTTTGTTTTCTACTTGTATTCCCCCCCCCCCCCCCCATTAAAGCATTTAAAATCATTTAAAACATTGATTAAGGGGTATGAACTCACCTGTTGTGAGTGGTACGGATGAACTGAAGAGGTAGGATGGCTAGGTGTCAAGTGAAGTCTTGAACACACTCTATGATCCTAGTTAACATATAATATCACATATATGTATACCATTAGTCTTTAAACAACTAATAAACAAAGTTAAGACACTCTAGGACATGCTAAACACCTTATACAAGTGTTATAAGTCTCAAGGGTTGCATCTAAGTGTTGTAGGGCAAGGCTATTAGGTTTTAGGGTTCAAGAGAACCCCCAAAATGAGTTTACTCCCTAAAGACCAAGACCCCTTGAGTTTACAGTCGTAAACTCCTGAGTTTACGGCATTAAACTCCTAACCTTTTGACCAATTGTTGCTTTGAAGACTTCTAAGCCAATCTAAGCATTCCTACTTCATGTTTAAGCCTTAGGAAGTGTTGTGTGGCATTAAAACACTCCTAAATGGTGTTTACGGTCTAAGGACCATTTCTCCATGAGTTTACTACCTTAAACTCATGAGTTTACTACCTTAAACTCATAAGTTTATGGTATTTGGGTTTTTCAAGTCCTTAGCTCAATCATGACAATAGTCTAGGCTAGATTTAGACATAAGGAATAACTATGGGACATTTATACAACTTTTAAGGTGTTTACGGTTTTGGGAGATCCCCAAACCGTAAACACATATAAATGTATGATTTTTGTGCTTTTTGTGTGATATACTCATCAAGGATGGATCTAGACAAGTCCCTAAGGCATTGTGAAGCATCTAGACACCCTAAAGCACCCTTTGGCACTATACTCGGTGTTAACGGTTTTGGGAGCCTCCCAAAACCATGAACACCTTGTTCTTGGTGTTCTTGGGACTTTTCCTTGATATTAATATGTATAACAATCTTTAAATGACTCTAGGATAGTAGTACTTACTTTGTGGAAGCTTGAAATGAGCTTAAAGTCCAAGAACACTAGTGTGTGTTCTTGGTGTTCTTTGTGTTTTGGAAAACTAGTCAAAACACATAAATGGATGGATTAAAGGATATATAATCACTAGACGTTATGTTATATCAACTAATCAAGTCGAGAAACACTTACGTTTTTGGGAAATCGGGCGAAAACCGGCATGATACTTGAGAGAGTTTGGAGTTTACTCTTTTAGGGTGAAAATGAGAAATGAATAACTTTGGGGAGTAAACTCATGCTTAAGCATGAGTTTGCGGTTTTTGAAGTAAATTTCGGCCCAAACATAAAAGTTTGGTCGGGAATTCCTTAACGACGCGGTACTTGCGGTTTTCAATTTCAAGACTCGAGGCGGCACATCCTTTCACCCGTTCATTTAAAGATTAATTATTAAAATAAACAAACGAACTTTAAATTTGCTAATAATAATTAAAAACGGACTTGACTTATAAATTGGAATGATTGACTTTAGGGTTTGACCGAATGAAAATATCGAGTTGTCACAAACACTTTCTTTTTTATGGTTGTTTTAATCTTTCTAAGCGCTGCAAAATGATCTTTTTGTGGGAATAAAACTAGTTTTATGTTGTTCAAATCTTAAGTCTTCCTTTGCATTGTTTATGTTTTTTAAACAAATTTTTGAATAAAAGCCCAATAAGAATGTAAACAGGTCAATGATTGTTGTTGAAACATTTGCTGGGAGACATGTTTGAACCCTTATAGGCAGCAATCGTTGCATGAGTATTCACAAGTATATACATAAATATATACATGAAAAGGAAAAATCGGACGAAATGGATAGAGTATTCACAAGGGTAGGCTTCTAAACCCATATTTTGAATACCTTATCTCATATGTGAATATGTATTGCATGGTTGTTTGTTTAAGAAAAATTTGGTGGCATTTCCCCTTAGCTCCCAAGTAGATAAAGAAATATATACCTAAGGAGCAAGGAGAAAATGATAACCAAATTTTTCTTATACAAAAAATCATGTGATACACATTTATATCCTAAATCAGATAAAGTATTTAAAAAGCAGTCCCAAAACGGGGACAACCCGAAATTAATTTCTAAATCAATTTTGGGTGGGTATTTCTAGGTTCTTGATAATTATAAATAAGAGACTTAAACTACAAAAACAATGATTCAACATGTTTTAATAAAAAAAACAAAAATTAAACAGTGCATTATTTAAACCATAATATTAAAAATATGATGTTATGATATAGAATAAACACAAGTATAATATTATAATTAACAAAAGTATCATATTTTTGTTAACTATAACATCATATTTTTGTTTATTTTCTATTATAACATCGTACTTTTAATATTATATTACATAATATTATGGTTTAAATAATGTACTGTTTAATTTCATTTTATAATTAATTTAATTTGATTTTATAATTAATTTAATACTTTCTTTTTTGTTATTAGTTTTTTTTATCTTCATATCTTTTGTTGTTTTTTCCAATTATAACATTGTACTTTTTTCATATTCATACTACCTAAACACTTATAATTAACCACTTATCAATGTAGCACTTTTTAATTTCATATTCAGTTATAACATTGTACTTTTCTTAATGTATGATGTTATATATTTTAGACATCCAATTCTTGTTTTAGAAATTAAGCACTTCATTCAATCACAAAATCAAACAAACTAAGCACTTCATTTTAGCATTTCATTATGGTTTAAGCAATTAAACACTTTAATTTAGACATACAATACCACTAATCATAAAATACATCTAATTCATGTTTTAGCAATTAAGCACTTCATTCAATCACAAAATCAAACAAATTAAGCACTTCATTCCGGTTTAAGCAATTAAGCACTTCATTTTACACATACGATACCACTTTCATACAAACACAAAATAGATCCAATTATTGTTTTAGCAATTAAGACTTCATTCAATCACAAAATCAAACAAATTAAGCACTTCATTTTAGCACATCGTTCCGGTTTAAACACAATCATATAATTGTACAAATCTTTCTGTTTTCATCTAAACACACATTCTGGTTTAGCAATTAACACTTCATACAATACCATTTTCATACAATCATATAATACACCTAAACACAAAATCAAAAAACTTATACCAAATTTCAGTTTCAAACAATTATACAAATCACCATAGAAGGCATACAAGACATCATATTTTCATACAATTATCCAAACAAATAAAAAAGAAAAAAAATACTTACCTATGGTATGTGCTTGAGGAATTTTGGTGGTTTGCTTCTATGATGGTCCTTCGGTGGTGGCTGGTAGTCACCGGAAAAAACACCAAATCAAAAAATAAAAAAATAGAAATCAAATATGCTTACATGTTGTCGGTGGTCAAGAGAGAGGTTAGAAGGAGAGTGAAGTCAACGATAGTCCTCTGGTGACACCCTAACTGGAAAAAAAAAATTGGAGCAATAAACACCCAAATCAAAATGAAACCTAAAAAAAGGAGAAAATTGGAATTAGGGAGTGATCTAGAGTGTTACCAGCGATCGAAGGTGAAGTTGTTGGCCAGAGGTCAAAAATCGCCTGTGAGATTGAGAGAAAAATCACAGATACTCGTAACAAATATGGGAGATGAACTAGGTCTCGTATGGGGTTAGAACCATATACCGAAGACATGTTGTTGGTATAGATAATAAGGTATACAATGTCGCATAGGATATTCTGGCAATTAGAAAAAAATTAAAGGAAAAACAAAATGTACAAACGATAAGTCGTAGGTTTAGATTTCACACGGATCGCCATTTTTTGTACCCTTCGGACCAGATTACAACAAACGACGTCGTTTTTATTTTCTGTAACATCAATTATAAGAAAATTGGAAATTATAATTTTCATTACCTATACCGACAACTTGTCGACATAGTTTTCAAAAAACCGCAAAAAATGTTTTTGTTCCCGTGCATCCTATTCGGACAACATGTTGTCTGCATATAGTTCCAGGTCAAAGAAATTTGGTCTAACTCTGGTCAACTATGTATCGATAACAAATCGTCGGTATCGTTAACATTTTACCGACGCCGGATGTTGTCGATATAGATGTCGCCGACGCAGGTAAGGATTCTTGTAACGGAAGGAAGATCTAATGACCAGGTGAAAATGTCAATCTTTTATGAAAAGACATTGGAACCAAGATGGGAGATGGGAATGAGTTTTTGAAAAAGAAAATGAACATGACAACAAAGGAAATGTTGTTCATCTAAAAGCTTCATTTCATGGTGAAGAATTTTTTGTTGGTGAAATTAAGGGGGTAACTGTGACATCTCCAAAATCACGGCCAGAAAAGATCGGTTTTGTTTATACTTTGTTTAAAAATCAGAGTAATATTTTAAATAAAAGAGTTGCGGAATTTGTCCCCAAGACAAAATATGATAAAGATTTATCAAAGCATTTCCGTAGAAATGTATTTCATTAAAAGACTCGGGATGTCATATTTGATACAGATCAAAAATATAAACAATACAATATAAGCCTTACTATATTATTTCATATCTACATGCCTATATCCGTAATCCCTCATCCAAAACATCACATCTATGCTCGAGCGCCACTACCTGTAATACATGAAACTGAGTGGGTCAGACTTTGGAGCCTGGTGAGCACATAGGGTTTTCAACCCACAATAAATAAGTTTATTAATTTCATCAACCAACAAATAACCCGATCCCGTTCCCGTTATCCTCACATTACGTCCCTAAAACACCTATCATAATGGACCTAGAATAAGGATCAATCATCGGGATGGACACTAATGCTAAGGGGATTCCTTAGCAATAAATTTCCTTAAGGCAACCATATGGAGGATGGAGTACACCGGTGAATACATCGTTCACAAACACCTACAGGTTGCAAGCCTGCTAACGTTCCACTAGACTGTCTAGAAGAGTCTGTGGTCGTCATCCATACTCCGCTAGATGATGGAATCAACAACAACAACATCGAGGCCTCTCATTATTTTATTACATATCATCTTAGTACATCTACCAGTGTTTTACCCCAGCATTTTTGTAGATATAAAATACATATACAGTTTAAATCATTTAAAACATGTATAAAATCATTCATCCAGCATAGACAACAAGTACTCAGATAATATGCACAATTAGCATGTAATTTATACATATACTTCATATCTATGTGTAAGATGAAAGTAACTATGCACTCACCTAAGAAGGTGGTGACCCGACGCTTGGACAACACTTCGTTACTCTTAACACAATTTTCCTTCGGCAAAACCTAGTATCATTACCACTAGAGTTTAGTCTAATATTCACCGAGACTAATTAATAGTCTGGCTATTATTACTATTATATAAGCATTAAACGATACTTATATAACCCATAATAATAGCCCAAGTACTTATTATAAGGTCCTAATAACATTACTATATTAAAACATAATCTAAACTAAAGATAGGTTAGACGTAGCTCACTTACAACGGGTTTTTCGCAAAACCGTGCTTCGTTGGAGCAGTGTTTCCAAGCCGAAAGTCTCTTTTCACAAGGCTTCGAGAGCCTCGGGGCTTCCTTCGGGTGCTAGGGGGTTTACCTAGACTTTAGGGGGGTTTAGGGCTTTAGAGAGAGAAAGTGAAGTTGGGAAGGTGTGAAGAATGAGGGAACCCGACACCTCTATTTATAGGCTGGAAATCGCATAAACTCGTCGAGTTGGCCTCCAAATCGTCGAGTTCCAGGCCAGGTGTCAGCATTCTGGTGGCGAAACGTGTGTGGCCTACATTGTGCCATGTCACCCCTTTTGCAGCAGCACCCTACTGGCTTTTAAACCCCGTAACGTACGCATACGAGCTCCGTTTTCGATGTTATTTTTTTCCACGCATAGGTAAAAACAAGATCTACAACTTTCATTTAGACTCTGTCGGCTAATTCTCTACCGATCTTAAATTTAACAGTACGAGGAGATTAGACTGCTAAATGACCGCGAAGAATTCGTAACTCCTTCATACGGACTCCGTTTCCATCTGTCTTTTTACCGTTGAGTTCCTATTAATGAGATCTTCAACTCTCATTTAGGTCGCGTAAGCCAAAAACCGCTTGAACTAAAATTCAAGTTTCGGGTTGTACACTGCTAAGCCAAAACTTTGAAAAATCATAACTTCCTCATACGAAGTCAGATTTGGGCGTTCTTTTTATGGATTTTCTCGGTTTAACATACTCTACAACTTTGGTTTAGATTACTAAGGCTAAAAAGTTTTCTATCATAAATTCACTTTTTACGCTTCCTGGTGTTGTGCCGGTTCTGTCGCAAAACTTCGACGGGTCATAACTTCTTCGTTATAACTCGGATTTCGGAGTACTTTATATCCCCAGAATCCTTGTTACGACCACTATAGCTTTATGTAAAGATATCGGGCTTATCTCACACTTTAATTTTGACACTTATTTTTATTTTTTATTAATTATACATTTATAATTAAGTATAAAACACATAAATTCACATAATTCACACAATACTCAAATATTATTTCAAAAAAAAAATTCAATAGTTGACCTAGACTACTACATTATCTAAAATGCTTAGCCCGAAACCCGGGCGTTACAGTTGTATGGGATGAGAGAAACATGGTTGATGAAGTTGTTTGGTTGATGTCTCGTAAGGGTGATAATGAAAGAGATGATGGTATAGGGTTAAATAGAGATATATTTGAAAGAAAATAAGGTGGGAAGAAAATGTAAGATGGGTTGGATGTGAAGAGAAATGGATAAAGAGTGTTAGGTGTTGTTTGTTTTTTTCTTAAAAAACTCTTCTGACCACTTTTTGATGTGCGACGCAGCATACACGCAACATTTGTCATCCCGCAAAAGTTTATTTTTTTAGAAGACTTCAGACTACAAAACTTCTGTGCATATTCTACGCGGCGCAACACTTAAATTGTCTCTTCAAACATCTTCAGCTTTTCATTTTCTCCAAGTGATTTTTTTTAGAAATTTGGTTTAATTTTTTTTTAAATTAGATTTCAAAAAAAAAAAAAAAAAAAAAAAAAAAAAAAATTCTTTTTATAGTTTCCACAATCTTTTATAACTTGATTTTCAAAAAAAAAAACTTTGATTTTTTAATTTTTTTTTTACCGTTTTTGTTAATAATATTTTCAATTTCGGTTCCATTTTTTTAACATGTGTAATTATTTTACGAACTTTGTTGACATTGTTTGGAATATTTTCTTAATTTTTTTATTATTTATTTTTATGTTTTTTAAAATTAGTTTTTTACTAGAATAAAATCGATAGCTTCTATTACATTTTTTTAGATTTTATTTATTATATTTTTGTTTTTTTATATGTTCTTTTTAGTATTCTTTCAATGTTTTAATACTAGAATTATTAAAATTTCGGTGTCGAGAACTATTTTCAGTTTATAAAATTAGTTTATTTAAATTTTATTTTACTGCAGATTTTAAAAAACAAACATGTTTCTTATTACAGTCTGCAATCATTTAGTCCACATTTTCTGTTGCAGAGGGTTGCAAAGGTGGTCCGCACACTTCATGACTTTTCGCTTAAAAAAAACAAATAGCACCTTAAAAAGGAAGCGAAGTTTGAAGGAGACGATAGGTGAAGGAGATTTCGTTGATATGTTATAATCGAGAGGTTTGTGCTAAAAAGAATGGATGGAAGTTTGATTTTGACATATGATTTTGTACATATCCATCAAATGAAGTCCACATTTTGGGGGTGTTTGGCTTAGCTTTTGAGAAACCAAAAGATCTTTTAGAAAAAGATAGAAGCCAAAAGATGTTTGGCAAAACAATTTTAAAACCTACTTTTGGATTTTTGAAAGAAGGAAATCAACTTTTTGGAAAAATCAGGAAAACCTGACTTTTTGCAACTTTTCCAAAAAGAACTTTTAACCCTTAAAAAGCTAAGCCAAATACCCCCTTTGAGTAAGGCTCGTATGTTTGTTATACCGAATCAAGAAGATTAAACTACAAAATGGTGTATTATTATCATCACACAAATTATGTCCATAGTTTTAAAATTATTTTTTCTCTTTTGTATTTTATAATGCAATGAGTGAAAGAATATAACAAATTGGATTTTTAATCTCTATCTAGTATTTTTCTAGATTACCTTCCTAGTTTTATTTTTTACTAGTTTATAATCTGTGGTAACCACGGTTATAAAATTAATTAAACTTTCATAATAAAACTTTATAATTATTAATTAATTATTTTAAATAAATTATCAATTAAGAGATATATAAAATTTTAAAGCTATTATATCTTCAAATTTAACATATAATTAGAAAATATAAATTTGAATTTTGAAATGAGTTGTCTAATATATCTAGTTGACACATTACATAATATTAATAAGAATGTGTATTAGATTCGCACTTGATAAAATAAAATTAAAATTATTCATTTATTAAAATAGAGTTTTAAAATAAAGATAATGCGAAAATGATAGAAAAATTAAATAAAAAAAAAAAGGAAGATAGAGAGGATAGCTTAAGTCAACGCGCCAAAGTTAAAAATATCTTCTTTGATCTACAATTCATATCATGTACTAAAAAGAAATCTAATCGTTTTTGTAGAAGCAAAACTAGTTAATGAAAAAATAGACACTTGTTTAAAAAAATAACTACATAAAATAAAATTGTTTTTAAATTATAGTTAAATGAAGTAATGGTGTTAGACTTATTGGTTTTCATATTGACTACACAACAGTAATCTACATGTGTATTCATTTCGTTGCATAATACAAGTAATGGAACACTAATTAAACTCTAATCTCATTAGACAGATAACATAAGCTATTACAAAAAGCACAATATTATTGCATTATCTTACTGTAATATAAAAAGTATAAATCCTAATCAAATATAGTCCTAATGTGACGTGCATGATAGAAATCATATGCCAAAACTAAACTTCCATCCATTCTTTTGAGCACAAATCTCTCAACCAATACATAACAACCAAATCTCTTCCACCCACCGATTTCTTCAAACTTCTCCTTCCTATTAATACTCTCTATCCTTGTCTCCCTACCTCCACCCCATCCAAATCTTTCTTCTTCCCACCTCATTCTTTCAAAAACTTCTCTATTCAACCCTACAATTTCTTCATTCCCATTATTATCCCCACGACTTATAAATTGTAGGACTCCATTTACCATGTTTCCCTCATCCCATACAGCCTCCCTCCAACCTTCACCTATGAAAACCACTTCACTAGGAAATGCAACTTTCACATGCACAACATTTCCCTTATTATTATGATCGTGTTTTTGTTCAAAAACTCGCTCCCATTTTTGTTCAAGTGCCATTTCATAAAAAATAGATGTTTTCACTTGATCAGTCAATCTGCCTTCTTTGATGAACATGAAAGGGCAATACCACTTGCCAACAACCACCGAGTTAGAAGTTTTGGTCGAGTGTGGGAAACTAAATTCAGGGAGGCGTGAACGAAGAGCATCATCGATTCCTTTTGCTTCATGTAACTCATAGTTTGTAGGTGTTTTGGTGTATATTTCCCAACCTTTTCTCCTTAAGAAATTTGGAGGGTAACCATCTTCCGCAATAGATTTGGCATAAAAGCTACCATCACCTTTAAAAAATGTTTCGTAAGGAATGATCTCAAATTGTTGATACACGTCATATGGGTCCAATGGCCTTGGGTTTACATCAATGACACAATTACATAGACAACATGACATCATGTCTTCCTCCTTCGAACATGCAAACGCTTCCCTGTAAAACCTTTTTCTTAGTTTATTTGAGATCAATGGTAGGTTATATAGTCACACATATTGTGATACTCAAAGTTATTTAGATAAAAATGGAAAATATATATATATATATATATATATATATATATATATATATATATATATATATATATATATATATATATATATATATATCAATTTAAATGTGACAAATTTTTAATTATAGAGAGGGCCAGGAGCCAATTTGAGCTATATTACATCAAGACATTAAGAGACAAAAATATTCAATCATATACATATACATGACATGTGTTAATATGTTATCAAAATACATCATAGTTTTGATCATGATAGTGCACGTATATTTAAATTGAGAAATTATATAACCTCCTACAATATCCAGGAAATCAAATCCATGGTATAAAAATGTTTCTCTCGATATTTCTGTTAAAAGATGTAAAGGTTTTTCAAGAAACAGTTTTGTTTAGTGAGCTAGATCTGAGAACGAGTGCAAAATGTCAAACTTGCAATCATACAATGATTAGGCATGATTTTTATGTCCTTTTTCGAAAAGATTTGTAATTGTCTTACTTAAAAGCTAACAGCTAAACATTAAATTAAATAAAAGTTCTAAACCGCTTGCATCATAAAATGTTAAAGACATGGCGATCATCATCGAATCAAGCATGGCCTAATTCTACCCTATATACTTGATAGTTTCACGTTAGTCAAATTGTGGCGTCAAGCTTATCTAGCCTATAATCCTAATGGAAATATTAGAGGGCTTCATTTGGGAAAAATTAGTAAATTACCTATAAGACTGAAGATGAAGAACAAGGCATGTTTGTATCATGACATAGAATTCATATATGAAGAAGGAAAAATATCAGTTATGGAATCGTATTTGAGAAAACTACAAAATGAATTGCGTACATGCATACCCTTTATGAGATCCATGTGGTTTTATCGCGTAGTAAAGGTTTGAAGATAACGGCTGATCAAGAACAGGAATAAAAAGAACTTCATTGTGAAAAACACGTTTTCTTTTACCAGTCCCCGATGAATAGCGTGTGGTTAGTGCTTTGTTCTGAGGAAATGGCAGACTTAAAAGATACTTATTCTTGTACAGACCGAAGAACGAGTAAGTTTCAGACTCTTCGTCTTGGATTACCAAGTAACCCGAGTTTGGACCCTCAGGAGGCAGATAAAGAGCTTCAGGATTGCTCTTGTATTGAGAAAGAAATCGTGTGATATACATATTAAAACGTATATTTGTACTGAACTGGTTTTAGTTTGTGGTTATGAAAAGGGCTGTGTTGCTCGTGTAATTGTATATAAAGAAGGAAGATTTAAGACTCGAGTTGTTAACTTGGAGAAGTTAAACAATTAATTTGAATTTTCTTTTGTGACCAGGTTAGTTATAATTCTTTTGTGGACGTCTCAAAGCTTATTTTTAATATTATGTTGAAAGGTTCGTCGCAGGTGCAGATGATTAGAGACGTAAATTCGTAGGCTCTTTGATGGAAAGTGCTACGTATTACTCATAGAAAATTTAAAGCATTGGGTAATGGGCAACATTCAACATTTTATGGAAAAATGTATCATTCCAGTTTCTAAAGAAAGGAAGTTGTGCATGAAGGTTCATAAGAGATCCAAAGTCTCTCTCTCTCTCATATATATATATATATATATATATATATATATATATATATATATATATATATATATATATATATATATATATATATATATATATATATATATATATATATATATATATATATATATATATATGAAAATCATTTAAGAACTCATAGTTTCCTAAGAACCCAAGAACTAAAAGTGGAGCATTGGATAAAAAAAAGAATGACCAAGATGCATTGTAACATTTTTGTAAATAAATAGACAAAATAAGACACGGGAGGTATGATTTTAAAATGAATCAGGGGGCATTTTAAGAATAAAATAATTCTTTTAATTCTCTCTCTCTCTCTCTCTCTCATCGTCTTCTTCATCGAATCACCCCTCTTCCCTAGATCGACCTCAATCACCATCGGTTTCAATCATCGAGTCCGCTGATTTCCCATTAAATCACCATCATCTCCACCACATTAATCTTAGTTCTGTTCATACATAAAATCGTACACCTGCACAACCATCGCAATTTCCTCAATCGTCAACATCCATAGTCGATTATTAAGTTTTCGCTCTTTTTTCCCGAAGAGTCGACGATTTCATCTCTCTTTGAATCAATCATCTTGATCATGGTCAGAAAAGTTGTTCCTTACTGATCAACCAAAGGTTCGTCTTTTCTAATTTTTCATTATTCTTTATCACCGATTTTAGTCTGCATGTTTGATTCGTTGTTTCGATTGATCTACTACATAAGAAAGTAGAACATATCAATTGATAATCGTAATCTAGGGCCAAAGCGAAGCCAATGCGCTGAAATTTATTATTAATAAATCAAAATCGAGAGAAATTGTTTTGATTCTTGTGATCGTTTGAAAATCGATAACAAACCTAAATAACGGACACACTAAGATGTGAATCTGCATAAATTTTATTGATACTAATTTTTCCTAATTTGAACTGTACGAAACGATATCTTCTTTTAGACGAAGCAATTGATATGTTAAACTATTCTTCCAAAAAAATTTAGATTATCGATGACTGATTGATTTGTTCCATCACGTCAATGGCGAGTCATTAGAATTCTAGGGTTTCGATTATTTTTCTTTTCTGTTTTCCAGGTCAATTCTTCTCGATAATTACTGTACTTGGCGAACTGATTATCAGATTGAAAATTACTCATGAATAAATTATCTTTAGTTGTTTATGATTCTCTATCTGAATGAGCTGGTGAATATTTTACTGCTTATTGACCATTTGTATATATGAAATTAAGCTTCTGATTTAAATCATAAATTGCATAACAAAATGAAATATTTGTTCAAACTGTTAAGAACCAATCAAATGATCAATACACCCATATATATGATTTCCTTTTTCTGTTTGCAGAACTGTTATTGTCAGCAGTTGTTACACTCAATTCTATTGAAATATACACAACCCATGAATGGCTAACATCAATACTTTCTATTGTTATTTCTTGTTGCTACTTAATAATTGATTTCTAGTTGCTACTTCTCATTTTTTATTTTTGCTTTCTTGTTTCTACTTTCTTACTTCTGGTTTCTGGTTCCAATGGATATTGTGGATAGTGGAAATGAGAGTTATGGAATCGCAAATCCCACAGAAGATGGAAATCAGGGACTTGAGAGACCAAGAGTGAATTTAAAGCCACATTCACATTCTGTTGAACAAATGGAAATAAACACAGATAAAGAAAGGTTAGTAAATAGTCTCTCTCAAAGCCTCCAACCGAGTAGGATTTGTGATTCACTAACTGAGCAAGATTTGTGATTCACTAAGTTGTTAAGGTGATGTTGCTTTTTTATTTAATGAACTTATATGTTATTCACATCTAAATCACATGTGATTCACATATAAATCACATGTAATTTACAAATAAATCACATATGAATTACATGTGATTCACATATGAATCACATGTGATTCACATATAAATAACATCTAATTCACATATGCATCACATGCAATTCACAAGCGAATCACATATGAATCACTTGTAATTTACAAGTGAATCACATAGGAATTACATGTGATTTACATATAAATCACATGTGATTCACATATAAATCACATGTGATTCACATATATAACACATGTAACTTACATACGAATCACATGTAATTTACAAGTAATCACATATGAATTACATGTGATTCACATACAAATCACATGTGATTCACATATAAATCACATGTAATTTACATATGAATCACATGTAATTCATATGTAAGTCAGAATTGAATTACATATGAATTACGTCTATATGTACACATGTATTAATCATTTTTTTCTTGTAGATTTGGAAGAATTTGTAGAAAATTTTAAAGATGTAAAAAGTGATAAATTAAAGAAAATATGAAAATCTTGGTATGAAGAAATGATAACAATGTGAATCTTTGTAGCATTGTTTATTTTATTTTTAATTTTTTGTATCGAATAAAATACTTGTACTATTATGTTTATATATTGATTAATAAAAATAAGATTTTATATGATTTACTTACGACTATTAATCTATTATAGTATAAAAAATATGCATATATGCATTTGAAAAAATATGCATATATGCATCTATAAATGCAGTTTTTTTTAAGTAGCATTTTTTGAAAAAAATTACAGTTTATTATTATTATTTTTTTTTTTTGAAAAAAATATAGTTTTTAAAAAATGCATTTTATTTTTAAATTATAGTTATTTTAAAAAAAGTGCAACTTTTTTTTTTGAAAAGTTTGCAGATTTTTTAAAAGAAAAAAGTTGTTTTTTAAAAAGAAATACAGTTTTTTTTTAATTGCCTTTTTTTTCTAAAAGATACAGTTTTTTTTTTTTGAAAAATTTCAAGTTTTTTTGAAAAAAAAAAATGCGGTATTTTTTTTTAAAAAAATGGACTTTTTTTAAAAAAATGCAATTTTTTTTAATCCAATTTTTTTAATATTTTTTTCATTTTTTAAAAAAAATAATGTTTTCTTAAAAAAAATTAAAAATATCCATTTAAAAAAAATCGGAAATTATTTTTAAGACAATCTGAAACTTGATTTGTTATGTTAATTTTTAAAACCTTTTATTAATGTTTCTAATAACACAAAGGTTAAACATTAAATGAAATTGGTATGATTACGATCATGCCCTTAATGAATTTGTAACAACCAAAAATTTGAGCAAATTTAAAACATTTTATTTCATTCAAAAACCATTAAGTTCATACATCTTATTTTCAAAATAGTTTAAACATCAGAGTATCCCCCAGAACCATATCACATGAATCATAAAACATGAGGAGCGGTACGATCACGCCTTCGTCTTGCTACGTTCTCCTGAAGTACCTGAAACAAAACACTGAACTGTAAGCCCGAAAGCTTAGTGAGTTACCCCCAAAATACCAACCACACACAAACATACTCATAACATATCACAAATAGAACAGCCATGCACATTCGGTCTACAGTGTGATTGGTCCGCCTGCACTAGGCCTTCAATCCACCTGGTCCACTCTCTGAGTCTACAATATGACTGATCCGCCCACACCGAGCCTTCAGTCGGCCTGGTCCACTCTCCAAACCTCGGCATGTCTAGTCCGCCCTCTTGTGGCCTTCAGCCTATCCGGACCGTTCGCTGGGCCTCGTAATATCCAGTCCGCCCTGGGTATGTTGGTCTACAGCACAAAGCAGGACCCGCATCAACCCAACCCCCCGTCTAACAACCATATGCACAATAAACAATTAATCGCATAACAATCCTTAACCAGAGAAACAGTCTAACATATCACATAGCATATCAGTAACATAGCAACTGTGACATCCCCTAATTTCTCGGCCAGAAAAGACCGATTTAATTTATGCTTTTTAAAATAAAATCAGAGAAATCTTTTTAAAAGATGTTGTGGAATTGGTCCCCAAACAACATATGATAAAATTTTATCAAAACCCTTCATTAAGAAGGTATATATTTTCCATATATATATATATATATATATATATATATATATATATATATATATATATCAAAACCTCGGGATGTCTTGTTCCGATACAGATCAAAAGCATAAACAAGACACTATAAACCTTTCAACAGTTATTTACAACTACTGGCCTATAATCCAAAAATCTCTCGTCGTCCTCCGACTATGCTCGGGGTCCACTACCTGTAACATAAAAAGCTGAGTGGGTCAGGCTTGGGAGTCTGGTAAGCATATAGGGTCTTCAACCCATAATAATAATAAACTTACTAAGTTCATCAATCAACAATAACCCTGATTACCCGTTCTCGTTATCCTCACTTTACGTCCCTAAACACTTATCACAAGGGACCTAGCCTAGAGAATATAATCGGGGTGGACACTACTGCTAAGGGGTTTCCTAAGCCATACATGTCCTAAAGGCAGCCATGATGGGGATGGAGTACAGCGAATGAACACTCTCAGTTCATTAACACCTAGAGGTTGCGGACCTGCTAATGTTTCCCATTGGACTGTCTAGAAAGTCCGTGGTCGTCATCCAAACTCCGCTAGATGACTGGATCTCAAAACACATCGATGCCTCTCATCACTTTTATTTTATCACACATCACTATCTACCCATGTTTTACCCAACATATTTGTAGATAAAAATACATATACAGTTTAAAACTTGTATAAAATATCAATTCAACAGTCACCTCAATTAAACAATTAATATAATTACACGTAGCACGTATTTCATATAAAATACTTCATATCTAGGTGTAAGTTGAAGGTGACTATACACTCACTTGATTTGATGATAATCGGGCAACAATTCGTTTCTTAAAACAATCG
Source organism: Lactuca saligna (assembly GCF_052625555.1). Classification (NCBI taxonomy): domain Eukaryota; kingdom Viridiplantae; phylum Streptophyta; class Magnoliopsida; order Asterales; family Asteraceae; genus Lactuca; species Lactuca saligna. The sequence continues at coordinate 57,829,392 of NC_136419.1, read as the reverse complement.
TTTCTAATAAAACCCGGAGTTTTATTGAGAAACCAGGCTCTGCAAAAGTTGGGCTTCGAAATCGAAAAGATAAATTTTTCGGGCTTCACGGGCTCTTTATGGCGTATTACGGGGCTTACAGTTGATATCGGGGCTTCGGGGGATGACAATATGAAAGAAATATGGAGAAAGGGGCTAAAAATGACAAGTTTTCAAAATACCCTCGGGAAGTCTCGCACCCCCTTATTTATATGGGCCGAAGCTCCTGATCCAACTGCTGAGAAGAGGCCACGCGTCGCAGATCCGAAGCTTGCAGGGGAAGGCTCGCACGTGGGCTGCGCATGGCTCGCACTTGCGAGGGGCTCGTTGTCGCCTCCTGATTGGACCGCGGTCTAGTCTGAGGCTTCGGACGTGACTCCTCATGCGAAGCTCGGACACGAGGAAAAGAACACGCGTCAAACCTTCACTGGACCACTTCGGATAAGTCCATGTGCTCGGATGACTCAACAGCTCAGGTGACTCATCAACTCGGGTAACTCAGCAGGACACATGGCGCATGCGAGGCGAGGGTGACGTGGCAACTCGTGACTATGCGGATTTTCTCGATTTTCGCGCCAAAACTTCTAAAATCCATAACTTTTGCATACGAGCTCCATTTTTGACGTTCTTTATATGCACGCGTAGATAGAATTACGCTCTACAACTTCCGTTTAGACTTCGTCGGCTAATTTTGAATTTAATTTATTATTATTATTTTTAACAGACCGGGACAGGAAATCAATTAAAAATTCATAACTTCTTCATCTGACGTCCGTTTTCGTCAGACTTTTTACCGTTGTGCTACTATGACGAGACCTTCAATTCTTGTTTAGGATGTGTCGGCTAAAAATCGCTCGATCTAAAATTCGAGTTTTTTAGCTGTCTATTGCTAAGCTGAAACTTCGAAAAATCATAACTTCCTCATACGAAGTCAGATTTGGGCGTTCTTTTTCTCGAACTTCTCGGTTTGACGAATACTACGACTTTCGTTTAGATTACTAAGGCTAAAAAGTAGTTTATCAAAAACTCACTTTTTACGACATTCAGCACTGTGTCGGTTTTGTCGCGAAACTTCGACAGGTCATAACTTCTTCGTTATAACTCAGATTTTGGTATTCTTTATATCCCCGAAATCCTTGTTTCGACCACTACAACTTTATGTAAAGATATCGGTCTTATCTCACACTTTAATTTGACGTTTATTTTTATTTTTAATTAATTAGGCCCTAATAATTAAGCATAAAACACATAATTCACATAATATTCACATAATTCCTTTTCATTTCTTCAAAATGAGTTACAAAGGTTAACCTAGCCTATCACATGAATATAAATGCCTAGGGTAGAAACACGAGTGTCACAACAACCTTCCTAAACCAGGATGTATCTAGCATATCAGTAACATATCAACCACCCTAAACCAGGATGTATCTAGCATATCAATAACATAGCAACCATCCTAAACCAGGATGAAATCTAGCATATTAGTAACATAGCAACCATCCTAAACCAGGATGTATCTAGCATATCAATAACATTGCAACATCCTAACCAGGATTCCGACCTAACCAGTCACTAGCATAACCTTACCCTATATACTGGGTACCGACCTTAACCAGGTCACTAACATAACACCAACCTAAATACCAGGATGCATATCTAGCAAAGCATTAATATAACAAACAATACCCGAATTTCCATCCGATAAAGGGTCGGCCTTGGTGCCGTAGAACCTGTCGATATAGTGAGGAGAACTCACCTACAATTGTCGACTGGAAAGATAAGACTAAGCTGCTCCGACCACCGACACGATCTTCACCACAGAACACTACCATACAACCAATTCCATAAATACCCAAAATTACCAAAATACCCTTGGGAGTCAAACTGGTCAACTCTTAGTCGAAGTCAAAGTCCTCAGTCAAAGTCAACCTTCCTGGTTGATTCTACTTGTCGAGTCACCCCGATGACTCGTCGAGCTCCTATACTCAGAAACTCCCATAATACGACTCAACTCGCCGAGTCGCCCCAAGACTCGTCAAGTCCAATGATCTCTGAGTCCCATCCTGCCTGGCTCACTGAGTCGCCGACCGACTCACTAATCCAAGGCTTTAACCAAAAGAGGTTGGGGTTCTGCGACCTGACTCGCCGAGTCCAAGGTGATCTTCAACAGACTCGCCGAGTTGTTCTTCTAACTCGTCGAGTCCATGCGCGTGTTCATACAACTCGTCGAGTACACCCATTTGTCTCGCCGAGTCTCTCCAGTTCTCAATCCATTCAAAGGCTTTTCGAGTCATGCAGGGGCTCCAATCCGTAGATCCACCCTTCTACAATCTATTCCTCACATAAAGTTGCAAACTTTACGTGAAACCAAAGAGATATAAGCCCATAACACATTAGGGCTTGGGTCTTAGACAAAAAGGGCTTCACCAAAAATTCAAGAACGAATGCTTTATGACTTTCTGGACCAATAGAAGTCTAGATCTGAAGTAGCAACCTCAAATCTGGACTACAAACTCGAAGTGGATCTCAATCATACCAAAATGGCCCCAAATCTCATTCAAGAATAAATCTAAAAGCAACAAAGGAAAAGTAACAACTCATTACCTCCCAGATGTGCCCAAAACTGCAGTAGATTCTGGATCTACACTACTTTCTTGATGCAACCCTTTTGATCTTCAAGTTACTTCCACTAGAACACCTCTCAAAGCTTCAATCTCCCTCCAATGGTCTTATACACACGAGCTAGGGTTTACTGGATCTCAAAGGGGGCTAAGGGAGTTGAGGGGAGGACATTAAGTCCTTTAAATAGGGTGCAAACCCTAAGATTAGGGTTTTTCTCATCCCATCACCAACTCGTCGAGTCCAACCTCCGACTCGGTGAGTTGGTCACTTAATTCGCAACCCGCTCCGACTCGACGAGTAAGTGTACCTACTCGTCGAGTCCCTTCTTCGAAGTTACACTTTAAACTCTTAAATCGTACTTCTGAAATTCGGGATGTTACAACTCTCCCCCACTTAAATTAGGCTTCGTCCTTGGATCCTGCTGCAACACAAACTTCCAGATGATATTTCCACAATGCATCCACTGTTCTCAAACCGAACCAGATTCCTTCAAACACTGCTATCAAATCCCAAAAATCCACCTCTTCCCTTGCAGGGTCCTAATAATTGCTTCAAGCCGGCCACCGGCTTCCTTTATCTGATAACAACACTCATCATTAAGTTCCACTAGAAGACAGTACCTTACTTCCATCCTACGCATTCATTCGCCACCTGCGAAAACTGGATACCATTCTAAACCACCGGGTCTTGACCCAGTATTATCCCGCTATCTCTCGCCCATCTGGGCACTTCTATTTACTTGCATCGATGGAAACTCATCTCGTTTCCTCCCAGTATCAAATCCATTACTGCGTTGACATGATGGAACATTTCACCGCTTCCGAGCAACCCTCCTGAACATCCAGCCATAACGTCCATGCACATCGTACCTGGCCCACTCAGCCTCGGGCTGGAAGGCTAGGCATGCCTACGATGGTTCAGCCATCCCTATGATGAAACTGTTGGATTAGTGTCTAGGTCCATAACTATTTTGGTATGTACTTAACCCGATGGTGCATGGTCCTTTTAGGTTGCCTTCACCAAAACAACTTGATAGGATGAATTATGGAGAGAAAGGATTAAATATGATTTATTAATATATTATGGGAATAATATATTAAAGAAGAAATCATATTGTTTAATTAATATTAGTCAAGAATTAATTGGTAATTAGTTTTGTGACTAAAAGAGATTAATTAAACTAAAGGGACTGGAATTGTAATTATAAGATAATTGCAATTTGGGCTATGGATTGCCTTATATTAAGGAGTGGATGAATTCTACGGGAAATCCCATGAGGAAATCGTCCAAGGCCTTAAGGAAAGGAATATATGGGTTGCTTAGGGCTTAAGCATCCAAATTAGGGTTTCCTTGTTAGATAACCCTGATAGCCTAACTATATATACATCCCTTATGACCCAAAAACGTGGCTAAGAATCCTTCTAGGGTTTCACAAGTTTTAGGGCAGCCTCCATCCTCTCTCCTCTTCATCCTCTTGCTCTTGGTGTTTGTGAACCATTAGAGGGGTGACATTTGTGACTCTAAGCTTTCTAAAGTCAATACAAGGAGGAATTGGATTGTTGTTGCTACATAACAATCAAGGTAATGTCTTAAACCCATTCTTATGCTAATATGGTTACTTGTATGCTAGAATTAGGGTTTATAGTCTTGGATAACTTGCATGTACAATAGAGAAACCTAGATCCAAGCATTAGGGTTTGTATGAGCACATAGGATGTTCTTATGACCATAACCCATCAGTGGTATCAGAGCCATCATTGGTTTCTATTGTATTGATGCTTTGTTTGTTTGTTCAAGCTTAAAAATCGAAATTTTGGGATTCTGGGGGCTGAACTCGCCGAGTCCATGCTAACTTGACGAGTCCATGCCTGACTCGACGAGTCAGTCAGTCAGAAAGAGGAAAAAACGGGATTTCTTGTTGTTTTTTCTTGAGGATACTTGCCTTATCATATTAGATCAATATAAATCTGTTTTTTTGATATATTTGAGTATATTCTTGATCTAATTGAAGATATTTATCAATTAATAAAATATTTGTTTCCTTATGTGATAATTGATTAATTATTTTGATTAAATTGGTAAACTGTTTTGCAAGAAATCATTAAATAAATCAAATATGGATAATTATGTGATTAAATGTTAGTTAGGATTATTTTTTATTTGATCCTTGTTGTTATGAAAAGTTTCATATTTTCCCCTTTAGGTTTTATAGTTTAAATTTGAACCCAAAAGTTTTGTTGTTTTGAAATTTAAATGGTTGAAACCCTAATGTTTTGAAAAGGGTTTCAAAACTTGCCCTCAAGTTTTGGAATTTAAATTTTGATTAATAGTTTAATTTTGATGTATATTTAAATTCTAAACCCTTATGTTTTGAAATATATCAAAACTTGCCCTCAAGTTTTGGAATTTAAAAGTTGATTAAAAGTTTAATTAGGAATGTTAAATTCTAAGACCCTATTATTGTTTTGAAAAAAGTTCAAATCACACCCTTATGGTTTTATTAATTAATTAAGGAGTATAATTAAAAGAGGTTTAATAAATCCATAATAGTTTTGGTTTACAATTTAATTAAATTAAAGGTATAATTATTAAATTTAACCACCTAGTATTTTCAAAGTGTAAAATACACCCTATACTATATATAACATTAAAAGTCTAACATTATATATATATGTGTATGAGTAAAAGTCAATCTTACCGTTAGTAGGCCTCATTCACGAAGCTGGTCTATAATGGGGTGTTTAAGGAAATTGCCTATAAAATGGCGATTGAATGGGTATCCACTCTTACCCACCGCACTCTTGACTAGTGGAGGGTCGTTAGCCGAATGGGTAGGATAGGACGGAACCTTCCATTATAAGTATAATGAAATACAAAAGTAACTAAATGTTTTTCAAATTCCCAATCTTAGTTACTTAGGCAAAGTGAATTGATGCAATCCCATGAAATTACACTTTGTGCCCTTGTGAAGACGTTAGTGGAGCGTGTGTGGTTTACCGGCACACTAAATGGTTCTAAGCAATTGGTAGCAAAGGGTGACTCAATGTTTGTCATAGTTCGGTGGAGCGTATGTGGTTTACCGGCACATCGAATAGGTGACTGTAACATGTGAGGGCACCATGTAAGTTTGCATGGTTATTCACACCCGCTTTGTGATCCTCGGCATCCCAGTCACAAACAAGAGGGGCATATTGAGATTAAAACATGTCATTGAAATGTTCAATGAATCTCAAAAGGATCTAGGAGTTTTCATAGATTCAAAACTTAATTTCTTTTTCGTTTTTCATGGTGGAAATTTGTGAATCGTCATTCACTTACCTTCAAATGTTCTGCAATTTGGGTTACGACATCCCTCTCCTGAGTTGTAGAATATTGTGTTGGGTCCTAGCCTTAGTATCTCATTTGGGTGATTTACTAAGGACTCAATCAATCAACTAACTTGAATTTGTTTCTCCCGTTTTGTAGATGTCTAAGTTTGACAACTATGGTCTTCCCAAATCCCGTGGAACAAGCATTCCACATGAAGATGGTATTCCATGATTCGATCGAGGAACAAAAAATCATGCTTCACTTCCTCCACCTCCTCCAATTGTTCTCCCTAACCCACAAGATCGAAGAATTGAAAGGTTCAATATCACTAAAGCACTATTGTAAATGAAACATGAAGATGGTAAACTCGTGTGTGCCCACGTTCTAGGAATGAAATCACACATTGATAGGTTGATAATGTTGGGTGTGTCATTCCCAGATGAGTTGGCTGTGAATTGGGTTTTGCAGTCACTTCCTGAGTCATATAATGAGTTCAAAAGAAAGTATTATATGATGGATCATGACGACAACCTAATTGACCTAACTTACATGCTCATTGTTGCTGAATCAGAAATGATTTGGCGAAGCAATGGAGCGTATTTGTTGGGAAAGTCAACCAACCATGCTTCCAAGGACGTTCTAGGAGAACCGACCTGCGTTTGCTGCCAAAAGAAAGGGCGTTGGATACAAGTCTGCCCCAAGAGCCTGAAGAGTCCAGAAGATGGGAGAGTCAAAGTGTATGGCTGCGCTTCAGGCAAAATCCGCTATCTAACTCGATTAAGTTCCTATTCGTTGATTCATGATACATAATGTGATAAGATTGCATTTGAATGTTTTGTAGGATCGATGAAAGAAGAGGAAGCTTGATGAAATAGAGCAAGATGAGTCTAATCACGAAGAAATGGATCTCGATCGCATGAATTTGAAGATTAGATTTTGAGCTTAGATAGTTATGATAGAGTTGTTAGAAATTTTCCTTTTGAAATACATAGTTTTCAATGGATTTTGCATTGTAAGGACAAATGTTTTCCGCTGATTTTATAAATAAAATAAATTTTCGTTTGACTTATTTATTTGTTTATTTCCTTGCAATGAAATCTTTATGAAAATTGGTGTTTGCATATTTCTACAACAAATGGATATGATTCTTATTTATGGTGTTTATGGAAAAGTCGAGAATTTACCAAATAGGGCGAGTTTCTCATTGCCCAAGTTTCAATTGGACAGAAATTTGGAATCATGCAACTTGGTTGCATGAAGAATGATAAATTTCATATTTGGATATTAAACTAATTCATTGAAAAAGTGTTAAGTGAGAGACTAGGAGATCGAGAACACAAAGTTGTGTTGGTCAAAGTCCACCATAAGAGTAACAAGATATTCGTCATGGTTTACTAAAAGTTTAGTAAATATGATTATACTTACAAGATTAAGTGTAATTCTAGATTGATTGAAAAAGGTTTAAAACAATAGCAGAACGAATAAGAAGAATCAAGTAGGCAGAAGGTAAAAGTTTATCCATTCTAAGAAGAAGGGATAGTACCTTTTATGCTTTATGATAGGTCTTAATGATTAAGAACCATATCTCAATTGATCCTCTAAGTGAGTCTTAGTACAATTGTATGTCTAAGAAGAGGAATCAAGAATTGAAGAAATGGTTAAATCAAAAAGTCAATCATACTTCGTTCCAATAACAAGTCTTAAAGTTAAGATTGTGGCAATAAGTGACAAGTATTAAGAAGGTTTTTAACATTCATCAAATGTGGAAAGTTGTGATGTCTTGGATAAGACAAAGACCAACTAGGACCATTTTATGAAGTGTTATGTTTTGATAAAAACTACACTAACTCTTTAATATTTGGTTGTCAAGAAATGTTTATTGACAAGAGAATCTTATATGTCAAGGAGTCAGTGGGAGTCTTAATGGTCTTGAAAGGTTTCAAGAACAAATCAAATAAACCTTATCGATCATCACTAGCACACGAGTAAAGGTTTACAACCTATCGTGTTGACACTATTTTGTTTTCTATGCCATTCCAATTGAGTTAATTGTGCATATGAGTCATATGAGTTCTCATTTGAATGCATAAAAGGCAAGGACCTTGATCAATGGAAAGTATTTTGATAGGCAAAGGTGAACTGCTTAACTACTTGGAAGACATGGTGGGAAGTTGTGCTACCATAAGGCAAGAAATCAAGATTAAGAAAGTTCGGTCCATATGAGTTTGAATTTGTCGTAAACTTTGGTTTTAACAAATTCACATGGATAGGAACACATACACCGTTTAAATCTAAGTGTCATAAGATTTCCTCCTTCATGAAAATGATTGTGAGGAAATGCTTTCACTAAGAAAGATTTTAAAAAGATAGTGATTGTAAAATTGCATTCTCAAATTCGATTATGGTTACGGTATCCCTTTCCATGATTTGAGTTGTGAGGTTTGGCAATTAGTCTTAATTGTTTAGACACACATATGAACTATCTAAGGAAAAGGTGTATAAGTTCAAGAAGCTTTGATAAAAGATTATCAAAGCACTAAGTATTAGAAACATGGACTTAAGAAATTCAATAGGTATTGTTTTTCGGAAAGTTAATATGTTTATGAATACATGTCGAAACTAGTGGGAGCATAAGTGTTATGTTTTATAATAATCATCATGATAGTGGGAGCATAAATGTTATGATTGTATGATTATTAAGGAAAGTATTTCAAGTTGGCAATATTAATTATAGAAAACAAGAATCATTATTTGCAAAGTTGTAAGGATGGAATAGTTGTTTTGCTATAATTAAGGGAGAGACTATTATGCTTCATTTTAAATCTAAAGGCTTAGGTTGTGGAATATTAATAAATTTAGTCAAAAGTACATAGTGTGTTCTTAAAATTTTGATTATGATTACGGCATTCCTCTTCACAATTCGAATTTTGAGAACATAGCAAATAAAACATTATGGCAAAAGATTGACAAAGTATCAAATATTTATGTAAGACATTTTGCATCGTGTCCCATACGCTTCGGGTACAGGATCGATTGCAAATGATATAATATTTGACCATTCTAAAATTTTCCAAATGTTTAGCGCATTTAGAGGGAAAAAGGACTAGAATCGGTTTCTGACCAAAATAATTAAACAACTATCAAAGGACAATCCAAAGTTCGCCTAGGATTGGTTGCTTGTGAGTAGTTGGAAGTATAGTATTGGATGGACCATATCGACATTATTATATAGATAAGATTCTATTGAGAATGAGTTGTCATATGTTAAGTATGGAAAGTTTTCCATATTGGGAATTGAATATTGAAAATCTATGTCTAGATTAGAATTTTTTTTTTTGCAAAAGGATGTTCAAAGGAATGTACTTTGAGTGAGAGACATCATATCTAAGGAATTGTATTGTAATAATCTCCGATAGAAGACTTTGTAATATCATTGGCAATAATCTTTGTGACTTTGGTGCGGTGACATTACGAAAGGATCATTGCATAAAATGTTAGAATCTAGCATATTCTATAAGTAGCAAGAATTTGATATTCTTTCACTTATGAAAAAAGGATTTGGAGTTGTAAAATGAGAATGATTGGAAGTGTGTTCAATTTGATCTATTTCACAAAGTAAGAACCATAGGTAAACATTGTGTGCATGCGAAAGAGCATGGGACAAGTGTAATAATTCAAGTAAGAAGTTGATTACCCGAAACGACATATAATGAGTAATCGTTATGGTGATAAATAAAAGGTGTTTTATTTATACTCAAAGGTTTGGGGCCATATGAGATTAGTATTATTCTTGTGTTTCACTTTGCATGTTTTGACTTCCTGAATAATTTAATTGATTAAGAACAATCAAATTATTCGAACAAGCCATATTCATTCATATGTTAGAAGTAGGTATGAATAAAGACTATCGTGAATTGGTGTGTGGATTGTCTAAAAGAGTATTAGACATAAGCAAATGTTTGCTACAACGTTCATGAGTGCTTATGAATATAAATTTGAGCATTGGATCAAACCCACGCTCACTTGGATCACTCCATGGATTGTATCACGAGTGATTGGTGAGACGATAACATCTTATATTCTTGAAACCGAGATGTGTGAGTTGTATCTTGCGAATTGGTTGCACATTGATAATATGTAAACGCACTGTGTATGATTCGGTGAGTGAGTGCAAGCGAGCATTGAATCAAAGTTTATCCATTCCTTTTATCCCAAGTAGGATAAAAGCGATATCTTTGGGCCCCTCGATGGTTTAGTATTGACAAACGTAAATGCTCGGCCGAGCTAGGGCTAATTTGATTTGTTCAATTAGTCAGTCGTCATAAATCGGAAGTCAAGAAATAGTACAAAGAGAATGATTTGAAATCATTTCTTATACGATATCTAGAATGGAGGAATATATGATCCCTTATCTAAAGGACACGCGTATCTGATAGGATCAGAGTTGACAGCGGCTTTGGAAAGCTACGATTGCAGATCAGGATCTGAAGTCATACGCATAATAGTTATTAGACTTATCCAAGTGGGAGACTGTTGGATTAGTGTCTAAGTCCATAACTATTTTGGTATGTACTTGACCCGATGATGCATGGTCCTTTTGGGTTGCCTTCACCAAAGTAACTTGATAGGATGAATTATGGAGAGAAAGGATTAAATATGATTTATTAATATATTATGAGAATAATATATTAAAGGAGAAATCATATTGTTTAATTAATATTAGTCAAGAATTAATTGGTAATTAGTTTTGTGACTAGAAGAGATTAATTAAACTAAAGGGACTGGAATTGTAATTATAATATAATTGCAATTTGGGTTATGGATTGCCTTATATTAAGGAGTGGACGAATTCTATGGGAAAGCCCATGAGGAAATCGTCCAAGGCCTTAAGGAAAGGAATCTATGGGTTGTTTAGGGCTTAAGCATCCAAATTAGGGTTTCTTTCTTAGATAACCCTAATAGCCTAACTATATATACATCCCTTATGACCCAAAAACGTGGCTAAGCATCCTTCTAGGGTTTCACACGTTTTAGGGCAGCCTCCATCCGCTCAACTCTTCATCCTCTTGCTCTTGGTGTTTGTGAACCATTAGAGGGGTGACATTTGTGACTCTAAGCTTTCTAAAGTCAATACAAGGAGGAATTGGATTGTTGTTGCTACATAACAATCAAGGTAATGTCTTAAACCCATTCTTATGCTAATATGGTTACTTGTATGCTAGAATTAGGGTTTATAGTCTTGGATAACTTGCATGTACAATAGAGAAACCTAGATCCAAGCATTAGGGTTTGTATGAGCACATAGGATGTTCTTATGACCATAACCCATCAGAAACACCACTACACAGATAACTCATGACCACAACCATAATTCGGGATCCAAGGATCTGCCCGTGCATCACTTCTGATCTCCCCTGACTCTGTGCAAGTGTTAACCATTCCACAATCTCAACGGGCATCCAACCCGTATGTGCTTCCACGCATCTAGTACAATCTCAGTGCTTATCACCATCAACTGGAGCACTTTCGATCATCCATTTACTCTACTACCTTCCTTTCAGAGGACTCATACTCCTTTTAGAGCTACATACATTTCCTTTCCAGGAAGTCTACTTAACAACTTTTACCGCACCTATAAGTGCCACTGAGCTAAACTCCACTCTACACTATCCATGTAGAGCAACTGCTATTCTCGAACTCCCATACACCCTGAATCATATCACATAACCAATAAGGCCAACGCACGACCTCCAACCAACTCCATCATCATGATCAATGCTTGGGGACAAACCATATCGATTGCTATTGCATGGCGAGATATCCACTCATTCTCCGCATACAGATCCACTTAACACATACAGAGTCTTCAGCATGACTGGACCGCCTTACCAGGCCATCAGCCTATCTGGACCACTCTTAGAACCTTCAGCATGTTTGGACCGCCCTCCCGGGCCTTCAGCCTGTCTGGACTGTTCCCTGAGCCTTCGGCCTGATAGGTACGTCTTCCGGCCTTCAGTCTATCCAGACCGCTCAAAACTGTCGTACGTCACCCTGAACCATCCTCCCCGGGAATCTCTGCCATGCAGTCTGTTCTAGCACTCTTGGGGTCCGAACTCCAGTTCCGTTCCCGGAATCCTTTCCATGGCCTAAACCCAAGCCTCACATCGACCAACTACCTTTCCTGAAACCATGGTTTGTTCCCTACCCTACTTGTATATCACTTGCTCCAATCATGCCACACTCTCGGCTAACAACATCGCTGGATCCAACATTTTAACTAAAACACCCATTCGGATCCATTCTCAGTCCCCAACTGGAGTATTACCCGATCCAAGAAAATGAAACCTCAGAGACACTCCGAACGGATGAGATCACCAAGATTCTTTAAACTCCATCCGAGCCTTAATAATAACTTCCGACCAACCAAGATACACCGGAGTCCTCAACCTACTCTAGCAGCATGCTCAAAACATGGAACAGACCTATTGAGTGCTAAAGCGTAGCAGTCTACTCAATACCCGAACATAGATATACAACCATAAACAGAGTCTTCAACATGACTGGACCGCCCTATCAGGCCTTCAGTCAATCGTCCACCTTCTCGAAAATCTGAGGTATGTTCCCTGGCCCGCGTGTCTACCATACATGCTAAATAACCTACACTCCCGCGCTGAATGCACTGCTGAGCCCTGACATCTATCAAAACCCTCAATCTATCAATCCAAAACCCTTAGAGTCGAGCACACCCTCAACCGAAAACTCGAACTGAACTCGATTCTTGACTAGGACCCCAACATGGTTACCCAACTTCTGCTATCAAGCATCCAAAAGACGTGTTCTTATGCTGGGGAGTTTTGCCGACCCCCAAACAACACAACCCTTAACTAAGCATCTAATAGGGCCTCTGTTCTCCTTGTCGGGTTGTGAAACTTATCCCCGTTTAAAAACCTTTCCACTTCAGCATCTCAGGGTAACATTCCTCCCACTTAGATTTAACTAAGCCTTTATAATACATGAAGATTGGAGGATTCCCAATCCTCCTCACTTCCCAACGATTTATCCGATGACAACCAACTCTTTCCCACTAGTGTTCCATTGCTAGCTAGCCCTGACTCATCACACACTTCTAAGAATCAGATGACCACTTCCTGAATCCTAGTGAAACCGACAACCACTAATGCGTGAATGACTCCACACTCACTTCCTGAAGACCACCATATAGATGCTCCAACTAATACCTCGGCACCAAGTTACTTCTCTTGGCGCTTTTAATCTGTCAACCACTAATGGTTGCTAACCACTGAATACTGACCATGATGAATAACCCTTTTGTGGGACTCCATCCGCAGTCCTCCCACATAAAACCCCTTCTCCAAAGGTGTTCCAAACAAGCTTCTCGCTTTCGGGCTTTAGAAATCATTCTCTTCAGGGTTCACACCCTGACTCACTCACTAACTCAGACACCCACAACTGAAACAGCCTCTGCCCTAAACCGGGCTACAAACTACTCCCAAGACATAGTCTACAGTCCCAAAATTACAATAGACCGCACAAACAGTCCTTTCCATCCGATACAAGAGATCCAAGGAAAACCGGACCTCACAACACTATGTCACGCCGACCGTCCTGAGCTCACCGGCGCTGAAATAATGTTGCCTATTCCTGTAACCAACTGACCCCGAGCTGGAATACACCTGATCCTGGGGTCACAAGCCTGCTCACTCCTTCGAGCTCGGAAACTGAGAGGGTGTAGTCCTTGCCCTACCAAACGACAGTTCAATTCATCAATCAACCATTTTACTTCCAGCTGCAAAACCCCAGCTGAACATAATCATCACTCCCTTCCGGAGTTCCTACGACCCCTAACCCGGCTTCGAGCAAAACCCTGAGCCTCGAATCTATAAACCCACAAGCTAGACTTTCCCACTCAACCCGCGGAAATATAACGAGTACAGGTCATCTTCCTACTCCCAGAAAATTGTATCCTTCTGATCATCAGATTATGTACCGATAACATGTCCCGGTCCTGGAAAGCCCATCCAGCTCCTCTCCCTGCCATCGTTACAACTGCCAAAGCTGCCGCGACAACCATCTCAGCAATGTCTACATGACCCTCGACAAAATACTCAACCGTAGAGGTCTTGAAAGACCCAATCATCTTCGAAATTTATCCCCGAACAACCTCGATCGCCTCCTCCCGGAGGATCTCACTGAAACGATCCTCTGACAATGCTGGCCTATCCTTGATGCCAACTCCCGATCCTAACCTGGATCCGGTCACAAGACGTCTTGTGACCACCATTCTGGCAATACACCAACAGGTCTCTAATAACCTATATAATGACAGGGAAACAACTCCAAAATCCAACCCTAGGGGTTGTGACTTCCTTGCCACGCGTATGGGTCCTGTGCTTTCAGTAGTACGGGTCCATACTACCTTCCACACCTACCCATATTTGTCTCAAGTATCATCACAACGCCCTAACAATATACATAAATGTAGCGAGTGATTAAATCCTCACCCCTAGAGGAACGTTAAACATCCCATATCTGGCCTCTCGGCCTCTCACTACCCACCCAATCCATGAAACTTCCACCGACCCTGCAACATTAGTGAATACTAGCCACACATAACACTGGACCCAATAGACTTTTGAATATCCATTTCTACCCTAAGGTCAAATCAAACATTCCCAGGCTATAAGATCTTGATTATGTACAGTCGTGATCCATAGACTAAACAACTACAGTAAGGATGTCAATTTCATATAAGGAAAACCCTAAGCTAATAGGCATCATGAAATCAGGCAATTCTATCATGCAATTCCTGAAGATCCCTAGCCTAGTATTAGCATGTTGTTCTAACATATTACATAATCAAATAAATTGTGTGGTATTTTGGGGTCTACTTACTGGCTCTGGCTGATCGTACCCTCTGCATCCTCCTTTACTTATTTTGAAAACCTTTTGAAAACCATTTTGTAAATCCCTCCTTGATTTGAGACTGGATTCACACGAATGTTCCTCCAATTCACTCAAACCAAGGCTCTGATACCAACTTGTAACAACCAAAAATTTGAGCCAATTTAAAACATTTTATTTCCTTCAAAAACCATTAAGTTCATACATCTTATTTTCAAAATAGTTTAAACATCAGAGTATCCCCCAGAACCATATCACATGAATCATAAAACATGAGGAGCGGTACGATCACGCCTTCGCCTTGCCACGTTCTCCTGAAGTACCTGAAACAAAACACTGAATTGTAAGCCCGAAAGCTTAGTGAGTTACCCCCAAAATACCAACCACACACAAACATACTCATAACATATCGCAAATAGAACAGCCATGCACATCGGGTCTACAGTGTGATTGGTCCACCCGTATTGGGCCTTCAATCCACCTGGTCCACTCTCTGAGTCTACAGTATGACTGGTCCACCCATACCGAGCCTTCAGTCAGCCTGGTCCACTCTCTGAGCATTCGACATGTCTGGTCCGCTCTCTTGGGGCCTTCAGCCTATATGGACCGCTCGTTGGGCCTTCGGAATATTTGGTCAGCCTTGGGTATGTTGGCCTACAGCACAAAGCAGGACTCGCCTCAACCCAACCCCCCTTCTAACAACCATATGCACAATAAATAATTAATCGCATAACAATCCTTAACCAGACAAACAGTCTAACAGATCACATAGCATATCAGTAACATAGCAACCATCCTAAACCAGGATGTATCTAGCATATCAGTAACATATCAACCACCCTAAACCAAGATGTATCTAGCATATCAATAACATAGCAACCATCCTAAACCAGGATGAAATCTAGCATATCAGTAACATAGCAACCATCCTAAACCAGGATGTATCTAGCATATCAATAACATTGCAACATCCTAACCAGGATTCCGACCTAACTAGTCACTAGCATAACCTTACCCTATATACCGGGTACCGACCTTAACCATGTCACTAACATAACACCATCCTAAATACCAGGATGCATATCTAGCAAAACAATAACATAACAAACAATACCCGAATTTCCATCCGATAAAGGGTCGGCCTTGGTGCCGTAGAACCTATTGATACAGTGAGGAGAACTCACCTACAATTGCCGACTGGAAAGATAAGACCAAGCTGCTCCAACCACCGACATGATCTTTACCACAGAACACTACCAAACAACCAATTCCATAAATACCCAAAATTACCAAAATACCCTTGGGAGTCAAACTGGTCAACTCTTAGTCGAAGTCAAAGTCCTCAGTCAAAGTCAACCTTCCTGGTTGATTCTACTCGCCGAGTCACCCGGACGACTCGTCGAGCTCCTATACTCATAAACTCCCATAATACGACTCAACTCGCCGAGTCGCCCCAAGACTCGTCGAGTCCAACGATCTTTGAGTCCCATCCTGCCTGGCTCACTGAGTCGCCGACCGACTCTCTAATCCAAGGATTTAACCAAAAGAGGTTGGGGTTCTACGACCTGACTCACCGAGTCCAAGAACAGACTCACCGAGTCCAAGGTGATCTTCAACAAACTCGCCGAGTTGTTCTTCCAACTCGTCGAGTCCATGCGCGTGTTCATACAACTCGTCGAGTACACCCATGTGACTCGCCGAGTCTCTCCAGTTCTCAATCTATTCAGAGGCTTTTCAAGCCATGCAGAGGCTCCAATCCATAGATCCACCCTTCTACAATCTATTCCTCACATAAAGTTGCAAACTTTACGTGAAACCAAGGAGATATAGACCCAAAACACACTAGGGCTTGTGTTTTAGACAAAAAGGGATTCACCAACAATTCAATAACTGTTGCTTTATGACTTTCTGGACCAATACAAGTCTAGATTTGAAGTAGCAACCTCAGATCTGGACTCCAAACCCGAAGTGAATCTCAATCATACCAAAATGGCCCCAAATCTCATTCAAGAATAAATCTAGAAGCAACAAAGGAAAAGTAACAACTCATTACCTCCTAGATGTGCCCAAAATTGCAGTAGATTCTGGATCTACACTACTTTCTTGATGCAACCCTTTTGATCTTTAAGTTTCTTCCTCTAGAACACCTCTCAAAGTTTCAATCTTCCTCCAATGGCCTTATACACACGAGCTAGGGTTTACTGGATCTTAGAGGGGGCTAAGGGAGTTGAGGAGAGGACATTAAGTCCTTTAAATATGATGCAAACCCTAATATTAGGGTTTTTCTCATCCCAACACCAACTCGTCGAGTCCAGCTTCCGACTCGGCGAGTTGGTCACTTAATTCGCGACCCAAACCCGCTCCGACTCGGCGAGTAAGCGTACCTAATCGTCGAGTCCCTTCTTCGAAGTTACACTTTAAACTCTTAAATCGTACTTCTGGAATTCGGGATGTTACAGAATTAGTTTTCATCTAACGCTCCACTTTTAGTTATCGGGTTCTCGGGAAACTATGAGTTCCCAACCGATCTCAATCATATATATATATATATATATATATATATATATATATATATATATATATATATATATATATATATATATATTAGTGAGTTTTTGACCAAATGGATGTTTTTGAAAAAATATTTACTAAGGAGTATGCTTTTAAAAGTATTTACTAAATAAGGTGTTTTTGAAAAAACTATTGGCCATAGCTCCATTGTTTCACCTGTCGCACCACCATCATCAGCAACAGCTCCAGCTTGCCTTACCATACGATAACGCCTCCACATTCGAACACATCGGCTGGCGATTTCATCTCAGATATGATTTTTTACATTGATTTTTATAAATTCAACATTGATTTTGTGACTCCATCGACGTCTCTATCATGTTCTCGCTTGATTATGTTCGAATTTTGAACCTTTTTATCTGCATTTGTGAGCAATTGTTGAGATTTTCGTTGAATATACTTAGGTTTTGATTTTTTAATTGAGTATACTAGGTGTTTAATTGGTATATTGGATTGAATATACTTAATTAGATATACCTACAGGTTATAACAAATAATGAATTATGAGTTTGAATTTTGGTATAGAATTTTGCTTATGTTAGATTGCTTAGGTTAGATTTATGAGAGTTCTGATTTTCAATATTGCATTGATGTTGTTTTCTAATTGCTTCAATGTTGTTTGTTTCTTGTATCAAAATTCCAATTTGAGTTTATGATTATAATTGATGGTAGATGTTTAATTATTGATTTTGAATTTTGTTTGTTGATGTTGTTTGCTAATGTTGTTTTTGATAGATAGATGTTAATTTCGTATCAGACATTAAAGCATGAAAAAATATGAACATTTGTGGAATTTGTAATAAAAATGGTCACAATTAAAATTAAAAAATGTTAGTCTAAGAGAAGGTAAGTGAAGACAAATTCAACAACCATTTGGACTTCATATCCTTTTTTTTTTTTTTTTTTTTTTAATCTTTTTGTTTTTGTAGATAGTGCTTATTGAATCAAGTTATTCCAAATGTTTTTTTATTTTATTTTGTTTTTCTTGTAAGGAAGAGATTGTTGGTTTTGTTCCTAAAGCATTATACCTACAAATTAGTTTTAATTTAAGATGTTTTTGTTTGCTTGAATTAAAAAAAAAATCGTTTGTTAGTTTTTGAAAGAAGTTGGTTTAGATTAAAAAAAGGTTGATAAATAAATTCTTGCTTATATCATGTTTGTAAATTTTTTTGATAAACATTATTAGTAAAAAGTTACATAAAATTTAAGAAAAAATATAGTAAGAATAGTAAAACCAGTTTTGATAATATATAAAAATTTGAAGCTATAACTATTTGGTAAATATTTTAAAACTATATCTATCTCCTATTTTTTTTTTCAAATACATCATTAAAAAAAGTCCATTATTAGTTATGTAATGACCATTATCACAAAATGACAATCTTTATATAAAAACTAGGGGTATCATGCCACCACTTCAAGAATAAGGGATTATGGTGACGAAACAATGACTTTTGTTATCGCCACACATAAGTGTAAAACGATGATATATTATCACCATACAGTTGACTAGACAAGTTTGACCTTTTAAGTTACAACGTCGATAAGTCTCAATATGTTAGGCGGAAAGAAAGTAAAATATGCATGTTTTTAAAAATCAAATAGAAGTAGAAAGGACTCATTGATTCTCTTGATCCTCTTTGAATTCTAGTCCGAAGTTCTTGCAAAAGCTCCTAAGAATCACCCCTGATAAACCACCTTAGGAGAGTGTGTGTCCAAAAATGAAAGGAAAGAGTTGGGTGTGACCTTTATGTTCGTTTCATGTTTAACCAAATCTGACTGCGACGCGTCACATAACTCTGTCCGGATCATAATTTTTGCTCACCTATTTACACTATACATTGTCCTTTTTGTAATTGGAAATGATGGAATAAAGAGCATAAAAGTATAACCGCTTTCAAGCAGGCTCGACCCCAACGGTGGGCAACTCGACGGTCATCTAAGGCACATGTCTTTAAGAGGCCCAAAATTCCTAGAGTATATAATATAATTATATAGAGAATTTTATATTTGTGTTTGTAATGTTTGACTATATTTGTGTTTTTCAATATTAATAGTGAATTTTATAAAGATATGTCCATTTTTTTAATGTAATTTTTATTTATAGATGCTTATTATTATTATTATTATTATTATTATTATTATTATTATTATTATTAATAATCTTGAGCCCATTATGAACAGACTTCGCTTTCAAGTATCATTTTTCTATATACTTTAAAGGCCTTTTATGAGTCTAATTTTGTAATCACATAATTTTACTTTCAAAAATCAAAAAAAAAAAAAAAAGGTTTGACAATTATTGGTGAGAAAGAAAATCACAAGTATCTTTTTGTACTTATCTAATTCTAAAATTATGTTGGGAGAGATATTTTGTATAAGAGTATAGGATCGAAAATCACAAGTATTTTTTTTGTACTTATGTAATTGATAAAACTGTAAAATTGATCCTTATGGTATTTAAAAAATTATGGATAAGGTCCAAAATATTTTTAACTTGCATTGACAGTTCAAAATCAAGAATTTCCTATGGTTTTGGTCGATAAAGAACTTGAAAAGACCGTTTTGCCATTTTTATTTATTCATTGTATTTTTATATATATTTTTTAATAATTTATTATTTAAAATTAAAAATAAAAGAATTAGGTCCATCCCTCCCCTTCCCCTACCGATGCTCTCTCTCTCTCTCTCTCTCTCTATATATATATATATATATATATATATATATATATATATATATATATATACATCTCTTCTTCTTCTTCTTCTTCAACACATGCATATGCTCAAAATAAAAATAAAATAAAATCTCATTGGTAACATACTCCCCCTTTATCAGACTCTCTCTCCTATCTTCTTCTTCCTCACCCTCACCTCTAAATCAAGCTTATCTCAAATCGATGACATCAGGAAGAAACAAATTGATTTATGGGTTTTCATGACTGAAACAAATAGTAGGTGGAGGAATCGACAAAAGATCTAATGAGAAAATGTCGAGATTTGGATCAAGAACGACTATATATATCTCTATCTCTTTGTTTGTTTCTTTATTTCTCTCTCTCTCTCTCTATCTCTATCTCTATTACTCTATCTCTCTTACTCTTCCTCTCTCTCTCTCTCTATCTCTCTCTCTTACTCTTCCTCTCTCTCTCTCTCTTCATCTTATCAAATGGAAGACCTGTAGGAGTTTGAACTGATGGTCTGAGGAAGTTGATCGACTTTATCGAATCTGATGAACTTGTCAGATGTGTGTTAATATACCTTGTTATGGCAACGAGAATGGAAGATGCCTCTTGATTCATCTCTAGAAACTATGCGAATTTTGATTTTTTGGAAAGGATCGATCCCCAACCAATATCCTACCAGTTCATGATGGATGTGGACGCCGATTCCCCATTGAAGATACCGATTTGGAGATGCATAACGCCCACGAGCCATGCATTTGGTTTATGGAAGGGTATTTGATTTTGTTTTGTTTTGGGTTGGTTTATTTCGGTAGATTTTTTTTAGCTTTGATTATGGAGGATTTGTGATTTTTGATGTCATTTCATTTGATTTGGCGGTGGCCGGTGATGGCCCTTCGGAGGTGACGGAGGGAGAATGTAACCACCATTGTTGAAATTTCAAAATGCAGAAAGTAAAGGGCTTAAAAAAGTGATTTGAGAGAGAGAGAGACCCTTCCTTCTATTTTTTTAATTATAAAACAATTAAAACAAATAAATAAAATGTGAAAAATAAATAATAATGGCAAAATAGTCATTTCAAAATTTCAAGGATCAAAACCAAAGAAAATTATTGATTTTGAACATTTTTTTCAAATTGAAATTTTTTTAAACTCCATTCAAAGTTTTTTACAAACTAGTGTGTTTGTAATTCTAAAATTACGTTGGGAGATATATTTTGTTGAGGAGTGAGTATAGGACTAGACCTCCCCAAATTAAATAATCAATAAGCATGACCCGACATAATATCTTCACGCGACCCAACACAATGATTTAACCCGACCCGATCAAGCTTACTAGTAGCTCCACTATGTCCTCGTAAAACCCTAAAATCGGACAACTCACCCACCATATATATTCATCTGTCATTCCCCCCAAATTCTTAGAAAGAGCGGGAAACATACGCAAACATAGATTACACCTTAAATACACTCACTTCAGTTTCACAATCGCATTTTGCGGAGCTTGTTAAAAATGGAGAACATGATCGATCAAGATCAACAGTGGCTGATCAACTCTCTGAATGCTACTCTTGATACTAATCAGCAAGCTCGATCTTTCGCAGAGGCGTCTTTGAATCAGGCGTCCGTTCAACCTGGTATGTTTATAATTCATTTATGAATTTTTTTGATATACCAGGTTGTGTATATCTTATCACTGCTGGAATTATTCTCTTTCTACTGTTCAACTTTTTGGACTTAAGGTCCATCGTGCTTTATTAGTGTTTAATTGTCGGATAGTAGTAATTAGGAGAAGAATCTTGGATTATTAGTATTACAATTTACAGGTTCGTAAACAAGAAGCTAATATGTGATTAGAAAGAGAAAGTATAAGTCTGTTTCTTAAATTGTTCTTACAGGCTGGCGATTCAAGAGACGTTTTAACTTATATGTAATTGGCAACTCTTTTTGCCACCAAGCTTTAGGGATCTTTGAACTCTGGTGATTAAAATTAACATTTTGCAAAATTCAAGTGATTCTGACAAACCTTTGTTTATCAATTGGCTTGATTGTAACAACCAAAAATTGTTAACTCATCTTGATTAAATATTATTATGAATCAAATTTACATGGCTTGTTATTAACAATGACTGTTATTGCAAATCTTTGAAGGTTTTGGAAGCGCCTTATCGAAAATTGCTGCTAACAGGAATCTTCCTCTAGGATCTCGCCAAATATCCTTTTGCCATTGCTGAAAAAGTTATACACTGTCTTCCTTTTATTAAGTTGGTTGTATGATTCTGGTGCCACATTATTTACCTAATGCTCAAAATTAAACAAAGTTATGAGGTTTTCTTGTATAATGATACATTTCAAATTGTTACCCTTGTGAGACTTAACCTGTGCTTTTACTTAGCTGCAGTTCTTCTTAAACAGTTTATTAAGAAACACTGGCAGGAAGACGATGATGGCTTTGAACATCCTGTTGTTTCAAATGAGGAAAAGGTCACTGTCTTTTTGGAGTTATTATTTTCACTATTTGAATATTCCTAATTATATGCTTTTTCCATTATCAGGCAATTGTACGTGGTCTTCTTTTGCTTTCACTTGATGACCCTCATCGAAAAATCTGCACAGCTATTAGTATGGCAGTTGCATCCGTGGCGTCTCATGATTGGCCAGATGAATGGCCTGAGTTACTCCCATTCTTAATGAAGTTAATTAATGATCAAAGTAATACAAATGCAGTGAATGGGGCTCTTAGATGTTTGGCTCTTCTCTCTGCTGATTTGGATGATAAATTAGTGCCCAAAATTATACCAGTTTTGTTCCCATGTTTGCATGCTATTGTTTCATCACCTCAGGTCAACTCTATTTTATAATTTTTAACTTATAAGTCAAACTTTCCATTTATGTGAGGCTTTTTTTTTACAGATATATGACAAACCATTGCGCACAAAGGCTCTTTCAATAGTCTATTCTTGTACATCAATGATAGGGGTTATGAGTGGTGTGTACAAGGTACGTTATTTCTGGACACTTTCAATCCCTAGGGTCAAATTTGTCATTTTATTTGCTTTCTTTGATGAAAAGAATATATATTTTTAGACAGAAACAAGTGCATTGATGTTACCATTGGTCAAATCTTGGATGGTTGAATTCTCTTCCATTCTTAAGAATCCTGTTCAATCTGAAGATCCAGATGATTGGAGTATCAGAATGGAGGTATTTATTCATTTCTTTTAATTTCTTTTTTGCATATTCTTTTAACCGAATGTAAACTCACTTTTCACTTTCTATTCCTCTATCAGACATTAAAGTGCTTGGGCCAATTTGTTCAGAACTTTCCAAGCCTAGCAGAAAGTCAGTTCATGGGTATGTTTGTCTTTTTCCATTGTCTCCCTCCTGCCCCGTCATCACTGCTATTATTCATAAAACTTAAAAAGATTGTTTTTTTTTCAGAGGTTTTGGTTCCATTATGGCAAACATTTGTGTCATCTCTTGTTGTATATGAAAGATCTTCAATTGAAGGACTTGAAGATTCATATGAAGGAAGATATGATTCTGATGGCTCAGAAACAAGCCTTGAATCCTTCATCATTCAAGTAAAATTTTTATTTGTATTTAATTATTTATAGCTGTTGAATAACTTCTGCTGTGTTTAACCTTTAATATCTTTTTATCTTTATCTTTTCTTTTGTTTTGTAGTTGTTTGAGTTTCTATTAACGATTGTTGGTCATAAAAAGTTTGTAAAGGTAAATAATTTTTTTTACTCATTACAAGATTTCAATACATGATATATGATATGATAATCTTTCTACATTTATTTTCAGGCTTTTGGAAATAGTATCCAGGATCTTGTCTACTATTCAATTGCCTTTATGCAAATGACTGAACAACAGGTAACTAACTTACATAATGTCTTATTTAGTAATATTATAACAAAAGTATTGTTTAAATAATTAATATTAATTTACGTTTTCTATATCCAGGTCCATGCTTGGTCAATGGATGCTAATCAATATGTTGCTGATGAAGATGAAAACACTTACAGTTGTCGAGTTTCTGGTATGCATTTTCACTCATTTCCAATCCCTTTTCTTGTTTTTTCATCATTTAATATTTAAAAAAAATAACCATTATTTCCACAGGCTCACTTTTGTTGGAGGAAATTGTAATTTCTTGTGGAATTGATGGAGTTTATGCAATATTAAATGCTGCTAAACAAAGATTCGATGAATCTCAACAACAAAGGCTCAAACGCTCTGCTGATTGGTGGAGGGTATGCCTGAGTAAAATTTTTTTATATTATTTTATTCAAATCAAGCCACTTTATATATTTTCTTTATCATATATCTTTTTAACAGATGAGGGAGGCTACACTTTTTGCTGTGTCATCTGTATCAGAACAATTGCTTGAAGTTGAGGTTATTACTGTTTTCTTTATTTTTTAAAATCTAATGAAGTTTATTATTAATAAAATCATAATATAATAATATATTCTCAGGTTTCTGGGCCTTCAGGGGTCAATTTAGGAAACCTGTTGGAACAAACTTTCACTGAAGACATGGCATCAGGTAGAGTTTCAGTTATTTCTGTTATATCATTAACATTCTTAATTAATCACTATTTTTAATGCAGGTGTACATGAGTTTCCTTTTCTTTATGCTCGTATGTTTTCATCAATTGCTAAATTCTCATCAGTGGTAACTATTATTCTGTTAAGATTATTCATGTCCTTAACAACAATATTCTCATTTATATTTTATACTTTACAGATCAACAATGCTGTTATTGATCATTTCCTCTATGCTGCTATTCAAGCAATCGGCATGGACGTGTAATTATTATACCTTTTTACCCTTTTACACTTCATGTTTATAATTATTATAAATTTTATTTCCAGCCCTGCCCCTGTCAAAGTTGGTGCATGTCGCTCCCTTTCTCAACTCTTACCAGATACAAACAGAGGAATACCTCAGCCTCATATATTAGCTCTATTTTCATCACTCACAGAGCTTCTAAAACAAGTAATATAAAATTTTAAAATTTATTTTATTCATAAATTCAGAAATTCGTTTGTTAAACATGCAACACTTTCCAGGCATCCGATGAGACAATGCATCTTGTCCTTGAAACACTGCAGGCAGCTGTGAGGGCAGGTTGGTAATTTTGTATTTCTTTGTTTAATTTCTCATTTTTCTAATGGAAGTTTTTTATTTTTTTTTTTATTGTAGGTCATGAATCTGCATTATCCATAGAGCCTGTTATTTCTCCTATTCTACTTAACATGTGGGCTCTACATGTTTCTGACCCTTTCATAAGCATTGATGCACTTGATGTTCTTGAGGTAATTAATTTTATTAAAAACAATATTTTTAAAATATAAAAATATTAAGACATTATTACTTTGGTTTTAACAGTTATTATTTCATAACAGGCAATTAAAAATGCTCCTGGATGTGTTCATCCTCTCGTTTTACGCATTTTGCCATACGTGGGACCCATCCTCAACAAGGTACGTTTGGTCAAATTTTCCTCAAAATAATCTCCTAAATTAGTTTTGACTTTTTGACTTTTTGGTGTTTTTTTTTTCAGCCTCAACAGCAGCCTGATGGTTTAGTTGCTGGTTCTTTGGATCTTTTGACAATGTTACTGAAGGCAAGTTATATAAATTTACTAAAATACCCTTTGTTATTACATATTTGTATGACTTATTGGCTTTCGATATATCTAGAATGCACCTACTGATGTGGTGAAAGCAATTTATGAAGTGTGTTTTGATCCGGTTGTACGTACAGTTCTTCAAAGTGATGACCATGGTGAAATGCAGGTTATATACATAACATTATAACAAAATTTCCCTTTTTGCCCATAATCCAAATGACAATTTTGCCCTTTCGGAAATCTCATTTTTTTAGTTTCTGTTCATTGAATCAGAATGCAACTCAATGTCTTGCTGCTCTTGTTTCTGGTGGACAACAACAATTGCTCACATGGGGTGGTGATCCTGGTTTCACAATGAGATGTTTACTCGATGTAGCTTCAAGGTTAATACATGACACATAAAACTAAAAACTTTGACTTTTTTGTTATAAGTCAACATTTAATTTTGACTTTTTTTGACAGGCTTCTTGATCCAGATCTAGATAGTTCTGGATCCCTTTTTGTTGGGAACTATATTTTGCAACTTATTTTACATTTGTCCTCACAAATGGCACAACATATTTGGGATCTTGTTGCTGCTCTTGTTAGGCGAATGCAATCTTGCCAAATTGCTGGATTAAGAAGCTCATTACTTCTTATATTTGCAAGATTGGTAATTCTTATTATTATCATATCATTATTATTAGGGTATATTACATTTTGTTGTCTCTGAGGCTAGGATTTTATTTATTTTTCTTATTTTTTTGCATATTTGGTCTACAAAAGTTTTTCTATTGCAATTTCGCCTTATATGAGGTTCTTATAATGTTTTTGGTATCTGTTCCAAGTAAAATGACTTTTTGTTGATTTTTGCAATTTTGGTCCCAAAATTAGTCATTTTACTTGGATTAGGGAACAAAGACATTACAAAAACCTCAAATAACAAAATTGCAAAAGAAAACATTTTAGGATCAAAATTGTAAAATTAGCTATACTTGGGGACTAAAAATGAAATTTACTCATTATTATCATTATTAGAGTAGTTTTAAAAAAATAGTTTTGGCCTTAAAAGTAGTCATTTTACTTGATTAGGGGACCAAAACTGTTACAATAACCTTATACAAGGACCAAAATTGCAAAAGAAAACATTTTGGGAACAAAATTGAACAAATAGCTATACTTGGGGACCAATAATGTAAATTACTCATTATTATTTTAGAGTAAGTTATATTTTTGGTCCCTGCGCGCATAGTTTGGTTTTTTTCTTTTTTTTTTTTTAAAAGATTTTGGTCCCAAAAAGTCTTCACGGGCAATTTTGGTCCTTATTTGAAATTTTTGTAATGTTTTTAGTCTCTCTATTCCAAATAAAATGACTTTTTTGCACCAAAATTGCAAAAAGAAACTATACTCATACAAAATATAGTCATTTACTTGGAACAGACACCAAAAATGTTAAAAAATCTACAAGAGAACTTTTTGGTACCAAAATTGCTAAAATCAGCTACACCCAGGGACCAAAAATGTAATTTAATCTTAATATAGTTTTATGAGCTTATATTTTTGTTTTTGTGACACAGGTTCACATGAGTACACCACATGTTGACCAGTTTATTAATTTACTAATCACAATCCCCGCTGAAGGCCACACTAATTCTTTACATTATGTGATGTCAGAATGGACCAAACAACAAGGTGAATATTATTTTTCATTATTTGTTTATTTATCGCAATTAAAAAAATCTAATAAAAAAAAAATTTGTAACTCATTACACAGGGGAAATTCAAGGAGCCTACCAAATTAAAATCACAACAACAGCTTTAGCCTTGTTATTATCAACCAGACATGTTGAATTTGGAAACATCAATGTTCAAGGCCATTTGATCAAATCATCAGTAGGCATCACCACACGTTCAAAGTCCAAAATTTCTCCTGATCAATGGACATTAATGCCCCTCCCTGCAAAGGTTCTTTTATAAATATTATATTTTATTTACCTTTTATATTTTCGATAATTTTTTTTTTTTTTGAATTTGGGCAAATGTAGATTCTTGGTGTGCTGGTGGATGTGTTGCTTGAGATTCAAGAACAAATTGGAGAAGAAGACGAGCAGGTAATTTTGATAGATTTTTGTGAAACTATAATATGCGTTCAATATTATTACAAATTTGTGAATTACGATATTGCCCTTGTAGGAAAGTGACTGGGAAGAAGTGGAAGCAGGTGATGCTGAAATAGAGCAAGACTTGCTTTATTCAACGGGTACTACATCGTTTACCAGACCTTCAAATGGCTACCTTGATGCCATGGCAAAAGCTTTCAATGAGGTCAAACTGAAAAGTCAATATATTTTTTACAAGCTATTTTTTACATGGACTAATAAGTCATTTTACTTAACAGGATGATGATGATGGTTGTGATGATGAGCTACTATGTGCTGCTGATCCCCTTAATGAGGTTTACTTTTATTCAAAAATAGAAAAATTCATGTTTTATTTTTTCATGACAATTTACTTTCTGTTTGGTAGATTAACTTGGGGAATTATCTCACCAACTTTTTTCGGGAGTTCTCTCAGGGAGACAAGCCTCTTTTTGATCATCTTTGCCAGGTTTCATTTCTTTACTTTTTTTATTTTTAATTCCCATTTTGCCCTTCTGGTTTATTAATCTCTGATTTGTTGTAATGGTTTCAGAGTTTGACACAGGCTCAGAAAAAAGCTGTACAAATGGTTGTGAGTCGATAATTGTACCCTTTGATATTAATTGATTTTTTTTTCTTTTATAAATTTGTATGTATTCGGGGTGATAATGTAAACATCCGAGTTTGTACATTGCCGGTTTTTCGTTTCTATTTTTTTTTGTGTCCTTGAGTGTTGGTATACAGAGTGTTGTTAAATTTATTTGGGTAAATGTAATCATTGAAATTGTGCACATCTCTATAAATCTGCCATGTTTTTTTATTATTATTTAGAATTAGGGTTTTATTTATAGAAATTCTTTTTCCACGATGCAAAATCTATAAATAATACACTGAATCTGTGACACTGAACGTGTGACTCATGATGAAATAAAGTGCGGTCACATCATCTTGTCATATTTAAAATACTTTCAGTCTTTATGTCTATTCCTTTTATTTAGTATAATATCAAAACCAACCTTTTACATGTGAATGTTTCTGTTTTATATCACTATATATTGATTTAAAACTTAGTCTATTTAGATTATATAATAAATTAGTCATGTCATCGTTTAAAATCTATTTTCATTTTTATATGGTTTTGATTTTATTTTTTGTTCGTTTATTTTGAAATAATATCAAATATCTGTATTTATTGATTCTTTTGACTAAATTCATTAAGAGTATAAGAATAATAAATTAGGCCATTTGTTGCAACTTCAGTCTCTCTCTCTCTCTCTCTCTCTCTCTCTTTCTCTCTCTCTCTCTCTATATATATATATATATATATATATATATATATATATATATATATATATATATATATATATATATATATATATATATATATATAAGGACATAAAAGGAATTTTATAATATAATTAATTATGGATAATTTATAAGTAGTTAATTAATTCCTAAAATCATGAGATTTAATATGATTAGTTGATTTTTTACCCAAATAATAGGAACTTATATGATCTATTTTTAACTAATAAAATCAATAAAATTATTTTAAAAAACGTTTTTAGCATAATTTAAAAAAAAACGTTATGTTTTTTTTTTTTTTTTTTGCTTTAAGTTTTTTTTACCAACTACATTAAAAATACTAACGCATTAATTATTTTATCCAAATATTAGTAATCATGCATGAATAAATATATATATTTGTAGTCATATATGAAGCCGGTAATAATCTTGAATGACTAGATGAATTAATTTAAATTCATAAATGAATAAAGCACAATTAAAGAAACATCACCATAAATGAAAACATCTAAATATAACTTATATTGCTTCAATCAATAATGAATATAGGAATTTTTATTTAAATTCATTAGACTATGGTTTTCTAGTTAAGGAGAGAGAGAGAGAGAGAGAGAGAGAGAGAGAGAGAGAGAGAGAGAGAGAGAGAGAGAGAGAGAGAGAGAGAGAGAGAGAGAGAGAGAGAGAGAGATTATAGGAATTTCTATTTAATAAAATTATGTGGATTTCTAATTGTACCCTTCTTACCATTTCATAGTTACTTATTTAGAACATCAGTTTTATAAATGTTTATAAATGGTCCAGTTAATAATTACCATATATCTATTTATTTACAAGATTGTTATTTGTTCTCGCGTTCTCAACCTTTTAGATGTTCTCATTTGATCCTATATATATATATATATATATATATATATATATATATATATATATATATATATATATATATAAGTGTTCATTCGAAAACATTTTTTATTGCGAAGGCATTTAAAAATAAATTTGGACAATACAATATTTTTAATTAAAATTATAAAATAATTTTCATATAAAGATAGTTACAAACAATTAAAAAAGCTACTAACCAACACCATTCACAACCCAACAAACACCACCTATCACCACCACCTACAACCTACCAACCACCACCCACCATCCACCATCCACCAACCACCCATTACCACAACCTACAAACCATTACCACCACCCACTACCACTACCAACCACCCATCACCACAACCTACAACCCACAACCAGCACCCTCAACTGATGGATTTATGAGGTAACAAGTTCAATGCTATAAGTGGAAAATAATCAAAAATAATTTCAATTAATTAGGGCACATGCAACCTAATAGAATCTATGTCTTCCATGTAAAGGCAACATACTTTGAATACTATCCTATAAAACTTTCCTATGAACTAAGTCATAAGAACAAGAAAAACTAACATTTAAGATTGTTATTCTAAACAATCTTGAGTCCTTACTTAAAAACCTTTTGTAGCAAGCGCTACAAGTGTCGCGCCTCTAATGGTTCACACCCAAACCCTAGCAACAAAGGATCTTGAAGAAAAATCAGAATTTCTGTAAGGAATTAAGGCTTGGACGAAACCAAACCCCATAGGGGTTTATATAGGTGATAAGGAAGGTATTAGGTAAGACATGTATCTCTAAGATAACCCTAATCCCTTGACTTACTATCTAAGACATCCAAGACACCCTTAGAGCACAAGGAAAATCTAGAAACATTCTAGATTTCGTTCCCCCTCTTTATGGGAGGTTCTAGATATCCTCAATGCTCAACTATTGAACCTTGTCACCTTTAGTCCTCATACTTTTAATTAATCCTAAAATTAATTCTAATTAATTTTTGATTAAATATTAATTAAATTGATAGGATGTTTCTAGAGTTTCCTTGGGCTCTAAGGGTGCCTTGGATGCCTTAGAGGGGAAGTTAAGAGATTAGGGTTAACCAAGTAATATATTAATAAATCAATCTCTCTCTCTAAAAGCTTATCTTATTCAATTGCTAGGTTTGAGGGCAACCAAAAAGGATCGTGCTACTATCAATTCAACTTTATACCAATTATATTTATGGGTTTAGACACCTAATCCAACATCAACAACCACCCATTACCACTACACACGACCTACTACTACCCTCCACCTGTTACCACCACCCCACCACAAACCACCACTCATCTTCACTACCCACCACCACCATACATCACTATTACCCACCTTTAACACCCATCACCACCACCACACCCATCACCCACCAGAACCACCACTCATCACTACCACCCATCGCCACCACCTCTCGCCATCCACACCCACCACTACCACCATTCGCCTCAACCACCACCCATCACCATCACCTCACTCACCACCTACCACCATCACCACCACCCACAACTACCATCTCTACCACCAACCAACCAATACCCATTCACCACCACCAATCAACATCATCTACACCTACCATAATTACCACCTACCACCTACTACCACCACCGCCACTTGCCATCACCCACCCGCTAACACCACCATTACTGACCTGCCCACCAACCACCATAACTGCCATCCGTACCACCACTTGTCACCTCCACCATCATTTACCATCACTACCACCCACCTATCACCAATACCCACCACCACCCACAACACCACAACCAACTATCGCCCATAAAAATTGACAAAGGTTTCTGTTAGATCTATATGCTCAATAATCATTTTAGAATGATTTTTCCAATAACATATGATCCTATAGGATCACACCTTCAACATGTTGGCACATATTGAACATTTATTATTAACATGGTTATTAATAAATATATTTAATTCTTGTATTTAATTAGGAAATTATTATTTACCGAAATAATATTTTTAAGAGAAAAAACAACTAGTAACTCATAATGTATGATTTATATGTAGTGTAAATCTTTTTGGACCCTTTGAAGTCCATTCATATAAAACTAGTTTTTATAAATAAAAGGTGAACATGCTTGTATATATTAAAGAGTGCATGACACCCATGCTTTCACTAAGAGCTAGTCACAACCATGTGCTTCCTTTCAAAGAGAGAGATTGCTTGTGAAGCAACCTCTTACATTTTCCTTTAAGACATACTTTCATTTATGAAGGGTATGATTTTGGATACTTGCATGTTACTATAAAAAGAAAATCATAACTAGATTATTTGGTTGCTTGAAATCTCTTCCCTTTTATCTCTAAGAAAGTCATGACTTTCGGCCTCTCTCCATGTTATTCTTGTCTTTTGAAGCTAGTGAAGATTTGGTGCTAAGAAGTACTTTTCCTTTAGTGCTTAATTGTGTTAAGCACATAAAGGCTTAATGAGTACTTTATACAAGAAGGGAACTATCATTCCATGATGCTTTACTCTTGTTGGTAGATACGTTATAGAGAACTCCATCTTGAGTTTTTGCCATCTTCATCAACTTCCCAAAACCAAATGGGATCAAAGTCTTCAAATTTTGTTTTCTTAACATCCTATGGTTATCATAATCTTTATAGTTCATGTAATTGGATCCTCATGGTGGTTTTGTTAAATGGTTTAAAAATAAATTAGTTATTTTAAAGTCTTTCGTTTGCTGTACAAAATTGTTTTATAAAAAGGATTGTTTTTAGCTTTCCAAAACCCATTAGTGGTATCAGAGCTTCTTTTACATGCTAGAAAGATTTATTTCAATGTTTTATAACCATTGGTTTTGGAAAGTAAGTTTGATTTTTCTTTTGGAAAATAAATCACCAAATATATTTTCTTTGACACCTTCTTGTTTTTATATTGTTATTTTTATACAACCAATTTTTTCATGCATTTGGTTGTATAAAGTTGCCTTAGAAAAACAAAGTATTTGTTTTTATATGTCATTTGATATTGTTGTGTATAAACAAGCCATTATGATCAATATGTTGCATTTGGTTGATATTTATTTATTAATGAGATGTGATAGATGAATATGTATTTTTTTATTATTATTTTATTTTGCATGTAAGAAATTAGTTAGATTAGCTGTATTATTTCTTTACCAAATGTAGCAAGTTGAAAAAATGATCATCTTGAAGATTTGCTATGTTTTAACCACATGCAACTATAATTCCAACCTTGACCTTCTACTCTTGTTTTTGGGTTTAATAGTTTAACTGTAATGACCTCTACAACACAGTAATGACCTCTACAACACATGTGATGCTTTGAAGTTCTTTTTGCAAGCAAGAGTTGTCTTGGTAAGTGGGAGTTTGAAGATCTTTTGAAGGATTCTTTAAGTCTTTTAGGATTTATTTAATAATTTTTGTGTTGTCTCATAAAAGCTACTACCAATATATGGCTTGATTTATACACTTTAGATGCATGCTTATGATGTTTAATTTTATATTATTATGTCTTATGTTTTATGTATGAAAATGACTTTTACATTTTAAACCAAATTTGATCATAAATTAATATTACTTGGAGTTTGAGAAATAAATATGTAAAATATAACATAAGATGTTTATAAATGAGTTTTTTTTTTTTTTTTTTTTTTTTTTTTTTTTTTTTTTAAAGCGTTTTAAAACGTTTAAATTTGAGTTTTTATTAAAAGTAAATTTTATTGTAAAACTTTTAATAGCCAACTATATACTATTTAAAATGGTTTAAAATATGTTTAAACTAATCTAAACTCCATGTCTTTTATAATAAACAAGAGTTTTATCAAAAATACTATAGACAGTTTATAACGTTATAATGTCATGTTATAATATTATGTATTATTTTTACATCAAAACTTTATATATATATATATATATATATATATATATATATATAATATTAGTCTTTTAAAATTAATGCAACATGTTGATATTATGTTTTATGCATGATAAATGAGTTTTAAAACATAATTATCATCACTTGATTTTGGTTTAATCAAAATATGATTTAAAAAACATAATAAGATGTATAAAATGAATTTATAAATAAAATGAGTTTTATTATATAGATTTATTAGGTCAGTAGATCTTGATTATTAAAAGGATATTCAAAATTATAAATTCAAAACTCACCCAAAACTCCATGTCTTAATATGAAGTTTTAATAGAAGACTATAATCGGTTCTTAAAGCTTTCTATGACTAAACCTAAAATATAAGATATTTGTTTATAATTGATCGCGATTAACGGTTAATAAAATGAAGTTTTATTTGGAGTTTAAAGAACCTTATATAAGAGACATGATTTTTATAAAAGATACATGAATTTTTGGATGCATGCGATATTCGTGAGACCATGTTTTTGTTATTATATTTGTAAAACATATAGGAAAAAAATGCAAGTCATTGCCGTCCCTTTTGAAGAACACTCGCTCGTTATTTGTACGGTCTTTTTGAGTGATAGGTCACCTAACCACTTGGATTTTTTTTTCTTATGATGGTGAGATGGTTTCGGATTTGCTAGTGGGTGATGGGTCACTAACCACTAGTGGAATGTTGGTACCACAAGTTGTTTCAAGAAGGATGATTTGATTGATAATCTTGTATGATAAATGTCACTTAGGTATGAGATGCTCGAGGCATCGATATGATCTAACATGCAAAGTTAAACAATAGTTGTTTAAGATCCCATTATCTAGGAATTACATATTTTATTAAATTTATAATCGCTACTTACCGAGTTGGATTAAGTGAATGGGATAAAGGTCACCTAACTATTTACTTGTTTCGTAACTTGGATCATAAACTTTAAAAATTAATGTTTTAGAAACAAAATAATGTATTAATTTTTAAAGATTTAATATTGAAAATACTAATTGAATGAAATTTTGTTAAGTTCTGTATATGATTGCTAATACTTGTACGTGCATGTACAACCTCTCTCTTGTTGAGTTTTAAGAGATAATAACATTTGATAGTTATAATTTTGTTGGAGCATGAAAATGCTCTGCAATGTTGAATGTTTATTAGGTTAGAATATTCCATTGTATGAAAAACATATTCCCACAACTATAAAGTGGAGTTGATGATCATTTTATTATTAGTGTTCACTATGTAGACTTTGTAGTTTAGAGAGTGTAGTGGGATTTCTCCCACCATGGGAGAGTTACCTCTACCAACCTATGAGTGTTCTTGTAATATATTATATCTCTATATTTATCTACTATAGTTTTACTCACATATCTTGTTCATCATGTTTATACATGATTATTTTCTTAGTAATATCTTCCGCACCGATCCAATCGATAAAATGGGAACCTACATGTGGTATCAGAGTGAGACCTTGAAGATCTCACGATTATATCAAGGGAACAATCCCAATTGGTTTATTATCTTGAAGATTTTTATCATACTGTGAGTTATTTACTATTTTATTGGTGATGTTGCTAGAAAAATAAATATTTTGCTGCTACTGTTCATGCATTTTGCTTCTGTTAAATCTAAGTTATGGGAAAAATATTTTTTTTTTGGTGAAGAAGATGAAGTTCTTTTGAAAAAAAAAGTGTGTTTGATCTGATTTTTCCCACACAAAAAGTTGTTTTGGAAAAGACAAAAATCTATTTGTGGAATGATAAATTTAAACAGATTTATGTTCAGGGTTTAATATAAAACATTTTATGAGAAAGTACAAGATATATGGCTGAGTGTACAAGCTTTTAGTGGGAGTAAATTACACGAATGGTCCCTATGGTTTAGGGTAATTTGCGCGTTTGGTCCCTAACTTATTTTTTTAACTCGGAAGGTCCCTACTGTTTGTTTTTGTTACGCGCTTGGTCCTTATCTTACCTAAAAAGACTATTTTTCCCTTGATTTTTTAATTTATTTAAATAAACACACCCCTAATTCCACCCCCTCACCTTATCTCACCTATCCCATCATTTTTTCCTCTTTAAATAATAGCCTTTTTAGATAAGATAGGGACCAAACGCGTAACAAAATTAAACAGTAGGGACCAAACGCGTAACAAAAACAAACCATAGGGACCTTCCGAGTTAAAAAAATAAGTTAGAGACCAAACACGCAAATTACCGCAAACCATAGGGATCATTCGTGTAATTTACTCCTTTTAGTGGTGATTTTTTTTGGACGATGCATAGGAAAGCATCATACATGCTTTTGCACTAATTTATTTGTTTTGGCTGTACATGCTCTAAAAGTGAAATTGAGGTTTGTCGTATGTGAAAAGAATGAGAAGATACGCTCTGGTTCAAATTAAAAATCATGTCTGCATTAAATGTTGTCTAGCTTTGAAAGACAGATTATTGGGATCAATCTCATGTTCAGCGAGTGTTAAACACGGATACAGCAAGCCTTTGACACATTACCAATTGGGTCCCACCTGCACTAAAGCCTGTTTTCAACATATCAATCCTATCTACTTTAGAGTGTGGCTTGTAATTTCAACATTGGGGAATTAATTTGGATGACTTGTTTTGTAAATGCATTTTGAAGGAGGAAATAAAATTTACTTTTGGAAGGACAAATGGTGTGACGGTGTAGTGTTGAAAGATGTTTTTCCAGAACTTTATCGTATTGAAAATTGCATGGTCAATAACAGAATTCAAAACAGAGATCTAGATGAAATTCATGAGCAGTGGTCGAGAAGTCTAAGGAGAGGAAGGGAGGCAACAAGTTTATCAGATTTAAACAAAAAAGTTGTTGGTGTGGTGTAGACAAGTATAGATGATTCGTGGGTTTGAAAAGATAACGAGACAGGTGGTTTTACAGTTCAAAATTTGCGGAACTTGATGGCTACTGCGGAAGAGGTCTCAAACACGTTGCCTTTTCATTGGGAGGGTTGGGCTCCTTTAAAAGTGAATTGTTTTGTTTGACGTTTATGTTTAAATATGATCTCAGTTGCCGACAACCTTCTTGTTAGAGGTGTGACTTTGCCATCATACCTTTGCCCGCTCTGTGGTATTGAACAGGAAGATGTCTAACATTTGTTTTTGAAGTGTAGTTTTGCAAAAAAAGGTTTGGAGCTGGTTCTGCAACTGGTCGATTCCTATAAATGTTTCTGACATGTTGGGGGTGGTAAAGACGTTGATGTTGACTAAGAAAAGGAAGAGATTGTTATGGGCCCTCATATATTCGGTTTTATGGAGCATATGGAAGACTATAAACGCTTTAATTTTCAAAAGTTTCAGGAGCAATCCAATGAAGAAAACCGATGATATCCAATTAATCTTTTTCAATTGGTTGAAATATAAAGGGAGGTTTAGTTCTTTAAATTGGTTTGACGGGTGTAATTCTTCTATTTTTCTTGTTTGTATCTTGTAACTTGTCTAGCGTCTTGCTAGTTTCGTTTTAATGCAATTCTGTTGTTAAAAAAAAAATCTACTTTAGAGTGCACGGAGTGGGCAACGTGAAAGAGACGTTATGCCTATGTAACATCAAATAACGACGTCATAACATGAGGAATACCGCCCCCCTTTCATGTTATTTGGTGTTATGTTAAGAGATGTCATCATGATAACATATTGTAACGTGAGTCTTTATTTCCTTTCATTGGTTGCATATATTTATCTCTCTCTCTCTCTCTCTCATCTTAACACCATGTTATAACATAAGAACATCACCCCCACTCCATGTTATAACTTGTTATAACATTTTGTCCATTTCCTCCGATTTGTGTTATAACACTATTTTGATATGACTGATGAGGTGACAACTTTAGGATGTGATAACATGTTGCCCACACTCACCAGCCTTATAGGCTGTAATACCTTTTATCATATCCTCTCCTCAATATTCCGAGATGACCCACCATCTTGCCTTTTAGTTCCGGACCAAACAACCATTCCGGACTCAAAAGCCGTTCCAGAATTAAAAAAAAATCTAGACCTTTGTTTTTAAAACCCACTTCGGAACACACCCATTTCTGACCCATTTTTTTTTTTAATTTTCGGAACTTCCCAACCAAAACCCACTTCGGACCTTAACATTTTTTCATTTCCGACCTTATTTTTTATTTTCATTTCGGTCCCTTCCACTTCTAACATTTTTCACTTCTAACCTATTCCACTTCTAACATTTTCCACTTCTAATATATTAAACTTCTAACATTTTCCACTTCTAATCCATCATTTCACTTCTTACCCATTAAAAAAAACTCCTAAACTCATGCATTCCTTTCATTTTATTTATTTATTTTAACATACCCATTTATTTTCAAGTTTTTTTATAACCCATTTATTCCTTTATTTTTTCTAAAACCAATTAATTTTATTTAACACCCATTATTTTTTAAAGCCAATTATTTTTATTTTATACCAATTATTTTTATTAAAACTATTTTTTTTTATTAAAATCAATTATTTTTTAACAACAATTTTAGCCCCATGATTCAAGGCTTAATTTTTCTTGCTGACTATGAGTGATGATACAGTTGGTTCAAAGATTATTATATGTGTCCCACCTCTACCGAGCAACTCGTATTTGCCATCTCATATTTATGTGCTTCAGAGATTGATCATTTCTAAGGTTTGCATTTTTACTCCCTTCAGACTATTTATATATGGTCTCGGACCATTATTTGGGAGTTCAGGTTTGCATTTCGGTTTTCGGTATTATTCCGGTTCAGCATTTGTGATTCTTCAGCAACGAGTTTATCATATATATATATATATATATATATATATATATATATATATATATATATATATATATATATATATATATATATATATATTCTACAACGTTTGTTTAGTTCGGCGATACATCACCATGTTAACTCATGACTGAAAAATAATATCCTCGTTTTTACCTTTAGATGCTTAGATCAAGGGGGAGCGCGCGATGCTCCATCATATCTGGTATATTCTCTTGCCCAGTTTCATGATTATTTTTGATATTTATTGCATGGTCGATCAAAATAGAGGGAGAATTATGAGCATCCATTATAGTTTATTATTGGAGTTTTGACGTTAGGGGCATTTGAAGACGAAGATTCAGTTTGTAGTGTGATGTAGCACTAATTTTTGGTCTTCACATATTGAATTTTTGACATTACTAGATGTTCTTCGGATTATGATTATTTATCTTTAGACTCTACACTTTGGGATGTCTCATTTGTGTTTGCATCTGGTTCAAATCTTATGATCGCTCGAGTTTGGATTTGCGATATTTTGAAGACGAGGATTATTTTAGCGATGTGGTGTGACACTTATTTTTGACCTTAAGATCAAATTTTTAGCATTGCTAGACCATATCTTCAGATTCACATTATTTATCATTAAGACTTTATTTTTTGGATGATTCACATTTTCAGCAGGTTATTTTTCAGAGATTATTTGGTGCATTAGCATCCGATTTCGGAATATTGAAGACATTGTGTCATTCGAGATTGTGTTCTTTGGTTCTACAGTCGAGGGGGAGACTGTGAACATGATTGGTTTTTGGGGACTGATCACATTCGAAGATTAGGATTTCATACATTTATTCAGAGATTGAGATTTCTCTGTTTGTTCTTTTGATGCTAGAGATTCCATTTTCAGATCCCGAGATCACGACAATTTCAGCTTTTTCAAGACGCTTCAACACCAGACCCACCGAACCTACCTGTTGGATGTTCTGCCTTATATCACTGCTTTACCCTCACCATTTCCGAGCATTTAGGGAGAGATTGTTGGTGCATGAAAATGCTCTGCAATATTGAGTGTTTATTAGGTTAGAATATTCCCTTGTATGAAAAGCATATTCCCTCCACTATCAGATAAAGTGTTGGTGATGTTAATTTTATTATTAGTGTTCACTATGTAGACTTTATAGTTTAGAGAGAGTGTGGTGGGATCTCTCCCACCATGGGAGAGTTATCTCTCCCAACCTATGAGTTTTCTTGTAATATTTTATATCTCTCTATTGATCTACTACAATTTTACTCACATATCTTGTTCATCATGTTCATACATGATTATCTTGTTGGTAATATCTTGTGCACCGATCCAATCGACAAAATGGGAACCTAAAATTTTTATAACTGCTATAATGCCTTGAGGTTCTTCCTCAACGGTAAACAAAAATTTTATATATACTGAAAACCGGTCAGGATGATAATAATGGTTTGATGGAAGTATTATTGTGATGATGTTGATGTGTATCTACTGAAACAATTTCCCTAGATCTGCAAAAGGTCTTGGATAATTATGAAGCATATAAGATGTCTCATCAAGTAAAGCAGATGTAACATCCAAAAATTTTGAGTATAAAATTTTGAAAATCAGAGTATAGGTTTTTACCAAAAGGTTTTATTCATAACCATTATTAAATCATAGAATTATCTTTTCACATAACATCAACAAGCTCGTTGTAAAATGTGGAAGATAAGTCTTGTTTTGAAAACCATCTCATAACATAGAGTAGATAAACTAGATGTCATGCCTCACTAAGAATATCTTGATGTCCCAATCTTGCTATCTAGCTGCCTTTCAACCTGACCTGCAACTAAAAACATAAGGTAGCAATTGTAAGCCTAAGGCTTAGTGAGTAATCACAACACTCATCCATTAAACTGATCGTATGTAATGCACATAATAGTACATCTTAACATATAACTGAAGTAACAAGGCACATATTACTTACATTCTATCACATATAACTAAACACATATGTATGCTAACATTATGATCACTGGTCACAACTAGATTCCCTCACTTAAAAGGCTTTTCTGTAGTTGCCCTGCATATACCAACTTCCTCGAAGAGGCTTCACGTGGTCAACCATCCATACATGGCCAGACAGATTGAACAACTTGTAACATTTGATTCAAGGTATTTTCCTATTTGGTCCTTGAAGTATAAAATATTTTGCAAAATAGTCCCCTATGCTGGGCGTATTTTTGGGAATGTTAGTCTACATGCGCGCCTTGGATCGGGGAGCTTAGCCACGTATGCTGAGCATACATGGTGTATGCTGGACATATGTAGCCAAAGACCAAACCCTAATTTTTAGGGCATAAGCCTGTTGGATTAGGTGTCTAAGCCCATAAATATAATTGGTATGTACTTGAATTGATAGTAGCACAATCCTTTTGGGTTGCCTTCATACTAGCAACTAGACAAGATGATTAATTGAGAAAGGGGAAGAATTTATTATTTGAGTAATAAGTTGAAATAAATGATTTATTAATATATTATGGCAATAATATATTAATTATAAATCATGTTAGTTAATTAATATTTAATCATAAATAAATTAGAATTAATTTTGGGATTAAAGGAATTAATTAAAAGCGTAGGGGCCATATAACAATTTATTGATAGATGTGGATTTGGGCTCTTGGACAACCCTAAAAGGGTTGGATGAAAACTTCTAGGAAGGCCTTAGAATTTTCGTCCAAGGCCTAAGGGGTGGGAGTCATTAGGCTGCTTAAGCCTTATGCTAAGGAATTAGGGTTTCCTCCTTAAACCCTAGTTTTGGCTCTAAGCTACCTCAACTATATAAGGAGCTATAACCCCTCTTGATTTAGGCTGTGCCCTCCTAAACCTAAGAAAACACAAATTCTTGAAGCTTCTTCCTCCCACCTCACATCATCCTCTTGCTTAGTGTGTTTGTGAACCATTAGAGGTGTTATACTTGTGACACTTGCTCTCAAGTCTAATATCTTCAAGGAATTAATTGTTATTATAATATAACAATTGAGATATGTAATCTAACCCTAGTTTTGTTAATTTCGAAAATTATAGATGCCTCCTAGGGTTTCTTGATTTGTGTTCAATACTTGTATGTTCAATAGAGAAAACATAAATCTATACTTTCTAGGGTTGCATGCACACATAGGGATTGTTTGTTATGCTCAAAATCTATTGGTGGTTTCAGAGCCTTTGGTTTTGTTTTCAATGAAGATGATACAATTGGTTGAACTTGAAAATTGAGGGTTTATGGCAATTAAACCCTTAGGCCTTATGATTTTTGCAAATTAGGGTTTCATAACCGTAGTTTTCGAAAATTAAGATTATGGCTTAACCCTTTTCTTAAAATTCAAAAATTGGGTTTCCTAACCCCAGGGTTTTTCAAAAATAAGGCAAGGATTGAAAATCTTGTCTACCTCCCAAAGACATGGAAAAGTTAGGGATTGGGTAGGGTTGTTATTTTTGGTAATTATCTTCTTAATTTGTTAACTAGATAATTATAGGATTTTATAATTATCGCTCCCATATTTTTGAAATTTAGGGGATAGAGATTAGGTTAAATTATTTTAATTAATTCGATGGATAATCCCTAAATGATTTAGTAAATTATTTAAAGGTTTAATTAATAGATAATTATTAAATCAAAGTTTTTGAATTTGAAATTTAAATTAATTTTTTTTTAATTTTTGAAATTTAAAGATTTAAAAACTCGAGTATTTTGAAATGTTTAAAATACACCTGATGCTATATGTAAAATTAAAAGTTTAATATTTACTATATGTATAAGACAAGTCAGTTGAACTGTTAGTATGCCTCATTCACGAAACCGATCTATAAGGGGGTATAAGGAAACTCCCTATAAAATGGTAGTTGAATGAGTGTCCACTCTCACCCACCGCTTCCTTGATTGGTGGAGGGTCATTAGCCGAACGGGTTTGATAGGAAACTTAATTCTCATTAATAAGTATAATGAAATTAATAAAATAACTAAATGTTTTCAATAAATTCCTAATCTTAGTTACTTTAGGAAAAATGTGAATTTGATGCTAATCAATGAAATTGCACATTGCACTTTTTATAAGTCGTTAGTGGAGCGTGTTTGGTTAACTGGCACACTAATATGGACTAATAAAGGGTGGCAATGGGTTTGTTGTAAATTATCATTGATTAATAGAGCGTGTGTGGCTAATTGACATATTAATTAGGTGATAAATGACATCAGGAGTACCAAGCTAATTTGCATGGGTATTCACATCTTGTTTGTGGTCCTCGGTATCCTAGTCACAAATGGAAGAGCATAATCGATATTAAACATGCCATTGAATAGTTCAATGAATCTCAAAAGATCTAGGAATTTCATTTAAAACCTAATTTGTTCAAATTTCGTTTTTCGTGGTGAAATTGGTAAATCATCATTTACATACCTTTGAATAATTTATAATTAGATTACGAGATCCCTTTTCTTAATTATAAATTATTTAGTTGTATCCTAGCCTTAATATTTCATTTGGGTGTTATATTATGGATTTTTTTTCTTATCTATTCAAAACTTGTCCTTCTTT
The DNA here is from genome assembly GCF_052625555.1 of Lactuca saligna. Classification (NCBI taxonomy): domain Eukaryota; kingdom Viridiplantae; phylum Streptophyta; class Magnoliopsida; order Asterales; family Asteraceae; genus Lactuca; species Lactuca saligna. Next base: position 57,786,020 of record NC_136419.1, on the reverse strand, counting down.
TCTGATGCCAACTTCCAACAATTCTTCTGGTTCCTCCTCTAACAACAACCCCTCCAACAACTTCTTGCTCTTGGGCATCTGGTTAAAAGTCACCTTTTATGGTACCTATTATAATGATTGGATGCAAAACATCAAGATGGCTCTACGTTTCAAGGACATGGAGTATGTACTCAAAAAAGAACTAGTCGAGATTGATGAAACAAAAGATACTACTGAGAAACTAGCTGAGTATAGGAGATATTGCAATGATGCTACCATAATGGAATGCATCATGGTGGCTACTATGACTCCCGAGCTACAAATATTCTATGAGGACTACTGGCCGTATGAGATGAACAAGGACTTGATGGAAAAGTACCATCAACGAGCTCATCAAGAGCAATATGAGGTAGTAAAGTCCCTCATTACTAGCAAGATGAAGGACAGGGAGTTTATCATGAGCCACTTGCAACGTACGCAATGGTATGTGGCTCGTTTTCTGAAGCTCAATGTGAACTTCGATGAAGAATTAGCTATTGACATAGTCTTGCACTCATTGCCTAGCTGTTATGATCAGTTCATCATGACTTATCATTTGAACAATCAATAAACCACATTGACTCAACTAGAGAACTTGTTGAGAACTGATGAAAGTGGAATGAAGGGAAAGAGTATTACCTCCACTTCTGCTGCTGCTCTTGTCTTGATGAGTAGGCAAGGAAAGGGGAAGAAGAGGAAAGGTCCTCCCAAATAGAATTGGAAGGGAAAGTCTGAAGCAGGGACCTCAAGCAATGGAACCAAAGGATAATCCAATTCTGATGCTCTTCCTGCCTCTGATCCTTAGGAGGCTACTTGCTTTTACTGCCATGAGAAAGGGCATTTAAAACGAAGCTGCCCTAAATACTTGCAAGACATAAAGGATGGCAATGTGAAACCAACCTCGACAGGTATCTACACTATACTATCTAAAAACTCATCACATTATAACTCTTGGGTCCTTGATATAAGATGCATTTTTCACATTTGTTCTGACTTGCAGGGGCTAAAAAGAAGTGAGGATGTGGAGCATGGTAAGATGAACCTGATTATGGGCAATAAGAGATCGTCACCTATTACCAAGATTGGTGTTTATTCTTTAGTGCTTTGTAGTGGGTTATGTTTATATTTGAACAATTGTTGCTATTCATCAATAATAATGAGAAACATCATTTCATTTCATGGTTTATATAGACAAGGTTTTAGATATTCTTTTAATAATGAGAATGGTTCTATTTCTGCATTTAAAAATGGTGTATTCTATTTTGAAGCTTTAATTTGTGACGGCGTGTATGAAACTGTGATGGTTGTAGACAATTAGGTAATAGTGTTTTGCAAATTGATTCGTCTAATGGTTTAGACAAAGCATGTTTGAGGCATTGTTGTCATGGACATGTCAACAAGAAACGTATTTCCCAACTCCAAAAGGATGGAGTGAAGGAATCATTTGACTTAAGGTCAAATGCTACATGTGAGTCTTGTTTACTTGGAAATATGAGAAAATCACCTTTCATTGATTCTTGTGAAAGAGGTGAAGGATTGTTGGATCTCATACACACAGATGTGTGTGGGCCCTTCAGATCCACCACAAGGGATGGATATTGATTCTTGGTGACTTTTGATGATGATTATAGCAGATTTGGTTATATCTACTTAATCAAGCATAAGTCATAAACCTTTGAAAAGTTCAAAGAGTTCAAACAAGAAGTCGAGAATCAATTGGACAGGAAGATCAAGATGCTCAGATCTTTTAGAGGTGGTGAATATCTTAGTATCGAGTTCCATGACTATCTCAAGGAATATGGAATTTTTTCACAATTAACACCTCCTAGGACACCACAACTTAATGGTGTGGCTGAGAGGCATAATCAAACCTTGTTGGACATGGTTCATTCCATGATGAGTCGATCTTCACTTCCAATCCCATTCTAGGGGTATGCCTTAGAGACTGCCGCCCACATTTTTAATCTTGTCCCAACAAAGAAGGTTGCCAAAACACTTCACGAGATATGGATAGGGAAGTTTCCCTCGTTGGCAGATATCAAGGTTTGGGGCTGTGAAGCTTTCGTTAGATGAGAGACTCATGAAAATCTTGAAGCTCGAAGTGAGAGATGCATTTTCATTTGCTACCCACAAAAGTCCTTTGGATACTTGTTCTACAAACCTAATGAGAACGTGGTCTTCGTAGCACGAAGGGGAGTATTTTGCGAGAGAGAGATCATATGCAAAGAGGACAGTAGGAGTACAATTGATCTTGAAGAAATTCAAGTGTCAAACGATGAAGGAACCTTTAATACTAGCACTTAACATGAGTAAGAAATTCTAGTTGAAACTATTGACAAATCATTAACTCTTAGACGTTCTAGCAGAGTTAGAATGGCGCCTGAGTTTTATGGTTTCCATATAACTACAGATGGTGATACGTTTATTTGTGATATTATACTAGTAAATTTGGATGAACCTTCTAACTACAAGGAAGCCATGGCGGGCCCTGGGTCTGCAAAGTGGAAAGAGGCAATGGACAACGAGATCAAGTCCATGTATGACAACCAAGTTTGGAATTTGGTAGATGGATGTAAAAATTGCTTTCCTTAATGGAAAGTTGGCTGAGGATGTGTACATGAGTTAGTCAAAGGGTTTTGTGGATTCTAAGTACCCCAATAGAGTTTGTAAGCTTGAGAAATCAATCTATGGATTGAAACAAGCTTCTCGCAAATGGAATCTTTGCTTTGATGAGAAAGTTCAAGAGTTTGGCTTCTCTAAAAGTGAATATGAATCTTGTGTATATGTCAAAACTAGTGGGAGTATACTCACCTTCCTGGTATTGTATGTTGATGACATACTACTCATAGGAAACAACATTCCAAATTTGTAAGAGGTTAAGTCTTTGCTTGGAAAGTGTTTCGCTATGAAATATCTGGGACAGGCTGCTTATATTCTGGGAATAAGGATTTTGAGAAATATGAGTAAAAGAATAATTGGAATTAATAAAAGTTCATATTTGAATAAAGTGCTAAAGCGTTTTAGCATGGAAAATTCCAAGAAAGGATAGTTGCCTATCCAGAGTAATACAAAACTGAGTAAGACTCTGTCCGAGTACTGATGCCGAGATAGCAGAAATGAATCGAGTTCCATATGTTTCCGTTGTTGGATTGATCATGTATGCTATGACATGTACTCATCATGACGTGATTTTTCTTTGAGCATGGTTAGCCGATATCAGGGAAATCCATGTAAAGCTCATTGGATAGTGGTCAAGAACATTCTTAAGTATTTAACTAAGGATCAGGTCCTTGTGCTTGGTGGTAGTAATGACTTAAGAGTTATTGAGTATAGTGACGCTAACTTTTAGACACACAAAGATAAATTCCATTCTCAATCTAGCTGGGTGTTTAACCTTAATGGAGGAGTTGTAACTTGGAAAAGTTCCAAGCAGGAAACGATGACTGATTCTACCTGTGAATAAGAGTACATTGCAGCAAGCAAAGCATCGAAGAAGGCTATATGGTTGAAGAACTTCACCGGAGACCTTAGAGTTATGCCAGCCACTAAGGAGCCAATGGATATTTTCTATGTTAACGAAGGAGCGGTTGTCTTGACAAAGGAATCAAGAGATCATTAAAGATCTAGACATATCAACATAAAATACCATTTCATCATACATAGAGTAGAAGGACACCTCATCATAAAAAGGGTATCATCTGAAGAGAATCCTGCCAATCCCCTCAAAAAGGGTCTGAGTAGGGTTAAGCATGTTCAACATTCGAGGAGCATTGGTCTAAAGGATGATGTTAGTTTTAGTGATTAGATAGATATTTAGAAACTTTTAACAAATAAATATAATTGACATTTGGTGATTAAATAATGGAGATTTATTTATGAGTATCGTTTACTATCTTTTGTCAAATGTTTATCATTGTGTATCATTTTTTGCATGTTTTAGTTCCTGAATAATTAGATTATTCAAATATCCACAATCGATCATACTTTGGATGTAAGTAGTGAATTAAGATTGTCATGAATTAGACTGTAGATTGTCTAAGGGTTTAGACAAAACAATGGTTTGCTGCAGTATTCATGAGTACTTCTAAAATGGTGATTTAAGTATTGGATTAACCCACGTTCAGCGAATTACTTCATGGAATTTATCACAAGTAATTCTAATATGATAATATCGTATAATATTTAAACGGAGATATATGAGTTGTTTATGAGTTGGTTGTGCATTGATAATGCATAAATGCATCAGTAACTTGATGTTATAAAATGTATTGTTGTGTATGATTTGATGAGTAAATAGTGGAAGCATATAAGTCAAAGTTTACTGTTCCTTTTGCCTTAACGGGAAAAGCAATATCTTGGGCCCCTTGATGATTTGGTGTTGACTTATGTGCTGGGCTCGGTCAGGACTGAATTGATGTGTTCAAGTATAGTTCTTTGCCATTACAAATCAGAAATAGGGAAACAAACAGTTAGACAATGAGAATGATTCTGTTCCATGTTATTTTTCTACATGATATCTTGTAGAACGTAGGATTGTATGATCCCTTATCTTAGGACACATTACTGACTAGGTCAGAGTTTGACAACGACTTTGAGAGCTACAATTTGCTAGTCAGTTTTAAAGTTATACTTGCAATTATAGTTATTAGACTTATCCAAGTGCGAGACTACTGGATTAGGTGTCTAATCCCATAACTATAATTGGTATGTACTTGAATTGATAGTAGCACGGTCCTTTTGGGTTGCCTTCATACTAGCAACTACAAAGGATGATTAATTGAGAAAGAGGTAGAATTTATTAATTTGATTAATAAGTTGAAGTAAATGATTTATTAATATATTATGGAAATAATATATTAATTAATAATCATGTTATTTAATTAATATTCAATCAGAAATTAATTTGGAATTAATTTTAGGATTAAAGGAATTAATTAAAAGTGTAAGGGCCATTTAGCAATTTATTGATAGTTGTGGATTTGGGCTCTTGGACCACCCTAGAAGGGTTGGATGAAATCTTCTAGGGAGGCCCTAGAATTTTCATCCAAGGCCTCAGGGATGGGAGACCTTGGGCTGCTTAAGCCTTAAGATAAGGAATTAGGGTTTCCTCCTTAAACCCTAGTTTTAGCTCTAAGCTACCTTAACTATATAAGGAGCTATAACCCCACTTGATTTTGGCTATACACTCCTAACCCTAAGAAGAGCCGAATTCTTGAAGCTTCATCCTCTTCCCTCATATCATCCTCTTGCTTAGTGTGTTTGTGAGGCATTAGAGGTGTTACACTTGTAATACTTGCTCTCAAGTCCAAGATCTTCAAGGAATTCATTGTTATTACAATATAACTATTGAGGTATGTAATATAACCCTAGTTTTGTTTATTTTGAAAATTATAGATGCCTCCTAGGATTTCTTGATTTTTGTTTAATACTTGTATGTTCAATAGAGAAAACATAGATATAAACTTTCCAGGGTTACATGCACACAGAGGGATTATTTGTTATGCTCAAAACCCATCAAAGCCCTATTTAAGTAACATTATGGCCTTTGACACTAACCTTTATCAAAATCCATTATTCTAAATGTCCCATTTAACCCTAGTTTATCATTTTGAGAGTTCTTAAGATTGGAAGTGACTTTTGTGGCTTTTTGGTGTGTTTTCAAGAAGAAGAACTTGGAGACCAAACATTTGTTGAGGTTGAGATTTTAGATCAAGTGTCTTTATCAAATTAGGTACCTTTTGAAGATAAAAAGTTCTTACCTTGATGACTCATTTTGGTTGTTAAATATTAGGGCTTGTTTATGAATTTATTTTGGTCCCATGGGTTGTTTTGTGGTTTTGGGAAACTCTAGAAGTTAGAAGTATTAGATATCAGTCCATTTGATGTTTTAGATGCATAAAAATGTCATCATGGTGGTTGATATGAGTTCATGCATAAATTTAGGTCCTTAATGTGAGCCTTGTTGGAAAAAATGAATGTTAGGTTCCATTAAGACATGTTAAGGCATAAAGCTACCAACTTTATGTCTTAGAACCCCTAATGGTCGAGATCAGAAAGTTGGATTGAGTGGCTATAAGGATTAAGCACCAAATGGATTAAGGTGGTAAGCAACTCAATACCCTGAGAGTACCAAGGGGTACACAACGCATACTGGCAGGAGGACGAGTACATTGGGCGTACTGAGCGTACGACCCTCAGTAGGCTTTTGGACTTCGTTTGGGATTTAGACTTTTGGTCCTTAGTTAGTTTGGGCTTTATCCTGTTTAGGGTAGTTGGACTTCAGAATTCTGTTAGTAGGGCTTAAGATGTATGAGTTGGGCCTTTTGAGCCCTAGGGCCCATTATTATGTTTTAGGCCAAGGTTGGTTAGCCCCATTATGGAAAGGTAAATGGGACTTTGTCTTAGGAGTCTGGACTTGGGGCTTAGGCCCACGATTATGGTTTATAACCTATCTCTGATTAGGGTAATTTGTGTATGTTTAGTATGGGATCTTTGGGTTTGGTAGCCGAGTAGTTAGTTACTTATCAACGGATTGAGGTGAGTTTTCTCACTATATCAATGGGTCGAAGGCACCAATGCTGACCCATTATTTATGATATAAGGTGTTGGCTATATTTGAGATATGTATATGAAATACCTGATGGGTTTTTGGTCATAAGACATCCTATGTGCTCATACAAACCCTAATACTAGGATCTTGGTTTCTCTATTGTACATGCTTTGAATCCAAGACTATGAACCCTAATTATAGCATACAAGTAATCATATTAGCACAAGAATGAGTTTATAATGTTACCTTGATTGTTATGTAGCAATAACAATCACAAATCTCCTTGTATTGACTTTGGAAGGCTTAGAGTCACAAGTGTCACTCCTCTAATGGCTTACAAACACCAAGAGCAAATGGAGAAGGTATAAAGAGAGAGAAGAGAGGTAGGAATTCGTCCTTAGGACTTCTTGGGAAGGGATACACGAATTCATGAGCCTTAGGGGGTTTATATAGGTGTAAAGATTAGGGTTTCAGTCCTTATCCTTATCTAGTTTCTTGCCCACCAAGTAACCATAAGATAAGTCTTAGAAACCCTTATCCTAGTCGAATTCTAAGGCATTATCTCCTTAAATTCGTTCACCCTATATTTAAGATAATCCTTACCTTATTTTGTAACTATCACATAATTATAAATCAACCCCTCTCGTTTAATTAATTACACTTGATCACAAAATTAATTCTTAATTAATTATTGACCAATATTAATTAAACAAATATGATTTCTCCTTTAATATATTATTCTTATAACCTATTAATAAATCATAATAACCTCTCTCTCTTTATTTATTTCTCCAATCAAGTTGCTTTGGTGAAGGCAACCCAAAAGGACCATGCACCATCGGGTCAAGTACATACCAAAATAGTTATGGACTTAGACACTAATCCAACAAGACTAGGGTTTCGCCCCTAGAAATTATATGAAAGACAAGATTTAGTCCCTGGAAATTGTATGAAAGACCAGGATCTAGCCCCTGGAAACTGTACGAAAGACCAGGATTTGGCCCCTGGCAACTCTAAGACTAGGATTTGGCCCTCGGCAGGAAATTGCTTATAAGACTATGTTTCAACCCATAACACTTTCTTATTTATGTTTGGTATGTGGCACCTTGGGGAAACTCACTAAGGGGAAGGCTCAACTTGATGGCGCAACATTCATTCCTCACTGTTTTCCACATTTTTGATATTGTACTATCGTGATTTGACATTATTGTTTTGTGATGGTTTTTGGAACAATGTTATGGTTGTAACTGTTGTTTTTAAAATAAAAAAATATATATCTTGGTTTTTTGACTATTACAAGTTGGTTCTAGAGCATTGGTTTGAGGGATTCAGGAACACTTTTCAGGTGTGTTAGAAATCAAACTGAGGAAATGATAATCTTTTCTAAAGAAAAAGAACTTGAAAATTTGAAAAATATTCCTTAAAGAAAGAAGGGAGTGCAATTCGTGCAGTTAGCCGAGCTCAAGTAAGTGTTTCCCAAGTTACCCATACTTATGTATTGTGATTAGTATGCTTGATATGTGAATTGTATGTTAGATTAGGGCTAAGGATACCTTCAGGAATCATATGATAGAACTTCGTAAATTATGTGATGCCTTATAGCTCGATAGAATTTGATGCCATGTATCACTTGGAATTGATATCGGCTCAATTATTTGCTATGTGTATGCTTTCAAAGTTGTATATGCTTAAGATTGTATAGCCCCAGAATGATCGATTTGGCCTCATTTCCTATTCCTTGTTTGGTTGTGGACTTAGGGTAGAACCTTCTTTTGACAGTCTATGTGATCATATGGTGTACAACTTAAATGCATAGGGCAATCAACGGTGTTGATCAAGGTTCTTGGTACTGCTAGTGGTAGGGGTTGGGAGTTACTAAAAGAGTCTAGGATATGGATGTTGTGTAAAATAGGTTGTTCTTGGTTGTAGGACGACAACTTAAAGGAATCAGTATCTACCTTGAGGAGATACATGTAGGTGTGGAAGGTAGTATTGTGCCCATACTATTAGAAGCACATGACTTGTACCTGAGACAAGTGTAGACTTGGGGATCCTAAGGGTGCCTGTGTGTTGCGAGATTCCATCGAGAGTTTGTTAATTGTTTATATCTTGTATTTTAATTTGAGGATGTCATCACTTGTTTGGGATCAAGAGGTACTAGTTCTAGCTCTGGATTGGGTTCAAGTTTTGGCTCTGGCTTAGAACCGATTGATGAGAGGTTGCGTGAGCTTATTGCAGCCGAGGTTACTCGCAGTATTTTTGACACTACCCTCATGATTTTCGGTACCATCAAGGAGGGGATTTTTGAGCTCATGGAGGAATTCAAATCAGCCTCCTTTACCTCTCCTCTCTCTTAAGCCTCCTATTTTTCTAGGGTTGGGTGGAACCAATAGAGACACAACATTTGTGGTGCTTGATTCTAAGAGCTTTTGAGGAAGGAAATTATTAGTTATTTACTATAATAACTAAAAGGTATGTAACTCCTTAACCCTTTATGAATTTTGAAAATACCTAAGGTTTTTAGGGTTCTTATTTTGATGTTCTTAGTTATTGATTTAAATTAGAGAAAAAATATATCCTATAGGTTCACTACAAGAAAAACACAATTTTGCTTGGGAATGGCACTATGGAACATATTTTCATTGTTAATATACAATGGATCGTGCTTTGGAGTAAATTAGTCGTTGATGTTTTGTTACGCATATTGTTAAGGAATGAAATTATGTTATCTATGATGGGTTTTAGCCATAAGAACTTTCCTATGTGCGCATGCAAAACCCTAATGCTCGGATCTAGGCTTTGTAATTAAACATTCTTTGAATCCAAGACTTCTAATGGCTAATTAGGTTAAATAACAACATTGAAATAGATCTAGAATCATACCTTTGGATTCCTTGTTGATCTTGTTGTCTTGGAGCTTCTAGAGTCACAAATGTCACTCCTCTAATGGCTTACAAACACCAATAGCAAGAAGATGATTTAGGAGAGAGGAGAGGGGAGGAATTTGGCCAGAGTATCTCTACTTTAGATGATGTCTCGAATTCCCTCACCCCTAGGGTCTATTTATACTTGTAGACTCCTTAAGGATTACAGCTTTAACCCTAATTGGATAACTTAAACTTTATGTTGATCCATATCCTTTCCTTGATAACCCTATGGAAGTTTTTGGCTTATCTAAGCCATAGAAATCGTCCATCCTATCATGGATAAGGATTTATAGTCTAAAGTGTAACTATCAAACAATTGACAGTTTATACCCTCTTATTTAATTAATCTCTTTAAGTCACCAAATTAATTCCAATTAATCTATGACTTATATTAATCAAATAACCATATATTATTCCTTATAATATTTACTCTCTCTTAACAAATCATCCATCAAGTTGCTATGGTGAAGGCAACCCAAAAGGACCATGCACAACCGGATCAAATACTTGCCTAATATAGTTGCAGCCTTAGACACTATTCCAACAGTCTCCCACTTGGATAAGTCTAGTAACTATACAAGTACAATTCGGTTTGCAATCGTAGCTCTCAAAGATGCTATCAAACTCTGATCTAATCAATCTTGTCCTTTAGATAAGGGATCGTACAGTCCTCTGTTAGATATCATGCTAACAATCCTATGGAATGGTTAGTCTAGCATTTGATTTCTCGATCTCCGACATAGAACTTAATCAAACACATCAATTCAGTTCTGACCGGGCTCGACACATAAGTCAAATCAAATCATCGAGTGGCCAAGATATCTCTTCTACCCTCTTAGGATAAAATTTACAGATAAACTTCGACTTATATGCATTTACTTATTCATTAACCAACTATACACAACAATGCGTTTTATAACACCAAGTTACTGATGCGTTTTCGCATTATCAATGTACAATCAATTAACAAATAATAAACCATATATCTAGGTTTTAAGACTATATGATATTATCGTCTTGCGATCACCTTTTATATCGTATTCCATAAAGTGATTCCAGCAAGCGCGGGTTTGTTCTAATGCTCAAAACCAGTTCATAAGCACTCATGAACGTTGCAGCAACCCTTGCCATGTCTAACACCATTTAGACAATCTACACACCAATTCATGACAATCTTCATTCATATCTACTTCCAACATATGAACGATTGTGGACAATTTGAATAATTCGATTATTCCTAATAAACTCAATTATTCTGGAAGTCAAAACATGCAAAGTGAAACAATAGTTAAACAATTAACATATGACAGTAACTTTACTTATAAATAAAACTCCTTTATTTAATCATCAAATGTTAATTACATTTATCTATTATATGTTTCTAATACTATCTAATCTATACTAATATCATCCTTCAGCCCAATACTCGTAGCATGCTGCAAGTGCTTAACCCTACTCAGTCCCTTCGTAAGCGGATCTGCTGGGTTATCTTCTGATGATATCCTCTTAACTATGAGTTGTCCTTCTTCTACACGATGTCTAAAGAAGTGATATTTTCTGTCGATATGTCGAGATCTACCATGATCCCTCGGTTCCTTGGTCAAGGCAACCGTACCTTCGTTATCACAGAAAATCTCCATGGGCTCCTTTATGGCAGGCACAACTCCAAGATCACCAATGAAGTTCTTTAGCCATATTGCCTCCTTCGATGCTTCGCTCGCTCCGATGTACTCTGATTCGCACGTTGAATCAGGTACAGTTTCTTACTTGGAACTCTTCCAAGTTACTACTCCTCCATTTAGGGTAAAGACCCAGCCCGACTGCGAATGGTAGTTGTCCCTATCGGTCTGAAAACTGGCATCACTATACCCTCGCACCTTCAAGTCATCACTCCCTCCAAGGACTAAGAACCATTCTTTCGTCCTCCGATGGTACTTAAGGATGTTCTTCACCGCAATCCAATGTGCTTTGCCAGGGTTCCCTTGATATCTGCTAACCATGCTCAAAGCAAAGGCTACATCAGGGCGAGTACAAGTCATAGCGTACATGATTGAGCCAACTACGGAAGCGTACGGTATTCGGCTCATTTCTGCTATTTCAGCTTCAGTACTCGGACTTTGAGTCTTACTCATCTTGGCATTTCCTTGTATCGGTAGTTCTCCCTTCTTTGAGTTTTCCATACTAAAACGTTTTAGTACCTTCTCTAAGTAAGTATTCTGACTAAGTCCAATTAGTCTCTTACTTCTTTCTCTTACTATCCTTATTCCCAAAATGTAATAAGCCTCTCCGAGTCCTTCATAGCGAAACACTTCCCGAGCCAGGACTTGACTTCCTGCAGAGTCGGGACGTCGTTTCCTATGAGTAATATGTCATCGACATATAGAACGAGGAAGCTTACTATACTCCCACTGGCTTTGACATATACACAAGATTCGTCTTCGCTTCGTATAAATCCAAACTCTTTGACTTTCTCATCGAAGCAAAGATTCCATCTGCGAGACGCTTGCTTAAGTCCATAAATGGACTTCTCAAGCTTACACACTGTATTTGGATGCTTCGGATTCACAAACCCCTTTGGCTGAGCCATGTAAACATCCTCAGCCAACTTTCCGTTAAGGAAGGCAGTCTTGACATCCATTTGCCAAATTTCATAATCATGAAATGCGGCAATTTCTAGCATCACTCTAATAGATTTAATCTTCGCAACTGGTGAGAAGGTCTCATCATAGTCAACTCCTGGAGTTTGAGTAAAGCCCTTCGCAACCAATCGCGCTTTATACGTGTGTACGTTTCCATCCACGTCGGTCTTCTTCTTGAAGATCCACTTGCACCCAACGGTCTTACGTCCGGGCACATAATCAACCAAATTCCAAACTTGGTTATCGTACATGGATTGGATCTCGCTATCCATTTCCTCTTTCCATTTCGCAGACTCCGGGCCTGCCATGGCTTCCTTATAGCTATTAGGTTCATCAAGATTTATTAGTGTACCATCACTAATATACGTGTCCCCTTCGGTAGTAATATGAAAACCATAAAACTGGGGATGAACTCTAACTCTATCGGAACGTCTAAGAGGTAAGGATTCGTCAATCGGTTTAACCGGAGTTTCCTCCTCGGGTTGAATGCCAGTGGTAGAGGTTCCTTCATCTATCGACTCTTGAATCTCTTCAAGTTCGATTTGCCTCCCACTGTCTCCTTGGCTTATGAGTTCTCGCTCTCGGAAAACTCCTCTCCTCGCAACAAAGACAACATTGTATTTCGGTCTATAGAAGAGATATCCAAAGGATGTCTGCGGGTAGCCGATGAAATTACATCGCTCACTTCGAGGTTCAAGCTTGTCGTGAGTATCTCGTCTTACGAAAGCCTCGCAACCCCAAACCTTGATATGTGCCAACGAGGGAGCTTTCCCCGTCCACATCTCGTGAGGTGTTTTGGCAACCTTCTTAGTAGGGACTCGGTTAAGGATATGGGCGGCAGTCTCTAAGGCATACCCCCAAAAGAAGATAGGTAGTGAAGCACGACTCATCATAGAGCGAACCATATCCAATAAGGTTTGATTACGCCTTTCTGCCACACCATTCAACTGCGGTGTCTTAGGAGGCGTCAATTGCGAAACTATTCCACACTCTTTGAGATAATCGTGGAATTCAAGACTTAGGTACTCTCCTCCTCGATCGGATCGAAGCATCTTGATTTTCCTGCCCAATTGATTCTCCACTTCATTCTTGAATTCTTTGAACTTTTCAAAGGTTTCTGACTTTTGCTTGATTAAATAGATATACCCATATCTACTATAATCATCGGTAAAAGTCACATAGAAGCGGTTCCCATCCTTCGTGGTTGATCTAAAGGGTCCACATACATCAGTATGTATTAGGTCCAATAGCCCCTCACCCCTTTCACAAGTATTCATGAAGGGTGACTTAGTCATCTTTCCAAGTAAACAAGACTCGCATGTGTCATCTTCCCTAAGGTCGAATGACTCCAACACTCCATCTTTTTGGAGTTGGGCTATGCGTTTCTTGTTGACATGTCCAAGACGGCAATGCCACAAGGATGCTTTATCCAAACTAGTGGAAGAATCAATATTCAAAACATCATTTCCTAAGTTATCAACAATCATAACAGTTTCATATATTCCATTACATGGTATAGCTTCAAAGTAAAATACACTATTTAGATAAGCCATAATAGAACCATTCTCATTATTAAAAGAAAATCTAAATCCTTGTCTATATAAACCATGAAATGAAATGATGTTTCTAGCCATTTCTGGCGAATAGCAACAATTGTTCAAATCTAAACATAAATTATTCCTAAGCACTAAAGAATACACTCCAATCTTGGTAACAGGCGACGATTTTCTGTTCCCCATGATTAGATTGATCCTTCCTTGCTCCACATCCCTACTTCTTCTTAGTCCCTGCACATTTGAACAAATGTGATAAACACAACCAGTGTCAAGAACCCAAGAAATAGCATGATTAGAATCGTTAGATTTAATTGTGTATATACCTGCGAAAGATGGCTTGATCTTTCCTTCTTTGATTGCTTGCAGGTATTCTGGGCAGCTTCTCTTCCAATGTCCTATCTTGTGGCAGTGGTGGCACTCTGCCTCCTTCGGGTTAGGATAGGGCTTAGAGGGATCAACTTTGGTCTCACTAGAAGAGGCACCATCTCGAGCTTTAACCTTGCGATAGTTCTTTGATTGAGCCTTCCTATTCTTTCCCTTTCCTTGACCAATTGCCAAGACAGGAGCAGCAGACGGATTGGGAGTAGGTGCAACAGACTTGTCTTTGAAGTTGCTTTCAGCGACTCTCAAAAGACCTTGGAGTTTGCTTAGGGTGACCTCCTCTTTGTTCATGTGGTAGTTCATCCTAAATTGGTTGTACGTTGGAGGCAAAGAGTGAAGCACCATGTCGATCGCTAAGTCTTCCCCAAAGTCAACATTTAACTTGCGAAGGCGATCGACATACCTTTGCATCTTTTGCAGGTGCACGGTAAGAGATTCTCCATGACCCATCTTAGCGGAGATCATGTTAGTGAAAATCTCATAACGCTCTTGTCTCGCGTTTTGGTGGTATCTCTCCAACAAGTCTTGATGCATCTCGTACGGATACATGTCCTCGTAGGACTTTTGGAATTCGGAGTTCATGGTGGCAATCATGATGCAATGTACCTTCGTTGCATCTCGCTCATGAGTCTCAAAAGCGGTGATTTCAGCCGAAGTAGCGATTTTGGGGTTGATCTTCTCAAGCTTTTCATCGAGGACATACTCCTTATCCTCGTAGCGAGCAATGGTGCGAATGTATCTTATCCATTCGCTAAAGTTCGTTCCATCGAAGGTGACCTTTTGGCAAAGGCTCATCAACGTGAAAGAACTCGCAGCAGCGTTGTTTGTGTTTGACATCTATAGAAGGGACAAAGATAGATTAGAATAAGAATCCCTAATTATCACCCAATAAGAAAAATTAGGGTTAGGATCCAACAATAACATTTACATATTAGAAAAGGGATGCCGTAATCTAACATGAGAATAAATTGAAGGTAAGTGAATGACGATTCACTAATTCTCCATAACAAAACCTAGACTATTAGTCCTAAGTGTATTGAGAATTCCTAGGTTCGGATGAGATTCATTGAACTTTTCAAAGGCATGTTTAAATCTCGATATGCCCCTCTTGTTTGTGACTGGGATGCCGAGGATCACAAAGCGGGTGTGAATTACCATGCAAATTCACATGGTGCCTTCATTGTAACGATCACCTATTCGATGTGCCGGTAAACCACACACGCTCCATCGAACTATGATAAACAATGAATCACCCTTCGCCACCTTCGCTTAGAACCAATTAGTGTGCCGGTAAACCACACACGCTCCACTAACATCTTAGCAAGGTGCAAAGTGTAATTTCATGGGATTGCATCAATTCACTTTTCCTAAAGTAACTAAGATTGGGAAATTTTTAAAACGTTTAGTTACTTTGTATTTCTTATTATACTTTTAATGAGAGGATGAGGTTGCCCTATCCTACCCGTTCGGCTAACGACCCTCCACCAATCAAGCAAGCGGTGGGTGTGAGTGTACACCCATTAAGCGCCATTTTATAGGCCGCAACCTTATACCCACCTTATAGATCGGCTTCGTGAATGAGGCCTACTAATGGTAAGACTAGCATTTAGTTATACATATATATATTATTCTAGTAATATCATATTAGTATAAGGTTGTGTTTTAAACCTTTTAAAACGTAGGGTTTGAAATTTAAGTTGTCTAAATTAAAACCTTTTTATCACAAATATAAATTTCAAAACTTGAGGGCAAGTTTTAAACATTTTAAAACATGTAGGATCAAATAACAAATAATTCCAATTAACAATTAATATCCTAATTATCTTTATTTGATTTATCCAAGATTTCTTTTAAGATAATTATCAAAATAATTAATCAATTATCATATAAGGAAATTAAATATTTTATTAGATGATAAATATCTTTAATTAGATCAAGATTATAGTCATATATATCAAAAAAACGGATTAGGGTTGATCTAATATGATTAAGGTAAGTTTCCATAAGATAAACATGAAAAAATTCTGGTTTTGCCTAATCCTGACGCCCGGACTCGCCGAGTACACAAAGGGACTCGCCGAGTCAGGCCTACTCGCCGAGTCCACTTTGGAACTCGCCGAGTCCATGACTCATAAACCCAAAAATCGAATTTTGCAGGTTTGTTTCAGTTAATCAAGCAACAATTTAAAGAAAACCAAGCTAGGCTCTGATACCACTGATGGGTTTTAGCCATAAGAACTTTCCTATGTGCGCATGCAAAACCCTAATGCTCGGATCTAGGCTTTCTAATTAAACATGCTTTGAGTCCAAGACTTCTAATGGCTAATTAGGTTAAATAACAACATTGAAATAGATCTAGAATCATACCTTTGGATTCCTTGTTGATTTTGTTGTCTTGGAGCTTCTAGAGTCACAAATTTCACTCCTCTAATGGCTTACAAACACCAATAGCAAGCAAGATGATTTAGGAGAGAGGAGAGGGGAGGAATTCGGCCAGAGTATCTCTACTTTAGATGGTGTGTTGTGATTACTCGAATTCCCTCACCCCTAGGGCCTATTTATACTTGTAGACTCCTTAAGGATTACAGCTTTAACCCTAATTGGATAACTTAGACTTTAAGTTGATCCATATCCTTCCCTTGATAACCCTATGGACGATTTTGGCTTATCCAAGCCCTAGAAATCGTCCATCCTATCATGGATAAGGATTTATAGTCTAAAGTGTAACTATCAAACAATTGACAGTTTATACCCTCTTATTTAATTAATCTCTTTAAGTCACCAAATTAATTCCAATTAATTTATGACTTATATTAATCAAATAACCATATATTATTCCTCATAATATTTACTCTCTCTCTTAACAAATCATCCATCAAGTTGCTATGGTGAAGGCAACCCAAAAGGACCATGCACAACCGAGTCAAATACTTGCCTAATATAGTTGCAGCCTTAGACACTATTCCAACACGTAGTAGACTGCAGACTGCGCAAAGTCGGCAGAAGAGTTACGCCGATAGGAGGCGTTCAGACTTGGAGTTCCGGGTGGGTGACATGGTTCTTCTGAAGGTCTCACCTTGGAAGGGTGTTATCAGGTTCCGGAAGAGGGGCAAGTTGGGTCCCAGGTTTATTGGTCCTTTCAGGGTTTTGGCCTGGGTGGGTCGGGTTGCTTATCGGTTAGATCTTCCGGCCGAGCTTAGCCAGATCCACAACACTTTCCATGTGTCTCAGTTAAGGAAGTGTTTGGTGGACGAGTCAGCAGTTGTTCCTTTAGAGGATATCCAGGTGGATAGCAGCTTGAATTATATTGAGAGGCCGGTCGCGATTCTGGATCGGAAAGCAAAGACCTTGAGGAACAAGGTAAATTCAGCTAGTGAAGGTGCAGTGGGAGCACCGGAAGGGGTCTGAGTGGACGTGGGAGGCTGAAGATGAGATGAGAGAACATTATCCAGGGTTATTTGCAGATGCAGCAGCAGACTTCGAGGACGAAGTCTGAGTCAAGTGGGGGAGAGTTGTAACGACCCGTCTCTGGTATGTGGTTTTTAGTATTTATTTTTGAAGTTCGTATAGGAACTCGGCGAGTCTATGTCCCGACTCGTCGAGTAGGGTTGCGTTGTTGATCAGCGTATAGATCGGCGAATCGGCGAGTCCGTATTCCGGACTCGGCGAGTCGGCCTGCCAGGTTAAAACCCTAAATCTTCGGGTTTGCTCACTATTTAATCCACCTTATTGCCCCCATTCTCGCCTCCTTCACCCTCAGAACGCTGTGAGAAAACCCTAATCCATCTTTGAGTGAACTAAGTGTTCTTGTGTTGATTTGTGAAGGCTTGAAGAAGGAGAAGAAGAAAGGAGCAAGGAGAAGAGGAGTAGTGAAAAGATCCAAGGGCAAATCAGAGTTCTTTGAGGTATTCTTCGGATTCCCTCTTGTTTTATGCTTTAAACCTCCATTAGGACTCTTCTAGATCTAGTTGATGCTTTTCCCAAGCCTTATGATTGTATGGATGCCCTAATAAGTCGAGATATCCTTAGATCTATTCATTTAGAAGTTTTAGAGCCCAGATCTATTGCCTTTCTGAAGATACTTTGCATGGAAACCCTAGATCTAGCCTTTATTATGCTTTTTAAGCCATTTTATCTTCATGAATGCATATGGGCACGTAAAGATAGAATCTTTACATGCTAATCGAGTTAAGGGAGTCCAGATCTATAAGTTTTATGCACTGGATTCAAGCAGAATCAAGTTTTGAGTTGCTGCATGCAAGCGACTCGGCGAGTTGAGCCGCGAGTCCCCGATTTTTCCCTTTTTGAGTGATGCCGATTGAGACCAGTGAGTGATGGAGTGGACTTAGTGAGTAGTGGTTAGACTCAGTAATGGAGGGACTCGGCGAGTTGTTCATACAACTCGGCGAGTCCAAGGCAATCTTCTTAGCTCGAAGAACAACTCGTCGAGTTGTTCATACGGCTCGGCGAGTCTGATGCAGATCGCCTGAGGTTTTAGATTCGAAAGGGAACTCGTCGAGTTGATGCCATACTCGACGAGTAGCAGCGAGTAGGGTGAGAAATGAGAGTAGGGACTCGGCGAGTTGGCGGCCCAATTCGGCGAGTCAGGTCAACTGTAAAGTTGACTTTGACCAGGAGAGTTGACTTTAGCCAGGGGTAAAGGAGTCATTTACCCCAATATAGTTATTAATAATTTGATTGAGTGTAATTGTGGATTTGTAGCCGGGGAGATACCGGAGCAGCAGTAGATAGTTCCCGTAGCCACACACTCAGCAGCCAGATCACGAGGTGAGTTTCCCTTCAGTAGGAACGGGTCTAAGGCCACAATGCCGGCCCGTTTAGCTAGCAGTAGTATCCGGACTTCGGTTCGATGCATATTTTAGTATGTTTGATGCCTTCGTGGCTCAGACAGTATTTGTGTTATGTGTTCCGGGTTACGTCCCGATGTAGTATGCTATCTATGTACTCATGTTAGTTGATATGCTTATGTGATCCTATGTTCAGTATGTTCCGGACTTCTGTCCGATGCAGTCAGTTCTGGACTTCGGTCCGATGCAGTAGTTCCAGACTTTGGTCCGATGCAGGAGGCAAGGCCTCAGTAGTTCCGGATCCCGATCCGATGCAGAGGGCAAGGCCCTGGTTAGTTCCGGACTTTGGTCCGATGCAGTGGGCAAGGCCCAGTATGTGATTATATGTATTATATGGTATGTGGTAGTTTGGGGGAGCTCACTAAGCTTCGTGCTTACAGTTTCAGTTTTGGTTTCAGGTACTTCCGCAAGCAAAAGGAAGAGCTCGAGTTGATGGCATCACACACACACACACCACAGCTTCAGTTGTCTTGGGAGTTGTTTTGTTTCTCATAGATGTGACTGATACATTCTTGATTCAATTTACTTATAACACTTTACTTTTGTTGTGAGATATTGACGTACGAGTTTACTTTATGATTTTATTATGGTGTTTTTAGTAATTATTCAACAAAAATTTTTGGGTCTTTTTTTTGGGATGTTACATTATGGCTTACGAATTAGAGTTTATGACTTAGGGCTTGAGGCTTATGACTTATGGATTATGACTTAGGGTTTTGAGCATATGACATGAGGAATCTTGAAGGGTTTTGAGCACTCTAACAACCTTATGGTGCCCATGCAAACATAGATGCTTTGGATCAATGTTTTCTCTAATTATACCTGCAATTTTGATTTTCCAAAGCATACATCCTAACTTGCATACACTTTTAACAATTGAACAATATAACTAGTTAGATAATTTACTTCGTAGTAGGACTTGTAGTTCTTGGTCTTCAAAAGTATTAGCACCTCAAATGTAAATGTACTGCCTCTAATGTGTCACAAATACCAAGTGAAAAAGGAGGCTTGAAAGAATAAGTTATATAACACAAAATTGATTCACACTCTCCATGAATGTATTGGCAATCGATTTTAGCTCTAGGGAGTTCCTTTTATAGTGTGATAAGTGCTAGGGTTACATCCATGCAAACCCTAATACACCATGACCCTTCATATTACTTAGGCTCCATGGGTTAAACCTCCATGGACTATCCATGTCGGTTTAGCCCATCCTAATTAACCATGGATCATTAGCCCACACTATAAGATTCATTGATTTACCAAATCAGTACCCGTATATTTAATTAGTCTCTTTTGATCACTAAATTAATTCCAAATTAATTCTTGATCAATACTAATTAAATAATTATGATTTCATATTAATATATTATGATTGTAATAATATATTAATAAATCACAAATAACCTTATTCTTAAAAGTCCATCCTATTAATTTGCATTGATGAAGGCAACCCAAAAGGACCATACTACTCTCGGGTCAAGTACATACCAATTATAGTTATGGGCTTAGACAACTAGTACAATAGTCTCCTAGTTGGATAACTCTAATAACTATAACTGCAAGTACGAATTAAAACCAACTAGCAATCATAACTCTTAAAAGCCGCTGTTGAACTCTGACCCAGTCAGTGATGCGTCCTTTGGATAAGGGATCATATAATCCTCTGTTCTTCAAGATATCAACTAGAAAAATACATGGATCAATTCTATACTTATTTTCCAACAGTTTGTTTCTCGATTTCCGATTTGTTTGACATAGAACTTAACGGAACACATCAATTTATTTCTGATCGGGCCCGACACATAAGTCAAAACAAAAACATCGAGCGGCCCAAGATATCACTTTTAATCCTTCAAGAATTAAAAGGAACATATAAAATTCAACATTATATGCTTGTACTAACTATTTGTTAAGTTATACACAATAGTGCGTTTTATAACATCAAGTTACTGATACGTTTTCGCACTATCAATTTACAACCAACTCATAGTCAACAACTCATATATCTTGGTTTGAAGACTTATATGATATTATCATCTAATGATCCCTCGTGATAAATTCCATGAAGTGATTCAAGTGAGTGTGGGTATAATCCAATACTCAGACCTTATGAACACTCATGAATGTTGTAGCAATCTCTTACTATGTCTAAACACTTCAGACAATCTATAAGCCAAATTCATGACTGTCTTGCCTCAATACCTACTTCCAAAGTATGATTGAATGTGGATAGTTTGAATAATTTTATTATTCTGGAAGTCAAAACATGCAAAATGAAACAATAGTAAACAATTGACATAAGACAGTAACCTTACTTAAATATTAAACCACCTTTTACTTAATCATCAAATGTCAATTACATTTTATTTATTACAAGTTTCAAAATGTCTATCTAATCATAAAAACTAATATCATCCTTCAGCCTAATGCTCCTCGCATGCTGAAAATTCTGAACCCTACTCAGTGCCTTCGTGAGGGGATCTGCTGGGTTCTCATCTGATGATACCCTCTTTACCACGAAGAGTCATTCTTCGACCCGATGTCTTATGAAGTGATATTTTCTATCGATGTGCCTGGATCTGCCATGATCCCTTGGTTCCTTAGTTAAGGCAACTGCACCCTAATTGTCACAGAAAATCTCGATAGGCTCCTTTATAGCTGGTATAACTCCAAGGTCTTTAATGAAGTTCTTTAGCCATATCGCCTCCTCCGACGCTTCACTTGCTGCTATGTACTCTGATTCGCATGTTGAATCAACTATAATATCCTATTTGGAACTTTTCCAAGTAATTGCTCCTCCAATCAGGGTAAACACCCAACCTAACTGAGAGCGAAAATTATCTCTATCAGTCTCAAAACTGGCATCACTATAATCTGTCACTCTCAAGTCATCACTCCCACCGAGTGTAAGGATTCAATCCTTAGTCCTCTGTAGGTACTTGAGAATCTTCTTTACCGCAATCTAGTAAGCTTTAGTAGGATTCCCTTGATATCTGCTGACCATGCTAAAAGAAAAGGCCACATCAGGGCGAGTACAAGTCATAACATACATGATCGAGCCAACCACGAAAGCATATGGTACTCAACTCATCTCAGCTATCTCAGCCTCTGTACTCGGATTTTGAGTCTTACTCAGTTTAGTATTGCCTTTGATGGGTAAGTCACCTTTCTTGGAATTCTCCATTCTGAACCGTTTCAACACCTTGTCCAAGTAGGTACTCTGACTAAGTCCAATTAGTCTTTTACTTCTATCTCTCAATATCCTTATCCCTAGAATATAGGTAGCTTCTTCGCGGTCCTTCATAGCAAAACACTTCCCAAGCCAGGACTTAATCTCCTGCAAGGTTGGGATGTCATTTCCTATGAGAAGTATGTGATCCACATACAACACCAGAAAGCTAACTATACTCCCACTAACTTTAACATACACATAGGACCCATCCTCGCTTCTCGAAAATCCAAACTCTTTGATTTCTCATCAAAAATTCCATCTGCAAGATGCTTGTTTCAATCCATAAATGGATTTCTCAAGCTTACACTCTATTAGGGTACTTTGCATTGAAAAAACCCTCTGGCTGACTAATGTAAACATCTTTAGCCAACTTCTTATGAAGGAAAGCAGTTTTGATATCCATTTTCCATATTTCATAATCATGAAATGCAGTTATGCCTAGCATAACCCTAATAGATTTAATCTTTGCTACTGATGAGAAGTTCTCATTGTAGTCAACTCCACGAGTTTGAGTGAAGCCCTTCGTAACCAGTCGCTTCTTATATGTGTTCACTTTCCCATCCATCTCAGTCTTCTTCTTGAAGATCCATTTACACCTGACTGTCTTACGACCCGGTACATTGTCAACCAAGTTCCAAACTTGATTGTCATACATGGACTGAATCTCGCTGTCCATAGCTTTTTTCCACTTTGTAGACTCGGGGCTTGCCATGGCTTCCTTGTAATTGTTAGGTTCATCCAAATTTACTAGTGTGCTATCACTGATAAACATATCATCTTATGTATTAATATGGAAACCATAAAAATCAGGTGGAACTATAACTTTACTAGAATGCCTCAGAGGTACAGACTCGTCAATCAGATCAACATGAGTTTCCTCCTCAAGTTGATCGCTAGTGTTTGAGGTTCTTCAAAACTTGACTCTTGAAGTTCTTCAAGGTCAATTTGCCTCCCACTGTCCCCTTGGCATATGAGTTTTCTCTCACGAAAGACTCCTCTTCTCGCAATGAAGACAACATTGTCACTTGGACTTCTGCGGGTAGCCGATGAAAATACAATGCTCACTGCGAGGTTCGAGCTTGTCGTGAGTCTCGCGTCTCATGAAGGCCTTGCAACCCAAACCTTGATGTGTGCTAACGAGGGAACTTTCCCTGTCCACATCTAGTGAGGTGTTTTGGCACATGTCTTAGTTGGGACTAGATTAAGGATATGGGCGACAATCTTTAAGGCATACCCCCATAATGAGATAGGTAACGAAGCTCGACTCATCATGGAATGAACCATGTCCAATAAGGTTTGATTGTGCCTCTCAACCATACCATTAAGCTGTGGTGTCCTAGGTGGCATCAATTGTGAAACAATTCCACATTCCTTAAGATAATCAAGGAAATCGATACTAAGATACTCACCACCTCGGTCGGATAGGAGCATCTTTATCTTCTTGCTTAACTGATTCAGCACTTCTTGTTTAAACTATTTGAACTTTTCAAAGGTTTCTCACTTATGCTTGATTAAGTAGATATTACCATATCTGCTATAATCATCAGTAAAAGTCACATAAAAGCGGTTAGCATCCCTTGTGGCGGTTTTGAAGGGTCCACACACATCAATGCGTATGAGATCCAACACATCTTCACCCCTTTCATAAGTAAAGTGAAGGGTGATTTGGTCATCTTACCAAGCAAACAAGATTCGCAAGTGCCATTCGACCTTAAGGAAAATGACTCCATGACTCCAACCTTTTGGAGTTGGCCTATGCGCTTCTTGTTGACATGTCCAAGACGACAATGCCATAAGGCTGCCTTATCCAAATTATTGGAAGAATCAATGTGCGACATCTTATTTCTGAAGTTGTCTACGACCATCACAGTTTCATATACACCATTACAAGGAAATGCTTTAAAATAAAAAACACCATTATAAAAAGCATTAATAGCACCAATTTCATTATCAAATGAAAAACTAAAACCTTGTTTGTACAAACCTTGAAAGGAAATAATATTTCTTGCCATGTCAGACGAGTAACAACAATTATTCAAATCTAATTCTAACCCACTACTAAGAAATAATGAATAAACTCCAATCTTGGTGGCAGGCGACATTTTCCTATTCCCCATGATGAAGTTCATCTTCCTGTGCTCCACATCCTTACTTCTTCTTAGTCCCTACAAATTAGAACAAATGTGGAAACCACAACCTGTATCAAGAACCTAAGAACAAGAACGTGATGAGTTGTTAGATAGAATAGTATAAATACCTGCATGGGTGGGTTTAACCTTCCCATCCTTGACATCCTGCAAGTATTTGGGGAAGCTTTGCTTCTAGTTCCCCTTTTCATGATAGTAGAAACACTTTGATTCCTTACGAATGGTATAGGGAGCAGCAGAACCACCTTTGGTTCCACTTGAAGAGGATCCATCAAGAGACTTTCCCTTGCGGTTCTTATAGGGAGCCTTCCTCTTCTTTTCTTTCCATTATCCAATTTCTAGATAATGCTTTAATAGTCGAGGTTGCTAGTGGCAAGTTCGTACCTGTTAGTGATCGTATTAGGAACATCGCCATCAACTTAAACAAAATCGAATTCCATGAGGAGCTATTACCCATAGAATTGAACGGTTTTGACATCGTTTTGGGAATGGATTGGCTTAGCACCAACGATGCTGGGATTATTTGCAGGAAGAAGATAGTAATGGAAAAGAGTCATTTATGGTGTATGGGGACAAACGCAGAGTGAGTTCTGGAATCATTTCCACAATGAAAGCCATAAAGCGTTTGGCCAAGCGATGTACATCATATCTAGCATTTGTGATCGATGCTAAGAAGGAAAAAAAAAGGAGGTATAGGAGATACTACTGGTCTGTGACTTCCCGGAAGACTGTCCCGAAGATCTTCCCGAATTACCCCCTGATAGACAAGTGGAGTTCAGAATAGACTTGTTACCAGGAATGACGTCGATAGCAAAAGCACCGTATCGATTAGCACCAACAAAGATGAAAGAACTTATGACACAACTTCAAGAGTTATTGGACAGAGGTTTCATTCGACCTAGTTCATCGCCCTGGGGAGCCCCTATGTTATTTGTAAAGAAGAAAGACGGGAGCATGAGAATGTGCATCGATTACAGAGAGCTGAATAAAACAACAATAAAGAACAAGTACCCGTTGCCGAGGATCGATGATCTGTTCGACCAGTTGCAAGGTTCGAGTTATTTCTCGAAGATCGATCTTATGTCAGGATATCATCAGCTAAACGTGAGAGAGCAGGATATTGAGAAGACTGATTTTAGAACCAGATATGGATACTACGAGTTCTTGGTTATGTCATTTGGACTAACCACTGCTCCAACAGTCTTCATGGATTTGATGAATAGGGTTTGTAAACCATTCATCGATAAATCCGTGATAGTGTTCGTAGATGACATTCTGATTTACTCGAAAAGCCTGGAAGAGCATGGTAAACACTTAAGAGAAGTGTTAGAAGTATTGAAAAAGGAGAAGTTGTATGCTAAGTTCTCCAAATTTGATTTTTGGATTCAGGAGGTCCAATTCTTGGGTCATGTAGTCAACCAAGATGGAATAATGGTCAATCCAGCAAAGATTGAAGCTGTAATGAAGTGGGAACAACCAAAAACTCCCACGGAGATCCAAAGCTTTTTGGGATTAGCTGGATATTACCGAAGGTTTATCCAAGGATTTTCTTCAATAGCTGATCCATTGACATCTTTGACCCACAAAGGAGCTACTTATACGTGGAGTGAAAAGCATAAGGAAGCCTTTGAGAAGTTAAAGAATAAATTATGTGAAGCACCAATTCTTTCTTTGCCCAAAGGATTTGAAGACTTCGCAGTCTATAGTGATGCATCAGGAGTTGGGTTAGGATGCGTTCTGACCCAGCGAGATAAAGTGATAGCATATGCATCAAGACAAATGAAGGAACATGAAAAGAACTACCCCACTCATGATTTGGAGTTGGCAGTGGTAGTTTTCGCTCTAAAGATATGGAGGCATTACCTCTATGGCACGAAGTGCAAACTTTTCACTGATCATAAGAGTCTCCAGTATCTCTTTAATCAGAAGGAATTGAATATGAGGCAATGAAGCTAGATGGAATTGCTTAAGGACTACGACTGTGAGATACTTTACCACTCCGGTAAAGCCAATGTTGGTGTTGATGCTCTCAGACGCAAGGTAAACCTTGAACAGAAAAAGCCAAGAGGGTTGAGAATTGAAGTTGTCTCAACAATTGTGGAGAGTATAAAGAAAGCTCAGGAAGAAGCTTCAGAGAAGAATGACTGAAACGAAGAACATTTGGGCAAAACAGTAGTATTCGGTACAAACAACCAAGGGTTGAAGGTATTCCAAGATAGGATTTGGGTACCTAAGACGGGAGGAGTAAGAGATGTTCTGGTGGAAGAAGCTCACAAGACCATGTAGTTGATTCATCCCAGCAGTACGAAAATGTATAGGGATTTAAAACCCTATTACTGGTGGCCAACAATGAAGCTCGATGTTGTTAAGTATGTGGCCAAGTGTGTCACATGTGCAAGAGTCAAGGCACAACATCAGAAACTGTATGGGAGTTTAGAACCTTTACCAGTACCCATGGGTAAATGGGAAGACATCACCATGGATTTTGTGACTAAACTACCCAGAACAAAGAGCGGTCACGACTTGATTTGGGTGGTCGTGGATCGTTTCACCAAGAGTGCACACTTCATAGCAACCAATGAAAAATGGTCTATGGATAAGCTTGCGAATGCTTACGTGAAGGAAATTGTGAGACTTCACGGTGTTCCTCTAACAATTTTATCAGATCGTGATAGTCGTTTCGCATCACAATTTTGGAAAAGTCTACAAGAGGAAATGCGTACCAAGTTGTGTTTAAGTACAACTTACCATCCACGGACTGATGGGTAGAGAGAAAGAACAATACAAACACTTGAAGATATGCTTAGAGCATGTACCTTAAAGTTCTAAGGTAACTAGGATGAATATTTACCTTTGGTAGAATTTTCCTACACCAATAGTTTCCACTATCGATAGACAAAGCTAGTTTTCTACCAAATTCATGCGAAATAAAGGAGTAGTTGGTTCCAGAATCAAACAAAATTTGGACAGACAATTCGTTTACGAGAAAGGTACCTGAAGCGACATCCACTTCCTCCTTTGCAGCTTCAAGTGTCATTTGGAAGGCTCTCACCTTCAGCTTTAGTGGAATGTTGGGTTTTGCTGCCTCCTTCTTTTTCGGACAATCTTTCAAAATGTGCCCTTCCTCATTACATCCAAAGCACATCCTTTTGTTGGACGGACACTCGTTGGTATAATGCCTAATTTTTCCACATTTGTAGCAAGTAACCTCCTCACTACATTTCCCAAAGTGATATTTCTTGCACTTTTCACACCACTTTGCTTCATTACCGCCTCCTCCGAACTTCTTCAAAATGAACTTGCCCTTCTTATTGTTGGGCCTTGCAGATCCCTCAAATTTTCTCTTCTCGCTAACCTCAACCTTGATGGCGGTTCTCACCTTGATCATTTCCTCCACAAACATGGCGGCCCAGATAGCTGCCTCCAGAGTATGTGCCTGACATACCGGCACCGCATAATCGTATGGGAGTCCCTTGGCGTACTTGTCGATTTTCGTCAATTCATCCGACACAAGACACAAGGCAAACTCCATCTTTTCTGTGAAGTTGTTAGTGTACTTATCAATCGACATGCTTCCCTTCTTCATGGTCAGGAACTGGTTCTCTAGCTCAAGCAAGTATTAGGTTGAGCAGTACTTGCATTTGAATTGTACTAAAAACTCCGCCCACATCAGCTGAAGGGGCTCATTGGGGCTCAAAGTCTTCCCCAGGGTGTTCCACCAGCGCACTGCTCCTCCTCGGAAATGACGTACTGCAAAGGTGGTTTGCAACTTGCCTCTGCAAGCACATGTCATGAAGGCTAGCTCCATTTCTAAGATCCAATCCATGACTCCGATCGGATCCTCCTTTCCATTGAAGGTTGATGGTTTGCAAGTTAGGAAATATTTGTACTTGCATCCAACTCCATCATTTCCTCCATCTTGGTTATTTTGTCTAACTATCGGTGGGTTGGCTTAACCAACAGTCCCACTGAAGTTTCCTCTCTCCGATTGACCTTCATTTAATTCAGGCTGATCAACAAGCATAGTAGGTTCTTCACGATTCTGCTGAAGCAACCTCCTGGTCTCCTCCATCCAACGATCCAACATTGTCTGAATCATCATTTGCACTCCAACCATCATTATTAGCTCCGATGCAGCTCATTCAACAGGTACTTGCTCAAGTATTGGTGGTTGATTTCTATGTCCATTTGCATTCCCAGCTCCACTGTGGGTTCTTGTCATTCTTGATCTATACACCAAATAAGGTGAATTTAGATCTTTATTCACTATAGACTCTGAAACGTTTACATGCTAGTTCTAATATCGTAATCACGATTAGAATCCTACACACTTAAGGTTTCCAGATCCGATCGACAACAGACCATAGATCTGAACAAAAATATCATGTATGGCAAACGCATAACATTTAGCACATAAAAAGATTTTAGACATCTTTCCTAAAATATACTAGTGCTCACACCTCACAATCATCACTTAGCATTCTGAGTTTAAGTCTAGAAATCCTACAAATTCCTAGTTCGCTTAAACTAATGCTCTGATACCAATTATTACATCCCCAATTTCACGGCCAGAAAAGACCGATTTAGTTTATCCTTTTATAATAAAATCAGAGTAATCCGTTGATTAAAAGTGTTGCAGAATTTGTTCCCAAAATAAAAATATGATAAAGAGTTATCAAAGCATTTTCGTAGAAATGTATTTCATTAAAAAGACTCGAGATGTCATGTTCGATACAGAACAAAAGCATAAACAGTACATTATAAGCCTTACAACATTTATTTACAACTACTGGCCTATAATCCAAAAATCCCTCATCATTATCCAAATTATGCTCTGGTTCCACTTACTGTAAAATAGAAAGCTCAGTGGGTTAGGCTTGGGAGCCTGGTGAGCATATAGGGTTTTCAACCTACAATAAATAATAATTTAAATTTCATCAACCAATAATAATCCAATTACTCATTCCCATTATTCTCACTTTAAGTCCCTAAAACAACTAACACAAGGGACCTAGTCTAAGAATATTTCATCGGGGCGACAACACATGTTTCGGGGGTTTCCTAACAATATATGTCAAATAAGGAAACCATGGGGGGGGGGGGTGGAGTATAGCGAATGAACACCCAAGTTCATTAACACGTACAGGTGGCGAGCCTGCTAGCGTTCCACAGGACTATCTAGAAAAGTCTGTGGTCATCATCCATACTCTGCTAGATGACTGGAACAAAAACAACATCGAGGCCTGTCATCAATTTATCACACACCAACTATTTCATCTACCCATGTTATACCCAACACATTTGTAGATAATATATATATATATATATATATATATATATATATATATATAGACACACACACACACACATTTTAAATCATTTTAAAACTTGTATAAACATTCATTCAACAACCATCTCAAATAAACAATATATACACATAGCAGGTATTTATATAAAATACTTCATATCTATGTGTAAGATGAAAGTGACTATACACTCACTTGATTTGATGACAATCGGGTAGCAATTCATTTCCTAAAACGATCGTTCCTAATAAAACCGGGAGTTTTATTGAGAAACCGTGCTCTGAGTGGTTCGAGCTTCAAAAATGAAAAGATAATTTTTTTCGGGTCTTCGGGAACTTCGGGACAGGTTTCGGGTGACATGGGCCACGACTCTGATACGTCAGCAAAAAGGGAACCACGTAGGCTCGCATGCGAGGGTGACGTGGCCGGCTCCTTTCCATGCGAATTTCTCGAAAAATGCACCCAAACCTTCTAAAATCCATAACTTTCTCATATGGACTCCATTTTTGATGTTCTTTATATGCACGCATAGGTAAAATTACGCTCTACAACTTTTATTTAGACTTCGTCGTCTAATTTTGACTTTAATTTTAATATTATTATTTTTAACAGACCGGGATAGGAAAATCTGTTAAAAATTCATAACTTCTTCATCCGATGTCCGTTTTCGTCAGTCTTTTTACCGTTGTACTACTATTGATGAGACCTTCAATTCTCGTTTAGGTTGTGTCGGCTAAAAATCGCTCGATCTAAAATTCGAGTTTTTAGCTGTCTACTGCTAAGCTGAAACTGAGAAAAATCATAACTTCTTCATACAAAGTCAAATTTGGACGTTCTTTTTATCAAAATTCTCGTTTTAAGGAATACTACGACTTTCGTTTAGATTGCTTAGGCTAAAAAGCACTTTATCATAAATTCACTTTTTATGCTTCCTGGTGCCGTGCCGGTTTCGTCGCGAAACTTCGACAGGTCATAACTTCTTTGTTATAACTCGGATTTCGGCGTTCTTTGTATCTTCGGAATCCTTGTTTCAGCCACTACTACTTTCCTAAAAGATATTAGCATTATTTAATATATATTTTTTTGACACTTATTTTTATCATTAATTAATTAAATCATAATAATTAAGCAAATAAGCACATAATTCACATAATATTCACATAATTCCTCTTTATTACATCAAAATGAGTTACAAAGGTTACCTAGACTATTACATCAACAATAATGCATAGCCTGGAAACGTGGGCGTTACAGGAACCACATCCAATAAAGCACTAATAGATTTATTCACATCACCACATCCATTATCAGAATGGGGATTAGGGTTGATACCTATAAATGATGTATTGTCACTGGCTTCAACATACATCATCTGAACTGGTGACCTTTTTACCACAATTTGATCTATCTTCACACCTCTTCCCATCATAACTTTCCAGTTAGGTTTCCTAATTCCTGGTAATTTTGGATTCACCTTTTCATTTCCAACTGATTTCTTTTTATTTCTCGCAGCAATCAACGCCGATTCCTCAACAATAAGCGGAGGTGGCACTAACTCAGACATTTCATTTGAATTCACTTCAATCGCCACTAAATCAAGAGGTTCCTGATTAATTTTTTCACAAACGATTATAGAGAACACAAATAACTGAATTATAAGAGGGAAAACGGTGAAATCAGATTAACGATAAACCAATTCCAACACCGAGAACGTCGAGATCAAAGAGTTAGAGAGAGAAAAGATTGGAATTACGAATCTATCTTATTATTTTTTTGCCTTCTAAGAACATTTTTTTGTTAATTATGAAATAATGTTTGGTAATTTAAAAAAATATATATATTTTTTTAAATTTGAGGTGTTATAATTTGGTATCAGAGCCTTGGTTTGAGGGATTCAGGCACACCTTCTGGTATGTATGGACTCAAAATGAGGAGTTGATAAATTTTTAAAAAGAACTGTTTTCATAAAATGATTTACAAAGGAAAGAAAATAGTTTTACAAGTAGGGCTGAAGCGGTGTGTATAAGCAGTCAAAGCCCGAGTGGTGATTTCCCATAATACCCTAACTTGATTATGTTCTTTGATAAGTTGTTATTTGAGCTAATAGAACTGCATGCTAGTTATAGGCTAAGGATCCCTCGATATATGCATGATAGAGTTTCCTGATTTGTGATGCCTTTAGTCTAGGATGTTGCTTTCTTAAGTTCGAACTTATTCTTGTTAGTTGCTTTGTATATGATGCATAGTTGTACATAGTTAGGATTTTATAGCCTTAGAACGCCTGATTTAGCCTTTCTTCATGTTTTTCGTTTGGTTGTGGATTTAATGTAGAATCATTTATTTGATTGTCTATCATATCTGAGTCTATGTACAATTAGCATATGAGAGGAAATTGATGTTGGGTTTTGAGCAATCTAACACATCCTAAGTGTGCATGCAACCCTAATAAACCTTGGATCTATGTTTGTCGAAATACATGCAAAATAATAATTTTTCCAAGGTTCATAACCTATCTAACATGCCATGGGGTACTTTTAAACATAAAAGAGTTAGAAGAGATTACATACCTTTTTGATGGGATTGATTCTTTGGAGTTTGAGGGCCAAGCACCAATAATGTGAATGCCTCAAATGGAATCACAAATCACCACAAACACTTGGAAAACTTTGAGAGAGTATACACACTCTTGTATTTTCGGCCACACACAAGCACACACACTAGTTTACTAGTTCCCATTTCATGCTCCATAAGCATGCTTATATAGTGTGCATGGTTAAGGTGAAACCCTAATAACCCATGTCTTTTCCTTTCCAAGGATCCATGGGTTGAAAGCTCCATGGATCATCCATGGACTTCCATATAAGCCTAGCCCATTAACAAATGAGTATTAGCCCACACTATATAAAACCAATAGCCCATAATCTAATTAGTCTTCCTTTTAATCTCTAAATTAATTCATAATTAATTTAAGACTAAAACTAATTAAATAACATAACTTCATATTAATATATTATAACTTATAATATATTAATAAACATATGTGTATAACTCTCATAAAATTATCCATAAATAGTTTGGATGAAATGCAACCCAAATGGACCATGACGGGTCGGGTCAAGTATATACCAAATAAGTTATGGACTTAGACACCTTATCCAACAGACTCCCACTTGGATAAGTCTAATAACTGTATTTTCCTATATAACTTCAGGAACCAACCAGCAATCGTAGCTCTCGAAAACTCCGCTGAACTATGAAGCGCCATTTTAAGACAAGTGATCACATAAACCTCTATTCTCATGATATCAGCCGGACAAATACATGTAACTATGTGTTGCTTATTATCTGGCAGTTGTTTCTCGATTTCCGATTTGTTTGACAAAGAACTTAGCTGAACACATCAATTTAGTTCTGACCGGGCCCGGTACATGGGTCAACACAAAATCATCGAGGGGCTCAGATATCGCTTCTATTTCTAGAAGGAACAGATAAACTTCGACTCATATGCTTGTTCTACTACTTGTTGAATTGTACACAAAGGCACGTTTTATAACATCAAGTTACTGATGCGTTTACGTGCAATCAATGCACAACCAACTCATAGGTAACAACTCATATCTCTAGGTTTTAAGACTTATATGATATTATCGTCTCATGATCACTCGAGATAAATTCCATGAAGTGTTACAAGTGAGCGTGGGTTTAATCCAATACTCATAACTTATGAGTACTCATGAATGTTGCAGCAACCATTGCCATGTCTAAACACCTTTAGCCATCTACAAACCAATTCATGACAATCTTGATTCATACCTACTTCCGACGTATGATCGATTGTGGAGGTTTGAATAAATTAATTATTCTGGAAGTCAAAACATGCAAAACTGAAACAATAGTAAATAATTGACAATGACAGTAACACTTTACTCATAAATAAATCACAAATTTTATTCATCATCAAACGTCGATTACATTTTACAAGCTTCAGGAAAACTATCTAATCTGTAAAACTAATATCATCCCTCAGCCCGATGCGCCTTGCATGCTGAAAATGCTTAACCCTCGTCTGTCCCTTCGTAAGGGGATCTGCAGGATTCTCATCCGACGATATCCTTTTTGTCACGTGGAGTCCTTCTTCAATCTTGTGTCTTATGAAGTGTTATTTTCTGTCAATGTGTCGGGATCTGCCATGATCTCTCAGTTCCTTGGCTAAGGCAACCGCACTATTGTTGTCACAGAAAATCTCCATAGGCTCCTTAATAGCTGGTACAACTCCAAGGTCTCCGATGAAGTTCTTTAGCCATATCGCCTCCTTTGCTGCTTCACTCGCTGCTATATACTCTGATTCACAAGTCGAATCAGCCACAGTCTCCTGCTTGGAACTCTTCCAAGAGATTTCCCCTCCATTTAAGGTAAAGATCCAGCCTGACTGAGAGCGGAAGTTATCCCTATCAGTCTGAAAACTAGCATCACTATACCCTAATACTCTCAAGTCATCACTCCCACCAAGGGTAAGGATCCAATCCTTAGTCCTCCGCAGGTACTTGAGAATGTTTTTTACCGCGGTCTAATGAGCCTTGCCAGGGTTCCCCTGATACCTACTGACCATGCTCAAAGCAAAGGCCACATCAGGGCGGGTACAAGTCATAGCATACATGATCTAGCCAACATCGGAAGCATACGGTAGTTGGCTCATCTCAGCTATCTCTGCCTCTGTACTTGGACTCTGAGTCTTACTCAGTTTGGCATTGCTTTGGATCGGTAAATCTCCTTTCTTGGAATTCTCCATGTTGAACCTTTTCAACACCTTATCCAAGTAGGTACTCTGACTAAGTCCATTCAGTCTTCTACTCATTTCTCTTAATATCCTTATCCCTAGGATATAGGCAGCTTCCCCTAGGTCCTTCATAGCAATGCACTTCCCAAGCCAGGACTTAACCTCCTGCAAGATTGGGATGTCATTTCCTATAAGTAGTATGTCATCCACATACAGTACCAAGAAGCTAACTATACTCCCACTAGCTCTGACATACACGCAAGACTCATCTTCAATTCTTGAGAAACAGAACTCTTTGACCTTCTCATCAAAACAAAGATTCCAGCTACGAGATGCTTGTTTTAATCCATAAATGGACTTCTTAAGCTTGCATACTCTATTTGGGTACTCTGCACTGACAAAACCCTTTGGCTGATTCATGTACACATCCTCAGCCAACATTCCATTAAGGAAAGCGGTTTTGACATCTATTTGCCATATTTCATAATCATGAAATGCAGCAATGGCTAACATAACCCTAATTGTAACAGCCCAAAATCTCAAGTATTGTTAAATTGCATTTTGGGGTGTTTTAAAGGAGAGACTCGGCGAGTTGGAGCCAGACTCGCCGAGTAGGGTCGCAGACTTGGTCGCGGGTTCGCGACTGGACTCGACGAGTCCAGATATGGACTCGGCGAGTCGACGCTGTTCAGCGGAAACCCTAGCCGTTCAGTTTTGGGTCGTATATAAGGGATCTTATGCCGTCATTGCTCGTCTTTTGGTCGATTGAGAAGAACTCTAAGCGGCTGTGGCATCTAGAGCAAGCTTGAAGGCCATTGGTGACCTTGAAGGAATTGTTGTGCAAGGAGGAGAAGGGTTTTGGCTAAAGGAACTGCAAGGAATTCGAGTTCTGAAGTTTGGGGACACAGAAGGTACATCATTCAGGTAATAGCTCGGATTACATTCTTCTGTGATTGATGTGCATATGGATTTAGGGTTTATGGAACCCATTTGATGATTAGATGGATTATTACCTTGTTACCCAAACGAATATAACCCTGTATTAGGACCCTTAGAGGTCCAGAAGATCCCAGGTCTATGCATTTCGGGAATTGGTGAAGGTTTTGGATTGAAATCCTTATGCCTTAGGTTAACATGGGAATTATGAGTCTTGGGGTGTAGCATGAGCACCTAAATGAAGGCCTTTTTTGATGGACCAGCTTAGGAGGACCAGACCTATGATTGGTCGGGACGATTCTGATCTTAGGAAGCAGTTTGATCGACTGCATGGCATGGACTCGCCGAGTCGGATGAGCAGACTCGGCGAGTAGCTTGAAGAATAGCTGGGACTCGCCGAGTTGTTCTTCAGACTCGGCGAGTGGAGTCGGGGTGGCCCCGCGATTCTTCCACGAGGAACTCATCGAGTCAAGAGAGATACTCGACGAGTAGAAAGGGAACACCCAGGAATTTGTGAGGACGACTAGACTCGCCGAGTCTATAGGGCACTCGCCGAGTCCAGTCGAGATGACCGTTGACCAGAGTTGACCTGTGTGTGATTTTTTAGGGTCAGTTAGCGTGGAAGATAAAAGTATTAATAAGAGATATATTGTTATAGGGAGCTTGTAGCTCGGCGGATCAGGTGCAAGTGATTTCAGGAGTTGCTAACTTCCAGCATCCACGAGGTGAGTCTTCTCACTATACTGTACCCGGAAGGGTTTGATTGTGTGACCGGAAGGTCGAATATGTTATGTGTTATGTATATATGCTATAAATGGAAAGTTAGTTGCTACGCGTGATATGCATGTTTATATGGGCCGGAAGGCAAGGTGTTATGTGACAGAAAGGTCAGGTATGATATATGATATATGTGCTTTATGTGTTAGAGTAAATGTATTATGTGCCGTATATGTTTTTGGGTCGGAAGGCAATATGTTATGGGCCGGAAGGCAATATGTTATGGGCTGGAAGGCAATATGTTATGGGCCGGAAGGCAATATACTAAGGGCCGGAAGGCAACACGTTATGGGCCGGAAGGCGATTATCTCATGGGCCGGAAGGCATTGTGCAACGGACCGGAAGGTCAGGGCCTGGAAAGGCGTATGTGCGTAAGGTGTATATTGGGGAACTCACTAAGCTTCGTGCTTACAGTGTTTTATGTATATTGTTTCAGGTTCTTTCAGTAACGGGGGATGGCACCGGCTCGATTGTACACACCAAAGAAAAAGTTGTAATCTGGAGGATCCTGGTTTTCTACTAAGTGAAAATGGAACTATGTTTTTGTAATTCAAATGTGTATGAGATTTTTAACAAGTGATTTAATATTAATTTGATTAATTAATTGAAATTTTTTCCTTGAAAATCACGGTGTTACACTAATAGACTTAATCTTTGCTACCGACGAGAGGGTTTCATCATAATCAATACCTTGAGTTTGAGTAAAACCCTTCGCAACCAGTCGAGCCTTATAAGTATGCACTTTTCCTTCCATGTCGGTCTTCTTCTTGAAGATCCATTTGCACCAGACTGTTTTACGGCCTGGTACATTACCAACCAAGTTTCAAACTTGATTGTCATACATGGACTGCATCTCGCTGTGCATAGCCTCCTTCCATTTAGCAGACTCTGGGCCTACCATGGCTTCCTTAACACTGCTAGGTTCATCCAAATTTACCAATGTACTATCACTGATAAACGTATCACCTTCCGTAGTAATATGAAAGCCATAATAAAACGAAGGTGTGTTTCTAACCCGTGTGGAACGCCTCGGAGGTACAGACTTGTCAGCTTGCTCAACAGGAGTTTCCTCCTCAGGTTGATTGCTAGTGTCTGAGGTTCCTTCACCAATTGCTTCTTGAATTTCCTCAAGATCAATTTGCCTCCCACTGTCTCCTTGGCTCATAAATTCTCTCTCACGAAAGACCCCTCTTCTTGCTACAAAGACCACATTCTCACTGGGTCTGTAGAAGAGGTAACCGAAGGATTTCTGTGGGTAGCCGATGAAAATACACCTTTCACTTCGGGGTTCGAGCTTATCTTGAGTCTCACGCCTCACGAAAGCCTCGCAACCCCAAATCTTGATGTGATCTAAATTGGGAACCTTCCCAGTCCACATCTCATGAGGTGTTTTGGTAACCTTCTTTGTAGGGACTAGATTAAGGATTTGGACGGCAGTCTCTAAGGCATACCCTCAGAAAGAGATTGGTAACGAAACTCGACTCATCATAGAGCGAACCATGTCTAACAAGGTTCGATTACATCTCTCAGCTACACCATTCAGCTGTGGTGTCCTGGGAGGTGTCAATTGTGAGAAAATCCCACACTCCTTAAGATAGTCAAGGAACTCGGTACTAAGATACTCACCACCTCGATCGGATCGAAGCATCTTAATGTTCCTACCCAATTGATTTTCTACTTCCTGTTTGAATTCTTTAAACCTTTCAAAGGTTTCTGACTTATGTTTGATTAAGTAGACATACCCATATCTACTAAAATCATCAATAAAAGTGACATAATACCGATTAGCATCCCTTATGGCGGTTTTGAATGGCCCACATACATCAGTATGTATTAGGTCTAACAAACCCTCACCCCTCTCACAAGTTCCCGTGAAGGGTGATTTTGTCATCTTTCAAAGTAGACAAGATTCACAACTATCATCCGATTTAAGGTCGAACGACTCCAAGACTCCACTCTTTTGGAGTTGGCCTATGCGTTTCTTGTTTACATGTCCAAGACGACAATGCCACAATGATGCTTTATCTAAGCTAGTAGAAGAATCAATATAAAACACATTATTTCCTAAGTTATCTACAATCGACACAGTTTCATACACACCATCACAAGGTAATGCTTTAAAATAAAACACATTATTAAAGAAAGCATCAATACCACCACATTCATTATCAAACGAAAAGGTAAAACCTTGTTTGTACAATGCATGAAAAGAAATAATATTCCTCGCCATTTCAGATGAGTACACACATTTATTCAAATCTAATTTCAACCCATTATTAAGCAACAAAGTATAAACTCCAATCTTGGAAACAGGCGAAGCCTTCCTATTCCCCATGATCAAGTTTATCTTCCCGTGCTCCACATCCTCACTTCTTCTTAGGCCCTGCAAATCAGAACATATGTGAATACCACATCCTGTATTAAGCACCCAAGAGTTAGAATATGATGAGTAATTAGACAATATAGTGTAAATACCTGCGTGGGTGGGTTTCACTTTCCCATCCTTTAGATCCTGCAAGTACTTAGGGCAGTTTCGCTTCCAGTGTGCCTTTCATGGCAATAAAAGCATTCAACATCCTTGGGAATGGCAGAAGGAGTGACAGAACCGCTCTTGGTCTTCGATGAGGAGCCTTCAAGAGACTTTCCCTTGGTACCCTTCGAAGGCTGCTTCCTCTTCTTCCCTTTGCCTTGCCCGATAGCCAAAATAGGGGTAGATGTTGGAGTAGGAGTAGTAGAGGTAACCACCGCCTTACCCTTAAGATCGGATTGCACGGTCTTCAAGAGTCCTTGAAGATTGCTGAGGGTAACTTCCTCCTTGTTCATATGATATGTCATACGAAAATGGTCATAACAAGAAGGTAAGGAGTGCAAAATGATGCCAATTGCCAATTCCTCAGGGATGTAAACATTGAGCTTCAGCAAACGGTAAACATACCTTTGCATCTTTTGCATGTGGGCTGTGACAGATTCACCATCCTTCATGCGGGTAGTTATTATGGAGGAGATTATTTCATACCGCTCCTGACGAGCACTCTGATGGTACCTTTCCATCAAGTCTTGGTGCATCTCAAAAGGGTAGAAATCTTCATATGACTTTTGGAGCTCGGCTATCATCGTGGCCATCATGATACATGCCACCTTAGTAGCATCTCTCTCATGAGTCCTGAATTTAGCGATCTCCTCAGGAGTAGCAATAGACTCATCAAGCTCTTTTAACTCCTTATCGAGGACATATTCTTTGTCCTCATAACGAGTAACCATCCTGATGTTCCTAATCCAATCCATGAAGTTGGAACCATCAAAGATGACCCTCCCACAAAGATTCATGAGAGAGAAAGAACCAGTTGGGTTAGAGCCCGAAGCATTAGTGTTGGAAGACATCTGAAAGAAGAAAGCAAGTTTAGATTAGATACATAGAATTCTTAATAAGACACCCAAATGTAATATTAAGGCTTGGACCCAATCACAATATATTATACTTAGAAGAGGGATGCCGTAATCTAAGTAATAATATATTTGAAAGGTAGGTGAATGACGATTCACCAATTTCCACCATGAAAACAAAATGAATTATTAGGTTTAATTGGATTTGAAATTCCTAGATTCTTTTGAGATTCATTGAACTTTTCAATGGCATGTTTCAATCTCGATTGTGCCCTTCAAGTTTTGTGACTGGGATGCCGAGGATCACAAAACAAGGTGTGAATAACCATGCTAATTCACTTGGTACCCTTAATATTATCACCTAATCAATGTCCCGGTTAACCACACACGCTCCATTGATCTATGACAAACATTAAGTCACCCTTCGTGATCCTTACTAGTCCAAGTTAGTGTGCCGGTTACCCACACACGGTCCACCAACGACTTGGTAAGGTACAAAGTGTGAATTCCATGGACTAGCACCATGTTCACATTTTTCCTAAAGTAACTAAGATTGGGAATTAAAAGGAGTTTAGTTTCTTTATAATAATCATTATACTTTTAATGAGGATTTAAAGTCATTGTTCTACCCGTTCGGCTAACGACCCTCCACCGATCAAGCAAGCGGTGGGTGAGAATGGACACCCATTAAGTCACCATTTTATAGGCAACAACCTTATACCCACCTTATAGACCGACTTCGTGAATGAGGCCTACTAACGGTAAAACGACTTATTCTTATACATATATATAATAATTAACCATTAATGTTATAAATAGTATAAGGGTTGAATTTTAACTATTAAAACTCTAAGGGTTGGAATTAAAGTTTATTAAAGTGTGTGAAACTTTACAAATTCCAAAACTTGAGGGCAAGTTTTGTAACTATGCAAAACTTTTCATTTCATAACTTATGAATTAAAGATTCATAAAAATGAAGACTCTTCATTTTCATGTAACTTATGTGTTTTAAGTGTGTGTTAAATAAAAGTGACCTTTGGAAATCCATAACTTGAGGACAAATTATGGACTCCATTAAAACACATAAATGATCAAGAATTAATTCTAAACAATTCAGCAAATAATCCCTATCATTTTTCTAAATTCATAAGAACATGAACATGATCACCAAGATTTCAAGAATTATATGAACACATAAAATCATGGAATTTTGATATATGCTATTGTAAATGGATTAGAACAACCATTACACCAACTAAAACAAGTTTTAAAACACCAAAACAGTTTAGGGTAATGTTTCTAGTCCATTTCCAGCAGCAAAAGTCGAAATTATGTATTGTGTTCATTCTACTCGTCGAGTGCACGAACCAACTCGGCGAGTAGGATGAATTTTGCCTTGTACTCAGCGAGTCCCCTCATGGACTCGGCGAGTCCAATCGTCAGACAGCAACAATTTCAACCTTTTTCACTATTTTGCATCAAGTATCAAACAAGCAAGCCTAGGCTCTGATACCACTGTTGGGTTTTGAGCAATCTAACACTTCCTAAGTGTGCATGCAACCCTAATAAACCTTGGATCTATGTTTGTCTAAATACATGAAAAATAATAATTTTTCCAAGGTTCATAACCTATCTAACATGCCATGGGGTACTTTTAAACATAAAAGAGTTAGAAGAGATTACATACCTTTTTGATGGGATTGATTCTTTGGAGTTTGAGGGCCAAGCACCAATAATGTGAATGCCTCAAATGGAATCACAAATCACCACAAACACTTGGAAAACTTTGAGAGAGTATACACACTCTTGTATTTTCGGCCACACACAAGCACACACACTAGTTTACTAGTTCCCATTTCATGCTCCATAAGCATGCTTATATAGTGTGCATGGTTAGGGTGAAACCCTAATAACCCATGTCTTTTCCTTTCCAAGGATCCATGGGTTGAAAGCTCCATGGATCATCCATGGACTTCCATATAAGCCTAGCCCATTAACAAATGAGTATTAGCCCACACTATATAAAACCAATAGCCCATAATCTAATTAGTCTTCCTTTTAATCTCTAAATTAATTCATAATTAATTTAAGACTAAAACTAATTAAATAACATAACTTCATATTAATATATTATAACTTATAATATATTAATAAACATATGTGTATAACTCTCATAAAATTATCCATAAATAGTTTGGATGAAATGCAACCCAAATGGACCATGACGGGTCGGGTCAAGTATATACCAAATAAGTTATGGACTTAGACACCTTATCCAACAATTGACAGGGATAACGGGGATGTTAAGAGGTGGAGCGATGATTATGGAGTGACCTAGGATGAGTGCCTAGGAGCCTAGTGGTGGTTATGAGGAACCTGTAGGAATGAATTGTGATGTGGCTAAGAGAATAATGTTCTGGTGACTTAGGGTTTTGAGACGACGACCTGAGACAAATATGGATAGGTGTGGAAGGTAGTATTGGGCCCATACTACTGAAAGTATAGGATCCATACGCGACTCGGAAAGAAATCTTGAGGCACTAAGGAACTTGTAGGAGCATGGGTTTTGTGTGTGATTATTGTGGTTCGATTATGATGGTTTTTTGTATGTTATGGGATGGTGGTTACCCGAGGATCAGGCCCCAATGACCCTGAGATGCCGAGTGCCAGTGATTATGACATCAATTGGATTATCGTCGTGGAGGTGGTCGTAACAATCAGGGAGGCCATCCCTGAGAAGTTAGAGTCTATCACGACCATGCTGCTTGAGACATTTGACAAGCGCTATGCCTCCGTCACTAAGGCTGCTGCTGCCGTAGCCACTTCAGCCATTGTCGTTGCAAGGCCACGAGGGGGTGACTCGATGTTGTAGTGGAGTTCGACAACACGAAACCACCAGTTTTAGAGGGGGCCAAGGACCTAATAGCAACTATGAGATGATTTTTTGATGTCGACGAGTGTTTCTTTAACTGTTCATGTCCTGAGAACCTGAATGTTCGCTTCACGCAAAACTTACTTCGTCTGGGGGCGATAGATAGGTGGAAGTTTATGACAACTGTCTTTTCTCCTGCAGAGCTTGCCACAGTGACTTGGGAGAGCTTCAACGATCAGCTATTCAAAGATGAGTTTTTTCTAGCTGTGGTGAAAAAGCATTTGGTTCAGGAGTTCCTATCGCTCAAGTAGTCGACAGAGACAGTGACTAAGATCATCAGGATGTTCCATGAGAGGGCCCTGTTTAGCCATGATCATGTGGCTACTGAGCTGTCACGTATGACTTAGTATTTGAGCATCCTGAAGAAGGATAGCCATGAATTTGTGACAAACACCCAATACCGGACATTTTCCTAGCTTCAGGCTAATGCCCGGAAGAGAGAGATAAAGCTGGAGATTCAGGCGCAAAAGGAACGGAGGCACAAAGGAGGGAAAGGAGGACAATACAATTGTAGCTGATGACTAAGCAGTTAAACCGACTGACTCTAGATCAGGAGGCCAGAGCGGACGTACTTGCAGCAAGTGCGACAAGAGTCACGAGGGATCTTGCCGACCAGGGTTGATTTGGTACAAGTGTGTTAAGGAGCGACCTATGGCAAATGAATACCCTATGGGATTTTCGGTTTGCTTCCATTACAACCATAATGGTCACAGGAGGGACGAGTGTCCTCAGCTCGTTCAGGGAATAGTTTAGGCTCCTGCTCCTACTGCACTGCGAATCACCGATGGTCGGCCATGGAAGGCCGAGGCCCCGAGGGCTCGTGGGAGAGCATTTCAGCTAACTGCAGAGGAGGTCCCAACAACACCTGATGCCATTGCTAGTATGTATCTCCTTTATTTTCTGTTGATTTGAATTGTTTATGCTTATGCTATGTTTCATGTTAGGAACTTTTCTTGTAAATCTTGTGCTTACTTTAGTGCTGTTTGAGTCGAGTGCGAGTTGATCATTTGTGTCATCATCTTTTAGTCGTTATTTTAGCATTCAACGTGAGGCTTTGAGTCAGCCATTGAGAGTTTCCATAACTGATGAGCATGCGATCTTTGCTACCAATATCTTCCAGGGTTGTGTGCTGTAGATTTTTAGTGTTGGGTTTCTGATTGATCTTGTGCCGAGAGAGGTGGGGGATGTCGGTGTTATAGTGGGTATGGATTGGTTGAGCCGGTTTGGGGCTCTTTTTGATTGTGAGGGGAAGTTAGTGACAGTTCGAGACCCAAGTGAGGGATTGCTTACCATTTATGGTGAGGGCATGAGGGTTGGTTCAGCTTTATGTTCTACCGCTAGGGCGAGACAGTGTCTTCAGCACAGATGCATGGGTTATGTGGCTTTCGTAGTAGATATTCGAGTGGATGAAAAGAGATCAGCTTCGATCTCTGATTTTCCATTCGTGTGTGATTTCACCGATGTCTTTCTAGAGGAATTACCGGGTGTGCCTCCCAAGAGGCTGGTGGAGTTCCGGATATATCTGATTCCCGAGGCACCTTATCTCCTTGCACCACCCAAGATGCATGAGTATTCCTTGTAGCTTCAGAAGCTGTTAGGGGAAGGGATTTATATGGCTGAGCAGTTCGTCGTGCGGAGCACCAATCCATTTGTCAAGAAAAATGATGGTTCGCTGATGTGCACAAAAGTGCTCACTAATTTTAATATTTATAACCTAATAAACTTAACTAACTATGCACTTATAGGCAATGTACCTAGTCAGATTACAGTATAGCTTGGGTAAGTCGGGTGTCGATCATGGGGAATGGTGTTACTAGTTAATTTACTTACTATTAAATTAATCTAATTATTAACAAGTTTAAAAGGGGTTTTATCTGGTTTTACAAGATCAGATGAACTTAAATCAAATTCAATAAAAACACGCTCTTGTTTAGTATGAATCCACTTCTCCCTTATGACTAGCTAACGATTACAGATTATTAAGTTGGTTTTTAGTTGTATTAGTAATTTAGTTCTAATTTTACCAATAATTAACTAATTCATGTCAAACCATGTATGTTCACACATAATTAAACACGGAACTAATTATGAATGTAAATATGCTATGTAAGATTTGTAATATAAACGCAATTATAGTCATAATACATGCTCTCTAACACAGCTAAGCTCTATTTATTCTAATTACTAACTAAGATTGGTCAATCCTAGCTCTAACAATTCAATGTTCACTAAATCATTAGGTAAACAAGTTCATGCAGTTTAATGGTCACTAAGCTACACAGAACATGCAATCAAGCAATTAGAGAAACAAACAATAGCATGCTAGGTTATACAAATCAAAC
The DNA here is from genome assembly GCF_052625555.1 of Lactuca saligna. Lineage (NCBI taxonomy): Eukaryota > Viridiplantae > Streptophyta > Magnoliopsida > Asterales > Asteraceae > Lactuca > Lactuca saligna. The sequence goes on along the minus strand of NC_136419.1, from coordinate 57,741,245 downwards.
ACAAGCAATTTTTACCAACTAAAATTAATCCATAAACATTGAACTATTCATAAGTTTAAAGCTTCATCTAGCTAAACAAGAGTAGCTAGATTCAGCTGCTCATCATAGCAACTAAACCAACACAGCTAAAAGTAATGAAAGACATGTTCTTATTTAACTAGAATAATAACCTCTATTCTTTTTGGTGTTTAAAACCTTCTTCCAGAACTCTTCTTTCGCTCTGAATCGTCTCCTGGAACTCTTTTCTTCTGCCAAAAGCTTCTCTCTTTCGTAATAATCAGGAGAACTTATTTAATCTTCAAAAACCCGCGCCACGTCGTGGCCAGCTGTGCCACGTCGTGGGCTTCAAGTAATCCGTATCCTCCAAGGAAATCCTCCGTGTCGCGATGTCTATCTTCTGGAAACCCCATGCCACGTCGTGGGCTTCATCGCCACGTCGTGAATTCAGTATCTATCGTGAATGTATTCTTTTCTTGTCTTTCAAGCCTCCCATGTTCCGTATATTGTTACTTTTGGTCCATCTCTTCGAAAATCCTTTATATTGACTGAAAATAACAATTTAAAGTCATAAGTATCATCATTCTAAACATATTATCAATTTATTAATAAAAATGTACTTAAATATTGCCTAAAATAGGTATAAATATGGCAATATCAAAATACCCCACAATTAGGCTTTGCTTGCCGTCAAGCAAATTTAACTTAATTCTTAATTACTAACACCACACAGAACAATCCGACTCTAGTTCAACCATTATGCCAAGACCTCAACGAATGCATTTGTGTCTAAAATTTTCTTAAAGTACCCCCCATACTTTAAATACTCACAATCTTCATAAACACTCACCCACTTTTTCCGAACAATGCTCATTTTATGCAACCCTCCGAATCCATCCACAGAAAACCTCCTTATACTCAAGGTATTTTTAGTTGAGCAACCTAAGCATACATAATCTAAAATTACAATTTATGATACCAATATGGAGCTCTTTAGGAATTCTTCACTTCTTTGACATTTGATCTTTGATTTCTTTGAATTCACCACCTTATTTGATTTGATTTCTGGTATCTTCAAGTTTTGAATTTCTTGGAATTTTGATCTTTTGAACTTCATACTTTAACTTTGATGCTCCAAAAATTCTTCAAACTTTTTCCGTAATTCTCTCTTTTTATTTATTTATATATATATATATATATATATATATATATATATATATATATATATATATATATATATATATATATATATATATTACATGTACCTCACTTTTTTTTTTTCACTCAAAACCTACATGCTTAAGCAGAGGCGCTCAACCTCAACCTTTATTGGTTAATGATAGTAATTTTCCTGGATACATTTCAGGTTTAGGCTGCTAAACATATTGCATCCCTCAAACCAAGCGGAGTTATGTTTTTGTTCCATGATTTCACTAAAATAAGGGAGGCCACAAATGCACTATAACGTGTATTGGCTCAACTAAACATTTGAACTTTCATCGGATCATCCCACATAACACTAGCAATTAACTCAAATTATTATTACTAGATTTCAATTTTTCAAAATTTTAATTTTTACTATTAAATTCTATGATTATCTAGCAATTTACTTTTTCTACCCCTACCCCATACTTATTTCATATAATCCCCTCATTGTATGCATAAAAATAAATCAAAATTAAAGAAAAGGGAGAAAAAGGAACAGACTCCCCTGGGATAGTGGCGTGAACATCTCCAAAATTGTGGAAATCGTGCATCTTTAATATGGATTTCCAAAAATAGAAACTTGGTGTAGAACTGGGTGAATATGTAAATAAACCACGAACATGACTCGAAACTTCAATTCTTCAAAGTGGGTGGTTGTAAGTAAAAAGATGGGCAATGATAAACTAGGACACGTCGTGGCAGGTAACTGGCCACGTCGTGATATGGGATGAAAGCGCGAACACAAGATTGCTTTATTTCTTCAGATTCACGAGCGCCATGACGTGGCATAAGGGGCCCACGTCGTGGAAACTGGACATCAGCAGAAAACGCCTTATTTGTTTCATTTACTCTAGCAACTTGACCAGTGGCTAAATAGTTTAAGACACTTCTATGCAAATACATTTCCCAACTGTAACCTCTCTCCTACTAATATACCCCACACTTATCTTGAATTGTGGGTTCCAACTCACGACTTTAAGCTTCCTTGACACGACTCGAAAGTTAACCTTATATGCTCCTTAGAATTCCAATGCTAATCTGAAAAATGGAACAACCCAAAAGAAAGAGTAACATCATAGTTAAATCATGTTGTACATTACACACCAAATTCAAACATAAAAAAAACTACTTAAAACAAAATAAAATAAAAATAAAATCAATCATGATCTCCTTGGTCCTGCGCTCCACTTGGTCCTGCCCCGTCATTCTGTGGACGCCAAAGCTCCTCCCATGTCGGAAAATAAGGATATTGTGGTGGCATAGAAGGTGGTCGGGTTACACCCAAATGCGAATAAATACCCTCAGTAAGATGGGTATGATAAATGGCATGCCCCCTGAAATTATCCAAATAAGTTCCCACCCGGCTCTGAAAAGGGTCGGTGGGCACTCCCTGTACATACTGTGAAGCAGCACTCTCTCTCTCTCTCTCTCTCTCTCTCTCTCTCTCGACTTTATCTCTAGCTCGCACATTCTGACGCCACGGTCTGCTGGTGGTTGTTGCCCTGGCTGCGCCTCCTCTTGCTCGTCATCTATCGGCGGTATAACAAAACGACCCCCAATATTCACCAGCACCCGCATAACTCCCAATACTTGAATGGTCAAATCTGTGTCCAGGAATCGATTAAGATTCCTCACAAATTCATGGGTCAAAATATGATATGACCTAGCAAGGCGAGTAACCAAATGCCCCCCTGTAATCGGGCTCTCGGACTTAGAATTGGCCGCTTTCTTCCCCAGGAACCTTGCCAAACATATACGGTAAATCACAGCAAACTCTCGGTGTAATAAGAGTCCATAAATAAAACAAATTATGAATGGGGACTTTATCACCATGATGCTTGTGATTTATTGAAAAAGTGATAAGGCGGTGTAAAAATCGGAAAATAGGATTCCGAATTTGTGACTCACTCGAGTCACGAGTGTTGTACTCATGGCTAGAAATACCCCGCCAGAACTGAACATCCATAATGCCGGGAGTAAAATCTCGAACGCATCCTAGCAAGAATGGTATGAAAAACGGAGATTGAGTCTCCACTTCGGTATAAAGCCCCATACGCCAAGCGAATTCCCGAAGACTACACTCTCTATAAACACCACCCAAACGAAACAAAAGTGCCCGGTTGTAGGTAAAATCAATAGTGCGTTCCTCGAAGCATACGGTAGAGAAAAACTCCACCGATAATTCCCGGTATACGGATTCTTGAATGGAAAATAAATACATCCACCCGTGACAAGTGAAAGAAAATTGATCTCCAACATATGTCTTCGACCAATAACGTTCCAACTCAGCAAACATTCCCACACCACCAAGCCATCCCCAATCAATAATTGGGGCTATTGCAAACTCCTTATTGTACAGCCATCCAAGCCGATTCTCATAAGTAGTTAACAACGGTCGGGGAATGTTTTGAGGAAACTGGTATAAGGGATGTATACTTGCTACATCTATCGGGTTTTCCTCCTGTGGAACAGCTCGTCGTGGTCCCATTCCTACATACAAAATCAAACCAAAATAGCAAACATCCAAAACATTAAAACAATTTAAGCTATCCTGCTAGAAGTCACGATGTGGCCAGGCTATGCCTTGTTGTGGACCGTAGTCGCACCCAGTTTGTGGATCGGTTATTCTATATGCGATTTCTACCAAAATTAGTGCTTGGGGTTTGTTCCTATGGACATTTAAGGGACATGCAACCTAGAATCAACAACTAGTTCCAACCAATTTCGTGAATCACATAAACCCTAACCATGAAAATTTAAAATTGTAAGAACTAACTACAAATAATGAGTAGAACACATACCAAGTAGAGTTAATTAACAAGAACTTGCAAGGAAATTGGAAGTAGATTAAGAAATTGGCTGTGGGGTATTTTGTTCCCGTTCGTGCGGCAGTATCAAATAGGGAATGGGGATGTTGGTAAAAGGGTTTTAAAGAAATGGTCCCCCCCGTGACTTTTTAAAGGCCACGATGTGGCTGGATATGCCCACGTCGTGGACTTTAAAACTGTCATCTGTTCTCGTGATTTCATTTTAACTCACGACGTGGCTGGCTATGCCCACGTTGTGGAAACTGCCTGATTGCAAAATGTTATAAAATCTCACTATTTAACTAACTACTTTGCATCTCATTCATTAATTAACGTTCCCCACAGCTAATTCTTTACTAATTATCAGTTATTAGATGATGAGTTGATGTCTTTCCTAATTAAAAAGAAAAAATTTAAAAGAAAAGAAAATGCAAACCAAACTCGGGTTGCCTCCCGAGAAGCGCTTCTTTTTCTTGGAGTCTTGAGCCGGACTCCGTGCCTTCTACGTTGAATCTTCTGAAGAATCCACCATTAAGATCTTTTGTTCGTTGAACCGCCGCTTGTAAGCTTGAACTCGCCTTTTGTATGCCTTCTTTGAATTCTCCTTTTTAGCTTTGCCCTCTTCTTCGAGGTTGCGTTTTGTGCCCTTAGTTTGTTCCTTGCACTCCATAGCATCCTCCTCTTCTTTCACCACCGGCTTTGTTACTCTTGAAGTGACCTCTTCTTCATCACTTGTCATTTCCTCATCCTCTTTGCTCACCCAAGAAGGCGGACTCTTGTAAGCTGTGACTTCAATCAAGTATGGAACAGATGCCCTTGGTTTTGTCCTTTTGACTTAATGAACTGCCTTTATCTCTTCTTCCATAAGCTTTTTCCAGTTCTTCTAGTTCATTCTCTTCATTAATTGTGAACACCTCTTCTTCATCTTCTTGAAAGTCATCTTTTATCCCAAAAACTTCTTGTTCGTCTCCAACCCTCAAAGTGAGCATAGACTCGCGGATATCAACAAGAGCTCCAACAGTGTTAAGCAATGGACGACCAAGGATTATTGGAACATCTGGATCTTCTTTCATGTCCAAGACTACAAAGTCTATTGGAAAAACAAATTTTCCAATTTTTACCAAAATATCCTCCACTATGCCCTGGGGTTGTGTCACCGAACGATTTGCCACGTGAATCTTCATTTTTGTAGCCTTCATCTTCTGAATCTCCAATTTTTGATAAAATGAAAAAGGCATCAAATTAATGCTCGCCCCAGAATCAGCTAAAGCATTAACCTTCAGTTTATTCCCAAACTCACATGGAAGAGTGAGGCGTCCAGGATCCCCCATCTTTTCTGGTGTCTCTCCCAACACAACTTTTGAAGTTCGTTCACTTAGAATCACTGTAGACTGCTTCTTTAATTGCCTTCGAGTGTCTATCAAATCTTGCAGTAATTTCTGGTTCTCGGGAGCTTTGGATAAGGACTCGACAAAGGGAGTATTAATTGGGACCCCCTTCACATGCTTTACAAACTCTAAATGCTCCTTCTCCAGTAGACTAAGTGCAACTCGGGTTGGAAATGTAAACGGTGGCTGATAAGCTGGAACGGGCTCAAGGATTTTTGATCAGACATGCACCACGTTGTGGCCATTGGAGTGCCACGTCGTGGCGAAGCTGGTTCAACAACTTCTTCACTGTCGAACTTTAACTTCTTTGGTTTTGAATCAGGCTGTTGTGGTTCTTCTTCCAATGCCTCCAGGAACTCAGAGATTGCTTCTTCTTCAATATCGATGGCCATTACGTGAGATTGGGTCTTTACTTCGGGATTCTTTGGGGGCAATTGTTCATGAATTAGAGTGGCTAGTTGACCAAATTGTACTTCATGGTTATGGATGGAGGCTTGCTGATTCTTTATCAAAGTTTGTTATTCCATAATGGCAGAATCAGTGGCATCGTGTCTCTTTTCCGAAGCTTCCATAAACTTCATCAAAATGGTCTCTAGGTCGGGTTTCTTCTCGGCTGGTGGCTGCTCCTTTTGATAAAAGCCTCGACCCGTCTTCCCATACTTCTCTTCTTTTTGCTTCTTATACTCTTCATATGGCAGCCACTCCTTCTTCGGTTTCCTCCAGTCCTCATCATACTTATCCCCACTAGAGTAACACACTTGAGCTTTCCTATTCCCAAACTCATCTACATTGCAGTCCTTGGTCAAGTGTGGACCACTACATCTCTCGCAACCCACTCTTATGGCATGTATTGACTGGTCCATTTGTGTTATCCTTCGATCCATATTATTCAGCATGGCCATTACATCTGCTATTTCATCAGTTTGGACCCCTCCACTGCCTTTGATTCCATCTTGCCTAGGGTTGTGGTATTCGCAAGAGTGCTTCGCGAACTCTTCAATCAACTCCTTGACCTCCCTTGGATTTTTCTTTCATAATGGTCCTTGAGAGTCAAGGAGTTGTCTCGTCATAACGTTGACCCCATCATAGAAGATTGAGATCTCTTGTTGCACATTTAGATCATGATGAGGACAATTTCTAAGCAAGCCCTTGTACCGCCCCCATGCTTCGTATAATGACTCCCCTGTCTGTTTCTCAAAGTTGGCTATTGCCTTCTTGAGTTTGGCTATCTTGGATGGTGGGCAAAATTTTTCCAGGAATTGCTCATGCATTTGAGCCCAAGTGGTAATTGTACCAGGTGGAAGTGATTTTAACCACTCCTTAGCAGCTCCTTTGAAAGTGACGGGAAGCATCCTAAGCAAGACTGTGTTTCTGTTGACATTTGGGACATTGAAGTAATCTGCAATGTCATTGACTTCATCTAGATGCTTAAAAGCATCCTCATGATCTTTCCCGAAAAATGGGATGTCCTTCAGTGCAGTCAATATGTGTCCCTTCAACTCGAATGTGGCAGTGGCAGGTATTGCGGTTTGGACTAAACCGGGACCCACATCTTCTCGGATCCGCTTCTTGTAAGCTCCTATGGACATCTCTTCAATTGCTGCCATCTCGTTCCTTGGCTCGTTCTCGGGTTCGCTCGTGTGTTCTTCAAATTCCGGCTCGGTATCGCTTTCGGACTCGGTTTGGACATGCGTATGATCCAAATGCTCAACATTGCTCTTGTTCCTCACGGATGAACTTGACTCTCCTGTCTTCTTTCCCGACTTCCTAGAAAAGGTTGACTTCAATTCTTGTAAGGGCGTCTTTTTCTTGTGAAGTGCAGACTCGGGATCTTCAAGTGGTGGCACCAAGTGTGTGTTTGAGCTTCTGGTCATGAACTCCTGCAACTTGCTAAACTAAAAACGTAAAACTGAACTAAAATAAGAAAAACTAACTACAAACTAATTTTTTTTTTTTAACTGTCCATGACGTGGCCAGTATATGGCCACGTCGTGGACTCTGTGATTAACAGAAAAAATTTATTTTGCTGAAAAATTAACTTTTTGTGGTTTTTACTCCACAAGAAGGATCGATTAATTTAATGCAAATAAATAAGCTAAAAACTGCACCGTTCCCCGACAACGGCGCCAAAAACTTTGATGTGCACAAAAGTACTCACTAATTTTAATATTTATAATCTAACAAACTTAACTAACTATGCATTTATAGGCATTGTACTTAGTCAGATTACAGTATAGCTTGGGTAAGTCGGGTGTCGATCACAGGGAACGGTGTTACTAGTTAATTTACTTACTATTAAATTAATCTAATTATTAACAAGTTTAAAAGGGGTTTTATCTGGTTTTACAAGATCAGATGAACTTAAATCAAATTCAATAAAAACACGCTCTTGTTTAGTTTGAATCCACTTCTCCCTTATGACTAGCTAATGATTACAGATTATTAAGTTGGTTTTTAGTTGTATTAGTAATTTAGTTCTAATTTTACCAATAATTAACTAATTCATGTCAAACCATGTATGTTCACACATAATTAAACACAAAACTAATTATGAATGTAAATATGCTATGTAAGATTTGTAATATAAACGCAATTATAGTCACAATACACGCTCTCTAACACAGCTAAGCTCTATTTATTCTAATTACTAACTAAGATTGGTCAATCCTAGCTCTAACAATTCAATGTTCACTAAATCATTAGGTAAACAAGTTCATGCAGTTTAATGGTCACTAAGCTACACAGAACATGCAATCAAGCAATTAGAGAAACAAACAATAGCATGCTAGGTTATACAAATCAAACACAAGCAATTTTTACCAACTAAAATTAATCCATAAACATTGAACTATTCATAAGTTTAAAGCTTCATCTAGCTAAACAAGAGTAGCTAGATTCAACTGCTCATCATAACAACTAAACCAACACAGCTAAAAGTAATGAAAGACATGTTCTTATTTAACTAGAATAATAACCTCTATTCTTTTTGGTGTTTAAAACCTTCTTCCAGAACTCTTCTTTCGCTCTGAATCGTCTCCTGGAACTCTTTTCTTCTGCCAAAAGCTTCTCTCTTTCGTAATAATCAGGAGAACTTATTTAATCTTCAAAAACCCGCGCCACGTCGTGGCCAGCTGTGCCACGTCGTGGGCTTCAAGTAATCCGTATCCTCCAAGGAAATCCTCCGTGTCGCGATGTCTATCTTCTGGAAACCCCATGCCACGTCGTGGGCTTCATCGCCACGTCGTGAATTCAGTATCTATCGTGAATGTATTCTTTTCTTGTCTTTCAAGCCTCCCATGTTCCGCATATTGTCACTTTTGGTCCATCTCTTCGAAAATCCTTTATATTGACTGAAAATAACAATTTAAAGTCATAAGTATCATTATTCTAAACATATTATCAATTTATTAATAAAAATGTACTTAAATATTGCCTAAAAATAGGTATAAATATGGCAATATCATTCGCACCGGATGTGCATTGATTACCAAGATTTGAACAATCTGACGGTGAAGAACCATTATTCGTTACCAAGGATCAATGATATTTTTGATCAACTGTAAGGGGCATCTTGGTTTTCCAAGATTGAACTGAGGTCGGGATACTATCAGATGAGGGTTTGTGATGAGGATGTGCAGAAGATGTCTTCCAGACTCGTTACGAGCATTACAAGTTGATGGTGATGCCTTTTGGGCTCACCAATGCACTGATAGAGTTCAAGGATCTCATGAACCGGGTGTGCAGGCCCATTTCGGATCGGTCAGTGGTCGTATTTATCGCTGATATTTTGGTGTATTCGAAGACTAGAGAGTGGGGGTCGAGATTGAGTATTTGTTGAAATATGAAGAGAATTGTTTTCGATGTTTGGTAGAAAGCATTGAGCAAAAACAAGTCGAAAGGTTGGTAGTGTTGGGTTTTCTACGAATCAAATACACTCTAAACTAGGTAGCAAAAAAATCAAAACTACGATATACTTAAGTGTAAATGAAACCTATGGATCTATGGTGTCATGCTAATTACATATACCGTTGAAAAAAATACAAAGAAGAAAAACATACCTCTTATGTATCCCTTGATCTCCTTGCTTGCCACGGAGTTGCTTGCATGAGAGAACCCAAACCAGAATCCTCTAATGGTATCACACCCAATGACACCGAAGAGTGGAATAAAAATAACTAGGAGAAGGGTTAATTTCACAAACCCTAAGAGGGTTAGAAATCGTTTGTAAGAGGGGAAGAAAAAAGGGTTGGCGAAACTTCAAGCCAAGGTTCGAGTAAGAATGAAATCGCTAAGGCCCTATTAATAGCCTTGGATCCCTTCCAAGGTTTTGTGCTTTTTCCCATGTGGGATGAGAGGCCTAGAACAAATTTCAATCCTTATCCCATGTGGGATGGATTGATTTTCATCCAACCCTAATTCCATAAGGGTTCTGAAACATTCCTGATTAACCAACTATCGATTAAAGAATATTCAACCTTTTAGTTAATTAAACTGTTAATGAATTCCCAAAGTATATTTTCAATTAGTTTCTAATTAATTATTAACCATAATAATTAATAAATCAGTTCCTCCTTTATTTATTCTACTCAATTTAGGTATTGAGGGCAACCCAAAAGGACCATGTTATTATTAGAAATAATGTCAATAGTTAATGACCTTGGATACTATTTCCAATAGCCTCCTACTTGGACATGTCATCAACTATACGAGGACCAATACTTCTCCAATAATAAACAGAGAGCTAGCCATCCAATGAAACTACCAAACTCTTGAGCTAATCAAGATTAATCACTTAGATAAGTGATCAACTATTCTTTTGTTCTATGATATTTGTATGAATTCGAGATACGAATAATGGTGAATCTCAGAAATTAAGATTATGTTTCCCGATATAGATTTGTGACGAATGCATCTGACTACTAAATTAAACACATCATTTCCAGTCAGGGCATGACCAAGCACTAAAGATGTCAGCACCAAATCATCGCGCGGGGGGGGGGGGGGGGGGGGGCATGGATATCACTTCTCCTATTAAGGCAGAAGGAACAAATAAACTTTAACTACATAGTTTTTGTCTATTTCATCATGTCACACATGGACATACCCTTTACAACTACGAGATTGGGTTATCGTTGGAGTAGACCAATGCACAATAGAATCATAGAGCAAAACCCCACATGTATCTAGGTTTGAAGAATATAATATATTATCGTCTTAGAATTACTCTTGACTCAATCCCTAAAGTAATCTATAAGCGCGGGTTAGTCCAATTCTTAAATCTGTATTAAGTACTCATGAATGTTAGTGAAATCTCTATGTTATGTCCAATCACTTGGACAATCCACTAATACTCATGACAGTGTTGAAGCACTACTTGCTTTCAAGAGCATGACCGACTGTGTACGTTTGAGTAAATTAATACTCAGGAAGTGGGTTCTAAAAATGCAAAAGGAGAACAAAGTGATAAGCTAATTGAAATGACTGAACTCCATCATATATTAATGTATCCACTTAATAATTACCAAATCGAATTAAAACTTATACTGCTTAAGTTCTCAAGTTTAAAACAAACTAAAACTAGAGTTTTTACGCCAATTCATTTGCAAATCTAATGCCTCTTGACTTTGTTTGACTGTCGGACCTAGTTAGTGACATTGGCTTATGGAATGGATTAACAAAATTGTCTTTCGATATGACTTATTGACCATGATGCCTTCACATTTGACTCAATATCAAATGTGTTGTTACTTACTGAGTATGTGTCTTGTGAGCTTGTGTGACTTGGGATCAATACTCAACATAACTTCATCCTTAAAGTCATAAGAACCTTCATAAGGACCTCCAATGATTGAATTTCAACAAAGATATCACTAATGAATATTCTTTAGGCACGTTGTCTTCTTTGCATTTCAATCAACTGCAATATACTCTAAGTTTGTTAAATCCACTATGGTGTATTACTTGGTGCTCTTCCAAGCTAATGCTTCACCACTCAGTAAAAGCACAAATTTCAACTGCGAACACAATTGTCTTTATCAGTGTGGAACTTAACATCAATGTAACTTTTACAATGATCTCTTCCATACTGTAAAGATCATTTCCTCTATCCTCCTATGACACTTAGGAATGTTCTTGATCTTGATTTGTTGATTCTCACCAAATTGATCTAACCAAACTTGTAATGCTCAAGGCATACCAGTCATTAGATTTAATACATTTCATGGCATATATGATCGACCCCATAGCAGAATCATGTGGGAAATGACTCGTAACCTTTAGATCAATCATAGAACTAGGACATTAGCATCGCTGAATGTCATGCCATATTTCATTAAGCACGAACCTTTCCAAGTTATGCATGTCGAGTTTCCTAAATATTCCGTGTACTTTGGCTAAATCCAATGAATCACTTTGATCTATCTCCATAGATTCTTATTATGTATGTGTTCTGTATCTCCCATGTATATCATAGCGAGACAATTTTCATAACAAGCCAGGTTTTTACACTTGCTATGTTAGAATATAGTTTCCTATGAATCGTACATTATCTACGTACAATACAAGGGTGACTACAATGCTCCCACTAGCCATGACACACACACACACACACACACACATATATATATATATATATATATATATGGCTCATCTTTATTTCTCAAAATTCAAACTCTTTGAACTTTATCATTAAAATAATGATCCCACTTGCAAGATGCTTATTTCGTTCCATAAATGAACTTCTCCAGCTTACACATCGTTCACAACCTATCTTGGTCCATGCTTGTATCTTCTTAAAGATCCACTTAAACCTAATGGTTAAGGAAAAGTGCTTGATCTACCAAGTTTTCACATACATGGACTGAATCTCTCTCTCTCTCTCTCTCTCTCTCTCTCTCTCTCCATGTCCTCCTTCCATATTGTAGCCTTTAGGGACTACCATATCTTCTGATAGCTGGTACACTCTGATTGTTTTATACCAGTGACTCATTTACCTTACTAATATAAACTATTATATAAATATGTATATTAAGTCCTCTGTCAGATCTATATGGAAGAGGTGGAGGTATGTCAATTTCCTTAACATGTCTTTCAACCTCGAATTAAATGCTAGTTCCAACTTGAGGCTCTTCGTTGGTTGAATCTCGAATCTTTTCACGATCAATGTGGCTCCCACTAGCCTATTTGGAAATTAGCTCCTTCTCTGGGAAGTCTGCCCTTCAAGAAACATAAACTTTGTTCTTAAAAGGTTTGTTAAACGATATATCCAAAATGCTTGATGTGTTCTACCACAAGATGACACATCTCTATTCTATGTTCTAGATTGTCGAGCGCTTCACGACAAGTGTAAGCCTCATCATCGTAGACTTCCATATGTGCTAGTAAATAATGAATCCTACTTCACATATCATAGAGTGTTTCATGAACCTTCTCAGTTAGTTGAGGAGTTTGAACTAAAGGGTTGAGTTGGTAGTTTTAGTTGGAGGTATGTTAGAATTTATTCAGTTTTCTCATCATGGGTCAGAATATATAAATCTTATGTATTATTTTCGGTGAGGTTTGCAGTATTATTAAAATTTGTTTTGTACTCCAAGACTACCAAGTACCGATGAGGGCCAGACAGAATACACCTAAGGACGGGACCATGTTGGCAATTAAGTCGTTCTGAAATCCAACAACCCTATGCGGCCTTTCAAATAGGATTCTTCGTACTGTAAGTACCCAAGAAGTAGTGTAATTAATAATCATAATACTTTTTGTGAGAACAAGAGATCTGATGCGCAGGGACAAGGTTTGAAAACTCAAACCTTGAGTTAATGCTTAAGATCAATGTCTGCTTACTAAGGAATGTTCAAGTCAAGTCTGGCAAGACTAGTTAAGTCTGAGTTAATGCATTCAACAATGTATTCGAGATATAAATGAAGAGTGAAGTTAATGATCAAGGTAAAGACAATAAATGAAGAACAAGAAGAATGTTTTAGAGAATTGAGTTGAAATAGAATGGAAGGTGAAGTGAAATGGAATATTGCTATTTTTGTTTGAATAATTCATCACTAGCTTTAATATTGAAAACTCCTTTAAATAGGAGAACAAGTTACATCATACAAACTAAATACAAATACAGGAATGGATAATAGAGATATTTCTGACTCTCTGATTATCTAGGTTTGACAAAAGAGACTAAGTCCTATGCCATGTTAATTCAAGATAGATGACTAATACAATTAATTCATACGAACAAAAGATTGATTCTACACATTATCATTCCAGACACTACTTCCATTCCGGAATACCTTCACATCATTCAGAATGTTTTCTACTCCGGACGCAAGATTTTCTTCAAACTCCACACTGATTTCGCACCATCTTCTATTTTAGAACTGAGTCTGACTTTGGAATTGACAAAAGGTTAGAGATTGCTAGAGGTTCACTTTTAGGTTCCAACAATCTCCCCCTAAGTGAACTTAGCAATCAGGTCAGCTCAGTTTGCTTATCCCTTGATAAAAATATATGCTCTGAACAACCACTCTCTGACCTCAATGTACCATTGTAGCTGACTCACAAACTTTTCCTTGATGTGTTCCGGAGCTTCTAACTAGGATGCGCGACTAATGAATTTATGAAGAATCTTTGTAGGAACTAGGTGTTTGTCAAGGAGTCGTATGAATTCCTAATTGTTTGACTTTCTTTGTTTGTAGACAAACCATAGAATCGAATCATCAATGGGTCCTTCAGCCAACAATTCAGCTTCTGGCAAAACAAAGTTGATTTTGGCTAAGAAATTTTATGTTCCGAACAAGTGAGCCAATTCATAGTCACATTTGCATAAATTGACAACATAATCCTTAAGGAAGCTTAAGGCAGCAAGATAGCCTCCCATGCTTAGATCAATATTTTGACGACTTCGGAAATGAGCAACAATGGTTAAGATATCGTTCAGATTGATTGCAGGAAAATCAACATCAGTGATGGTGTATGGAGTTGGTTTGTTCCGGAGGATGTAGTAGCGAAACAAAACACAGTTTAGATCAAACTTTTTTAGAACCTTCCTTGTACACCTAAAGATTTTGGTGAACTTTTTTCTCGACCATACTTCCTTTTGGGGAAGAGCATTTTTTGCGTAGACAGTCTCTAGTCTCTCACGGTCAGTTCAGATCATCAATTGGGGATCATCATTCAGATGCAAGGGAGAAAACTTGGTGTAGTATTTGCTATAAGGAGATAGTGGCAAATCAAGCTGGTCCGAATCGTTGGTAGGGATGTCATAGTACATGAAAGGTACTATGTCCAAATCATGGATTATTCCTTCACGACATAGAGGAGAAAGTCCCAACATCGGATTGTGATTATCTTTAAGCGACTGAATCCGAATTCTTTCCACTAGAGCATGATTGAGTTCCTCCTGAGACCATCCTAATTTTAGCTTTGGTGGAGGTCCGAAGTAATGAGCTTGATAGGTTTCCATGATGGGTTTCTTACCCTAGTCTTTGCTGAGTACGGAGATGATATGTTGCATGTTCTCATCAACGGTAAATTTTGGAGGAGAGGTTTGAAGAGGTTCTTTCGAAATATCGTCTTGAATTCGAAGTGGAGAGCCTTCATTAATCGGAGTAATTCTTGGAGCAGGAATGAGTGGCAACATGGATGAAGTGGCCCGAAAGGCGTCATCCATTAATTTGGTTTTAGCCTTAGCCATTTGAATACTTCTTTTGAGAACATCCGGCAGTGTAGTTGGCCATGAGCCTGCGGACCAAACTCTTTGTTCTTCCTCCATTAATTTCTTACTAGGTAGCTTTCTTCGAGCCTGGAGACCTACTATGGCGTTGGTGACATACTCCACTTCTTCTTCAACACTTTCATCATCATCACTATTTCCTAGAAGTCCAGAAAGACCTTGGACTTCATCATCGAAATTTTCATCTCAAGCTGATATTCCGAGGCAGATTTCCATGGTTGATGTATGTGACTGGGACCTTCTCCCCCTCTTGCATCGATGGACCTATGAGCCAGTGCAAGTACAAGAACCTAAGCCTAACATTGTTTATAGATACAAACACTAATATTATCATCTTATTTCCCCAATATCTCAATCCTCCAACAGATGGCATTGGATTAACAAACTTACAGTCGATCCAGTGAATACAAATGCATGTGAACAAACACAAATGAATAGAGTCGTTTCCCACCATAGCCATGATATACTTAATCGATTCAGTAACATATCAGATTTCAAAATTCCAATTAAATTCAGTAAGATATAACTCTCTCTTAGTTTGTGTATTTGGTGTTCTTGGGAAGACATTGTGGTTTTTTGATGATTTGGTTGTGAGTCATCGTCTTCGCATTCAAGTTAAAAAAATCTATCCCCTTTAACAACTGACGAAGATCTGTCTTTGACTCTCCCATATCTCAATTTCCTCCCTCATTTTTGTTCTTATTTTTATTATGTTATAGAGAGTCATTCTGTTTGGCTATTTGATACGTTTTGGAGTAATTATTTTTAAATGTCTCAAATGTGCAGGTGGCACCATGCTTTGATCAAGCTGAAACACCCCTTGACCACTAGCTAACCGCGTAACACCATCATCATCACCGTACCCGCCACAACCACCATCGTTACTGGGCCACAACTAAACTCTTGTCCCCCACATCTCCGCAATGAAGCCCACCATGAACGTCACTGCTTCATTCTCCCCTAGGTTTCTATGTAAACTTATTTTTTAGCTTACTAACTACAAAATGAAGTGAAAACACTTGCTCTCTCTGTCTCTATATCTATCTATCTCTCTATACCAATGCATTTACTCTTCTCCTTCTGCCACAACCAGACCATCGCTCTGTATATATTTAGCGATTAGGGTACCTTCATGTTTATTTTTTTTTATAAAATTCTCAATTGTAAGTCATAATTCAATCTGATTTTGGTGTTGATGAACTATTATGTGAAACCTCGTATGCATTTATTGCTAACTTTCTCAATGATTGTTTTGTTTAGTTTTTTGGTTAAGCTTTTTTTTATTGATTATGGTATTAAGGTATTGTTTATTTTGTAGCTGTAATGGGATGAAGGTTGAAGGATGGATAAGTTATTCTCCTAGAGTTCGACAGAGGAATGGCAGCTGTTGTGCTCACCAGACGAAAGAGCATGTAAATTTTCACATTTTTCTACCTTTGAATCTTTCAAACTATGTTGATGCTTATTTAGAAGTGTGTTCTTATAGGAAAGTTACATGCACGATGGAGCAGATGTGTACCAAAGCAAATAGTTGCACAGAAGAATCTATGTACATGCGGTGATAGGTTTTTGTGGGAGACATTAATTTGATGTAAGAAACTTGATTTAAGAACTATATTGTTCTAAAATTTCTTTAATTATCATTTTTTTTTGTTAAATTTTCTCAAAATAAAGTCAAAAAATAAAAAAAACAATTCGATTAACTTTTCTATGGTGAAATAAAAGTTCTAATATGCTTTTCCTGAGGTTTCGAAACTTACTTTGACATTATTTATCATAGCATATTCAACTTGTATTAATTTGGTTGAATTTCTCTTATGAAAGCTACAAAATATCAAAATGACATTTTGTTTTGTGTAACATGTTTAAGAGTTTTGAGTTCTGATTTAGTTGGTGGTTATCATGTTTTTTCCTTAAAATATTTTTTGCAACTTGGTCCCTTTTATGATCTTTATGATGATTGCAGTTCAATGGTTAGAAAATCCTTCGTACCATTGGCTTTTACATCCCAAGTTATTGCAAGTGTAGTAATTTTATCTGATGATTGCTTTTATAACATTTTATTGTTCATTAATTTCTCATTTATTTCTTTATTAATATTTTTTGTAATTGTAGGGTACCTAAATGCTGCTATGAAAATGTAAGTTGGAGATTTATATAAAATAACTAAACTAAGGAAGCAACCCACTTTTACTATTTCCTCAATAGTCTAAAACACATATTCATCATAATACCCCAATACAACTTGAAAGGTAATCGTCAACTTGACTTTTGTTATTCTTTTCTCATATCTTATAGTTAACGATAGATGTTTAATTAACATAGCTTGAAGAGTCAGTAAATGAAGAGCCCAAGTAAGTTATTTTCACTTTTTTTACTTTGTTACTATATATGTATTTTCACTTTCATCTACGTGGTTCGTACAAGAAACGAAGTAATGCTTTGATAAAACTATAAAAGCATATTATGCACCTTTTATGGATTTAATGAAAAGCTGGAACATGTAAACTTCAAAAAAAAAAAAAAATTGGCTTTTTGTTTTTAGATTTTTGTTTTTGTGTAATGGTTTTGTTTGGTTGGCAATGGAGTTTTAGTAAAAATCTACATCAAGGTTTGAAGGAAAACATGTTTGTTCCTATTGTTTTGTGATTCAGGTTAAAATATGTTCATGGTTTGCTAAATCTGTTGATTTCATGTTTACTTTGATTCTATTATTCTGTAACATATCTGAGATTAAAATCAAGATAAATGCATTTTTTTAAAACTACATTTTGGTGACAGTGATTATTGTTCTGTAAGAAATGTTCATTTACAATGTTTTCTTTTAATAAGGTATCTAATTATCAATTACATATTTTAATTAAACTAATAAAATTTAGAAGAAATATAGTATTGGTTTACTTTTGACAAAAAAAAGGGACTCACATCAAACTGTGTCACACCCCAAAACTGAGAACGGCGGAAACGTTCTGGGGCGGAGGACGTCATGTAATGTATCACAATAATGCAAAGTAGTAAACAATCAACAACATCATCCGTTGCATTAATAATATAGTTTTAAATACATGTGTGTTCTTTCATAGTATAAAACAACATAATGAATGTTCAAAATAAAAGACGAGTCTTGACTGCTCCATCTTCACAAAACCTGGTCGTCGTACCTGTCTATTTGTGACCTAAGAATACAAGTTATTTTAAAAGCGAGTATCAGCAATAAAGCTGGTGAATTCATAAGTATTAATGTGTCTTTGATTTGTAAAACTGTAAAGAAAGACTTGTAAATGTTTGAAGAAAAGTTTGCATAAGTATGAAAGTGTTTGTAAGTAATTGTAAACGTTTGAAAACACTAAAAAAAATCTCATATTTCCTACTAGTATAAAAAGTAGTCTTCTACCAAGACCAGACTGTTTTAAAAGTAGTCTTCTACCAAGTCCCGACTGTTTTGAAAGTAATCTGCTACCAAGGCCCGACTTCTTTGTAAGTAAGCATCACTATAAATGTGACAGTTTTCCTCTGTTTAACTATTATTATAAAAGTTATAGTCTACCTCGTCGTTTATGTGTATGAGTCACAATATAAAGGTAATAAGGAAAATTGTTTATCTATATCAAATATATCCTACCTCGTCATTCATGTGAATGTGTCACAAAGTAAAGGAAAATAATATATTAACTAAAAATGTATCCTTTTGCACTGGGATATTCACGGCGTGGAAACTCGCCAAAAAGTATAACCGTAGACACCCGTCGATGATCATTTTCCCTAGTGTAGCTAACAGCCTTGGGGTGGAATAGTAAGTCCCGAAACATTTGTAACAGATTCTATGTAATAGTATCTATTAAACGTATTAATGTGAACGTGTTCATGTAAGCGTATCTATGTAGACGTATTCATGTAAGCATATTCATGTAAGCGTATCTATGTAAACGTCTTATGTAAACGTATTCATGTAAGCGTATTCATGTAAGGGTATCTATGTAAACGTACTTATGTAAACGTACCTATGTAAACATATTTCTTCATATAGTATGTAATGTATTAGTATAGACTCATGAATGAACTGACTCTTGTGTGATTCCTTGTACTTGGAATAGTAAGTAGTATTTCCTAACTATACCTATTATCGTTACTATTAATGTACGTGTATACCCGAAAGTATTCCTTTGCTACCCAAAGGTATTGAACTGACTGATGGAACTTTTATGTCTATATATGTATACATGATATATATATAACTAATATTTAGATGACATTCGGACGAATTGTCGGTGCTCTAAGGCCACATCCCAACAAGGAAAAGGAAATAAAGCGAGCTAGCCGTCCTAAGTCCTTTAAACATTACTTATGTAACTATACATATATAGGCATGCATTTGAAAATATAAAAGTATAAAAGAAGTTTTGTAAAACCTTTGAAAGATTTAATACTAAGAAATGATGACTTGATGTCAGTTTATAAAACGATTTGAAAGTATTTTGTTTGATAAGACAGTTTTAAGTATAAGGAAAACCTTTGTTTGAAACACAAGTGTAACAGAGTTTGAAAGGAAACATACAGTATGTATAGCAGTTTGATAAAGAGTTTTAACGTGTAAAAACATTTGAGAAAGTCATTTGAAGTAATCTGTTTGGTAAAATAGTTAAAAGTATAGTAAATCTATTTGTATGCTAGTTATTAATCACACGTGATTGATATAATGAGTAGGATGATTCAACTTGTATTCCCACCATAAAGCATCTTATAAACATTTAAAAACATTTAAAAGGTTAATTAATTGGTATGAACTCACCTGCAGTGAGTGAATCAGATGGAAGTGTCGGACAAGTGTTTGGTGTCAAGTGAAGACTTAAACACACACAATGATCCTAATAACATATAAAGACATATGTATATACATATAATCAGTGATTATAACAGTAATTAGACAAGTATAAAGATTCTAAGGCGTGGAAAACACTTTGGTCAAAGTGTTAAGAGGCCATTGGGTTGCAACAAAGGAGTATAAGGCTTTGTAAGTGAGTTTATGATCCATATACCATACTTGTTGGAGTTTACAGCCCAGGGGAGTTTACTCCTGGCCGTAAACTCTCAAATAGGTCTCCAAATGAGGCTTAAAGCTATTACGTCTTAAGTGGTTAGGTGTTCCTAGGCTTAAACAAGCGGCTAGGTGGGTTTAAGGTCCAAGAATGATCTTATATGGACCTTATATTGAGTTTATGGCCGTAAACTCATGGTATGAAGTACCATTTCGTGTCTTGAAGTCCCTAGTTCAATGGTGTAAGGTTCTATATACTAAGCTCCAAGGCTTGGTAAGGTGTTAGGGTGCCATTTGCACCATTTATAGGGGTTTCCGGCCCAAGAACATGTCTTGGCCGTAAACTCCTTGGATTATGTGATTCTTTATGTTTTCTAAGCCCTAAATATGTTAAACCTAGTGTACAACGAGTTAGAACAAGAGTACTTACGATCTAGGAGCTTGAATGGTCGTTTTTGGCCAAGAACACTAGTGTGTGTTCTTGGTGTTCTTGGTGAAACATGAAGATCTACAAAATGGAATGATTTCACGGATGAAATCATGTAAGATCATTAGTTCATGTAAGATATAAACTAGTTAGGAAAATAAACTTATGAGTTTTGAAGATCGGGGACGAAGATCGGGATGATACTTGAGAGGATTTCGGCCAAGAGGAGGAAAGGAATGAACAAATGGCTAACATATCACCATAAAAGGGAGAGTTTACGGCACACATGGAGTTTATGGCCGTAAACTCCCATGTGGGGGCTGTGAACTCCTTGTAGGGGTGTTTAAGGTTTGATCTTTGAGCTATAACTTCAGCAGATAAACCCTGACACTTATCCCTTAAGTGTACAAGGCTCGGAACGCTCAAATAAACTCCTATTTGAGCTAAAAGATAACAACAATGAGTTTGACTTTTAATGAAGTGTTTGACTGTACATGATAGAAATTTTCGGGTTGTCACAAACTGATATGCAAGGTTGCCTTTTGTTTGGTTTATATGTATGCATAGGTCAGTAACTTCTTTTTTCCATTGTTCATACAATGTTGTTCTGAGTTTGTAATAGAAACTTAGATGCATACCGGTAAAATTGTCAAAGAAATGAAAATACAATGGTATTTTTTTTCACAAAATGTGATTCAGAACTAAAGGATAAATTATGACTATGTATGGATAAGACTTATACACATTGGAATGGGAAGCGGACAAGGATTTGTTTTTTTTACTGTGTTGTGGTTAATGCAAGAACACTGGTATTATAGAGGTAATGGTTGATTTTACAGCTCACCATTTTCTTCCCCTCCCTTCGTCATTCCCCCAAATTTATGTGACATCCGTTTGTAACTTGATTTCATTTTTGTGTTGGAATTTTATCCCTCCTTTCGGTATTCATTTATTTTTGAACAAATTCTTATTTCTATGAAAGATAATTTAATACAAAGATATGATATGTATATGTTGATTATTTAATACAAAGAATATGAAATCCCTGAACTAGGTAAACTATCTCATTATTTATTTTCCGTGACCAAGGATTAATATGCTAATACATTTTAGTTTTTTTATTTTTTTATTTTATTTATTTATTTATTTATTTATTTTTATCGAAAACATGACGTAATTGTATCTTGTAATCAATTCAACTCATTTTAATATTAATTTTTATTTAACATTAAAAGGTATGTCAAAATTGATTTTAATTATTGATATATACTATATTATGACCTGCGTTAAACGCGAGGAACACATAAATAAAATGCAAATTTATATAGATATTACAAAATAATTATAAAAAAAATAGGGTTATTGATATTATTGAAATGTGTAGAAATTACACTAAAATAGGTATATATATATATATATATATATATATATATATATATATATATATATATATATATATAGCGTTAAAAGACCTCTTTATAGACAACATTTTTTTGTTTTATTAGTTCAATGACCTTCTTTGTCACATATAAGTACCTTCAAGTATAATTCAACATTTAACAATGTACTTTCAAAATACATTGTTATTTTATGGCTATATTGCGAAATATAACTGTTTATTTCAAAAAATAGCAACTTATTTATGTTCTTTCAAAATGAACCACATAAAACCCCCCACAATATTTAATATAAAGAAACTATAGCCAATAAATCTACAACGAAGCTAATCATCTCCCTTCACTTCATCTCTAATATAAGATCTTTTTTTCCTTAATCTAAGTTATTGTCACTATCACCGACAATGTTAAGATTCATAGATTGCTTCTTTTTTATTTTAGGGATAATATGACAGAAGTCAATTATCAAGTCCATCATTTATGTTTATATTTTTGTTTTTTTTGTTGATTTTGATATGCCTTCTTCGGTTTACCACCATCCTTTTTTTTTTTTTTTTTTTCAGGCTCCCTTTTTTATGAAATAACATTTTTTTTTGTGAAATTCTTTCTACGGTTTTGAGTATGTGCAGGTATGTTGATTTTTTTTGAAGTAAAGAAAGTAGGTTTTTTGTTCGATGTTGGTTCCTAGGTTTGGTTCTTATTTTTTGTGATTTCTCATAATCCATTGCGTTCTATTTTCCATCTTTATCTACAATCTTTATGTATAGAACACTTTATCCATATAGTCATTCACTATAGAGTTTAGTGAAGGAAAAAAGAAATGCCCATTTAGTTTTATTTACTTTGCAAATTATCGAGCCTCCATGCAAAGCTTACAACATAATGAAAAAAAACAAAAAACCCTTATGAGGTAAATGTCATTTACGATTCTACCCCTTTTCCTCTTGTAACAATTATCTCACTTCAAAACATCTACTTTTGTTTCAGCATATTATTGATAGCATGAAAGATCCAAGCATTGTTGCATTTTGGTTAATCAAAAGGCCTTAAATTATGGGAGGATTTAAATATGGAGATGAGGTCAAATATAAAATATGGTGGTAATACAAGGTTCATTTATTTCTTATTTATTATTTACTTATTTTTTAATTCAACTTTATTACGAAATTAAATAGTTTTTTTTTTTATATATTAGTTTTTCTTATTTAGAAAAATATAGGATATGATCAACTTCGTGATGCTATAGCAATGAGAAAACTTGGATGAGCAGGAAGTGAGATAAGTTTATAATTTATTAACTTCAATGAGAAATTAATTAATTACAATTTTGTTATTGAATTTGAAATACAACAGAGATTATATAAATGAATCCTGAACGTGCAAGAAATGATCTAGTGGTAGTAAAGAACATTCCTCACTATAAAGAACAGAGCAAATTAGGGGTAGAAGTGATGAAAAAGATGTGTGCCGTAAAGAAATGATCTAGTGGTAGTAAAGAACATTCCTTACTACAACCCGTCTGTTATATTATGTCTTGCCATCTCTTGTCTTGTCTATTGATTTTTTACAAAGGTATACACACACATGTAACATCATAATTTCATTATATATAACATCCAATTTTAACATTGAGTTTACTGTTTTCGAAAATAGGATCATAGTTACCGATTAAAAAGATGGAACCAAGAACCGAACACAACATCAAAAAAAAAAAAAAAAAAAAAAAAAAAAAAAAAAAAAACATTATACATCCAAATTATAAGTATCCAACAAAGAACCATACGAATGAGTAAAAACAGATAATTTCGAAAACAATATCAAACTTACAGATTAAAATGATTTAAGGAAGAAATACATACATTTATTCGACTAATCAGACTGATGGTAAGGTTGAAGTTTTTTTGCATTTGTTTTCTAAGTGGGAATTATGATATAATGTTTATATAAATCGATTATTAAAATGGTTTGAAATATATATACAAGTCAATATGATGAAAATTAGCAGGTAATCAATTGAAATCTCATTTAAACTTAAAATAGAAGATATCATGCTTGAAATTGTATAGGTTCATAAAAATATCCGAAAATTTTGAGATTTGAAATTAATAGTTTCCGAGATTTCAACATATAATGTATTTGGAAAGCAATTTTGAATGGAAATAGATCTTAAATTTAAGGTTCACATTAATAAGGAACCAATTTTGTAGTTGTAAGTTTGGAAAGAATTCAAGTATCATTTTCATTCAATTCCTACATTTAATTTCCTAATATAACGGATTGACTTCTTGTTTGATCAAGGTGACGTAAGAAAATTGATCTAAGGGTGTAAAACCTATAAAGAAAACACAATCAACGATCCAGATTGTTTTAGATGATGTCATAAGGTTTCTCTTTTAATAATATTTAGAGATTCGACATTTTAAATACATAAGAGTTATATCATTATGAAATACAATTACAATTCATTTTATTTTTAAAATTATGATAAAACTAATATTTTAATTTTGTTTTATTAAATTTTATGCATCCGAGGTAAAGTTATTTAATTAAAAAATTGAACCAAAAACTTTTTGTTTGATTAACACAAAAAACTTTTGTTTGAAACAATCTAACATTTAATTTCAAATATTTTGTTTGATTGAATTTATAAATAAAAACAATATACATTAAAATATGCATCTTTAGTCCAGTTTTTACAGTTTTTAGGATCGGTTGGACTAGCTAAACCATCAAAATGTGTAAGACGACCGTTTTGATGTTCAATCTGATTTTCAAAACCTTGCCTTAATTGAATGTTGGATTCCCAATAATACAGTTATGTAATCTTGACACATCAAATAGATTATGTAACGACACCCGATTGGTATGTAAAGTTTTCAGCAGAATGTCATTGATGCCGAATCGGTTTTCTTGCATGGCTAACTTTATGTGGTATTATTGAGAGGAATATCACGTGTCAATACAAAAGTATTAGTGAACGCTAATGAACAATTCAATGACACTGATGTCTATACATCAAATATGGTGTATAAAGAAGTGTTGTATGATTAATAATATACAATCAATAATGTGTTTGTTTACATTTGTAAGGAATCACAACTTTTCATTTTTAATTCTTATTGGTTTCTCTTTTTACTAGCAGGACTCTTATTGATAATTATTTAGATATAATAAACTATTTGCGCAAAACAACTAATAGCCTTTAGAAACTAATTTCCATAAAAACTATATGCACCCGTCGCTTGGTGCGGATAAACGGCTAGCTGAACCATCAAAATGTGTAAGACGATCGTTTTGATATATATATATATATATATATATATATATATATATATATATATATATATATATATATATATATATATATATATATATATATATATATATATATATGGGAAAAGTGAATATACCCTTAAGGGTATATAAGCTAAGGTACCCAAACCTATTTTAATACGTCATTTTGTTTAATATATTCATTATAATGTTCTTAAACTTCAACCCTTGACTTGATTTATTTTCAAAATTTTCGAAATTTCATTATTATCTTCATCTTGCATCACATATTTTTGGCAAACACCTACTACGCTATATATATTATAGTTGAAAATGAAAATTATGTAAGAGGAATATAAATGTGAAATTGATAAAAATCTTGGAAGTAAATCAAGTTAGAAGTTGAATTATAAGAACATTGGACAATTACAATGTGTATATATATATATATATATATATATATATATATATATATATATATATATATATATATATATACTACATCGTTTTGTATCATATATATATATATATATATATATATATATATATATATATATATATATATATATATATATATATATATATATATATGATACAAAACGATGTAGTATAGTAAGTTTGGGTATGTAAGATTATATACCCTTAAGGGTATATTCACTTTTCCCTATATATATATATATATATATATATATATATATATATATATATATATATATATATATATATATATATATATATATATATATATATATATATATATATATATATATATATATATATATATATTAAGCTTAACAGTCTAGAGAACCCCAAAAGATATGTACGAGGATATGAGATTTTAGTATATCTTTATTTATTCCAGAATATGTAAATGCAACACGGATCTTGAAATCTCGAATACAAAGGTATGACTAAATATGGTAACTTTCATGAATTTCGTTTAACACATGACCAAAAAATTGTGTCAAAATCAAAGTCCGACATCAAGATATCGTAGATGATAGATTACATCGAAATTGATTTAAGCCACACATATAGTCCATGGAGGAGTTAGGACCACACATATACCATTGGTGTCGACCTCATTTCATTTTACAAGTCATTTGAAATATGTACCCATCTTACAGACTTACACATGTCTCACTACGGTTGTAAACATAGAGTATTTGTAAAAGGTATTTATTTAATACCTTTTTAATTCGAAAAAGCTCAAGAAATGTGAAAACCAAGTTTTTTAAATCTAAGTTTTTTCAATGCAAATCTAAAAAATTTATATATTTTGGTTTTATTGATTCATTGAAACCGATAAACATTTATAAAATATCTCTTGTAATCAGTTAGTGACGGTTTTAAGGGTTAAATTGCAAACAAAAATCATTGATCACTTTTTTGTTAATAGGATTAAAGTTCAAGGACTTTTCTAGAAAAAAACATTATATATACTAAATTTATTTGAAGAAAACTTATATTTATTTATTAAAAAGACTCAAAATAAAGATAATTTTATTTATTAAAAAACATATTTATATATATATATATATATATATATATATATATATATATATATATATATATATATATATATATATATATATCATTTTTTATATTTTTGAGATTTTCTTTAATAAATATCATTACTACAATAATAAAGATTGTTGGGTTTTAGCTATAAGAACTTTCCTATGTGCGCATGCAAAACCCTATTGCTTGGATCTAGGCTTTCTAATAAACATGCTTTTGAATCCAAGACTTCTAATGGCTAATTAGGTTAAACAATAACATTAAAACAGATCTAGAATCATACCTTTGAGTTCCTTGTTGATCTTCTTGTCTTGGAGCTTCTAGAGTCACAATTGTCACTCCTCTAATGGCTTACAAATACCAATAGCAAGCAAGATGATTTAGGAGAGAGGAGAGGGGATGGAATTCGACCAGAGGTTCCTTGCTTTAGGTTCTGAAAGGTTGTACACGAATTCCACACCCCAAGGGCCTATTTATACTTTTAGACTCCTTAAGGGTTTCACCCTAAACCCTAATTGGATAATCTTCACTTAAGGCTATCCAAATCCATTCCATAGATATCCTTATGGACTATTTTGAGCTATCCTAAAGCTCTTAGAAACCGTCTAAAGTCCATCCTAATGGATTTATAGTCTAAAGTCTAACTATCAAACAATTGACAGTTTATACCCTCTTATTTAATTAATCTCTTTAAGTCACCAAATTAATACCAATTAATTTATGACTTATATTAATCAAATAACTAAATATTATTCCTTATAATATTTACTCTCTCTTAACAAATCATCCTTCAAGTTGCTATGGTGAAGGCAACCCAAAAGGACCATGCACCACCGAATATAGTTATAGCCTTAGACACTATTCCAACAGTCTCCCACTTGGATAAGTCTAGTAACTATACAAGTATAATACGGTTTGCAATCGTAGCTCTCAAAGACGCTGTCAACTCTGATCTAATCAATCTTGTCCTTTAGATAAGGGATCGTACAGTCCTCTGTTAGATATCATGCTGACAATCCTATGGAATGGTTAGTCTAGCATTTAGATTTCTCGATCTTCGATTTATTTGACATAGAACTTAATCGAACACATCAATTCAGTTCTGACCGGGCCCGGCACATAAGTCAAATCAAATCATCGAGTGGCCAAGATATCTCTTCTACCCTCTTAGGATAAAATTTACAGATAAACTTCGACTTATATGCATTTACTTATTCATTAACCAACTATACACAACAATGCGTTTTATAACATCAAGTTACTGATGCGTTTTCACATTATCAATGCACAATCAATTAACAAATAATAAACCATATATCTAGGTTTTAAGACCATATGATATTATCGTCTTGCGATCACCTTTTATATCGTATTCCATAAGGTGATTCCAGCAAGCGCGGGTTTATTCCAATGCTCAAAACCAGTTCATAAGCACTCATGAACGTTGCAGCAACTCTTGCTATGTCTAACACCATTTAGACACTCTACACACCAATTCACGACAATCTTCATTCATATCTACTCCCAACATATGAACGATTGTGGACCATTTGAATAATTCGATTATTCCTAATAAACTCAATTATTCTGGAAGTCAAAACATGCAAAGTGAAACAATAGTTAAACAACTAACATGTGATAGTAACTTTACTCATAAATAAAACTTCTTTATTTAATCATCAAATGTTAATTACATTTATCTATTATACGTTTCTAATACTATCTAATCTATGCTAATATCATCCTTCAGCCCAATACTCCTAGCATGCTGTAAGTGCTTAACCCTACTCAGTCCCTTCGTAAGCGGATCTGCTGGGTTATCTTCTGATGATATCCTCTTCACTACGAGTTGTCCTTCTTCTACACGATGTCTAATGAAGTGATATTTTCTGTCGATATGTCGAGATCTACCATGATCCCTCGGTTCCTTGGTCAAGGCAACCGCACCTTCGTTATCACAGAAAATCTCCATGGGCTCCTTTATGGCCGGTACAACTCCAAGATCACTGATGAAGTTCTTCAGCCATATTGCCTCCTTCGACGCTTCGCTTTCTGCGATGTACTCTGATTCGCACGTTGAATCAGCTACGGTTTCCTGCTTGGAACTTTTCCATGTCACTGCTCCTCCATTTAGGGTAAAGACCCAGCCCAACTGCGAACGATAGTTGTCCCTGTCGGTTTGAAAGCTGGCGTCACTATACCCTTGCACCTTCAAGTCATCACTCCCTCCAAGGACTAAGAACCATTCTTTCGTCCTCCGAAGGTACTTAAGGATGTTCTTCACCGCAATCCAATGTGCTTTGCCAGGGTTCCCTTGATATCTGCTAACCATGCTCAAAGCGAAGGCTACATCAGGGCGAGTACAAGTCATAGCGTACATGATTGAGCCAACTGCGGAAGCGTATGGTACTCGGCTCATTTCTGCTATCTCGGCTTCGGTACTCGGACTTTGAGTCTTACTCAACTTGGCATTTCCTTGTATCGGTAGTTCTCCCTTCTTTGAGTTTTCCATACTAAAACGTTTTAGTACCTTTTCCAAGTAAGTATTCTGACTAAGTCCAATTAGTCTCTTACTTCTTTCTCTTACTATCCTTATTCCCAAAATGTAAGAAGCCTCTCCGAGGTCCTTCATAGCGAAGCACTTCCCGAGCCAGGACTTAACCTCCTGCAGAGTCGGGATGTCATTTCCTATGAGTAATATGTCATCGACATATAGAACGAGGAAGCTTACTACACTCCCACTGGCTTTGACATATACACAAGATTCGTCTTCGCTTCGTACAAATCCAAACTCTTTGACTTTCTCATCGAAGCAAAGATTCCATCTGCGAGACGCTTGCTTAAGTCCATAAATGGACTTCTCAAGCTTACACACTCTATTCGGATGCTTCGGATCCACAAACCCCTCTGGCTGAGCCATGTAAACATCCTCAGCCAACTTTCCGTTAAGGAAAGCGGTCTTGACATCCATTTCCCAAATCTCATAATCATGAAATGCGGCAATTGCTAGCATCACTCTAATAGATTTAATCTTCGCAACTGGTGAGAAGGTCTCATCATAGTCAACTCCGGGAATTTGAGTAAAACCCTTCGCAACCAATCGCGCCTTGTATGTGTGTACGTTCCCATCCACGTCGGTCTTCTTCTTGAAGATCCACTTGCACCCTACGGTCTTACGTTCGGGCACGTAATCAACCAAATTCCAAACTTGGTTATCGTACATGGATTGGATCTCGCTATCCATCGCCTCTTTCCATTTCGCAGACTCCGGGCCTGCCATGGCTTCCTTATAGCTATTGGGTTCATCAAGATTTACTAGTGTACCATCACTAATATACGTGTCCCCTTCGGTAGTAATAGGAAAACCATAAAACTGGGGTTGAACTCTAAATCTATCGGAACGTCTAATAGGTAAGGATTCGTCAATCGGTTCAACCGGAGTTTCCTCCTCGGGTTGAACGCCAGCGGTAGAGGTTCCTTCATCTATCGATTCTTGAATCTCTTCAAGTTCGATTTGCCTCCCACTGTCTCCTTGGCTTATGAGTTCTCGCTCTCGGAAAACTCCTCTCCTCGCAACAAAGATAACATTATCTTTCGGTCTATAGAAGAGATATCCAAAGGAAGTTTGCGGGTAGCCGATGAAAATACATCGCTCACTTCGAGGTTCAAGCTTGTCGTGAGTATCTCGTCTTACGAAAGCCTCGCAACCCCAAACCTTGATATGTGCCAACGAGGGAGCTTTCCCTGTCCACATCTCGTGAGGTGTTTTGGCAACCTTCTTGGTAGGGACTCGGTTAAGGATATGGGCGGCAGTCTCTAAGGCATACCCCCAAAAGAAGATAGGTAGTGAAGCACGACTCATCATAGAGCGAACCATATCCAATAAGGTTCGATTACGCCTTTCTGCCACACCATTCAATTGCGGTGTCCTAGGAGGCGTCAATTGCGAAACTATTCCACACTCCTTGAGATAATCGTGGAATTCAAGACTTAGGTACTCTCCTCCTCGATCGGATCGAAGCATCTTGATTTTCCTGCCCAATTGATTCTCCACTTCATTCTTGAACTCTTTGAACTTTTCAAAGGTTTCTGACTTTTGCTTGATTAAATAGATATACCCATATCTACTATAATCATCGGTAAAGGTCACATAGAAGCGGTTCCCATCCTTCGTGGTTGATCTAAAAGGTCCACATACATCGGTATGTATTAGGTCTAATAGTCCCTCACCCCTTTCACAAGTGCTCGTGAAGGGTGACTTAGTCATCTTTCCAAGCAAACAAGACTCGCATGTGTCATCTTCCCTAAGGTCGAATGACTCCAACACTCCATCCTTTTGGAGTTGGGCTATGCGTTTCTTGTTGACATGTCCAAGACGACAATGCCACAAGGATGCTTTATCCATACTAGTGGAAGAATCAATATTCAAAACATCATTTCCTAAGTTATCAACAATCATAACAGTTTCATATATTCCATTACATGGTATAGCTTCAAAATAAAAGACACCATTTAGATAAGCCAAAATAGAACCATTCTCATTATTAAAAGAAAATCTAAAACCTTGTCTATATAAACCATGAAATGAAATGATGTTTCTAGCCATTTCTGGCGAATAGCAACAATTGTTCAAATCTAAAACTAAACTATTCTTAAGCACCAAAGAATACACTCCAATCTTGGTCACAGGCGACGATCTTCTGTTCCCCATGATTAGATTGATCCTTCCTTGCTCCACATCCCTACTTCCTTTTAGTCCCTGCACATTAGAACAAATGTGATAACCACAACCGGTGTCAAGAACCCAAGAAATAGCATGATTAGAATCGTTAGATTTTATTGCATATATACCTGCGAAAGATGGCTTGATCTTTCCTTCCTTGATGGCTTGCAGGTAATCCGGGCAGCTTCTCTTCCAATGTCCTATCTTGTGGCAGTGGTGGCACTCTGCCTCCTTCGGGTTAGAGCAGGGCTTAGAGGGATCAACTTTGGTCCCACTAGAAGAGGAACCATCTCGGGCTTTCACCTTTCGATAGTTATTTGAAGAAGCTTTCCTCTTCTTTCCCTTCCCTTGACCAATAGCCAAGACAGGAGCAGCAGACGGATTGGGAGTTGGTGCAACAGACTTGTCCTTGAAATTGCTCTCAGCAACCCTCAAGAGACCTTGGAGCTTACTTAGAGTGACCTCCTCTTTGTTCATGTGGTAGGTCATCCTAAATTGATTATACATCGGAGGCAAAGAGTGAAGCACCATGTCGATCGCCAAGTCTTCGCCGAAGTCAACATTTAACTTGCGAAGGCGGTCGACATACCTTTGCATCTTTTGCAAGTGCACGGTAAGAGATTCTCCATGACCCATCTTAGTGGAAATCATGTTAGTGAATATCTCGTAACGCTCTTGTCTCGCGTTTTGGTGGTACCTCTCCAACAAGTCTTGATGCATCTCGTATGGATACATGTCCTCGTAGGACTTTTGGAACTCGGAGTTCATGGTGGCGATCATGATGCAATGTACTTTCGTCGCATCTCGCTCATGGGTTTCAAAGGCGGTGATTTCAGCGGGAGTAGCAATTTCTGGGTTGATTTTCTCGAGCTTCTCGTCGAGGACATACTCTTTATCCTCATAGCGAGCAATGGTGCGAATGTATCTTATCCATTCGCCAAAGTTCGTTCCATCGAAGGTGACCTTTTGGCAAAGGCTCATCAACGTGAAAGAACTAGCAACAGCGTTGTTTGCGTTTGACATCTATAGAAAGGACAAAGATAGATTAGAACAAGAATCCCTAATTATCACCCAATAAGAAAATTAGGGCTAGGATCCAACAATAACATTTACATACTAGAAAAGGGATGCCGTAATCCAACATGCAAATAAATTGAAGGTAAGTGAATGACGATTCACTAATTCTTCATCACAAAGCTTAAACTTTTAGTCCTAAGTGTTTTTGAGAATTCCTAGGATCGGATGAGATTCATTGAACTATTCAATGGCATGTTTAAATCTCGATATGCCCCTCTTGTTTGTGACTGGGATGCCGAGGATCACAAAGCGGGTGTGAATTACCATGCAAATTTACATGGTGCCTTCATTGTTACGATCACCTATTCGATGTGCCGGTAAACCACACACGCTCCATCGAACTATGATAAACAATGAATCACCCTTCGCCACCTTCGCTTAGAACCAATTAGTGTGCCGGTAAACCACACACGCTCCACTAACATCTTAGCAAGGTGCAAAGTGTAATTTCATGGGATTGCATCAATTCACTTTTCCTAAAGTAACTAAGATTGGGAAATTTAAAAAGAAAGCTTAGTTACTTCGTATTTCTTATTATACTTTTAATGAGAGGATGAGGTTGCCCTATCCTACCCGTTCGGCTAACGACCCTCCACCAATCAAGCAAGCGGTGGGTGTGAGTGTACACCCATTAAGCGCCATTTTATAGGCCGCAACCTTATACCCACCTTATAGATCGGCTTCGTGAATGAGGCCTACTAGCGGTAAGACTAGCATTTAGTTATACATATATATATTATTCTAATAACATCATATAAGTATAGGGTTGCATTTTAAACTTTTCAAAATCTAGGGTTTGAAATTTAAGTTGTCTAAATTAAAGCTTTTAATCACAAATTTAAATTTCAAAACTATAGGGTAGGTTTTAAACATTTAAAAAACATGGAGGATCAAATAACAAATAATTCCAATTAACAATTTAATATTCTAATTATCTTTATTTGATTTATCTTGATTTCTTTGAAGATAATTACCAAAATAATTAAAATAATTAATTAATTATCATATAAGGAAACTAAATATTTAATTAGTTGATAATTACCTTTAACTAGATCAAGATAACACTTATATTTATCAAGAAATCGGATTCATATTGATCTAATTAGTTTATGGAAAGTTTGGATAAGATAAACACAAAGAAATCCCGAATCTGGCCCTTCCTGACGCTTGGACTCGCCGAGTGCATAAGGGGACTCGACGAGTCAGGCCTACTCGACGAGTCCACCATGGGACTCGACGAGTCAGTGACTCAAAACCCAAAAAATCGAATTTTGCAGGTTTGTTTCAGTTATTCAAGCAACAATTTGTAGAAAACCAATCTAGGCTCTGATACCACTGTTGGGTTTTAGCCATAAGAACTTTCCTATGTGCGCATGCAAAACCCTATTGCTTGGATCTAGGCTTTCTAATAAACATGCTTTTGAATCCAAGACTTCTAATGGCTAATTAGGTTAAACAATAACATTAAAACAGATCTAGAATCATACCTTTGAGTTCCTTGTTGATCTTCTTGTCTTGGAGCTTCTAGAGTCACAATTGTCACTCCTCTAATGGCTTACAAACACCAATAGCAAGCAAGATGATTTAGGAGAGAGGAGAGGGGATGGAATTCGACCAGAGGTTCCTTGCTTTAGGTTCTGAAAGGTTGTACACGAATTCCACACCCCAAGGGCCTATTTATACTTTTAGACTCCTTAAGGGTTTCACCCTAAACCCTAATTGGATAATCTTCACTTAAGGCTATCCAAATCCATTCCATAGATATCCTTATGGACTATTTTGAGCTATCCTAAAGCTCTTAGAAACCATCCAAAGTCCATCCTAATGGATTTATAGTCTAAAGTCTAACTATCAAACAATTGACAGTTTATACCCTCTTATTTAATTAATCTCTTTAAGTCACCAAATTAATACCAATTAATTTATGACTTATATTAATCAAATAACTAAATATTATTCCTTATAATATTTACTCTCTCTTAACAAATCATCCTTCAAGTTGCTATGGTGAAGGCAACCCAAAAGGACCATGTACCACCGAATATAGTTATAGCCTTAGACACTATTCCAACAAAGATATCATGTACATCTTATAAAATTTAAATAGACTTTGTTGATTTGTCACAAATGTTACTTTTAATTTATAGACGAAATGTTACTTTATTATTCAATTTTTAGGTGACTGAATGTACACTTACAAGGCTTCGTTGGACGTTGTAGTACCAATAGTATACACTTATCACGCATTTCAATTGATCGGTTGAGGTTGTAGCTTGCAACCGCAAGTGGGGATGTCAATCCTGTATAGATCTATACATATGATCTGTCTCTGAAGATTAACAGTTATAGTAGTGTGGGTATGCTAATTGTTTAGACTTAGCTAACGAATATAATCTCACTAAAAAGCCCTTAACTATGAAACGTGAATAGGTCTCAACTCTAACTTACAAGTAAATAAGTTACAAGGCAAAATGAATTGGTTAGAATTTATAAAAGTCGAGTATATTCGGTATGTATGTATAGTGTAAGGTACTCGCTTTTATAAAGAGGTACGTCTCAAGGCATGTACATATATAAACTTTATGTAGTTAAACATACAATATACATGCATATAAATAGTTTGAATCCTTGAAATACTACAAAGTGTTGTGACATCCTTTTTATGATATACAATGTCACATAAAATCATATATTTTTGTATCATGTAGTATTGGTTGTGTGGACTAGTTATTTCACGATGAAATAACTATAATATGTTGCTCTCTTGGTCTCATCGGGAAAATAGCCCACCATCTCTGATGGTTCTTGGCAGGAAACAAAGAAGAGGATAGAGAAAGTTGGAGGTGTTTGGGTTTCTTGACCATCCATACCTTGACAAAAAAGAACAATTTTATCATTGTACAAGTTGTGTTTGAGTGTTGATTTTATCTTTATACATGTTGTGTTTGAGTGTTGTCTTAGTAATTATAATTCTACAGATATTTCTATGATCTGGTTGTACGCACGTGCTCAATATGTAAAGATTTGGAGTACCATTGTATTATTTCCTTGGGGTTCAAGTGTGTATGATCCTTTGAGTGTGTAGTTGTATAATATCTCATAGACAAGTTTTAGAAGATTTTTGGTGTTGCTTAGAAAACTTTTATTGATTTCTTTGTATTTTGGAATCTAGGAATTGATCTTAAGAGTACATAGCATTTTTGATTCATTTATGTATATGGATGTTTTTGTGTATGAGAAGGTAAATGAGATTTTGAGGCATAGAAGAGTTGAAAACTTGACACAACAAGTATTTGGATTTCATGCTTTTTTGTTTTCTAAATTTATATGTATGTAAGTACTTGTTTAAGATTTCTAGAAAACAATTCAATATGCAAATAATACTTATTAACATGTGCATATTAGTCTTGTTACAATATTTTAATTATATAAAATATTTAAATTGTGATCATTTAACGTTTATTGACACATATTGTATATTTTATAAAACCTCTAGTAAACACATTTTTCATTTGATCATAAAACATGTCTCATACATCAATATATATAGTTGCACATAATTTTTAGAAATGTTGCGTCATTTCAATCTTTAAAATTTGCATCAATCTTATTAAACATTTACATTATTTCTGGAATACATTACCAATAATAGAAATCATGTCGAAATCAATAGTTTAAGGTTTCGCGATTAACTGATTCAGATTCGACAAATGAAATAAAGCAATAGACAATAGCCTGAGATTAAAGTGAGAGAAATGAAATAAAGCAATAGACAATAGCCTGAGTTCAAAAACACTCTCGGAATTTCCATGTGAGGTGTACAAGTCCCTCAACGGATAGAAACATATTTAGCAGTTTTAAGAAAATTAGTATCCTAGTGGGTTGGTTTCTTGAAACGGTCATATCTTCTGCATACGAACTCCATTTTTGATGTTTATATTTTCGGAGACTAAGAAACATGCACTACGAGACTAGAATGTTTTCTTTGCTCACAACTGCTTAATACAAAATTTTAGTTTTTCAGACGCATTAACTGGGGTTGCAGTTTAAGCTATTTTATTCGTTTGTTAGTTTACATATTTGGAAGTAAGATACCATCTGGTATCTTATAATAGTTTAAATAAACTCACTTAATTTACAAAAGATGCACTAAAACTCAATGAGTCAAATTACAAAGATATTTACTGTGAATTGACCGCCCAATGTCTTTGACTTATATTTCAAGATATCATAAAAAGTGTTTGATGCTAAAACTTTTAAGGAGTTTTGTCCAATTAGCCTTATCGGGTGCCAATATCAGATAATGTGGAAGATTCTTGCTAATCGGCTGAGCTTGGAGGTTGATAGCTTTGAGAGCAAGGAGAAATTTGCTATTATTAATTGATGACAAATTATTGATGACCCTTTTATTA
This sequence comes from Lactuca saligna, assembly GCF_052625555.1. Taxonomy (NCBI): domain Eukaryota; kingdom Viridiplantae; phylum Streptophyta; class Magnoliopsida; order Asterales; family Asteraceae; genus Lactuca; species Lactuca saligna. Next base: position 57,704,249 of record NC_136419.1, on the reverse strand, counting down.
TGAACAAAACTCTGTCTTGGTGCAAGTTGAAAAAAAAACAACCATGGTTTTCAAAGTAGATTTTGAAAAAGTTTATGAATCAATGAGTTAGGATTTTCTAGATGATACATTGCTCAAGATGGGGTTTGGAGCCAAATGGAGAATTTGGATCGAAGGTTGCTTATCTTCTTCGCGGGGCTCGGTTCTTCTGAATGGCTCTACGATGGTAGAATTCAAAATTTTAAGCAGTTTGCATCAGCGAGATCCTATTTCACCTTTCCATATCGTTCTTATCATGAAAAGCTTACATGTGGCATTTTAAAGATTTGTTGACTGAGACTTTATTTAGGGTATTTCACTTGAATCGTTTTCTAGGTTTTCTATTTCTCACCTCTTTTATGTAGATGATGCTATTTTTGTGGGACAATGGAGGGATTCAAATGCTATAAATATCATTCGAGTTTTGCCCTGTTTCTATATATCTTCAGGTTTGAAGATAAATGTAACGCTTGTTCCATGTATCATTTATTTTTAAGTTTTTAGGGTTTTTCACTGGGACTCGACGAGTTGGAGAGCCCAACTCGACGAGTAGAGATCAAGATTGGACACGGGACTCAAGGTCTACTCAACGAGTTGGAAGGCCTAAGTCGACGAGTAGACATTGTAAAGGAAAACCCTAATTTTCTGGGTTTAGCACCCTATTAAAAGAACTTAACTATTAGGGTTGGCATCCTTACTAGCCTCCTTACTAAGAGAAACCGTAGAACCGCCTCCCCTCTTACTCCTTGAAGTTTTGAGTGTTGTGGTGTGATTTTTGAAGGAAGCCTTGAAGAGAGAAGTAGCAACCTTGGAGGAGTGGTCTTGGATCTATAACTCTAAATCAAGGGCTGCATTTTGAAGGTATAAAGCCATAACCTTGACATGTAATGATCTAGATCTCATCTTTTGGTAGTTTTGGAACTTTGGATTGGATGTCCCAAGATAAGAGCTTTTTAGAGGTTAGGATGTCGATCTGGCCTCTATAAGACCTTTAGAGGATTAAAGTTGCAAACTTTAATAGCCTCCATGTCCCATATTAGCATTATGTCCACAATGAAGGCTATAATGGATCTTCGAGAGCATTTCATGCATGCATGGACGTAATGTTAGAAACTTTACGTGACTTGTCCACCCTTGGACATCAGATCTTTGTTTTGGGTCGATGGGATGAGGGTTTAAAGGCCTAATGAGTCAAGACCTTCTTAAAAAAAGCTAGGGTTTGAGTTTAAGGCATATTAGATTGTGTTTGGGGGTAAAGTTGGAAACTTTACCTTCTAGATGTCTCTATGGTTAAGGATCTATTCTATTGAACTTTAGATTCGACTGGAAAGGATTGAATGCATGAAGACAGAGGAAAATCGATGAGTTGCCCTGACGACTTGATGAGTTAGGACGAGTTTCCCTGTTTCAGAATGCTAAGCAACTCGGCGAGTTGGCTAGGGTTTCCCCGATTTTCTGAACACTGAAGGAACTCGACGACTTGCTAGATGCACTCGACGACTTGGGTCAACATTGACTGTTGACCTTGACTTTGAACATGGTTGACCAAGTTTGACTTTGAGGCTATTTTTGGTATTTTGACAAAACAAGTCACATAATTATTGTAGGAAGTTGAGTTGGAGCTACGCGTTAGGACTTATCTGATCTTATCTTATCAGTTCAACATTTTTGAGAGGTGAGTCTCCTCACCATACTAATGGGTCGAAGCCACCAAGGTCGGCCCATTTTATGATAAGTGGTACACTAGTTAATGTAGTGTTATGTGGAATGTTAGTTGGTTATATTCTAGGAAGTATGCTAGTTGTACATGTGGTATACTTATATGAAAGACCATGGGGGAGCCCATAGTACTTAAATGTTAGACCATGTGGAGAGCCCATGTCTTTCCTATTAAAGACCATGGGGGGAGCCCATGACACTTGGATGTAAGACCATATGGGGAGCCCGCGGCTTTCCTATTAAAGACCATGGGGGAGCCCATGTCACTTAGGTGTAAGGCCATGTGGGGAGCCCATGGCATCCGGGAGTAAGACCCTGAGGGGAGCCTACGTCATCCCTATATATTGTATGCATGGCTTATGTGGTTTATGTACCTTTTATAGCTAATATGGTATATGTGATTATGTGGACTGTGTGAGGTATGTTCTGGAGAACTCACTAAACATTAGCTTACAATTTGTTGATTTGTTTAGGTACTTCCGAGCCTAAGGGAAAGGTAAAGCTTGATGGCCTGGCATGCAATATCCGACATTTTATTTGATGGGACACTCTGATATTTGAAATAAAATGTTGATGTTATGGATTTCAAAACAATTTTCATTGATGTTTCACATTTTATGGGTATGTTTTGGTTAATTAAAACTGAAAATTTATTTGAAAATTTGGGTCGTTACAAGTTGGTATTAGAGTCTTGGTTTAAGGGATTCGGGCACACTCTCGGGTGTGTCAGGACTCAAACTAAGGAAATGCTAAAATTGTTTTCAAAAATCAAAAGATAAAAACTTCTTAAAATGGAAAAAGAGGAGAGTGCAATGTGCGTGATCGGCCGAGCTCATGTAAGTAGTTCCTCAATATGTTAGCCATGTCATACTGATATTTTGTTTATGATAGTCTAGTGGATTTTGCTACGTGTATGCTTTAAAAAATTTATATGGTTAGGAGCTTATAGCCTTAGAATGATTGATTTGGCCTTATTTCCCGTTCCTTGTCTGGTAGTGGTCCGAAGGTAGAATCTATTATTCGAAAGTCTATTTGATCCTGTTCTGCGTATAATTTGCATGCATAAAGGCAACCTGTTATAATTGATTTGAGATCTGATTTGATGGGGTTGAGCAAATCTTAGGATAACCTATGATATGAGTAATGTGTGTCACACCCTGAAACCGAAGGCGGAAACGTCCTGAGGCGGAGGTGACTTCATGTGAATATCATAACCAATGTACATAGTAAGTGAAGTAAAACACAAAACATTACATTATAGAGATTTCATTACATCAGTTGAAAAGTAAATTGATACAAGTTTCATAATTACATAAGTTTAAACAAAAGAAAGACGTGACTTCCATTCACTCCGTCTTCTGCAAAAGGACTTGGGGTACCTGTTTAAGGAGAACCTGAGAATACAAGCATTTTAAAAATCAGCATAAAGCTGGTGAGTTCATAAGCGGTTTGTTTATGAAAATTAGTAAGATTCCTTTTGGTTTCTGAAAAAGTGGTTATCCAAGAAAATCCAATATTTTCTTAAAAGTAATGTTTAGTTTTCCGTTATGTTACACAGTTCCAGTTATGAATAGTTATTACCCTAGGAAAATCCTATATTTTCCTAATGTGAAAGATGTACACTGAAAACCTGATTAACCTTGTGAAGTGTGTGTTAGTTTACCAACCCAAAAATGTAATGTTAAAGATGTATACTAGAAAACTTGATTATCATGGTAAACTAATTCTTAAGGTTATTAATTTACTATATCCATTATTACTAAAAAGAGAATCTCTATTATCCAAATTGCGAGTTCAATAACCATACTACAGACTAGATATGACTCGAGACGAGGCCAATATCTTTTATGACTTTTGTCACCTTTGAACCTTTTCGGTTCGGCTGTAGCTAGCAGCCAGGTGCGGGATAGTCAGTCCCGTATAGATCTATACACTCAAGTCACGCTCCCTAGCTAAGAGATTCTGGTTACATCGGCGGTACTCCACTCGCGTATCTCTGTGGAGTGTTCTCCAAGGACGTGTCTCCAATTTATAGGAATAACAAATCTACAAGTAATAATGCGGAAAGTCCTGTTTAAGTTCTACCTACAAAGACGATCCTTCACCCGCGTATCTCTATGGAGTGTTACCGAGGACAAAACGATATACTAAGTTTCTTGTTCAAAGTTCAAAGATTATGTTTTAAATATTATAATGTGGATAACCATTTGTGAAAATATAAAATACAACAGTTTATAACGATTTTCACAAATAATATGATAATTTGATCTGCAAGTTCAAACGGTTATCTGTTATGATTTTCAGTGTTAAAAACATATGTAATATGAAACACAATACTTATAAAACAATTTTTGATTACAAGTAATCCTTGTACTTTGCTTGTATTCCCCCCTAAAAACAGTGAAAAACATTGAAAAAGGGTAGGGGTATGAACTCACCGGACGAGAAATGTGTCGACTAGGATGCTAAAGGTCGGATCAAGGCTTGAAAACGTGCGAGGTTCCTATGTAATGTTAAATGATACACAAATTTATCTAATTAGACTTTAAAACACTAATCAGATATGATTATACACTCCAAGACGTGGAAACACTTCAAATTAAGTGTTTGGAGTGACCCGGGTGACATTTATGGACATGAATGGCTTGGATATGGAGTTTACTCTTCAAGAGTATACTCTTAGAGGAGTTCACGGACCTAAACAGAACATCCCCATGAGTTTACGACCGTAAACTCATGGTGGGGTGTTCTTATGTGCTAAATGGCCTTAAATCAATAGAGGGGTGATGCTAGGTTTGGTTCTAGGGCATTATCAAGGAATTAAATCAACCATGTGGACCAATTGATGAGTTTACGGAAGTAAACCAACTGTTTATGGCCATAAACTCTCCCCCACTCTAATCTTAAGTGCTTTGAAGGTCATAGATTAATCACAAGTGATTCTACTCAATTTTACAAGCCAAAGGGTGAGTTTAGGGCATCATACAGCCCATTTATAGGAGTTTATGGCCCAGGAACCCAATCTTTGGGTGTTTACGGATGTGAACTCCTTATGGAGTTGTTTTCATCAAGTTTATGGTTCCTAACTTGTTTGTGGTTGCTTCTAGACTTTATTCCAGGGCTTATGAGGTGTGTAAGTTGCATTTTAACACCCCAAAAGGAGTTTACTACCCACCAAAGGGTGTTTATGGCCCAAACATGTTCTTGGGCAGTAAACTCATGTTTACTCCCCAAATGTTGAGTTTAAGGTGTTCTAAGTCCAATCCAATAAGTCCTTGAGCCATATCTAAGCTCCAATGGTGATTTGGAAGGGTTTTGAGGCTCAAAAACACCATTTATATGTGTTCACGTCCCAAGAGCGTTCTAGGGTCGTAAACATATGTTTGAGGTCCTAAATCATAATTTGAACTTGAAATTGAAGGATAAGGATGTTGTACAAGAAGCTAGGATGGTTAACTTGGTGTTTTGAAGCTTGAAATGAGTGATTTTTGGATCTAAATCTTGGATTGAAGAGAGAGGTTAGAGAGAGAGTGAAAAGGCTTAAAATGATTCTTAATTCACTTTAAATATGGTTTGGATTTGATACACGGTGGAATTCTACCCGATACTGATGTTTGGATACTTACAAGGTCAAAATAAAAGTCTTAACTTAATTGACCTAATCCAAAAACGAAATCGGAATAATTCGATTAAAACGAGTTTTACGGTCGAAATGGGTTGCGGTGATGGAACAACTTCAGGTTGTCACATTATCCCCCCGTTAGAGGGAATTTCGTCCCGAAATTTAAAGATTAAGATACGAGTTATGGAAAAGGATGTGGATGTGTCTGCTGTATCAGGTGTTCGCGCTCCCATGTGAATTTAGGTTCTCGCTTGGAATTCCAGCGAACCTTCACTAACGGGACGTGGCTTTGTTTCGTACGCTTGATCTCTCGGTCTATGGTCTCAATTTGTTCAAGAGGTTTTACTAGGATTTCATCGGACAAGCACCCCTAAAGATTCGGGATGTGGAAAACAGGATGGATGTTTCTAAGTCTGAAGGTACTCGGAGTTTGAAGGCTATGGGATCGATCCTAACGAGGATCTCAAAAGATCTAATATACCATCAGTTAAGCTTTCCGTGCTTCCTATAGTGTGTCATGTCTTTCCAGGGCGAGACCATTAACAAGACATGATCTCCAACTTGGATGTAACAGTCGGATTTTTATCAGGTATCTTGTTTATTATATTTTGTTGATTTGTAGGGGGACTCGGCGAGTTGGAGCTCAGACTCTCCTAGTAGGGACGCGAATCTGGACGAGGGATCGCGCCTGGACTCGACGAGTCCAGGATATGGACTCGGCGAGTCAGCGCTGTGTAATGAAACCCTAAATTTCTCGGGTTTGAGACTTATTTAAAGGGCCTAATGGCCGTCATTTGTGCTCACCAGCCCCTTGAGTGAAACCCTAATCGAGTGTGAGCATTTGGAGCTAAGTAGGAGGCCATTATTGACCTTGGAGGTGCCATTGTTGCAAGGAAGGAGAAGAGCTAGCCAAGGGAAAGCAAGAGGAGCCACTTCTGTGGGTTTGGAGTCCAGAGCATCACTTTTGTGGTAATAAATCCGAGTTACCTTCTTGTTTGTTGTTGTTTATCTAGATTTAGGGTTTGTTGAACCCTTTTATGGCAAGATTTAGTGTCCTCTTGGTCCCTTATGAGGTTGGAATCATAGATCTGGACCCTTAGAGGTCCAGAGTGTCCCTTTACCCAAGCTTTTTGAGAATCAATGGAGGCTTTGGATTGGAATCCTCATGCCTTAGGTCAAAAACTCCATTTATGAGCTATAGGGTGTGTTATGAGCACCAAGATAGGAGCTTTACGTGATGAATCAGTCGAGGGAGGCCAGATCTATAGTTTTTGGAAGCAGATCTGACCTTAGAAGCGAGTTGGAGTGGTTGCATGGCATGGACTCGCCGAGTCTGTTCATTCGACTTGGCGAGTAGCTTGAAGATTGCCTTGGGAGTGCTCAGCGAGTGGTCCAATCGAGTCATGGGTAGACTCAGTGAGTCAGGGTGAGTTGGAGAGGGATGACGAGTGGACTGAGTCAAACTTGGACTCGCCGAGTTGTCCTTGAGACTCAGCGAGTTGAGTCGGGGTGGCCCCGCGATTCATTCAGGTGAAACTCGTCGAGTAAAGGGGGGAATACTCGACGTGTAGTAAGGGGATTTCAGAGGGTTGGTGAAAACGTCTAGACTCGCCGAGTCCGGTCAGAGTTGACCGTTGACCAGAGTTGACCTGTGATTGACTTCTTATGGATAGTCAACCTTAGAGAAATAAAGTGTTAATTAGAAACATATAATGTTATAGGAGGATTAGAGCTCGGAGGATCGAGCACGAGGGATTTCCAGGATTCGTGAGGTACCGAGATACGCGATGTGAGTCTTCTCACTATACTATATTACCTTGAGTAGGTAACCAGAGTTATGTGATAGAGTATTTGTATGCTATGTATGTTATGTGTCGTACTGCATTATTTCTATATGATTTATGTAGTGCATGTTTATCAGAGCTAGAAACTGAGGGTTCACAGAGTTTAGGTGCACGGACCCACAGAGTTATATCCTCGAGTGGCTAATATGTGTTATATGTGGTATTTTGGGGAACTCACTAAGCCTTGTGCTTACAGTGTTTGATGTTATTGTTTCAGGTACTAGTGAAGACCACGGGAAGGCGCCGGCTTGATCCGCACACACACACTCAGAGTTTTTACATTGTGATCTTGGAATTTTGTATTAACCTATATTGGATAATTATTATGGTTGTTTGATGAATATTAATCGAATTATGTTTATAAGAAAATTGAAAAATTTGTTTTGAAATTTACGGTGTTACATTGGAATTCCAGAGGTTTCCATTGTACATTGGCGTAACTCTTATGTCAATCTCGTGAAGTTTTCAATTGTTCTCGGGTCTGGATGATCTTCTCGATGATTTCGCAGATGATTTCAGAACCAGTGAGGGTACTACCGGGGAATCGACTCTTGGCTAGTTGCGTGTCTTCTACCTTGACCTAACATAAGGGAATATGCACTTTTGACTGTCGAGGGTTCCAAATGGTGTAGTCTGGATACTGGTTGGATAACTGTTATTATACGAGGGCTTGATCAAAGGTAAAGGGGTATCCCAAGTCGCTCAGTAATTTATGACACATGCTCCCAGCATGTATTCCATGACCTGAATAACTCTCTCACTCTGTCTAATTGTCTGAGGATGATAAGTTGTACTCATGTCTAGCTTGGTTCCGTGAGTTTTCTGAAGGAATCTGCCTAAATCTTGAGGTAAACCTACTATCTCTACCAAAGAAAATGGATGCAGGTATACTATGCAGTCGGACTACTTCTTGGATGTGGGTTCGCGTGAGTCTTTCCATCTTGAATGATTCTTTGATCAGAAGGAAGTGAACGGATTTTATCGAAGGATCGACCATTTCCAAATGATATCGTAATCACTCGGGAAAACTTGGTAACTTGATGGTGAAATCCATGTTGGTCATCTTTTATTTCCATTTGGGTATCTCGGGCTGCTGAAGCAATTCCGAGGGTTTCTAACTAGGCTTCTCAGGTCTGAGCGAGTAAACGGGTCTAGATGGTCATTGTCAATGTCTTAGTCTTGATGTCTAAGCTTTCCTTTCGGCTAAAGGCACCTCATGTTCATGTCTTTATGATCGAAGCTATGTTGTAGTCTCTTAAGGTTAGTGAAATTCGCATACTTGGTTCCATAGAGATCATGTCTCTCATTCTTCAGTGCAGGGACTGTTGCTCCAAATTCCAAGTCGTGAGTTGTGTAGTCAACTTCGTGTGCCTCTAGTTTGTCTTTAAGCGTGAATGACAACTTTTCCTTCCTGCCTAAGCACATGATGTAAACTCTGGTTGGACGTACTGCAAAGGACAACGAAGTCCTCTGTTTCTTCTGGCAGGGGCAGGTTAGGTGTGATGCATAATTCTTAATTCAATGCTTGAAATGATGTATCTCACTTTTTACTCCAACATAAAGGGTACACCTTTCTGTGTCGGAGTAGTTAAGGGTTTGATGATTTTGGAAGAAATTTCAGAATGGGTCTGCAATAATAGTCGACAAAACCCAAGAATTGACAGGTTTTCTATGGGTGTCTTCGGTGCCGACCAATTCTCTATTGCTTCGACCTTATGAGGATCCACGTGTATGTCTTCGTCGCTCACTACATGACTAAGGGAAAATGGTTTGACCGTAGGGTATCTATACGAACTCTTAGTGATCATATCGAGTCCTGAATATTGTCTTGGAAACATTATCCTCGTGAACTCGTAGTTGATGGTGTCTTGACCTAAGGTCTATCTTCGAGAGGTATCTAGCTCCTTGAATTTGATCGAAGAAGTCATCTAATAGGGAAAGAGGATATCGGTTTTGACGGCCAATTCATTAAGCTGACTGGATAACTCCTGCATTTCTGCTGGAACAAAGCGATACGGAAATTTGGCTACGGGGGTAGTTCCAGGGATTAGATTGATACGAGACTCGACTTGACGTTCGGAAGGAATTCTCGGGAGCTCTTCGAGAAGATATCAAGAATACTACAGTTTTCGGGGATGTTCTATAGGTCTTTAACTTCTTGTTTCTCACTGATTGCATGGACTAGAAATACATGACAATCCTTTTTGCAGAAGTTTTCGAGTTTAGATACAAGAAATGATGTGAAGATTTGGGCCAATAAGGAAAGAATGATTACTCAAGGTAAGGATACAGTTTAGAGATAAGTCGTTAGTGCGCTCATTCTCACTGGTAACCATATTGACAGTAAATGTTTCGGTTATTAGACGAGGGCTATGTTTACGAAGATATTTGAATGATTGACTAATAAAACTTTCTTGACACTAGATTCGAAAAGAATGCGAGCATAAGAATTGTCGAGAAGAAATATACCCGCGACGGTGGTGGGATCAGCAGCTGCCTCCTCTTGCTTTATAGCTAAAACCATCTCGGCGTTGTTGATGTTGTTGGTGGTTGCTGTCTTTGGGCAGTTTCACTTGAAATGCCCGATTTCTCCACAACCATAGCAGGCTTGTTCGGTACTTGATCCGGAAGCTTGATTGATTAGATGAACTGGTGTTTTGCAGGTTCGAGTAAGGTGGCCCTTCTTGCCACAGTTGTTATAGAGTTTTTCGCAACATGGTCCTGAAGTATAATGATGATAGCTGCACTTATCACACCAAGGGAGGTTACCCGCATACCTAGTGGCAGGCGCTTGAACTGTTGACACAGCAACATGGGTAGTGGCAGCTTGAACTGCCATAGTTTCATGCCTCTTGGAGGGTCCTTGGGAATTCTGACCCTTTCGCTTTTCTAGAAAACCTTCTTACTCTTGTTACGCTCGTTCTGATGCTCCTGAACATTTTCATGGTTTTGGGGGTTGGTGTTACTTCTTGGTCCACTAAACCTATCAGGGCAGAAATATGTCACTGCGGCAATCACTGCAGCCGAAATAGCCAACTGGAACATCACTGGGTCGAATCAAGAAGGAGGTGGCGACGGAGGGTTGTTGTTACTTGAACTGGATCCTTTCTTTGAAGACATTTCGATCTAACGTGATTAGGAAAAAGAGGATGGTAAGTCCTCTACATTAAATCAAGAGATATGAAACAAGGGATATCTCTTTATGACAGACAATTATTCTATTAAGCGAGAAAGCTGGAATGAATTGTCAAGGCAGATAAACTATCGCTAGAGGAATGATCGAGGGGCAATGCATGATTTAGAATTTTCTACAACAAAGTTGGATCTAGAAATATTCACATAGTATTTCATGATTCGCTGCGACAATGGCTCGTTGTTTAGGATATTTAGGTAAGTTTTAAGCATGCTGAACACCACAGTCACTCCCAGGCATATGTTGGCCATGTCTCGAATGAATATAGTTGATCAGGCTATATTGACCTAGACACGACTACATAACTGCCCAGGTTTAACCGCAGCGTACAACACCCATTTACTTATGTTTTGTTCTATTTGTAGTTACAGATCTCAATGGGTAGGTATACTTGTATGTTTTTGAAAATACTTATATTTTGAAGTATACTTTTAGTTCAGAGCACTTAGGCCCCTTAATGTTTATAGCCTTATACCATGTAATGTTTGGTATACTCAGTTCACTATAAACAAGGGCTATGATACCAATCTGTCACACCCCGAAACCGAAGGCGGAAACATCTCGGGGCGGAGGTGACTTCATGTGAATATCATAACCAATGTAGATAGTAAGCGAAGTAAAACACAAAACATTACATTACATAAATTTCATTACATCAGTTGAAAAGTAAAGTGGTACAAGTTTAATAATTACATAACTTTAAACAAACGAAAGACGTGACTTCCATTCGCTCTGTCTTCTACAAAAGGACTTGGGGTACCTGTCTAAGGAGAACCTGAGAATACAAGCATTTTAAAAATCAACATAAAGCTGGTGAGTTCATAAGCGGTTTGTTTTATGAAAATGAGTAAGATTCCTTTTGTTTTCTGAAAAAGTGGTTATCCAAGAAAATCCCATATTTTCTTAAAAGTAATGTTTAGTTTTCCGTTATGTTAGGCAGTTCTAGTTATGAATAGTTATTACCCTAGGAAAATCCTATATTTTCCTAATGTGAAAGATGTACACTAAAAACCTGATTAACCTTGTGAAGTGTGGGTTAGTTTACCAACCCAAAAATGTAATGTAAAAGATGTATACTGAAAACTTGATTATCATAATAAACTAATTCTTAAGGTTATTAATTTACTATATCCATTATTACTAAAAAGTAAATCTCTATTATCCAAATTGCAAGTTCTATAACCATACTACAGACTAGATATGACTCGAGACGAGGCCAATATCTTTTATGACTTTTGTCACCTTTGAACCTTTTCGGTTCGGCTGTAGCTAACATCTAGGTGCGGGATAGTCAGTGCCGTATAGATTTATACACTCAAGTCACGCTCCCTATCTAAGAGATTCTGGTTACAGGGGCGGTCCTCCACTCGTGTATCTCTGTGGAGTGTTCTCCAAGGACGTGTCTCGAATTTATAGGAATAACAAATCTACAAGTAATAATGCAGAAAGTCTTGTTTAAGTTCTACCTACAAAGACGATCCTCCACTCGTGTATCTCTGTGGAGTGTTACCGAGGACAAAACGATATACTAAGTTTCTTGTTCAAAGTTCAAAGATTATGTTTTTAACTATTATAATGTGGAAAACCATTTGTGAAAATATAAAATACAACAGTTTATAACGATTTTCACAAATAATATGATAATTTGATCTGCAAGTTCAAACGGTTATCTGTTATGATTGTCAGTGTTAAAAACATATGTAATATGAAACACATTACTTATAAAACAAGTTTTGATTAGAAGTAATCCTTGTACTTTTCTTCTATCCCCCCTGAAAACAGTGAAAAACAATTAAAAAGGGTAGGGGTATGAACTCATCGGACGAGAAATGTGTCGACTAGGATGCTAAACGTCGGATCAGGGCTTGAAAACGTGCGAGGTTCCTATGTAATGTTAAATGATACACAAATGTATCTAATTCGACTTTAAAACACTAATCAGATACGATTATACACTCCAAGACGCGGAAACACTTCAAATTAAGTGTTTGGAGTGACCCAGGTGACATTTATGGACATGAATGGCTTGGATATGGAGTTTACTCTTCAAGAGTATACTCTTAGAAGAGTTCACGGCCCTAAACAACACATCCCCATGATTTTACGGCCGTAAACTCATGGTGGGGTGTTCTTATGTGCTAAATGGCCTTAAATCAATAGAGGGGTGATGCTAGGTTTGGTTCTAGGGCATTATCAAGGAATTAAATCAACCATGTGGACCAATTGATGAGTTTATGGTAGTAAACTAAGTTTTTACGACCGTAAACTCTCACCCACACCAATCTTAAGTGCTTTGAAGGTCATAGATTAATCACAAGTGATTCTACTTAATTTTACAAGCCAAGGGGTGAGTTTAGGGCATCATACAACCCATTTATAGGAGTTTACGGCCCAGGAACCCATTCTTGGGGGTTTTACGGCCGTGAACTCCTTATGGAGTTGTTTTCATCAAGTTTATGGTCCCTAACGTGTTTGTGGTTGCTTCTAGACTTTATTCCATGGTTTATGAGTTGTGTAAGTTGCATTTTAACACCCCAAAAGGAGTTTACTACCCACCAAAGGGTGTTTATGGCCCAAGCATGTTCTTGGGCAGTAAACTCATGTTTACTCCCCAAATGTTGAGTTTAAGGTGTTCTAAGTCCAATCCAATAAGTCCTTAAGCCATATCTAAGCTCCCATGGTGATTTGGAAGGGTTTTGAGGCTCAAAAACACCATTTATATGTGTTCATGGCCCAAGAATATTCTAGGGCCGTAAACACATGTTTGAGGTCCTAAATCATAATTTGAACTCAAAATTGAAGGCTAAGGATGTTGTACAAGAAGCTAGGATGGTTAGCTTGGTGTTTTGAAGCTTGAAATGAGTATTTTTGGATTTAAATCTTGGATTGAAGAGAGAGGTTAGAGAGAGAGTGAAAAGGCTTCAAATGAGTCTTAATTCACTATAAATATGGTTTGGATTTGATACACGGTGGAATTCTACCCGATATTGATGTTAACCGAGGCTTTTGGTCGCACCCGATTAAGTTGTCGTCACCCGATATGGTCGAAACTAAAATTTTTCTAATTACTAGTTTGGGACGTTTTCACATGGTTCTAACATGTTTGGATACTTATAAGGTCAAAATAAAAGTCATAACTTAATTGACCTAATCCAAAAACGAAATTGGAATAATTCGATTAAAACGAGTTTTATGGTCGGAATGGATTGCGGCGATGGAACAACTTCGGGTTGTCACAATGTGGTATCCCGTTAGATATGCTTTGATCTGGGATGAATTAGGGTTACCATGTAGAGGCTTGGGGAAGTTACATGTAGGTGTGGTAGGTAGTATTGGGCCCGTACTATTGAAAGCTCAAGACTTGTACCCGAACGAATGTTAGACATGGAGGCTCTAAGGAGAAGTGGTGTGCATGGGGGATCCCATATTTGGACATGATGATCATTATGTTTTATGGTATTGCAGTGAAATATGGTGGTGACATGACATGGAGCTGAGTGATCAGGATCGGGATCCAGGTCGGACTACAATACTGAGCCCATTGATTAGAGGTTGCGCGAGCTTATCGCGGCCGAGGTGACGAGGGGCATCCTTAACGCTACCCAATGATTTTTGGGACAGTTAATGAAGGGTTGATGGAGATTATGGAGGAGAGGCTTAGGTCGTTCAAAGTCGAGATTGCTGCAAGCTAGGTCGGGTACTGAACTCCCTCGTTCTGGGAGTTCAAGGCATGCGGGGCACCGGAGTTCTTCGGGGTCAGGGACTCCATAGTTAGCCGATGCTGGGTGGCAGACATAGAGAACACCAAACGCACAAGTTCTTTCCCCTAATGCGGAAAAGGTGGGTTTTGCTTTGTGTATGCTGAGGGATCGAGCCCGAGATTGGTGGGGAGAGGTGACTAGCCAGGTGGGAGCAGCGGTGCAACTGAGATTGTAACACTCTAAATTTTCAAATAAAATTTTCATTTTTAAAACCACACAAAACACAATCTCACATTTCTCAAAACCCAAATGTATAAGTTTTTCAAAAGACAAGACAACAAAATGTTTGACAATATCCTAGAATCCTCAAAACATAATCTCAAGCTAGTGTGTACAATCATGCCGGTGCCTTAGAGGTACTTGAAACACATTTCACACAACACTGTAAGCACGAAACTTAGTGAGTTCCCAAAATACCATGCACAAATAATTAGCCTCTCATGGATATATCTCGATAAGGACCCTCCGGTCATGTGTCTCAGTGAAGATCCTCCGGTCTCACAGCTTGGGTCGGACCCTCCAGTCTGCTATCCCAGTGAAGACCCTCCGGTCCCACAACTCGGTTTGGACCCTCCGGTCTTAACTCAATAAGGCACAAAAATAATATAAAGCATAAATCACAAAGAAAAAATGCATGATATCACATAACTCAGTATAAACACATAACACCGTCTAATCAATAACTCAAATAAGACCCTCCGGTCATACAATATTACTACTCAGGTAAGTATAGTGAGAAGGCTCACCTTGCCTAATAAAGCAATATATCCCACACTCGAACTGCTGGTCTAGACTTCACCTCTCCATGGCCTCCAAAATGCACAACTTAACCAAAAACCTATAGTCAACAGTCAAAGCCGACCCAACTCGTCAAGTGCAACTCATGAACTTGTCGACTTCCTCAGTGTTCAGTAAATCACGAAAACCCGAGTCAACTCATCAAGTTGCTAGGCAACTCATGTAGTCCATGCAGAGTCTAGAAGATTAGGGAAAACCCTAACCACTCATCGAGTTCACTTTGAATCCAAAAACGGGAAAACCCAACTCAACTCGTCGAGTTGGATGCCCAACTTGTCGATTTCTTCAGCTATTACACATTAAATTCATTCCGGTCGATTCCAAAACTCAAAACTCTAGATCCAACCTCCTAGGATAAAGTTACCACGTAAAGTTGCTAACTTGACGATCATGCAAGGCCTCACAAGTCTAAAACACCCATTACTAAGCTCAAGAAGGGGTTTAGGACATGAAGATGGTTCAAAGCTTCATAAAGCTTAAGTCTTTAGGCCTAAAGGATCTAGTAGTGTCCAGACCTGAGATTTCAGCCCCATAGGATGCTCACAACCATTAATGACTCAAGAAGAAGATTGAAAGGGCCATAAAATCTCTAATGGAGAGATCCAACAAACAAGTGATCAAGGTAATGACTTTTCACCTTGAAATGACTTCTACCACTGAGATGACGGAGGATCCAAAGACTCCTTCTTGCTCCAAGCCTTCTACTATTCAAGGAATGCACCAAAACACACCCACCATTAGCTCTAAACACTCTCAAATGGAAGGTACTCGATTAAGGTTTGTCTCAGGGTGATAAATTGATGAGGGAGGCAGGGTAAAGGAGTTAAAGTCATTTAAATAGGGTGCAACCCAAATAATTAGGGTTTCATCAAACAAACTCAACTCACCGAGTTCAGTCTTCTGAATTGACGAGTAGGATTCATATTCCGTGCATCATGATCAAATCTTACACGATGAGTTAGGACCAACCAACTCATTGAATAAGTCCTCTAATGTGACTAACATTCTCAAGTTCCATATCCAGGAAATCAGGGTTTTACAACTCTCCCCCACTTAATTTAGATTTCGTCCTCGAAATCGCTCTTTATCGACACATAGATTGAAACAACGATCTAAGAAGCACAACTGGAAAATATCATAACATACAATGACCCCCTTCTCAATACATTCGAAACTAAATAAGTACCCTCAACCCGAAGAAATACGAACCCCTTTGTGGTTGCAGTATCAGCTCTAACTCGCTAGAACTTGGAAACTATAGTGGTCTGTCTCCCCGACAGACAGGCCATGCAGAATATCACCATGTTAATCGTTCATTGAATAACAGACCCGGTAAAACACTTCCAACTATGACTATCTCATTGCGACTGATGGGGAAAAGTCCTTAACCATAAATGGCTGCTGGTCACTTATGTAAGACATACTAGTCGATCCAGATCATAACTCAAAAGGAACGGAGAGGTCACATCTCACCAAGTATCAACCACCGGTAATGTTATCAGAACCAATCTGATGAATGAATCTCAATACTCTTCCTTCAGACATTAGATGAATGACCATGCCTGATTGGAATTATCCTCTTATATCTGTAACCATAAGCCCCAACTTCCCTTCAAATATTTCTTCCAACACTGAGTACCAAGTCAGCTCCTAACCTAAGAGTTGAACCTCTAGGGCTACCCTAACACATTTGACAATACGAATTCACGGTCTTTCTATCTAACTGAGTTGTCTCAACCAATCACACTGAACTCCAAAAATCACAAAGTTCGCTTTACCCCAAGCGATTACTACAACCGATTTGAAGTCGCACCTCACCTTCGACCTCTATTGTCTATTACTTGCTAATTCATGTATGTCGTGGTCCTCCTCAAACAACGATCTGATTCACTAAGGTCTAAAACATCACATGCGAAACATTCCCACTCAGAATGAAATCCATCTAAAAACTCCAGAATCCCAACATGCCCATCCTCCACATAGATAGAGCCAAACTTAAACACAAGAATTTGGTCTGCCACATAATTGGAACCACTCATGTCCAATCTAATACTTAACTCTTGACCCAAGATCCACGAATCTACGCGTATATTTTTTGGAACCTGAAAGTGAAACTCTAGCAATACTAAGTCCAAGTGATAATTCTAAAGTCAACATGAGTTCCAAAGTGATGAGTAGTTCGGAATCTTTCTGGACCTGAAGAGAAGAAGATGAGGAGTTCAGTAGTGAAGAGATTCCAGAATGGACATTATGTCCGGAATGTATGTTGTTCAGGAGTCGCTTTTTTGTCTCTTTATGTATTAATTACTTTTTTTTCTCTTTGCATGATCAGACATTTCATAGGACTTCGTTTGTTTGTCAACTTGGACAATAAACATGTAAGAGTTATTCCTTTTATCCGGTCCTATGTATGTTTATTGGTTTGTACGATGTTTCACTCACTCCTGTTTAAAGGAGCTTTTAATGCAAAGTCAAAATATGGATCATTCACTCACCCTTGGGATTTACTAAGTTCAATTCTCTTTCAAACATTCTTCTTGTTCTTCATTTATTAATTTTACACTGATCTTTCATTCTCATTCTTCATTTATGAGTTGATCATTTGTTGAATATATAAACTCAGACTTGTCTGGTCTATCCAGACTTGACTAGAACATTTATTAGCAAGAAGACATTGATATTAAGCATTCACTCAAGGTTTGAGTTTTCAAACCTTGTCCCCGCGCATCAGATCTATTTGTTCTCTCAATTGGTATCAGAGCATGAGTGGTTGTCCTTTGAATCCATAAGATCAGATTATAGTTGGTTTGAAATTACCTTGGTATTTCAACCATTTTTGTGTTAAGGATAAAAGTTCTTCTATATACCACTTTTGTTTGAAGATATCTTAACTTCAATAGTTGCTTCTAATCCTCAACAAATGATTTCAATGCAAATCGAAAACAGTGTGGGTGGTCCTACACGTGCCCCATTGCTAGTTGTGGAAAGATTTTTACTAGCCAATGAGAAAGGTGAAGAAATTTGGAGATCTGTCTAAGAAGGTCCTCATGTTCCAGTAAGAACAGTTGTGAGAGATGCTGCTGCTTAGCATATGGGTCAAGATGAAACTCATCCAACTTCTCTAACTACAGATGGCATTGAGAAGTTGAATTCTAATCAAGTTGCTTACTCAGAAATGGTGTTTGGTGTTCCTCCTTCACTCTTTGAGCATATCAAGTTGCGTAAATCAACAAAAGATATTTAGAACACTCTTCAGGACCTGATTGAAGTCTCGGAAAACATGAAAGACAAGTGCATCGCCTCAGTTGTCAATGACTTCGATACATTCTTTACCACTCCTAGTGAATTAATGGCCTCAGCCTCCAACATACCGAATCATGGTAAACAACATTACTGCTCATGGGATTACCCGAACTCCTTTAGAATACAATCTCAAATTCATAAACAGTCTCGGCAAAGGATGGGGAAATGTGAAATCTTGTCTCCAAAGTAATGGTTCCTAAAAAAAGTTAAAGCTCTATAAACTTTTTGATGAACTTCAAGGACTCGAGTCTAATGTTTCTAAAACTATAAGGGAACTATCCGGAGGCCCTCTTGCTCTTGTCAGTTCTTTCGAACCAATCATTCCGAGATTGTCTACTTCGGACCCTTTCAAACCGATTGTACCATCTGTTTAACCCTTCGCACCCATCTTACCCACACAAAACTATCATGTTGATGATTCCAAAGCCATGGATTCTAAACTCCGTTTCCAACATGAGTTTGCTCTACTCTCCATGAAACACAAACGTCCTTTCAATCCCTCTTACAAACCATACCAAAACCAACTGCATGCTCCTCACCAAAACAATCTTCAACCATATTCAGCTCCGGAACCTCAACCAACTTCGTAGAATCCTCCTGGATACAAACCAAGCATCACTAAGACAAACTCTACTCCACAATCTTCTCAGAATCCTAAATCGGAAAACTAAAAAATTATGTGTCATAAGTGTGGACATGCAAACCACTTTCCTAATGATTTCCTGGCTGACGCTCCGTAAAAATCAAAGACCAAGGATTCTGCTTACTATATCCGAAAAGCTAAAGAGATGGTTGAAAGTGAAAAGCCTTTGTAACAACAGTATCAAGGGATGTTGAAGGATATTGGTCATCCGGAGATGATGATGACATGGTAACTGGAAGAAGTATGTGCTTGATGGTAAGAAAAACTATTGAATGTGATGAAGGATATTGGTCATCTGGGTAAGAAGATGAATATGATGTTGCTAAACCTCACTAGTGCTACATGGCCACCAACAATCCACCTGGTCGAAGCATTGTTCAACAGGTAAAATCTATGATTACAGATAATAATTTTGATTTGTCTCTCTGTGAACCTTATCTAACCCATATCCAAACAGATATGAACACCATCTATAAAGCCTATGAGTTTCCCATATATGTCAGTGAGAAGAAGGAGTGTGGATTAAATCGTCTTAGGTTACGTTTTGAGTATAAAAAAAATGAAATCGAGTCTTTAGAGCGTGAGCTTGTAATGTCAAAAGATGAATGTATCATTTTAAAATACAAATGTGAAATCACCTATTCTAAAAGAAATGTCTTGATTGCTGATAACAAATGTCTCAATGCTAAGATATATGCTTTGCATAATTCTATATACATGCTTGAAGTGAACGAACGAATGAATCATAATTTTCGTCATCCATGGTCTAAAGCACCTAGTCTCGGAAGCGAATTTCCGAAACCAATTTCTCGTCGTTTGAAGTAAATGCAAAATTTGACATTCATGGGAGAGGTTCCTAACACCAAAAATTCGAACACCCCTGTTTCTCCCTTGTCACATCTTCGTGAGACAACATACCACTTTGAGTCCTTAATATCTGTGTTCCAACCAATTGTTGTCAAGTGTCCCGATTCCTTGCCTCTTCCGCCTCTGATAAACCTGGACTTGAATCGGACCATGAAATTTCATCATAGTGTTTCAAATTGGGTAGAATATGTTCCTAAGCATCTGAACAAATGTGTTGTAGAAGAAATCATTCCTGTGACAACCAAAACTATTACCTATGAGTTTTTATGGGCATCTTTAGATGACAAAGTTGAAAATTCAAGTTGTGTCTCCTCTGATTCTTGCGAATCGGATTCCTTATTTATCCAAAAAAATTGGTTCCCACTAACCCTGAGTTTAGTATTCCATCCACAGGTCAAACTTTAAAATCCTCAAGAAAACCAATGCTGAATAGGAAAGATATTGTAGATCCCAAAGTAGAAGTTTGAAATGCACATAAAAAGGAAGTTAAGACTAGACAAAATTCCAGGTTCCTTGATAAATCCAAAAATTGTGTATCTTGGAATTCCCATTCATCAACCGATAATCAAAACTCCTTCACACCCGCTAAGATCCTCAAGAGACCTTATGATTCTCTCAGTCCAATTTTACCAGAAAGTAGTCAGTACTATTCAGCCTAAATCTAATCTTTCGAAAAACAATGTGTCATCAAGCAAATCAACAAATGCAAAGAAAACAAATTTTTCATAATCTTCAAAGAACAATATTGTGTGGAAAGTCAAATCTCACATTGATGAAACATAAGTTCCGGAGGTTACAACTGTTTCCAACGCTCCGTAAGTCTATGGTCTGAAGAAGACTGTTCGCAACCCTCAAGTCATTAAATATGATTACTGGATAGATGACAAGACATTAACCTTCTATCTGTATCCAAAGAACTCAAAAAGTACCAACAGGAAACACAAAGTTGTTCCGAAGTCACAATCCAAGTCCAAAGCCCGTGCCTATGTCCCAAAATCTAACTCGGAGCCTAAAAACTCCGTCACTCACTAATTTTGTAAGCACTTTGTGCTTCAGAGAAAGAAACAATATAATATATTGATAGTGCTTGTTCCATGCACATGATGGGGAAAAAAGACTTCCTACGAGATCTAAAGCTTTCTCCAAAGGCTGGTTACGTGACATATGGTACCAAACTCCAACTCTCAAATTTATTGTTACAAAATTCTCACCAATGGAAACTTCTCTATCTCAAACGTGGCTTATGTAGCTGATCTGAAACATAACTTTATAAGTGTAGCTCAGCTCACTGATTCAAATTGACATGTAGAATTTTGCAAGAAGTACAACTATGTAATGATTGAAGACCAGAAATAACGTTTAATTAGTCGCTTCACAACAAGAACATGTACCCGCTCGACATCAGCATGATTATTGGTAAATCGCAACTCTGCCTTCCTTCCAAAGTCTTGCCTGACGTCAGTTACTTACGGCACCAAAGGCTTGCTCATCTAAACTTTCGGTACATGAGTTATCTTGGATCCGGTGAAATGGTGAGAGGTTTACCTCTCCTCAAATTTGAAAATGATCATTTGTGTGCTGCTTGTGAGTTTGGAAAGTAATCGAAGAAGGGTCATCCTGTTATCATCAAAAAATCCACCTCGAAACCATTGGATCTTCTACACATCAATCTCTGTAGACCATCCACTATAGAAAGTCTTTTTCATAAGAAATACATTATTGTGATTGTTGATGACTTTACAATGTTCACTTGGGTCTTCTTACTAAGACTGAAATCCGAAACAACCTCAGAACTCATCAATTTTATCAAAGGAATAAAATTTCTTATCAAACTCCCAGTCAGGAGAATTCGAAGTAACAATGGCTCAGAATTCACTAATTCCACCATTGAGAAATTCCTCACCGAGAAATGAATTGACCACAACTTCTCAGCTCCTTAAATAGAACTCTTGTTGAAGCTGCCTGTTCCATGCTAAACATCGCAAATCTACCTCTCTACCTCTGGGCTGATACCGTATCAACTGCCTGCTTCACTGAAAATCGGAGTATCATCAATCGATGTCTCAACATGACACCGTACGAAGCAATAAATGATCAGAATCCAACAATCTCGTTTCTTCATGTTTTCGGATGTAGATGCTTCGTCAAGAACAACCGAGATCAGCTTACCAAGTTCCAACCTAAAGCCGATGAAGCCATCTTCCTTGGGTACTCTTCTAAATCAAAAGCTTACAGGGTTATTAATCGGAGAACTTGTGTGCTGGAAGAAAGCTTTGATGTTACTTTCGATGACAACTTTGTTCAGAATTTTGGCCCAACACATGTTACAACTCACATTATTATGTCCGATGCTACACTGCCAGGATGTCCGAATCCGTAAACAATTTTTGAAGTTGATTTCAAAACTCTCTTTGGACCTTCCTAAACCACCCTTGATTCAGAATCTCGAACAAGGCCAATCCCCACTTCCATCTCACCTTCGGAATTTCCTATCTCTCAAAATGTCTCCGGTCCAATCCTAAGCCTCCCTCCATTTGATTCTGAATTGTTTCAACCTTCTCAGGTTGAGGGGGATAATGTTCATCCCTCTCTTGAATCAAATGTGGATGGTGTCTTAGATGTAGCTGCTAATTTTGATGACTCCAATCCTATCAACATGGATGAAAATGAAAATTTCTTTAAGTTCCCTTCTGATGATGATGTTAACCTCTCCGGTTCAGAAGTTTAGGGGAGCATCATCCTCATATTCAAACCATTCATTAGGATTAACTCAATCCTACTGTTGATATCGGATCGACTGCTGTATAAGAGCTCCCAATGTTACAAGTCTGGAAAAAAGATCATCCTTCTAACCAAGTAATCTGAAACCCTAATGTTGGTGTACAAAATCGTTCTGCTACATGTATTAAAAATGAATGCCATTTCTCGGCATTTATATCTATGGTTGAACCCAAATCCATCAAGGGAGCATTAGAGCATGCTGACTGGATTACAACCATGCAGGAAGA
Organism: Lactuca saligna; assembly: GCF_052625555.1. Lineage (NCBI taxonomy): Eukaryota > Viridiplantae > Streptophyta > Magnoliopsida > Asterales > Asteraceae > Lactuca > Lactuca saligna. The sequence goes on along the minus strand of NC_136419.1, from coordinate 57,681,473 downwards.
ACTGGCAAAATTCGATAGAAATGAAGTATGGACTTTTGTGCCTCCTCCTCAGAATCATCCCATAGTCAGTATGATATGGGTATTTTGTAATAAGATAGATGACACAAAAGTTATTATTCGAAATAAAGTAAGATTGGTGGCAAAATGATTTACACAGATTGAAGGGCTCGACTACGATGAGACCTTTGCTCCCGTTGCACGTCTTGAAGCCATCGGAATCTTTCTTGCTTATGCTGCTCACAATTTCTTTAAAGTTTACCAAATGGATGTTAAGAGTGCTTTTTTTAATGGTGAAATTGACACTGAAGGCAGTCTACGGCCTCAAGCAGGCTCCTCGAGCATGGTGCGAGATGCTCACTGACTTTCTCAAGCGCTCTGGTTTCTAAAGAGGAATTGTAGATCCTACCCTGTTCCGAAGATCAAATGCAAATCATCTCATGTTGGTTCAAATTTATGTGAATGACATCATTTTTAGATCTACGGATTCATTTATGGTTGCCGACGTTGCTAAACTAATGATCAATCATTTCCAAATTAGGATGGATTGGGAGTTAAGCTTCTTCCTTGGTCTCGAAGTCAAATAGACTAACAGAGGAATCTTCATTCACCAATAGAATTACGTTTCAGAACTCCTCAAGAAATACTTAATAGACACCTATGCCTCAGCCAAGGTACCAATGAGCTTTGGACACAAGATCTTTGCCGACCCTTCGGGTGTATCATTTGATGAAAAGAAGTACGGACGAATAATTGGATCTCTTATCTATCTCACAACAAGTCGTCCAGATATCATGTTTTCAACATGACTATGTGCTAGATTTCAAGTCAACCCAAAGATGTCTCATCTCTTGGTTGTGAAACAAATTTTGCGATACCTCAAAGGTACAAAGAGTCTCGGAATCTGGTACCCAACAAATAAGAGCTTCCTAGCACATTCAGATTCAAACTATGGTGGTCTTCAACTTGATAGGAAAAGCACATTAGGTGGCTGTCGGTTCTTCGGTGGTCGTTTGGTAAGTTGGTCATCCAAGAAACAGAACTACATTGCACTCTCAACAGTCGAAGCTGAATACATTGTTGCTGTTCCACACTTATAACAAGTCCTTTCTTCGTTGCACATCCCACAATGCTTCTTCTTGCATTTATCACACTATCTCGCTTCACCTTCATCTCCTCCTCCAAGCTTTGAGAATTTTCTTTCCTTGTTGGACCTTGAAGATCCTTCAAACTTCCGCTTCTCTCCTGCCTTAACTTTTTCTAGACCCTTTTCTCTTATCTGGGCCTCTACATTCTTAGCTGCCCTAACAGTTGTTTTCAAGGTAGTTGCCATTTTGACCATTGGGCCAAAGTCAGTGGGTAATCCGTTAGCAAACCTATCAATCTTGGAGAGTTCAGGAGGCACCAAGTAGGGGAATAGCTTCATCCTCTCGGTGAATGCGGTGGCATACTCATCAACACTCATTTTTCCTTTCTTCAGGTTCTGAAACTCGTTGTTCAGGTTTATCAGATCTATCTCCGAGTAGTACTGCATTTTCAACTGTTCCAAGAACTCCTCCCATGACATCCTTAGGGCTTCTCCTCGTGGCATCGTATCTGCCAATAGCTTCCACCAGATCAAGACTCCAGTTTTCAGTTGTCTCACTGCGAAGATAGTCTTCTATTTCTCGTTACAGTTGCAGCTCTCAAAAACCATCTCCATCTCAGAGATCCAATCCATAATCTCAACCGACTTCGGGCTTCCTGAGAGACTTGGTGGTTTCATACCCAAGAAATTCTTGTACATTCGCCTATCCTTGTCGTTTCTCCTCTCCGGGTCATCCCTTTGATCACCTTGAGTCCCCACATGACTCACTTGGTGGCTGTAGTTACCTTCCTCCGATTGCTCGGGAATCTGCTCGGGTTGCTCAGTGAGCATAGTAGGTTCGTCCCTATTCGACATCCGCCTCATTTCTTCCCTTTGTTCAGCTAGCATAGCCTGAATCATGGCTTGAACTCCAGCCATGGTGACTGGCTCAGGTGTAACTTCTTCTACAACAGGTATTTGCTGAACCACTGGGGGTTGGTTCCTATTCTCATTTGCATTCACGTTTCCGCTACGTGTCCTTGCCATCTTGATGTATACACCGAATAAGGAGAATCTAGACCTTTACTTAGTATTGACGTTTAAATCATCCTTGTCACTCCGAAACGTTTACATGCTAGTTCTAATATCGTAGTCGTACGTTTAGAATCCTAAACACGTAAGGTTTCCAGATCTGCTCGGCAACAGACCATGGATCCGAACAATTAACAACATATCAGGTACAAAGCATTTAGCACATAAAAGCATTTTAGGCATAATTCTTAAAATAAGCTAGTGCTCACACCTCACAATCATCTCTTAGCATTCTAAGTTTAAGTCTAGAAATAAATCCATATTCCTAGTTTGCTTAAACTAATGCTCTGATACCAACTATGACATCCCCATTTTCATGGCCAGAAAAGACCGATTTTGTTTATGCTTTATTAAAATCAGATTTCTTCTTTTAATAAAAATGTTGCGGAATTCATTCCCAGAAAAACACAATAAATACGTTATTAAAACATTTTCGAAGAAACGTATTTTATTCATTTTTAAACGTTTGGGATGTCATCGTCAATACAGGAACATAAGCATAAACAGAACTTACATTTATTTACACTAGTGATCTACATCTCTTTAATCTCTCAGTGTAATGTGGCTTCATATCAACACCTGTGATATAAATAAACTGAGTGGGTCAGGTTGGGAAACCTGATGAGTACATAGGGTTTTCAACCCACAATAATATAATTATTATGTTTAAACAATCAAACAATCAACCCAATTACTCATCCCGATTATCCTCTTTACTCTTAAGGATTTATCCTAAGAGTCATCTATTCTGCATTCGTTTATTCCGAGGTCCCTTACTTACAGGGTTATAGGACTGGCACTAAATCCATAGCTGCCAATGTTCGTTCATGAAGCACTAATTCCATACGTACTATAGTCTATTCATCGGGTACTAAATCCATAGCTACCAGTGTTTATCTAATAGGTACTAAGTCCATAGCTACCAATTCCTTAACAGGTACTAAATCCATAGCTACCGGTGTTTGTCCAATAGGCACTAAGTCCATAGCTGCCGATGTTTATTAGTTAGGCACTAAGTCGATAGCTGTCAATGTTTACTCACATCATCTTTTATCTCTCATCATTCATCTACCCGTATCATACCCTACATATTCGTGTATATAAAATACGTATACAGTTTAAATCATCTAAAACATGTATAAAACGTTCATCCAACATAGACATAAAGTATATAGATAATATGCACACACAGCACATAGTTTATATAAAATACTTCATATCTATGTGTAAGATGAAAGTAACTATGCACTCACAACACGTAAATTATATAATAAATACTTCATATCTATGTGTAAGATGAAAGGGACCATGCACTCACTTGAAAAGGTGGTCATTCCGATCTCAGACAGCACTTCACTTCTTGAAATAAATAATTTCCTTCGACGAAACCTAGTATTAATACCACTAGAGTTTAGTCTATTATTCACCGAGACTAATTAATAGTCTAGCTATTATTACTATTATATAACCATTAAATAATACTTATATAACCCATAATAATAGCCCAATTACTTATTATATGTTCTTAATAACGTTAATATAATTAAAAAAAACTATATTAAAAATAGCGTAGGCGTAGCTCACTTACAGTGAGTTTTATAGAAAACCAGGCTTTGCTTGGAGTAGCATTCCCATGCGGAAAAGCTCTTCTTCTCGAAGCCATCGAGCACTCAAGGGCTTCCGCCTTGTGCTAGGGAGGTTCCCTAGGCTTTTCGGGGGGTTTCGGGGCTAGAGAGAGGTTCTAGAGAGAGAGTAAAGAGAAGAAAGAATGAGAAAGGTGTAAAGAAACTGAGGGTGGGAGAGGTTCTATTTATAGGGTTAAAATGGTTGAACTTGGTGCCACATACGACTTCTAAAAACCGTAACTTCACATACGACCTCCGTTTTTGACGTTCTTTATATCCACACGCAGGTAAAAATAATATCGACAACTTTCATTTTGACTCCGTCGGCTAATTCTCGACCGATCTTAAGTTTAACAGTACGAGGCGTTTAGACTGTTAAATGACCGCGAAGAATTCGTAACTCCTTCATACGGACTCTGTTTTCGTCTGTCTTTTTACTGTTAAGTTCCTATTAATGAGATCTTCAACTATCATTTAAGTCACGTAAGCCAAAAACCGCTCGAACTAAAATTCGAGTTTCGGGTCGTGCACTGCTAAGCCGAATCTTAGAAAAATCATAACTTCTTCATACGAAGTCAGATTTGGGCGTTCTTTTTATGGATTTTCTCAGTTTAACATATTATACGACTTTCGTTTAGATCACTAAGGCTTAAAAGTCCACCATCGTAAAATCACTATTTACGCTTCCCGGTATCGTGCCGGTTCCGTCGCAAATCTTCAACGGGTCATAACTTCTTCGTTATAACTCGGATTTTGGTGTTCTTTATATGTACAGAAACCCAGAGACATATTCTAAAACTTGGTTAAGATTATGTATTATAAATAATCTTTTGTCAAAAAGTCGGTTTCGACCCCTATTGCCTCTAAATTCACTAGCCCGGATCCACGGACGTTACAGGTACCGAATGAACTGGAAGATTCTTTATGACTATATATGTACCCGATATCCCACCAGATCACATCTCAAGCGCGAAAAGAAAATTGGGTGGATAGCCTTCCTAAGTCCTTTAAATATTTCCTATATAACTATACATACATAGACATGCAATTGATAATAAGTAAAATAGTAGTTTAACCAAATGTATTTAATAAGTATAAGAACTTGTAAAACAGTGTGAAGTGAAACAATTTGATAAACAATTTGAACAATAAGGAAATCATTGATTTTGTAGTTATTAATCACATGTGCCTGATGTCATAACTATAAGCATTTGACTTGTACCCCCCCCCCCCATAAAAGCATTAAAAAAACATTTAAACCATTGATTAAGGGGTATGAACTCACTTGAGGTGAGTGGATTGGATTTAAGTGTCGGATACGGTGCTAGGTGACAAATGAATACTTGTACACACGCACGAGCCTAGTTATCATATAATGAACATATATATAACTAATTAGCCAAAATGTAACTAATAAATTAAGTTGGGACACTCTAGAACATGAAAACACTTGGTTTCAAGTGTTAAAGGTCACAAGGATTGCATCCAAGTGTTTGTAGGGCAAACTAGGGTGTTTGGAGTTCAAGGGTAAACTCCTTTGGAGTTTACGGTTTTGATGACCTTAACCCATGGAGTTTACGGCAGTAAACTCAAGGGTTTACGGTCGTAAACTCTACTCCTAGTAACCATGGGTTGTTTTGAGGTTCTACATGTCTTTTGAAGCAGTTATACTTGGTGGTTTAGCCTTTGGAAGGGACTAAGGCAACAAAAACACTCCTTGGAGGAGTTTACGGCCTCATGGCCATTTACCTTTGGGTTTACTACCATAAACCCTTATGGAAAAGGGTATTGCCATGTTTTCAAGTCCTTAACACAACTAGGAAATTGTCTAGGTTAGTCTTTTGGCCTAAGGAAGGATTTTGACCCTATTTAATATACTTTAGGGTGTTTACAGTTTTGGGAGCTCCCCAAACCATAAAGTCCTAAAAAGGGTGATCTTTGGTGTTTTTCAAGGCTTATACACATCCATGAAAGGTTTAAACATGTTAAGGAAAGTTTAAACATCAAACTAGGGCTTAGATAAAGACTTAGGCACACTTTGGTGCCATCTTTGGTGTTTACGGCCCAAGAACCTTCTTGGACCATGAAGACCCGAAGCCTTGTGTTCTTGGCATATTTCTTTGATGTTTACATGTAATACTAGTTAAAGAAGACTCAAGGATGGAAGTACTTACTATTAGGAGGCTTGATTAGAGCTAAAAGTCCAAGAACACTTAGTGTGTGTTCTTGTTGTTCTTGGTGTTTTTGGAAATCTAAACGACTTACATAAATGATTGGATGAATAGATGCACAAACCCTAGATTAAGCATTAAACCAACTTGAAATGGTTAGAACACTTACTGGTTTGAAGATCTAGAACAAAATCTAGGATGATAGTTGAAAGGATATTTTGGAGTTTACTCTTTTGGGATCTTAGGGAGTAAACACATAATAGCTAGTCTTGGGGAGTAAACTCATACATAGGTATGAGTTCACGGTTTTTGGGGGATTTTTCAACCGAAACGTAATAGTTTGGCCGGGAAATTCTAAGACACGTGGTGTTTGAGGTTTTTAAAAAATCAACAGCTGAGACGGCACATTCTTTCACCGAGTTTTTTAAAAATAATAATAATAATAATCAAAGGAACTTTAAATTTCTTAAAAATAAGAAATAATTACATTAACTTATGATAAGAAGGGGTTGCCTTTTAGGGTTTGACCAAATGGAAATTTCGGGTTGTCACATCATCCCCCTGTTAAAGGGAATTTCATCCCAAAATTAAAGTCTAAACATATAAAGTAGTTACAAATAACTAAGTGAAAAGATGAGTATATTTCAGTTTAATTTGATCCTCACGCTTCCATGTGAATTCCGGTCCTCGCTTAGCATTCCAGCGAACCTTCACAATCGGGATACGACTTTATTTCATTTGCTTGACTTCTCAATCCATGATTTCTACTGGTTCCTCCACGAAGTTGAGGCTCTCATTGATATCGATCTCATTGAGTGGAATAACAAGAGTCTCGTCGGACAAATACTTTTTCAAGTTTGATACGTGGAAGGTAGAATGTACGTTACTAAGTTCACGCGACAAGTTAAGTTTGTAAGCTACTGGGCCTATTCTTGCGAGAATCTCGAAAGGCCCAATGTACCTTAGATTTAGATTTCCACACTTTCTGAAGCGTATCAAGCCCTTCCAGGGTGAGACCTTCAATAGAACGCGGTCGCCCACCTGGAATTCTAACAATTTCCTACGTTTATCAGCGTAGCTTTTCTGTCGGTCTCTGGAGGCTTTCAATCGTTCATGGATCTGAACGATATTCTCCGTCGTTTCCCGTATGATTTCCGGACCTATGAGAGTGCTTTCAGGAACTAGTCCTTTAGGTAACTGGGTATCACCCACCTCAGCCCAACACAGAGGGGATCTGCACTTTCGGCCATAGAGGACCTCGAATGGAGCAGCCTTTATGCGGTGTGATAACTGTTGTTGTAGGAAAATTCGACAAGGGGTAAATGAGTATCCCATGCTTTCCCAAAGTCGATCACACAGGCTCGCAACATATCTTCCAAGGATTGGATAGTTCTCTCACTTTACCCGTCGGTCTGTGGATGGTAGGCTGTACTCAATGCCAACCTAGTTCCTAAAGAACTTTATAGTGACTGACAGAACCTCGAAGTGAATCTACTATCTCTGTCCGAGATAATGGATAAGGGAACACCGTGCAGTCTTACAATCTCCTTAATGTAAGTCCTTGTAAGCTTCTCCATCTTGTCTGTTTCTTTGATCGGCAAGAAGTGTGCAGACTTGGTCAGTCTATCGACGATGACCCATATGGAATCAAGTTCACTCGTCGTCTTGGGCAACTTGGTTATGAAATCCATAGGTATCCGCTCCTACTTCCATTGCGGTATCTCCGGCTGTTGTAGAAGGCTGGAGGGTTTCTGGTATTCAACCTTGACCTTGGTGCAAGTACGGCATTTACTCACGAAGGTAGCAATATTTGCTTTCCTTTTAGGCCACCAGTATAACTTTTTGAGGTCCATATACATCTTATCTGATCCAGGGTGCACGGAATAACGAGTGTTATGCGCCTCGTTCATGACCAAGTCACTGAAACCACCTAGGTTCGGGGTCTAGATCCGGGCCATGAAATAATAAGCTCCGCCACGCTTTACCTCCAAGTTCTTATCCATCCCTCTTAGGGATTCACCCGCCACATTTTTAGGCTTCAAAGCGTCAAGTTGAGCTGCCTTAATTTGGGTGGACAAGTGTGATTGGATAGTCATAGTCAATGATTTGACTCTACGACTAGAATATTCTTTCCAGCTTAGGGCGTCAGCTACTACATTGGCTTTACCCGGATGATAACGAATTTCGCATTCGTAGTCACTAAGTAGCTCGACCCACCGTCGTTGTCGCATGTTGAGCTCCTTCTGGTCGAATATATGTTGCAGACTTTTGTGGTTTGTAAAGATAGTGCTCTTCGTACCATAGAGGTAATGTATCTAGATCTTCAAAGCAAACACAACTACTCCTAGCTCAAGATCGTGGGTTCTGTAGTTGACTTCATGTGTCTTTAGCTATCTCGAGGCATACGCGATGACCTTTCCCTGCTGTATCAGAACACATCCGAGCCCTTGATTCGATGCATCGCAATAGACTACGAAGTCTTCTATTCCTTTGGGAAGGGATAGTATTGGTACGGTGCATAAGGCTCGTTTGAGAGTTTGGAACGCTCTCTCCTGCTATGCGGGAAAAGTTCTGAATGAACCTATGATAGTAGCCAGCGAGGCCTAGGAATTGACGGATTTCCATAGGCGTCTTCGGTGTTGACCAGTTCTCAATGGCCTTGATTTTGGAAGGGTCCAGGTGTATTCCCTCTTCGCTAACCACGTGCCCTAAAAATTCAACTCGTCGAATCCAAAATTTTCATTTCAACTTGTCGCAAATGTTGACTATGCTCCTCCTTACTATGAGAGTAGATAAGTGTGTCATCAATGAAAACAACGACGAACTGATCCAAGTAAGGACGAAACTCCCGGTTCATTAAGTCCATGAATACTACGGCGCGTTTGATAATCCGAACGGCATCACTACGAATTCGTAGTGCCCATAACGAGTTCGGAAGGCTGTCTTTGGAACATCCTCCCCTAGTACTCGTAATTGGTGATATCTGGATCTTAAGTCAATTTTTGAAAAGAAGTTCGCCCCTTGAAGTTGATCAAATAAGTCGTCGATCCGAGGCAACGGATAACGATTTTTTACCATCAGCTTGTTGAGCTCCCTGTAGTCGATGCACATGCGAAACGATCCGTCTTTCTTCTTGACGAACAAGACTGGAGCTCCCCAGGGTGAGAAGCTTAGTCTTATAAAGCCCTTGCTGAGCAGTTCGTTAAGTTGATTGGACAGTTCTTGCATCTCTGCAGGTGCTAGACGATAGGGCGATTTGGCTACTGGGGTAGCCCCTGGAACTAAGTCGATTCAGAACTCGACTTGACGTTGCGGAGGTAATCCTGGGAGTTCTTCTGGAAAGATGTCGGGAAAGTCGCGTACTACTGGAATGTTCTGAATTTCCTTCGCTTCTTGGATCACATGAACCACATGAGCAAGGAATGTTGTACATTCCTTTCATAAGAATTTCTGAGCTTGGATGCTCGAGATGATACGAAGGTTCGTGCTAGGATTGTCGCCATAAACTACTAAGGTTTCTCCAGACAGCAGATTAAGGCGAACAACCTTTTTGTAACACATGATATCGGCACGATGAAGACTCATCCAATCCATGCCGATAATGACGTTGAAACTTTTAATTGAAACCGGCATAAGATCGATAGAAAATGAATGGTTATCTAAAGTTAGGGTACACCCTATGAATATACTGCTAGTGCTATCTATCTTTCCGTTATCCATTTCCACAGTGAATGGTTCATTAAGTGCTCGTGATTTTTGCTTACGTAAGTGAGCAAATTTCCAGTTCACGAAACTCCTCTCCTCTCCACTATCAAATAGAATGCATGCATAAGGGTTGTCGAGGAGTAACGTACCAGTGACCACTGTGGGGTCGGCAACCGCTTCCTCATGGCCTATGGCCAGAACTCTTGCCTCTCCACCAGCAAACCCTGCCTTTGGGCAGTTTCTCTTGAAGTGTCCTACCTCGCCACATCCATAGCAAGTTTGGCCCACTCTAGCACCGGGGGCTTGGTTGATTGGTTTCGCCGGAGATTTACAGAAATGGGTTGTGTGCCCCTTTCCGTTGCAGTTCAGACACTGCATCTCCCGGAAGGCGCCGACGTGATGGAAGTTGCTCTTGTTGCACTTAGGCAAACTTCCAGCATACTGCTTTATCGGAGCAGCAGCGACAGGTGTTATCGCAGCATGTACTGTCGCGATCTGCCTCTTCTTGGCAGCCTTAGCCTTCTTCTTGTCATCCCAAAACTTCCGCTTGGAATCAGCGGTTCTTGCAGATTCTGAGACGGCTAGGGTAGTTGTTGCGGCCGGGGTACGAACCCCATGGTATATGAGCCGCTGTGCCAATCGCTTGGCACTATCAAATGTAGCGGGGTGTGATGCCAAAACATTTCCCTGGTATGGGGGCACCAGTCCCCATATGTATCTCTCAATCTTCTCTCCCTCTGAAGGAATCATATTGACACAAACGGCCACCAGTTCACAGAATCTGGCGGTGTAGGCGACTACGTTGGAGCCCTTCATGGTTAGGCTCCACAGTTCTTCCTCCAGCTTTTGGATCTCGCCCCTCGGGTAGTATTCCTCAATCATGAGGGCTTTTAAAGATCCCGAGCCCATATCATTAGCCACTATTAGAGATAGTGACTTTACATGGCCATTCCACCAAGTTAGGGCTTTAGTTTTGAAGGTGCAAGCAACGTACTTTACCTTGCTATCCTCGGAACAAGAGCAGATTTCGAAAACCGATTCGGTTTTCTCGAACCATTGCGAGAGGGCAATGACTCCGCCAGTCCCATTGAAGGATAATGGCTTGTAGTTCGTGAAGTCCTTATAGGAGCACTCTCTCGAGCGTATATGAGCTTCAATTTGAACAGACTGAACAGGGGTTCCTCCTCCAGTGGAACCAGATGAATGATATTGGGCCATGGCTGAAGCCACAGCCGTAGCTACGACAGCATTTAGAGTTGTCGTATCGAACTGAGGAGTAGGTGGTTGAGGAGGTGGAGGAGGTGGTGTTTTGTTATTTGGGTTTCTCCTTGGATTTCTGCGAGGTTGCGTCTTCGATCTATAAGTTTATGAAGATGAAAGCATTGATAAGAATTCAACGGAAGAATTGATGAGAATGCCTCATGGACTAACTCCCCATAGCCCAACAATACGATTGAATGAAGATCTAAAACTAATATATGATCATATTTGGATAATAAATCCCATAAGATTAGGTACCTGTTAATATTACTGGTATTACAGATGTAAAAAGTTCGAGAAAAGCGGCCTACAGTAAGAGGCCTTACATCAACCAAAATGGGAAAATTTTGACAGAATTACAACCTAACCAAGACCTAACAGGCCTATGATTTACAAGATAGGGAAATAAACCAAAGGTTTGCATAACTAGGTTATATCCAAAAAGAGAAGTTGATAAGGATCTATCGGCGACAAGAACTGCTAGAGTGAGTCCTTGATCTCGACAGAATATGTTCTATGTCCCTCATACGCCTATCAGCCCTTGCTTGCTGAGCTCGAAGTTCTCGGACTTCAGCTCGCGTTTCAGTGAGTTCCCTCTGCAGAGCTGCATTGTGGACCAGAGTCGTTTCATGAGCAGACTCTACTTGCCGAATGCGACAGTGTTAACACCAGTGTTCGTATCAATCTCCAAGACTCGATTGATAGATGATTGATCCAGTATTGTGTTCCGAGAAATCCTACGAACCATGATGGGTAGGACTCTGTTAGCAGAACCTCCATTAGTGAGGTTGTAGAAACTTTTTTCCCCATTGTAGGGAATGGGTTGACCTGTTCATGGCTCCATGTATTCAAGTTTGTTGCCCACAGAGGTGTGGGTCCTTGGAATGCGGGTCGGGGGTTATTATTCGGGGATTGACCTACTTGAGGTAGGTTATTGACTTCGGGCTCGGAGTCAGATCCATCCGAGAAGCCTTCTGCTTGATGATCATCCAAAGGGATTTGATGCTCATCATCAGACTCTGCCTCAAGCCATCCAGCATTTCCGTTGGGTGGAAAGTACGGGTCTCCGGGAATGTGGAATCCAGCCATTAAATCTACGCAAGAAGGGAGGTATAAGAATCTAGCACATAAGTAACTTATAGTAATGTAAAATACTCCTATAGTATTTTAAGTTTAATGTTATGTTCTACTGTTCGCATTGTGGTATTGTTGGTAAGATTTTAGACTTGTTGCAACCACACAACTACACTTAGGCACATGCTAGTCAACCCTCAGATAATATAGTTGATCAGGCTATATCTTCCCAGTTTTGATTATATGTCTCTAAGTCCACCTGTGTTGTCCAATAATCGTAATTCTTTTGTATTGTCCTAGTGACACTGTTTTTAGTATGAGTGCAGGAACGTATACTTAATTAAATATTTTATTATTTAAAGTATAAACTCTAAATCATAGTATTTTAATCCCGCTTGTGTTTATAGTTCGTATATCTTTTATGGGTTGATATACTCAATTCACTATAAACAATGCTCTGATACCAATCTGTCGCACCCCAAAACCTTGAATGGCGGAAACATTCTGGGGTGGAGGACGTCATGTGCAATATCACAATAATGAATAGTACTAAGCAACCAACAACATAATCCATTTCATTAATAATATAATTTAATACATGTGTGTTCTGTCAAAATATAGACACCAAAAATATACATATCAAAATAAAAGATGAGTCTTGATGTAACTCCATCTTCTCAAAAGCCTGGCACCTGTACCTGTCTAGTGGTGACCTGAGAATACAAGTTATTTTGAAAGCGAGTATCAGCTTAATGTTGGTGGCCTCATAAGTATATTAATGTCTGAGTTTGTATGAAAATGTATGTAAAATGTTCCGTAAGATGTTTTGTACAATGTTTTGTAAAATGTTTGAACTCTCCTAGAAAACCCTATGTTTCCTACTAATTGTAGCCTTCTACCAAGGCATCTAGTGTCTGTGCGTGTGTCTCTTGTTAGAGTGTGTGTTTTCCCAATTCTAACTATCATTAACCAAAAATATAGTTACTACATTACCGTGCATCGTGTGAGTATTCACGAAGTGAATGTAATGGGAAAATATTATCGTATCGTAGTATTTGTAATAAGTGACTACCGTGGTACTAACTACCTTAAAACAAAAGGTGTTCCAAATAACATGTGATCGACCTGTATCCTGCTACCGACTCTAGTAAAACAATGATGTAAGACGTCGTAAGAAATGACATTTGGTACCCGTAGTCTTGCAAGTCCCACTGTAGCGAGCAGCAAGGAGTAGGATAGTCAATCCAGTATAGATCTATACGCAAACTCATACGCTCCCCAACTAAGGAGATTCGAGATACAAGAACGTTCGTGGCAGGAAGTGCCATGACCCACTCAATGTTTCACATAACGACATAAATGTATATGTAATGAATGTGCTAACTGGAAGTGAAATCTTTCTCTGTCTAGCCTGTGTGTACTGAAATGTTCTGCGTGTGCTAGCTGTAATGTATGTTCTCTCTATCTAACATGTATAGTGATGTACTATGTGTACTAGCTGTAATGTATGTTCTCTCTATCTAGCATGTATAGTAATGTACTGTGAGTACTACTCGAACTGACTCATGAATGAACTCACTCATTGTGCTAGTAATAGTATTTGTATCCTCCTGTGCTACCCCTATGGTAACTTACTAGTGATGTAACTGGTACGTATGACATGGAAGTATACCCTTGCTACCCAAGGGTACCGAATGAACTGGCAGATTCTTTATGACTATATATGTACACATGATATGTAACAAATATTTAAACGACTTTTGGACGGGTACCCGATATCCCACCAGACCACATCTCAAGCGCGAAAAGGAAATTGGGTGAATAGCCTTCCTAAGTCCTTTAAACATTTCCTACATAACTATACATACATAGAAATGCAATTGATAATAATTAAAACAATAGTTTAAGCAAATGTATTTAATAAGTATACGAACTTTTAAAACAGTTTGATAAACAATTTGAACAATAAGGAAATCACTGATTTTGTAGTTATTAATCACATGTGATTGATGTAATAACTATAAGCATTTGACTTGTACACCCCCCCCCCCCCCCATAAAAGCATTTAAAAACATTTAAACCATTGATTAAGGGGTATGAACTCACTTGAGGTGAGTGGATTGGATTGAAGTGTTGGATACAGTGCTAGGTGAAAAATGAATACTTGTACACATGCACGAGCCTAGTTATCATATAATGAACATATATATAACTAATTAGCCAAAATGTAACTAATAAATTAAGTTGGGACACTCTAGAACATGAAAACACTTGGTTTCAAGTGTTAAAGGTCACAAGGATTGCATCCAAGTGTTGGTAGGGCAAACTAGGGTGTTTGGAGTTCAAGGGTAAACTCCTTTGGAGTTTACGGTTTTGATGACCTTAACCTATGGAGTTTACTGCAGTAAACTCAAGGGTTTACGGTCGTAAACTCTACTCCTAGTAACCATGGGTTGTTTTGAGGTTCTACATGTCTTTTGAAGCACTTATACTTGGTGGTTTGGCCTTTGGAAGGGACTAGGGCAACAAAAACACTCCTTGGAGGAGTTTACGGCCTCATGGCCATTTCTCTTTGGGTTTACTACCGTAAACCCTTATGGAAAAGGGTATTTTCATGTTTTCAAGTCCTTAACACAACAAGGAAATTGTCTAGGTTAGTCGTTAGGCCTAAGGAAGGATTTTGACCCTATTTAATATACTTTAGGGTGTTTACAGTTTTGGGAGCTCCCCAAACCATAAACACATAAAAAGGATGATCTTTGGTGTTTTTCAAGGCTTATACACATCCATGAAAGGTTTAAACATGTCAAGGAAAGCTTAAACATCAAACTAGGGCTTAGATAAAGACTTAGGCACACTTTGGTGCCATCTTTGGTGTTTACGGCCCAAGAACCTTCTTGGACCATGAAGACCCGAAGCCTTGTGTTCTTGGCATATTTCTTTGATGTTTACATGTAATACTAGTTAAAGAAGACTCAAGGATGGAAGTACTTACTATTAGGAGGCTTGATTTGAGCTAAAAGTCCAAGAACACTTAGTGTGTGTTCTTGGTGTTTTTGGAAATCTAAACGAAATACATAAATGATTGGATGAATAGATACATAAACCCTAGATTCAGCATTAAACCAACTTGAAAGGGTTAGAACACTTACTAGTTTGAAGATCTAGAACAAAATCTGGGATGATAGTTGAAATGATATTTTGGAGTTTACTCTTTTGGGATCTTGGGGAGTAAACACATAATAGCTAGTCTTGGGGAGTAAACTCATACATAGGTATGAGTTCACGGTTTTTGGGGGATTTTTCAACCCAAATGTAATAGTTTGACCGGGAAATTCTAAGACATGTGGTGTTTGCGGTTTTAAAAAAATCAAAACCCGAGACGACACATTCTTTCACCCGGTCGCTTAAAAATAATAATAATAATTATCAAACGAACTTTAAATTTCTTAAAAATAAGAAATAATTACATTAACTTATGATAAGAAGGGGTTGACTTTTAGGGTTTGACCAAATGGAAATTTCGGGTTGTCACATCGTGCCTTGGTAGAATGTTACTTTTAGTAGAAAATAGAGTATTTTCTAGGTGTTAGAAACGTTTACAAACATTTACAAACAATTACATACTTTTACTACAAACATTTACAAACTTATACTTCAAACATTGTTACAAACATTTTGATACAAACAATGACACTAAAATACTTATGAACTCACCAGCTCTAAAGCTGATAAACTCTTTCAAAAGACATTGTATTCTCAGGTCATCAGTAGACAGGTACCGATGCCAGCCTTTGAGAAGATGGAGTGCATTCAAGACTCATCTTATATTTTGATTTACATTTTTGGTGTCATGTCGTATAAACTTTATAGAACACACTTGTATTAAATTATATTATTAATGCAATGGATGATGTTGTTTGCTTGTTTACTATTATGTTGTGTTGTGAGACTGTACATGATGTCCTCCACTCCTGAACGTTTCAACCATTCCGGTTTTGGGGTGTGACATAATCCATGAAATGAAATGATGTTTCTTGCCATATCTGGCGAATAGAAACAATTGTTTAAATTTAATCCTAATCTACTACTGGGCATTAAAAAGTAAACTCCGATCTTGGTAATAGACAACGATCTTCTGTTCCCCATGATCAAATTACTCATCCCATGCTCCACATCCCTATCTCTTCTTAGGCCCTTCAAAAGAGAACAAATGTGAAAACCACATCCTGTATTAAGTACCCAAGAAATGGAATGTGATGAATCGTTAGATTTAATTGTGTAAATACCTGGGTAGGATGGATTGATCTTCCCATCCTTGATTGCTTGTAGATATTCTGGGCAGCTTCTCTTCCAATGCCCTATTTTGTGGCAGTGGTGGCACTCTGCCTCCTTGGGGTTTGAGTTGGGTTTAGCCGAACCAACTTTGATTCCACTAGAAGAGGTACCATCTTGGGATTTTCCCTAGCGGTGGCTCTTTGAGGGAGGCTTCCTCTTCTTACCCTTCCCTTGCCCAATAGCCAAAACAGGGGCAGCAATTGGAGCGGGAGTTGATGCAATAGACTTATCCTTGAGATTGCTCTCAGCATTCCCTAGCAAGCCTTGAAGCTTGCTCAAGGTGACATCTTCCTTATTCATATGGTAGGTCATGCGAAACTAGTTGTAGTAGGGAGGCAGAGAGTTAAGGATGATGTCAATCTCTAGCTCTTCATCAAAGTTAACATTCAACTTTAGCAGAATATCAACAAATCTATGCATCTTTTGCAAATGGGTGGTGATCATCGAAGTGATGATCTCATACCTCTTTTGCCTCACACTTTGGTGGTACTGGTACAACAGGTCTTGATGCATCTTATAGGGATACATGTCCTCATAAGACTTTTGGAGTTCGAAAGTCATGGTCGCTAGCATGATGCAATGGACTTTCGTGGCATCACGCTTGTGGGCCTTAAAGGCAGCGATCTCTTCAGGAGTGGCAGTGTTCATGTCGATCCCTTTCAGCTCCTTGTCAAGTCCATACTCTTTGTCCTCGTAACGGGTGACCATTCTTATGTTACGGATCTAATCGTTGAAATTATTTCCGTCGAATATCACCCTCCCACACAAGTTCATGAGTGAGAATGAGCCAGAGGAACTCGAGCCAGAAGCGTTATTGTTGTTCATGTTCGGCATCTGAAAAGTAAAAGAACAAAGTCTTATTAGAAACGATTCCCCAATTAAACAGCTAAATGAGAAATTAGGGCTAGGATCCAACAACATCATTTACAAATTAGAAGAGGGATGTCGTAATCTAACAAGTAAATAATTTGAAAGTAAGTGAATGACGATTCATTAATTCTCCATCATAGAAAATGAAAACAAGATTAAGTTTAAACGTATTGAAAAACTCTTAGATCTTTTGAGATTCATTGAACTTTTCAATGGCATGTTTAAATCTCGACATGCCCATTAAGTTTGTGACTGGGATGTCGAGGATCACAAAGCGGGTGTGAATAACCATGCAAATGTACATGGTGCCCTCATTGTTACAGTCACCTATTCTATGTGTCGGTTAACCACACACGCACCATCAAACTATAACAAACAATAAGTCACCCTTTGCCACCTTTTCTTAGAGCCCAATTAGTGTGACGGTTAACCACACACGCTCCACTAATGTCTTAGCAAGCGTACAAAGTGTAATTTCATGGAATTGCATCAATTCACTATTTCCTAAAGTAACTAAGATTGGGAATATTGTAAAAACATTTAGTTACTTTAATAATTCATTATACTTATTAATGAAAAAGGGTTGCACTATCATACCCGTTCGGCTAACGACCCTCCACCAATCAAAGAAGCGGTGGGTTAGAGTGGAATTAAATGGCCATTTTATAGGCCATAACCTTATACCCCCTTATAGATCGGATTCGTTAATGAGACATACTAACGGTAAGACTAGCATTTTAGGTTATACATATATACATATTAATCTTATAATATCATAAAGTATAAGGTCAATTTTTAAACTTGTAAAATTCAAGGGTTTGAAATGTAAATAGTTCAAATTAAACATTTTAATCACAAAATTTAAATTTCAAAACTTGAGGGCAAGTTTTGAACTTTTCAAAACATAAGGATCAAATAGCAAATAATTTCAAATTAAACAATTAATTTAATGATTATCTAAATTTGATATAATCAAGATTATTTACAAGATAATTTACCAAATAAATTTAAATAATCAACTTTTATCATATAATGAAATTATTATTCAAATAATTAGAAATTATTTTTTGTTTTGGTAAAGATAATCACGTAGAAACAATAAAATTCAGATTTTATCATATGAAAACGATTTTAGCAAGTATCCTTCATCAAAACAACAATAAATCTCGAAAATTCCTCTGTCTAACGCTCAGACTCACTGAGTCCCCTTATGGAATCGTCGAGTTCATTCTACTCATCAAGCGCACAGGCAGATAGCACAAAACTCGATTTTAAAGCTTGAAAGAATAAACAAGGCATCAATATAATAGAAACCAAACACAGCTCTGATACCACTAATGGGTTTGAGCCACAAAAGAGTTTCCTATGTGCACATGCAAAGCCTAATACTTAGATTCAGGTTTCTCTATTGTACATGAAATTCATCCAAGATTTGAAACCCTAGAGCTAGCGTACATATTACAAGACCAATGTAACTAATGAGATCTAGATGATTACCTCTTCAAGAACTCTTGATCTTTCTTCTTCCTTGAGCTTAGAGTCACAAGTGTAACTCCTCTAATGGCTTACAAACACCAACAAGCAATAGGGTAGCATTTGAAAGAGAGGAGGAGGCACACAAAGTCGTCTCACGGGTTCTTAGAAAAGCAGTGGGCGAAAATTGCATGCATAGGGTCTTATTTATACTGTGGGCAGCTAGGGTTTCAGTAAAAACCCTAATGAACAGCATAAACCCTAAGCAGCCCATGGAACCTTCTAGAATACATGACATTAACGAAAATATGATGGGCTCCCATCATAATTTCGTTCACCCCTTTAATCCATTAGGTTTTCCAGCTGAAAATACAACTATCACACATTTGACAGTTTAAGTCTCCTTTGTTCAATTAATCTGTTTTAGTCACAAAATTAATTCCTAATTAATTTATGACTAATATTAATTAAATAATATGATTTCTCTTTTAATATATTATTCTTATAATATATTAATAAACCATAATATATTCTCTCTCTCTCTCTCTCTCTCTCTCTCTCTCTCCATAAATCACACTATCAAGTTGCTATGGTGAAGACAACCCAAAAGAACCATGCATAACCGGGTTAAATATTTACCAAATATAGTTACGGGTTTAGACACTAATCCAACAATTTATTAATATATTACGATTGTAACTTAAGGAAAGAAGGAAAAAAAACACGTAGATTTAGATTTGATTTTTAATTTCAAAAAAAAAAAAAAGCCGCCTAGATTAAGGCTAACCTGTAAACCGGATAAAATTTTGTTCAATTCGTTTCTTAGACGGTCATTCCTAACTTTAAGGACTAATTGCGTAAAAAAAGAACTTGAGTCACTAAATGTGTAAACTCACTAAATTTTGTTGTGCTAAAGTTCCAAAAACCCTGACGACACGAACCTCTTTTCTTTGAGCATTGGGATTTGAATAAGAACCATTAGAAAATTGAATTCCCACTTTATTTAATGGAAGTTATAGATGGATTTCAAGGGGATGGTTGACGGAAGTTCTGATGGTGGAGGGAAGGTATGAAACCCAGTTTTGTGTATGAGAGAGATGTTGGCCCATTTCTTTTTAATATTTATTGAAAGAATATTATAAAAATATTTAAAAAAAAACCTTAAAAATAAAGAAGAACGGTTTTCAGTTTGTACAGGAATCAAAATCATAATCAAATTTGTTGAAAAAAACCATTTATCCAAATTTATTAAGGGTTGGACCGGTTTCTTAAAAAAATACAAACCAAACCACATCGATCATTTATACAATTTTATCTGTAAAAAATAATGTAATTAATATTTTGAGTATATAATCAACTAACTTAAAATAAAAATTATGTCACACATGCCAAGTGTTCTTGCAAACCTATTTCTATTTTTGAAAAGAACGTTGACTTGGCATTTTGCAAGTCGCATGCAAGAGTAATAGCAGGGCCTAGCTGTCGGCTCCCTAACATTTTTTATTTTATAGACAAACATATTGTCCAATGAAAAGAAAGTTTTTCCCACTCATTAATCACATAAAATGTGCTGTATAATACATTACTTTGATGCGACTCGACGAGAGCATGATTGCACGACTACAAATTAAAAGACATTCCATTTATTAAAGTATTAAACAGGTCCTACCAAACTAATTTAGTTTACTGTTTTCTTGATTGTGAATACCAGGCATGCATGCATGCATAGATAAAATTAACAATCAGCGTAGCCACAACCTATGAAAGTCGTCATCACTTGAACCACCATCACCACAAAAACTAAACACAATCAGTTCCCGGCCCAGCTCGCAAACCATTCTAGGACCTGCAAGATAATCCCGGCACAAGGGACAAGTCATGTGCCGGTGCTCTAAACAACGGTCCAAGCATTTCTGATGAAACAGATGCTTACATTTCAGCACACCGATCTCGTCATCTTCTTCAATCGCCGACAAACACACTGCACATTCCGCCGGGTCTGTTGAGGTCCAGTCATTGCTAAACTGGCTGGCCTCGGGCTCATATTGACTGCTTTTTGGCATCCGAAACACAGTTTGGTGATGGAAGAACGAGAGGTGGATGAGGAAATCCCAGAACCAGATTAGATAAGCAACAAATGAGGACAAACTGCGTACTAGATTACTGAACATTTTGAGATATTCAGCACGATCTTGTTTATCCAGTAAGGTTTTTCGGGTCTTCAAAAATAAATTCTATTGGAAATACAGGACCTTAAGATGGGGAATGATAGTGGAAATATATTTTGGTTTGGTGGTGTATATATAGAGAATGGAAAGAACTCAAGAAGTAAGCATTAGTGGTGGAGAAGGAAACGTCATTTCAGTTTGCTTATTCTTAATTCAGAAGAGTCTCTTTCAAAAATAAAAAAATAAAAAAAAAATTCAAAGAGTCAAAAAAATATTTAAATATTTTATTAAGATTTCTTAAAGTTTGTCAAAAAAAAAAAAAAAAAAAAAAAGGCAAACTCAAAAAATAAAAAGTAAATTACACTAGTGGACCTTATGGTTTAGGGTAATTTGCCCATTCAATCTCTGATTTAATTTTTTAACTTAGATCATACATGTAATTCGGTTGTTATGGACTTAGTTCCTATTAGACATAAAATGATTATATTAGCCTCATAAGACTAAATTCATATATTGTTAATTGTTTATTTAATTATTAACTTTTATAAAAATATTAAGTGGGTCTCACCACCTAATGACTCTCGTTTTCTCTGTGGCTATATATACCTTCCTTGTTCCCATGTAGCATCGTGTACTGTACCCTCAATCTCTCCTCACCACTCTTAAAATCTGTATTAAAAGTTTCCGTACCATGGTTGCTTGCATGGAACATCGATTGTCGGCTCAGCCTTCCAACTTTAAGTGAAGTCGGTACAACCATCGCCTAACCTAGCTACCAGCTCATTCCTTATTTTTGATCGTACAAGATTAATCTTGACTGACACTAGTCCAAGCCATTACAGAATAGCAACTAGTATGATTATAGATACATATGTCGAAACCATCACCATATTCATGCATTTTGAACCACCCTTAAGATCTATAGTTGTAGGTGGTGTGTCACATCCCTCACCGGCGGCGAAAGTGCCAGGCTGTGCGACGTTAGGATGTTAGGATTTTAGGACAAAGGTATATATTGAGAAATAAATATGATGTATTAAACAAAATAGCTTTTTATTCTTTAAATAAAATATGTTACATAATTTTCAAGGTACAACTAGGTTATAAAAGCAAAGTACAAAAGTAAAACACATAGACTCCTGGCTTTATCACCGGGGTTATCTCCTCCTTCAGACATGTTCATTCTCCTGAGAATACATACGCTTTGAAATGTCAACATAATGTTGATGAGTCCACACGTTTATGATTTTTAAAGTGTGGGCGTTTTAGTTTATCTTATTTATCCTAAACTTGCTTTCTCAAGTTTGTGTGTACTATCACTTGTTTCTTAGGTTGGTTTCTAGTAGTAATATATGATAGCTAGTTTTAGTTTAACAATGTTACGATGAGTTCCTATAACCAAGCTATGAATGTTGATCCCGAAATCCACGACGCTTCATCGGACATCTTTGTGTTAGAAATTTATGCTTGCTTCGACATGTCGTCGAGTTGTAACTAGCAACCACAGGGGGTGGCAACCCAGTATAGATCTATACATATCTTCCCCACTCACTTAATATTTAACGATTATAGGTCGGGAGCTAGCTAAAAATCTATCAACGTGTTCATGAACCGTGTCTCATCTAACTCTTCTTATGGGGGCCTCCCCTGGTCAGTCATGGTGTTATTAGCATTGTATATATACGGTTTTACTTATTATATATATATATATATATATATATATATATATATATATATATATATTATTCATCTGATGTGTGTGTGTGTGTGTATATATATATATACACACACACACACACATATAGGGGAGGGTTCATGCGAAAATGAAAATAATCTGTGAAAACGTGAAAACAAGAAAAACCTATGAAATTGTGTCACCTCAACATTATATTTTGGATAATAATTCTTCCAAACTTTGAAATATATTATGATAATCGATAATAGACAAGAAATTGTTTCATATTAGCAAAGTATGATTTTTGACATTTTTATTATGAAAACGTCAATTTAAAAATGGTTAAGGACGTGAAAAAAAATTGTTAAAAACGTTTTTAAATTTATATTATCATAACACGATCCAATGTAAACTTATTATCTTTAATTTATTGCTAATAAATTTATTTTTTTATAGTACATGTGTTTGATTTTTATACGATAAATATGTTTTCACGTTTTCGCAAGATATTTATATTTTTGCATGAACCTACTTATATATATATATATATATATATATATATATATATATATATATATATATATATATATATATATATAAAATTAGTGTTTTTTGCCTCGCCGAGTATTTGGGCATACTAACACTAGGTACTAAGCTTATCCAAAGGGTGGCTAAAATAACGAGTTTTAGTGTTCCCTAGCAACTAGCCACCATGACAACTAGGCATAATATTAGCTAAAGAGTTTGGGTAGAGTAACTATGGGGAATAATATCATCCGAATGTTATGAGCATGATTATCTAACTACAACTAGTAATAACTATGTAAAGTTGCATTTTAGACATGTATTCCCCTAAAAAGGCTTGGAAAATGGGGTCATGAACTCACTTGTGAGTTATGAGAATGTTCTGGTAGGGTAGAAATGATAATTTCTCACTTCAAGAGATACTTGGGGCGGTGGCACATGGAACGATATAGAGAGAAAACTGAAGAGATGGATGAGGAAATGAGTTGCTGAAACCTGGTATTTATAGCCAATTTTGGATTGTGTGTCGCATATCACACGCCACGTAATTTCATATGAACCGTACGATGTTGTCACGTGTCCTCATCTCAACGTGCCACATCGTCCCATATCTCAACATATCGGGTGTCAGTGTGCACGGTGCAATGTGCACGAGCGTGCACGAAGTTAAAATTTTAACTTTGAGATTCTGTAACTCTCGCATACGAACTCCGTTCTCCACTACTCTCATGTATCTGTATAGGTCTCATCATTCTCTACGACTTTCTTGTTGGTCGTTTTGTCTAGTTTTGACTTCTTTTCGACGTATTTTTATTATCGTAATTATTTTATAAAAATCATATTTCTCTCATATGATGTCTTTTTTAGGCATTCCTTGCCTCATAAATCCTACTTTAAGTAGTACTATGATTGCCTAGTTGGTGACTGATGTGTGCAAATAGCTACACCTAATTTTACCTAATATCCTACTAGCTATTCGACCCAGGGCGATGTAGCCCTTCGCAAATAGTATAGCATAACAGTCGGGTATCGAACACAGGGAACGGTATTAATAAATTAACCTACTTACTATTAAATTAACCTAAAAATCTAAGCAAAAGTAAAAATGGTTTTTATCTAATTTTTCAAGTTTAGACAAACTTAAATTCTCAACAGTTGATTCAATCAAATATTAGAAACACTTCTGTTAGTTCGAATCTACTTTCTCTCAATGGTTAGCTATTAATTATGGATAATTCTTGTCGATTACCAATGAATATTTTATTAGCAATTCAAGTCCAAATAAACTTATATTGAATTAATTCATGTAGATCTATGCATGGTTACACATAACTTAACACATAATCAATTATTAAATGGATTGGAGCTATGTAAGATTGATTAGGCAAACACAATAGTATAGTCACAATATATGTTCTCCAGCACAGCCAATACTAATACTTTAATCGCTTACTAAGATCCTAGCTCTAGAAATTTAATGTTCACTAAATTACTAGGTGTCAAGCTCATGCAATTTAATAATCACTAAACTACACAGAACATGAGTTTAAGCAATCTTACATATCAAGTTCTAACACACTAGGTATAAACAATCAAACACAAGGAAATAACCAATTAACTAGTTCATGAGTTCCAGCTTCATCTAGCTAACAGAAGCAACTAGATTTAGCTACTCATAGTCATAATCAAACAAGATAACTTCATAAGTGAGATCATACTAATGTACCAAATCAAAAACGAAGTATGATCTTTTTCTTCTTCTTCCTTGGTGTTATTACTCGGATTTTTGCCTTCTTTTCTCTGAGAAACGTCTTCTGGAAGTTCTATTCTCTCCAGCCAACCTCCAAAACCCATAACTACCAAGGATAAATATACTTATCATGAATTCAAACTCCACGTCGTGGATTACGACTCCACGTCGTGACATTAGATGAATCCTTATCGGGCAAGGATTTCGACTTTCCATGTACTCATCTTCCAGAATTGTCCATGACACGTCGTGAAAACGAAGTTCACGATGTGGATTCAACTATTTATGTGGATTTTCTTTACTTTAATTCTCCAAGCCTCCAAAGTTCCATCACTTGTCGCTTTTAGTCCTTGTTCTTCAAGAATGCTCCTTTTAGCTGCAAAATACAATTTTAATCTAATAAGTTCCACTTATCTATGCAAATAACCATAATATTAATCAAAATGCATTCAAATATTGCCTAAAAGTATGTATAAATATGGCAATATCAATGACGTTTTCCAAAAGTCGACCAATCTCCGTGTAGTTTTCGTCATTATTACTTTTTAAGTACAGTAGATATTTATTTACCACAAATACCATGCCTCACCTATATTGTGTTGTATTCTTATGAAATTTATATTCCTGGAGTCGTGGTAACTTATAGAGTCTTATATGTTAACTTCTCTCAAAGTGACGTGATTGTTTGTGCACTTATTTTTGAGCCTAATGGTTGACGTAATTAAGGACAAAAAATTTGAATATAGTAAAATATATTGACCGATTACAAGGATGTCCTTGTTAAATTTTTACGTCCTATCCTTAAATATTATCGGTGGTTGGTGACTTATTCTTTGGGTTGTCACATGGTGGGTTTGTTGGAGGATTTGCGGTGATCCGGAGTTTTCAAAATTAGATCATCAAGGTTGGTGTTGTCGTTGGTACTAGAGAATTCGTTGGAGAGTATGACTTAGTTTCCTCATACTTTCATTATTATGAATAGATCCATCGGTAATCGGAACACCAAATAGCTTTAGACTTCAATTAGAGCTAGTTCTCGAATAATGTTGTTGGATTATGAGAATAACGCGTCGTTATCATAGATAGATTGATTATCTCATTTGTTCTTTAAATCAATTGCTACAAAGATCAAAATTCAAATTGTGTTATGTAATCGAACAATATATATATATTAAGGAGTTGAGGATGAAGATGTTTGACTATATATTGTTTGAATAGAGCGTTAATTGACTGTGTTTTAAATCGGTTTGATCTACATGGAGCATTGTCACTGTCTTTTGATTCTATTTGGTTTTAATCGCTTAAACAGAGTGCCTGAGTTACAGGTCAAACCGCTTGAAAGTAGTGTGATCAATTAACCATTTTTTATCCAATTTTTTATGATTGTATTTTTTGTGTTGTCTTGTTAGAGTCGATCTTACAACAAAAGACGAATTGAACCAGGAAAAGGGTGTGAGCGGAGAGGGCTAGGTTTGGGTGGAATGATGGGACCCATTAGAATTTAATAAAAATATAAATATTTATATAAGAAATAAATGTAGCACTTGTTTTTCAGATTGGATCAGTGGGTGGTATAAAGGATTAAAAGGCTTGGTTTTTTGAGGTAAACCATATACCACACCGTGACATGAAGGGTGTCATAATGTGGCATGAAGATTAAAGACCGTGTGTTCGGAAATATTTTCATGACATGACGAATGGTGTGCCACGTGTAACGCCCGTGTTTCTAGGCTTGCCATTTTTAGCAATGTAATAGTCTAGGTTAACCTTGTAACTCAACTTGAAATAATAAGAATGTATTATTTGTGAATTATGTGAATTATGTGATTTATGTGTTTATTTTCGTGATTTTTATAATTTAATGAATTAAGAATAAAATAAGCGTCAAAATTAAGTGTGAGTTAAGCCCGACATCTTTGCATAAAGTTGTAGTGGTCGAAACAATGATTCCGGAGATATAAGGAATGCCAAAATCCGAGTTATAACGAAGAAGTTATGACCTGTCGAAGTTTCGCGACAGAACCGATACGACGCCGAGTGACGTAAGATATGAATTTAAGATAGAGCGATATTTAGCCTTAGCGGTCTAAACGAAAGTCGTAGATTTCGTTAAACCGAGAGCGTGCATAAAAGGAACGCCCAAATCTGACTTCGTACGAGGAAGTTATGATTTTCTGAAGTTTTGACGTGGCAGTATGCAACCCGAATACTCGATTTGAGATTGAGCAGTTTTTAGCCGAAACAATCTAAATGAGAATCGAAGATCTTGTTGTTAGTAGCGAAGCAATGAAAAGTTAGGCGAGAACGGACGTCAGACGAAGAAGTTATGAATTTATAACGAAGTTTTTCTGTCCCGGCCTTCTAAAAATAAATAATAAAAATAAAAGTCAAAATTAGCCGACGGAGTCTAAATGAAAGTTGTAGAGTATGGTCTGACCTTCGCGTGGATATAAAGAACGTTGAAAACGGAGCTCGTATGCGAAAGTTACGCAATTTAGAAGTTTGACAAGTCAATTACGCCCCGCGTAATTTGAGTACGCCCCGCGTACTCAGTCGGATGCAACTTGTCTGACCAATACTCGAGTGCCACCAGTCGACGCACGCAGTGACGTCAAAGTACGCCCCGCGTAATTTGAGTACGCCCCGCGTAATCCCAGACCCATCAGCCTATAAATAGAACTCGAATTCAGCCATTTTCTCTTGTTCAAACTCTTCCCTCTCTCTAAGTTTTGCCTCGTTTTGCGTGCCGTTTATACCCCAAAGCCCCGGTAATATTCCCGAGCCCCGAAGTAAGATCTGAAGCCCCGAGGATCCCGAAGAGCGTTATTCCCGAGCCGAAACGCTGCCCGCGAGGAGCCCGGTTTTGTGAAGATCTTCCAGATCTACGGAGAAACACCTCTTCTGCAAGCCGTAGTGCTGCCCGATCATCTTCTGGTCAAGTGAGTGTGTAGTTATTTTCATTCCAACGCAATATTATGAAGTATTTCCTATAAAATACGTGTTATGTGTATATACTTGGTTGTTATACGTGTGAGTGTAGATTCACTCTCTTCTATCTTATAGATATGATGTATTCTCTATAAAATACGTGTTATGTGTGTATGCCTCATCTGTTATGTGGAATATGTATTGCTTAAAGCATGTTATACAGGTTTTTAAACTATGTATAAAAATGTATATTTTTATCTACTAATATGTTGGGTAGAACATGGGTAGATAATTGGTGTGTAATAAACAGATGAGAGGCCTCGGTGTTATTGGTGTTATTCTAGTCATTCAGCAGAGTATGGATGACGACCACGGACTATTCTAGACTGTCCTGTGGAACACTAGCAGGCTCATTACCTGTAGGTGTTGTGAACGACGTGTTCACCGGTGTACTCTATCCCCCACATGGTTGCCTTTAGGACACTTATTGTTGAGGAAGCCCCTCTACAGTGATGTCCGTCCCGATGAAAAATCCTGAAATAGGTTCCTTATAATAGATGTTATTTTTAGGAACGTAAGGTGAGGATAACGGGAATGGGTAATCGGGTTTATTGTTGATTGTTGAAATTAAATATAATTATTGTGGGTTGAAAACCCTATATGCTCACCAGGCTCCCAAGCCTGACCCACTCAGTTGATTTATTTTACAGGAAGTGGCGCAAGAGCTTAAGATGGGCGAACATCAAGTTGTTTTGTTTACAAGTCTGTATATGTATATATTTGTTGAATGACTTGTAATGCTATCGTTTATGCTTTATGATCTGTATCGAAACATGACATCCCGACTTTTGATTGTGAAATGAAATCATATTTCTTTATGAAATGTTTTGATAAATATCTATTTTATCATGTTTTGTTTTTGGGAACAAATTCCGCATCTCTTTTAAAATTAAAAGGATTTACTCTGAAAATTATTTTAAAAAGCATAAATGAAATCGGTCTTTTCTGGCCGAGATTTTGGGGATGTCACAGTTGGTATCAGAGCATTAGTTTAAGCGAACTAGGAATTTGTAGGATTTCTAAACTTAAACTTAGCATTCTAAGTGGAGATTGTGAGGTGTGTGTCTAATAAATTTTAGACACGAGCACTAGTTTATTTTAGGAAAGTTGCCTAAAATGCTTTTATGTGCTAAATGTTATATGTTGCCATATATGAT
This sequence comes from Lactuca saligna, assembly GCF_052625555.1. Taxonomy (NCBI): domain Eukaryota; kingdom Viridiplantae; phylum Streptophyta; class Magnoliopsida; order Asterales; family Asteraceae; genus Lactuca; species Lactuca saligna. The sequence continues at coordinate 57,652,539 of NC_136419.1, read as the reverse complement.
ATTGTTTGTTCGGATCTATGGTTTGTTGCCAACCGGATCTGAAGGTTTATGTGTTTAGGATTCTAAGCGTATGTATACGATATTAGAACTAGCATGTAATCGTTTGGAGTAATAAGGTGAAATTATTCGGTGTATAGATCAAAATGGTGAGAACAAGAAGCGGAGTTGGAAATGCTAATGAAAACAGGAATCAACCACCTGTAATCGAGCAAGTACCTGTCGTAGCTGCTGCACCTGAGCCGATAACAATGGCTGGTGTACAAATGATGATTCAAATGATGTTGGATCGTCAGATGGAAGAAACAAGACGCCTGCTTAGGCAGAATCATGAAGAACCGTCAATTCAAGCGGAAGAGCCCGAGGAGAATGGAGGGCAGTCTAAAGGAGAAAACTTTAGTGGGATCATTGGTCAAGACGAACAACTAGTGGTTAGACGCAATAACCAGTATGGAGGAAATGATGGTCGTGGGTGCAAGTATAAGGATTTCATGGCATCCAAACCACCATGCCTATCCGGAAGCCCGACGCCGGTACAAGTTATGGACTGGGTCTCTGAAATGGAGACTATGTTTGAAAGTTGCGAATGCAGCAACAGGCAGAAGACCGCTCTTGCGATCCCTCTGCTAAAATCTGGCGTGTTGAGTTGGTGGAAGCTGTTAGCTGACTCTATGCCCAAGGGAGAAGCAAGTAAAATGTCTTGGGAAGACTTTCTGGAACAACTAAAACTGCAATACTGCTCCGAGCAGGACCTTCTGGAAATCAGTAATGAGTTTCAGAATTTGAAGAAGGGGAAATTGAGCGTTACTGAATACGCTACAAGTTTCACGGAAAAGATGAAGTTTATCCCATATTTGGTGCCTACAGAACTCTCTAAGGTCAACAAGTTTGCCCTTGGACTACCAGCGGACTATGGTCCAATGGTTAAGCAAGCAACCACATTGAAAGCCGCCATCTGGGCTGCTAGAAATGTTGAGACCCAGATCAGGGAAAAAGGTCTAGAAAGGTCAGAGGTTGGTGAGAAAAGGAAAATCGATGGATTTTCAGGGTCCAGCAAGAAAAGTAAATTCTCGAAGTCTAGTTCGAGAGGAAGTAGAGGAAAGGTAGAGGCGAAATGGTGCGACAAGTGCAAGAAGAAGCATCATGGGAAGTGTGGCATTATGTGGTGCGACATGTGGCGGGGAAACCACATGCTACAAATGTGGAAAGCCAGGGCATTATGCCAACGAATGCAACTTCACCAAGAATGTTTGTTATGGTTGCGGTGAGGAGGGGCACATCTCAAGGGATTGTCCGAAGAAGAAGGAGGCAACAAGACCCAGCATTCCGCCAAAGCCAAAGGCGAGAGCATTCCAGATGACACTGGAAGCTGCTAAAGATGAAGCTGATGTCGCTTTAGGTACCTTTCTCGTTAACAAATTGCCTGCCCAAATTTTATTTGATTCTGGAGCCAACTACTCCTTTATATCGCATGAATTTGGTAGAAAACTAGCTTTGCCTATTGTGAGACTAGATAATGCTTTATTAGTCGAAGTTGCTAGTGGCAAGATTGTACCTGTTAGCCATCATATGAAAAACATTTTAATTGATTTGAATGGGAATAAGTTCCACGAGGAATTACTACCTATAGAACTTAATGGTTTCGACATCGTTTTGGGAATGGATTGGCTTAGTGCCAATGATGCCGAAATTTTATGCAAGAAGAAAATAGTGAAAGTAAATCCGCCTGGAAAGGAATCGTTTATGGTGTATGGAGATAAACGCAGAGTAAATTCTGGAATCATTTCTCTAATGAAAGCCAGAAAATGTTTGACCAAGGGGTGTACATCATACTTAGCATTCGTGATCGATGCTAAGAAGGAAAATAAGGTGATGCAAAATATTCCTGTTGTGTGTGATTATCCGGAAGTATTTCCCGAAGATCTTCCTGGATTACCGCCCGATCGACAAGTAGAATTTCGTATTGACTTGTTGCCCGGAACAACGCCAATTGCAAAAGCACCTTATCGATTAGCACCGACGGAGATGAAGGAGCTAATGATGCAACTTCAGGAGTTATTGGACAAAGGTTTCATTAAACCTAGTTCATCACCCTGGGGAGCTCCGGTGTTATTCGTAAAGAAGAAAGATGGAAGCATGAGGATGTGCATTGATTACCGAGAGCTGAATAAGGCAACAATAAAGAATAGATATCCGTTGCCGAGGATTGATGACCTATTCGATCAGCTACAAGGTTCAAGTTATTTCTCAAAGATCGACTTAAGGTCAAGATATCATCAGCTAAAAGTAAGAGAGCAGGATATAGAGAAGACCGCATTCAGAACCCGATATGGACACTATGAGTTTTTGGTTATGTCGTTTGGACTAACCAATGCTCCAGCAGCATTCATGGATTTAATGAACAGGGTTTTTAATCCGTTCCTTGATAAATCTGTGATAGTGTTCATTGATGACATTCTGATTTATTCAAAAAGCCAAGAGGAGCATGGCAGACACTTACGAGAAGTTTTGGAAGTCTTGAAGAAGGAGAAGCTGTATGCGAAGTTCTCCAAATGTGATTTTTGGATTCGAGAAGTCCAATTCTTGGGTCACGTGGTCAACCAAGAAGGTATAATGGTTGATCCAGCAAAGATTGAAGCTGTAATGAAGTGGGAACAACCGAAAAGTCCCACGGAGATTCGAAGCTTTTTAGGATTAGCCGGATATTACCGAAGGTTTATCCAAGGCTTTTCTTCGATTGCTAGTCCATTAACAGCTTTAACCCACAAAGGAGCTACTTATGCTTGGAGTGATAAGCATAAAGAAGCATTCAAGAAGCTAAAGAAGAAACTATGCGAGGCACCGATACTTTCTCTACCCAATGGAGTTGAAGACTTCGCTGTTTATAGCGATGCGTCTGGTGTTGGATTGGGTTGTCTTTTGACCCAAAGAGATAAGGTGATCGCGTATGCATCTCGACAGCTGAAAGAGCATGAAAAGAACTACCCGACTCATGATTTGGAGTTGGCAGCGGTAGTTTTCGCTCTGAAAATATGGAGGCATTACCTCTATGGCACGAAGTGCAAACTTTTCACTGATCATAAGAGTCTCCAATATCTCTTTAGTCAAAAAGAATTGAATATGAGGCAACGACGCTGGCTGGAACTACTTAAAGACTACGACTGTGAGATACTTTACCACCCCGGTAAGGCCAATGTTGTTGCTGATGCTCTCAGTCGGAAAGTCAATCTTGAAAAGAGAAGGCCAAGAGCGTTGAGAATTGAAGTTGTCTCAACCATTTTAGAAAGTATAAAGAAAGCTCAAGAGGAAGCTTCGGAGAAGAATGACCGGAAGGAGGAACGTTTGGGAAAAATGTTGGTGTTCGGTGTAAACAGTCACGGACTGAAGGTGTTCCAAGATCGGATTTGGATACCTAAGATAGGAGGAGTCAGAGATCTTCTGATGGAAGAAGCTCACAAGACCATGTACTCAATTCATCCCTGTAGCACTAAAATGTATAGGGACCTGAAACCCTATTATTGGTGGCCGACGATGAAGCTCAACATTGCGAAGTATGTGGCCGAGTGTGTGACTTGTGCAAGAGTCAAGGCACAACATCAGAAACCGTACGGGAGTTTAGAACCATTGCCTGTGCCTATGGGTAAGTGGGAAGACATTACTATGGATTTTGTCACTAAACTGCCCAGAACAAAGAATGGTCACGACATGATTTGGGTGGTCGTCGATCGATTCACTAAGAGTGCGCATTTCATAGCAGCCAATGAGAAATGGTCTATGGAAAAGCTTGCGAATTCTTATGTGAAGGAAATTGTGAGACTTCACGGTGTTCCGCTAACAATTGTGTCGGATCGTGATAGTCGTTTCACCTCAAGATTTTGGAAAAGTCTACAAGAGGAATTGGGTACCAAGTTGTGTTTAAGTACAGCTTACCATCCGCAGACTGATGGTCAGAACGAACGGACGATACAAACACTTGAAGATATGTTGAGAGCGTGTACCTTAGAATTCCTAGGTAATTGGGATAAACATTTACCTTTGGTAGAATTTTCCTATAACAATAGTTTTCACTCGAGCATAAAGATGGCACCTTATCAAGCCTTGTATGGACAGAAGTGTCGTACGCCGTCTTGTTGGCTTGAGGCTGGGGAAAAGCAGTTTATGGGGCCGGAGATAGTCCATCAAACTGCTGAAAAGTTGAAAATAATTAGGGAGAGAATGTTAGCAGCTCAGGATCGTCAAAAGAGTTATGCTGACAAAAAGCAAAGACCGATGACTTTTGAAGTTGGAGATTCGATTTTGCTTAAAGTCTCGTCGTGGAAGGGACTTATAAGATTTGGAAAAAGGGGAAAGTTAAGTCCAAGGTTTATTGGACCGTTTAAAGTTCTTCAGAGGATTGGGAACCAAGCTTACAAGCTCGAACTACCAGAAGAACTGAATGGAATTCATAACACTTTCCATGTGTGTTATTTGAGGAAGTTCACGGGAGAAGTTCCCGACATAATTCCACTTTCAGAGTTGAGGATCGATGAGAACAAAAGGTTGATTGAGGAACCGGAGGCAATTGTTGACCGAAAGACTAAGAAATTGCGACGTAAGATGGTGGAGTTAGTGCTTGTCCGATGGAAACACACGAATGGGCCAAATCTCACCTGGGAGACGGAGAGTGACATGATGAGTCGCTATCCACATTTGTTTGCTGGTGTGTGATTCCGGGGACGGAATCATTCTAAGGTGGAGAGAATTGTAACGCCCGTGTTTCTAGGCTTGCCATTTTTAGCAATGTAATAGTCTAGGTTAACCTTGTAACTCAACTTGAAATAATAAGAATGTATTATTTGTGAATTATGTGAATTATGTGATTTATGTGTTTATTTTCGTGATTTTTATAATTTAATGAATTAAGAATAAAATAAGCGTCAAAATTAAGTGTGAGTTAAGCCCGACATCTTTGCATAAAGTTGTAGTGGTCGAAACAAGGATTCCGTAGATATAAGGAATGCCAAAATCCGAGTTATAACGAAGAAGTTATGACCTGTCGAAGTTTCGCGACAGAACCGACACGACGCCGAGTGACGTAAGATATGAATTTAAGATAGAGCGATATTTAGCCTTAGCGATCTAAACGAAAGTCGTAGATTTCGTTAAACCGAGAGCGTGCATAAAAGGAACGCCCAAATCTGACTTCGTATGAGGAAGTTATGATTTTCTGAAGTTTCGACGTGGCAGTATGCAGCCCGAATACTCGATTTGAGATCGAGCGGTTTTTAGCCGAAACAATATAAATGAGAATCGAAGATCTTGTTGTTAGTAGCGAAGCAATGAAAAGTTAGGCGAGAACGGACGTCAGACGAAGAAGTTATGAATTTATAACGAAGTTTTTCTGTCCCGGCCTTCTAAAAATAAATAATAAAAATAAAAGTCAAAATTAGCCGATGGAGTCTAAATGAAAGTTGTAGAGTATGGTCTGACCTTCGCGTGGATATAAAGAACGTCGAAAACGGAGCTCGTATGCGAAAGTTACGCAATTTAGAAGTTTGACAAGTCAATTACGCCCCGCGTAATTTGAGTACGCCCCGCGTACTCAGTCGGATGCAACTTGTCTGACCAATACTCGAGTGCCACCAGTCGACGCACGCAGTGACGTCAAAGTACGCCCCGCGTACTGAGTACGCCCCGCGTACTGAGTACGCCCCGCGTAATTTGAGTATGCCCCGCGTAATCCCAGACCCAGCAGCCTATAAATAGAACTCGAATTCAGCCATTTTCTCTTGTTCAAACTCTTCCCTCTCTTTAAGTTTTGCCTCGTTTTGCGTGCCGTTTATACCCCAAAGCCCCGGTAATATTCCCGAGCCCCGAAGTAAGATCCGAAGCCCCGAGGATCCCGAAGAGCGTTATTCCCGAGCCGAAACGCTGCCCGCGAGGAGCCCGGTTTTGTGAAGATCTTCCAGATCTACGGAGAAACACCTCTTCTGCAAGCCGTAGTGCTGCCCGATCATCTTCTGATCAAGTGAGTGTGTAGTTATTTTCATTCCAACGCAATATTATGAAGTATTTCCTATAAAATACGTGTTATGTGTATATACTTGGTTGTTATACGTGTGAGTGTAGATTCACTCTCTTCTATCTTATAGATATGATGTATTCTCTATGAAATACGTGTTATGTGTGTATGCCTCATCTGTTATGTGGAATATGTATTGCTTAAAGCATGTTATACAGGTTTTTAAACTATGTATAAAAATGTATATTTTTATCTACTAATATGTTGGGTAGAACATGGGTAGATAATTGGTGTGTAATAAACAGATGAGAGGCCTCGGTGTTATTGGTGTTATTCTAGTCATTCAGCAGAGTATGGATGACGACCACGGACTATTCTAGACTGTCCTGTGGAACACTAGCAGGCTCATTACCTGTAGGTGTTGTGAACGACGTGTTCACCGGTGTACTCTATCCCCCACATGGTTGCCTTTAGGACACTTATTGTTGAGGAAGCCCCTCTACAGTGATGTCCGTCCCGATGAAAAATCCTGAAATAGGTTCCTTATAATAGATGTTATTTTTAGGAACGTAAGGTGAGGATAACGGGAATGGGTAATCGGGTTTATTGTTGATTGTTGAAATTAAATATAATTATTGTGGGTTGAAAACCCTATATGCTCACCAGGCTCCCAAGCCTGACCCACTCAGTTGATTTATTTTACAGGAAGTGGCGCAAGAGCTTAAGATGGGCGAACATCAAGTTGTTTTGTTTACAAGTCTGTATATGTATATATTTGTTGAATGACTTGTAATGCTATCGTTTATGCTTTATGATCTGTATCGGAACATGACATCCCGACTTTTGATTGTGAAATGAAATCATATTTCTTTATGAAATGTTTTGATAAATATCTATTTTATCATGTTTTGTTTTTGGGAACAAATTCCGCATCTCTTTTAAAATTAAAAGGATTTACTCTGAAAATTATTTTAAAAAGCATAAATGAAATTGGTCTTTTCTGGCCGAGATTTTGGGGATGTCACACCACGATATAATAGAATCTATAGCTAAGACCAAGAATTTTTTTGGGTTTCATCCATATTTAAAGCCATTAACTCATGGCCTAGGGTCCTTCTCAGCCTCCAACCTCTCCCAATGAAACCCTAGCCCCATTTCATGTCTATGAGTTTGTTTAATTTAATAGAGGCTCTATTCTTGGCTTTTAGTGTGATTTGAAGAAGGAGGAAGTTCATTATAGTGCAAGGAAGTAAGGAGCTAGTTTAGATCCCTCTTTCCCTTCAAATTTTGGAGTTGTTGGAGGTATAAATTTCACATCTTGATCCTTGATCTTCTTGTTTCTAGTTTGAGCTCATTTATATGTTTTTGGTCCCTCCCATGAATGTTCTTGGAGTTTGAGGAACTCTAGAGCTTGTGGTGACTCTCAAATGGTCCTTAGGTTTCTGAGAATGAGAAAGAGTCATGTTTGGAGCTATTTTGGGTCCATGAGCAAGTTAGGGTCATATTAAGGACTTAATGGACTTAGGGTTGTAGATCTAGCTTTGGGATGGTCTCCTAATGGATATAGTTGGAAACTTCATCCATTAAGTTAGTGAAAGGAACTAGATATAAAGTTATGAGCCTTGATCTGAGGGGATTAAGTACTTAATGAAGATTTTGACTTTCTTCCAGAAGTCATGACGTGACAAGGGGTTTTTAAAACAAGATAATGCTTGAAATTGCGACTATTTTGTCCTTGCTCTCTCACGACATGACACATGGGTTGTCACGATATGGCGTTGACTTTGACTAAGTTGACCATTGAATTTGTTGACCTTTGACCGTTGAATTTTGACCAGTTTTACTTGGGGTCAAACTTGAGGGATTTGGATTTTTAACTAAGGATTCATCTATTTTGGTGACTAGACGGTTCACGGGTTTGAGTTGTGCAAGGAGTTAGAGTGCGGTTGTGCTTCTCCTGGTTTGATATTCAACTGGTTTTCTCACTATGTCACGTATCCCATTGTATGTCCTTTCTATGATAGAATAGATTTGTTGCTAGAGCACAAGTATGTTAGTGGCTAATATAACTCTTTTTATATATGTGTGGTATGGGAAACTTACTGCCATTGTATGCTAGACTGATAGGGTCTTTCCTATTGATTGTATGGTAGTGTTAGGGTTTATGCTTGGTTAGGGTAACTAGGGTAGACCAGTTACCAAGATTATGTATGATTGACTAGCGAAGGACTTAATTGAGAAGTGCTCAATGGCTATGTAATTTGGAAAGGTTATTACTAAGGTTACAGATATGCTAGCATGTTGTTATGTGCTCATGATACATGATTATGTGATAGTGATAGCTTGGGTTCTATGTAGATTAAGTTGGATAGCCTGAGAACTTTTGGTCTAATACCTAGTTGTGATGTTCTTGTTTGATTGTTCACTTTCGGTTAGGTCATCTGTTCGATTGTCTATCTATTCCCTTACAATATATGATTTTATGATATATGAAAGACTGTGGTACTGTTACATCCCTAAAATAATGATAATACTTTTCATTTTTAAAATCATCAAAATGATACAACATGTGTCTCAAAACCATCATAAAACAAATGTATCAAAAACATCATAGTAAAGTAATCATCGATGTGGAAACCATAACGGGATGTTGTGCGATCACGTTAGGCCTTTCCCTTTCAAACTGAAAGTACCTATGTCACACCCCCCAAACAGGAACGGCAGAAACGTTCGGGGGCGGAGGACGTCATGTTTAGTATCACAACACATGTATCATAGTAATCATAGTAACAAACAATCGTTGTATTAATATTAAAGTGTGTAAAAAGTAGTGATTCACAAAAGATTGAATCCAAAAGTAAATGACAAAACAAGACATGAAGCTACTACACTTCATCTTCTGAATCCCAAAGTGCGTAGCTGTCTACTACTCTCCTGAGAATACAAGTTATTTTCAAATAGTAGATCAGCATTTAAGCTGGTGAGTTCATAAGTATTTTAGTGATGTAAAGTAAGTTGTAACTTATTTTTAGAAAAAGTTTGCCTATTCCCCCAGAAAATCCAATATCTTCTGGCGCGATGAAAGATAAGTAAAAATAACTCTACAATCCTTTCTATAGGTACTAAATGGATACAAGTTATATACAATTTAGATAAACAAACAATCGATTTGTGGGAATCTACCCTAATCCCACAACCAAACAAGGACCAGGGATTGAGGCAGAAGTCACACATCCCATTGTTTGTTAGATATTCGTTGTATATAACCCTAACATATTCATTTGGTACTTACGGAGTTAACTGTAATAGTTCTTTATATTTGATGAAAACATTCCTTAAGAAAACCCTTATTTCTTTTAGTAAAAATGGTAACCATAATAGTTTCTTCTATAATCACTTAGTTTATACAAGCTATATATAATCTAATATCAAATTGATAGTTAATTGTGTGAATCTGCCCTAATCCCACAACCAAACAAGGAACAGGAAGTAAGGCGGAAAGCACACATCCAACTGCCTATTGGATATTAATTATATATAACTCTGATGTATAAACTAAGGTATTATAGAATTAACCACTAAAGGTCCTTTAAGTTATACTGGTTTGATAAAATGGATTAAACCCTTTTACTGATAAGTTTCTATTTAGTCTACTACATGTTCTATCTGAAAAGTATATTTTTGTACTATAAAACGGTGTATTGATTTAGTATTCTATGACCTGACCCATACCTAGTACTCCCTATGATTTCTTGGTGTGTACGGCATATATATATATATATATATATATATATATATATATATATATATATATAAAACTAAGATCGGATAGATAGTAGACTCGGTGCATCTTCTCTAACCCCACAACAAAACAAGGAACAAGAAATGAAGCGGAAAACATACACTCTACTGTCTATCGGACCTGATTAATATATATCCCTGATGTATGCACTAAGGAATCATAAAGTTGGCATTATAGGCCCTTTTTTAAGTAAATGTACTAAGACTCAACTGTATTGTTTATATTTTGTAAGTTTTCCCAAGTTTAAGACTATATTTACTAGAAAATAGTTTGCATTACTTTATATGGGAGAAGATCACCATATGAATGTAATGGGAAAATGAAAGTATTCAGTAATATTTTACAAGTAATTACTGAATCACTAACTACCTTAAAACTAGTTTGTTAATTAAGGTTAAAATGTGATGAGGTTGTAACCATATTGATATGATACGTGCTTAACACGATGACCTAAAGGTGCTGAAACTGATATGACATTTGTCACCCGTAGAATTGCAAGTCCCACTATAGCTAGCAGAAAGGTGTGGGGTGTCAATCTCGTATAGATCTATACACAAACTCATGCTCTCCCTCCAGGAGACTCTGGTTACAAAATGCGACCTAACTAGTATATTACTAAGCTGTGAAGTACTGGTTTCACATTATCGTTATCTCGTTCTTGTTATCGTATGTTCTTTCTGTTGTATTGTATAGTATGTTCCTCCATGTTTCACTTTATAGCATGTTCTGAACTGACTCATGTATGAACTGACTCATGTATGTCTCATTGTACTAGAAATAGTGATTAATAGTCCTCTAAACTATACCTATTATAGTTTACTAGTAATGTTGTTTGAATGACTGCGTATGTTTGAACACCTTTGATACCCAAAAGTATTGAATTGATTTGAAATAGTTTGTTTGATAACACAGTTTCAAGTATAAGAGATCTCTTGGTTTGGTAGTTATAAATCACACGTGATTGATTATACAACTATATGGTTTTCTACTTGTACTCACCCCCCCCCCCCCTCATAAAAGCATTTAAAATCATTTAAAAGATAAGTTACATGTATGAACTCACTTGGTAAGATTGAATCGAGCAGTGTTTCGTTTCTAGGAAAGATCTTTCTTGACGTAACCCCGGGCTTCTGGAGAAAAAATGAGCTTCATGCAAGCAACACTTCGACTGGAAAGATGCAAGTTTCTCGGGAACTTCAGGACTTCGGGCTTCCGTCAGGGCTTGGACACGTAATAGGGGCATCGAGGTTGTCTCAGGATGCTTAACACAGAGAAAAAGTAGAAAGGGAAGTATAGTTGAGCAGCCTAAACCCGAGACCTTCAGTGTCTATTATAAGGAGTGATTTTGGAGCTTACGTCGTGAGCATGGAGTGGCTCACGTCGTGAGGTCGATCCTATCTACCTGCTGACTGGACTTCTGATAGTCCAACGCTGGAATCATATCCATCCCTAGCTCCATCACGTCGTGAGTCCTCTGACAGTGTGGGGATTCGTGACCCGAACTTCAGGAATTCATATATATCGCATAATAACTCCAATTTTGTCGTCCTTTATATCCATGTGTGGGTGAGATTATGCTCTACAACTTTCGTTTAGACTCTGTCGTCTAATTTTGACTTTATTTTTAATAATCCATTTTTAACAGGTCGGGTCTAGAAAAGTCTGTTAAAAATCCATAACAGGTCGAGATCTTCAATTCTCATTTAGGTTGCGTCGGTTAAAAGTTACTCGATCTATATTTCGAGTTTTTAGTTGTCTAGTGCTATATCCGAAACTTAGAAAAATCATAACTTCCTCATACGAAGTCAGATTTGGACGTTCTTTTTATATACGTTTACGGTTTAATGATATCTATGACTTTCATTTAGATACCTAAGGCTAAAAAGTATTCTATTGAAATTTCACATTTTATGCTTAACAGTGTTTTACCGGCTAAAATTTTTTTGCGTTGTCACAATCTAACAATGTTAAACCATAAAACTGTACGCATAAAGCTTAGTGAGTTCCCTAAAATACCACAAACTGACAAGTGGGTCCAGGAAAACATACAATAAATTGGCCTAACCCAATAATAATTGGGCCCAACCTAGTAATAGGTGGGCTCAGCCCAATAATAAATAGGCCTGATCCAACATATAATAAATTTGTCGAACCTAACATACATATAATAAATTTGTCGAACCTAGCATATAATAAATAGGCTCAGTCCAACATATACATGCAAGAGTCACAAAGACAGTTGGCATCTTACAATATAGTGAGAAGACACACCTCGCTAATGAAGTCATAAATTAATAACTAGCACAATCAGGAAATAGGAGCTAAACACCACCTAGATCACCACAGAAGATAAACTCTTAGGCTATCTTTCTAAAAATAGAAATTTTACTGAAAGTCAACAAGTCAAAAGTCAACAGTCAAAGCTAATGTAAACAATTTTCCTACAACAACCCTCCACGTCGTGGCCTCCGTTTGGTCACGTCATGGGCACAAAACACGGAAACAGTCGTTGATTCCTTAGTTGTCATGTCGTGGGAACTGGGTTTGAACAGCTTAACGAGTTAAGCTGTTTTCTCCTGATTTTAAGAACTCCAAATCTCAAATCTGGTCCTTTCCTAGGTCTTAATGGATAAAGTTTCCAACTTTACACCTTGATACATCCCTATAAGCCTAGATCTAAATTCTAAGGCCCAAAAAGGAAACTTAATGCACGTGATTAAACCATTAAGCATTTAATCCATGAAGTCTTCAATCCAAAACTTCTAGAAGGACTTTAGTGGCCCTAATGATCCTAAAAAAGCAAACTTTAAGGACATGCATACCACATGCATGTCATTTCCCAAATTGAAGTAAAAATATGCAATATAACCTAGAATTCAAGTAAGGTTTCCAAATCACCACCATTTCTTTAATCTATGAGATATAATGCTCTTGTGACATAAATAAACCATAAAGTTGCACACTTTATTGTAAAACCCAAATTCTCCTACGTATCAGTCAGATTCACTTTGATGATGTAGAATCCCAATCAAATGAATAATGCAAGATATAAGATGGAATAAGAGCAAGATGATTAATCTTCAATGCAGACTATTATTGAATATTCGGGTACATAAGACTCTTGATTAAACTTGGTTCTCTCTTGTTTCTCTCCAAAATCACGTTCTAAGAAATATGGCAGCCCCCAAAACGTCCTTCTCTACTATCTAGGCTAAAATAACACTATTTATACCTAAACCTAATAACCAAGGCCCAACCCAAAACCCAAACAAAGCAATATTAAGCCTAACAAAAATCACATGTGATTTCGGTCCAAAGAACACCAAAACATGGTGTTTTCGGTCCTAGACCAAGAAATCTAATAGCTTATGAAATGCAAAGTATAAACCACAATTTATGACCTAACAATATCCCTATTGGTTTATAGCTTTCTTTTTACTTAGTATAATCCATAATTTAGTCCTAATATTCTCCCCCTTAATTTATAGCTTTCTTTTCACTTAGTCTTCCTTGATCTTTGGCTTTCAGCTCTAATCTTTGATTTCTTCACAACTTCAAGATGAACATACAAATTTCTGCATGAATAACTTTATCTTGAACAGTTGGACTTCCTTTAAAGAATTAACCTTGAATGCACATTGGGTGTAGATACTTCTTGTAAAGATTCTTGAAAATCAGCACTTTCATCTTTGAAACATTTCAGAGAAAATAACAGAGAGACCTATTCTTTTGGATCACTTCAGTAGGTTCATAGATAGCAGCAAATTGATTGAGGAGGCTTCAATGCAATCTGTTTCATAACTTCAAATACAGCTTCCCCTTGCTTATGGGGTTGAAAAATTGAATGTTGAAAAATAATCTTCACTTCTAGTTCATTCGAATGAATGTTTTTCAACAATCACTGATGCGTCTTGAAAAATAACCATGACTAAAAAATCCATGTGGATCATAGAATCATAAAGACCCTTCTCACCATAATTGTTCAAGTACCCAACCTTGGCACAGATAGAGACTATTCGCAGTATATGTGTGAACACGGAGGAACGCACTACGATTTGTTGAGTATCGGAGAACTAATCATGGCCTTTTTTTGATGTTAGCCCCTATATATCCTAGATCAAAGATCTCAATACAGTTTCAAGTTAAACAAGTTAACTTGGCCCTTAGCAAGACGTTCAACGATAATCGTACCTTGCGAGGTGCATCGCGCTGGTGTCATGACATCTATACAGTTTTTAACTTTTAATTCCTTAAATATGACAGTTCTTTGAAAGATACGACCATCAACTCCTTTCCAAATTTCTTCTCCTTGCTCATAAAATTCTGATATAGTCTCCATGAGTCTCTTCTTCTTTTTGAATTCGTTTTTTTAAGACAAACGAAACTTTGAGATAAAAAATTAAAAGTAAAAATAAACTTAGCACACAATAGAAATAACTAAGAAATAAAATTAAAATTAAAAATACACTCAAAAGTAAAAATAATATTTTTGGATTCTCCTAAAATTGTGCATAGAGTAAAAATATGAACAAATTTAACGAAAACAAAACAAGATACAAAATATACAAAACAGAAACTGTTGGGATCAAAGTTGTCAAGCAATTCAATATCGTTTATCAGCACACGCCTGCATGTTTAGCTCTGGTCAATCACCAATATTGTGGTGCACTTAAACACAAAGGATATTGACAAGTTGGACTGATTATAAATGACAAGACATTGTGATTATATTCCTAAATAGACCATTTTGCTAACGACGACCAAGGATATTGTTGTCCACTTAAATTCAGCAGCGAGATCTAGTGACAACCTTTAGTTAATTCAATTTAAAGTGCACTTGAATGTGTTCCCCAGTTCACGACATACTCTAGCAATCAAGGAATTCCAAAAAGCTCTTTAATTTAGGTGAGTGCTCAATTATTTGAGAGAGAAGATAGATATAGAGATGCATATGTTGTATCTCAGGACGGATGTCTTCCAATCATGCAGAAGGAACAACATATGACTAACATAGATAGAGGGTTAGCGAGATAGAAGGGTGCATATGTTGTGTCCCAGATCGGATCTTTCGATCACACAAAGGGGACAATATATGATTGACATAGATAAATAAAGAGAAACATAGATGGAGATGTATAGAAATAGAGGTGCATATGTTGCGTCCCAGGTCGGATCTTCCAATCATGCAAAGGGGGCAACATATGACTGACAGAGAGGATAAGAAAGAAAAACATTTCATATAGACCTACTTTATCAGAATCCCCCAGTCACCCTATTAGCACCAAAATTAAGGACATAAGTCTGTGCATTGAAGAAGTGTTGAGAGATAGTTCTGGATAAAAAGTAACTTTAATATTTCCTGTAGGCTCCCTTGTTTATCTCACTGCTCAATTTACCCAAGTGGTGTATGGTCAGTCCAAATAAAACTATCTAAGTCCAGATGAGTTAACATTGTCTAGTCCTTTCATTGTCAGTTGTGTCTTGTCCTTTAATTTTGCATCCTTCGTGCCTACCAGCACATTGAACACAGAGTCTAAACAATTTAACTTCAGTGCATTACACGAATTTCGGATTGGTCTTTAACACTAAACTTCATATCACTTTCTAAAAATACTTAGTAAAGAAAACATATTATTATTATGATTATTATTATTATTATTATTATTATTATTATTATTATTATTATTATTATTATTATTATTATTATTATTGCATTTTTTGAATTTTATAATTTTTTGTATTTTGATTTCTCCCCCTTAATTTGGGCATGGGGAAGAAAGAAAATAAAATAAATGCGCAAATTTTAAATAATTTGTCTTTAAAACGAATCATTTTATGATAAACTTAAAAATATCGAGAAGAAAACTCAAACCGTAATTCAACAACTGAAGTTGCATCCAGATGATCTAATAACAACATGCATATGCAACAACATTTTCAGAATCAGTTGTGTTTCAATTCTGGAACAGATTCAAAAATTCTTCATATCATTAAGTACAATCCGCATTTGTAATCCTCTTCTTTCTTCCTTTCCCGCAAAAGAAACATACCCCCGCCCACCCAACCCCCCCCCCCCCATTAAAGTTTTTAATGTCTTTTAGTTGGGAGATATATCATGTCATGTGCCTGGAACAGCCATTATCGACATACCGTGATGATATTCCTCCATAGTTGTTCCTAAACGATGTATAGGATTAGTTGGTCTTTGGGACCCAGTCCATTTTGAAGTTGCGTTCACCTTTATCATCTACACAAGGTACTCTCTCCCATGATATATCCTATTTATCAGACACAGAAGATGAATAAATGTTAGAATCATTAAATGATTTGGGCGTATGAACCTTTGGTACCCATCTGTAGTCAGGTTTAACCCATTTCCTATTTGATCAGATGGATGCCTTATCACTTGCTTTAGAACTTGAAACCGAATGCCAAGATGACTTCGACCTAACTGATCTTTTTCTAACAGAACCATCTTTTGAATTTGGCTTCTTGTCAGACACACCCTTCCTGTACTTGGAGTTTGATTCTTGGCCTTTTTCGCATTCCAGTCACCATTCTGTGAACATGACCTCGAAGGGTTTCTTTTGTAAGATCTCCCTCTTGGGAAATTTTTCCAACCTTTTGCATAGTAAGGAATATACGAACAATGTGGGTAATTTCAGGCAATGTGACTGGGAGTCCCACAGTTAAATCAAGTATGTATTTTCATGTAGATAAGATGATGACTTGGTCGTTGTCCAAAAGAATTTTGTTTCAAGGGACTTCCACAAGCACAAGCATAAGAACATTTAACAGATTGGTTAATAGACTTTTATGGCTTGGGTTTTTCCACAATGGGAGTATCAGCATCACAAGATTTTGAATCATTTTCAGCAGAACTAGAATCATTTTTGTTATGCTCATGCTCATCTTGCACTACTTCTTTATATGTATATGAAGTAGAAGCATTAGAATCATTCACCTCAATATTCTCAGTTGGGCCAGATTGTTCAGTCTTAACTGAAGCTGGTACAGGGGTTTGGCCATAATGAGCAGGTATCTATACCTCATTGGTTTCAAGGGGTGGTGTTTTGTTGTCACTGAAGGGAGGTGAAACAGTCTGATACCCTAGACGCTTATTATGATTATCTTTAAATTTTAATTGTTTTTCTATCATGGAAACAACTACCTCACTTGGCACACCAAATTTCTTAAAGTTAAATTCGGCATCTTTACATTTAGATTTTAATGTATCAACTTCGGTAGTTAATTCGACAATTTCCTTTTTAGCATAAAGGTAATTTTCACATTTATTACTATATTCTTGTTGAAGTTTTCTAAAGTCCTTGGTTTTGGCCTCTAATTGATTTTTTAAAGGTTTTTGGGCCATTCTGACTGTGTATCCTTCATATTAAAGGTCCTTATTGTCTCTATGTAATATATCAATTTGATCACGAAGAAATTTAATAGTATCCATACAATTATGAGGACATGATGTTTCATTAACCTCAGTAATTGAAGAACTCATTATTCACCAAAAAGAGTAATTCACCAAATATAGATCTAATTGAGAAGCCAAGAAAAAAAATACCCTTTGACTTGAAACCTCGATAGTCAAACTTAAAAGTCAAAATTGAAGGTCAAACTTGAAAGTCAAAGTTGAAGGTCAAACGTGATAACTTGAAAGTCAAAGGTTAAATTTGAAAGTCAAAAGTCAAACTTGAAAGTCAAAAGTCAAACTTGAAACTTGTCACAACTGGAAATTTTGTGTCTTGTAATCACTATACTTAAGTAATATGTTGAACTAAAAACTTAAGATTATGTGTGATGCCTTCAAAAACTTCAATAAAATACATCATACAAGTACTTCAAATAGTCAACAAATAATTGCAAACCCTAGAAGTTCTTGTTTAGGTCCATTTTGGACTAGAACTTCCTTATTGGGCCTAAATGGACCAATAAGCTTCCAATTTGACTATCATGGGCTTAGAACCCTTAAATGGGCTCTAATTGGACCCACATTCATTTATTTCAACATTTTGGGCCATATTGGGCCTAGAATGAAATAAATTAAAAGTTTTGCACCATGATTAACCTAAACTAGCCCAACATAGTGTGAAAATCATATTATATTTTTTTTGAGGTTAAAACTCATCCAACTTAACTTATACATGGGCTTGAGGGCATTAAAGCCCAAATTTTTCCTTTTCCTTCCAAATTCTCAGCCCAAGGCCCAAATCCAAGAAGAAAGGAGGGGTTTGACTTTCATTGCCACCTCTTTATTCTCTCATGGATCTCCATGCACAAACACATGTTTCCATGCACATATCACTTCACTCACTTCTCTTTCCTCTCTTTCTTTTCCTTTGGCCGAGAGTCTCCCCAAACACACACATTCCACAACAAAAATCTCTCTAAATCACTCAAGACTTCTCTCTTCTTCCTCTCCATTCAAAATCTCAAAACTTGGCTTGTATTTCAAGAAGATTTCACAAGATAATCATCATCCTTTGGTAAGTTTTCCCATGTCTAAGTTACAAAACTCCCCTCTCATATAAGATCATTTATTCTAAACAAGTTTCTTTGGTGATCATACTCCTAGAAAACTCCATAAACTCGAGATCTTCATCAAGGGGTGCTAGGGCCAAAAATCACCAAACTTCCTTCCATCTTTTCTTCAAAAACCGAAACCACACCCTAAGGTGAGCTTCATACTCCCTATTTTTCTGTTTTATAAGTTTTATGGGGGGGGGGGGGGGAATACAAGTGAAAGTGTAGATCTATATGTATTTTGTATGCCTTGTATGATTTCTATGCTTATATGTGTGTTTTTGTGTGATTATGATGTTAGATCTAGCCATAAATTCCTAAAAATCGAGATGTATTTTATGTTGAATGATACTAGCATGAATTATATCACAACATACAAAGTATTCCAAGAAAAATAGCTAAGAGGTTTAATAACATCTTCTTTGGGCTAAAAACTCATTTTTTTGGACACAAAATGTAAATATAAATATATATATATATATATATATATATATATATATATAAAGTTAAAGGGCCCAAATTGACATATTGCATATTCTGATGGATGAGAGTAGTCAAAACAGTTTCAATAAAGTGTTTTCTGGAAATATATTCTCTTGGAGGATTAAAAATATAAATTTCAAGCTTAATGGGCTAAAAATGACATTTTTTGGCCCAATATGCGAAATTTCCTGTTTTGAAGGGCTAAAACTGTATTTTTCTGTAAAACAGTGGACTACTAGTGTTCCAAATCCTTTTCTAAGGTTGAAAATGCTTTTCATAATCTAAAAGGACCAAAGTTGCAAAAATTTTCAAATTTGGGCCAATAATGTAAAAATTGCGAAAAAGAGGGGTTACAACCGAGAAAACTGTATTTTCAGGGATTAAAACTGTTTTCAACTAAGAATATGCTGAAAAATGTCAATTGCAATAAGTTTTGGTGTTAAAATGCCAAGAAAAATAGTCTAAGGACTAAATCGGAAATTTGTTTATTCTAAGGGTCGAAAAGTAAATTTACAAAATAAAGAGGGACTGTAAACAGAAAAATTTCAATGCTAATTCAATACATCCATCATGATCAAATATTGGCACTACGACTACCGACGAATTTCAATACACAACAACACCAAAAATCGTTATTAAATAAATTGATTCGGTCTCGAATCAATAACAAACCCGAAACTACTAACACGACGATAACTCGATTCATACAAGTAATATTTGGGAATTCAATACACACGTGAGAGTGCACAGACGTCGACGCACCATCTTTGGGCCACAAAGTGTAAAATCTTGTTTGTTGGGCCTAGCTAGCCCAATGACCTGATCTTTAGGCCCGAAGACTTCAATCTTACGAGTTGTTGGGTCTTACATGATCCAACACAGCGTAAAAGGACTTTCAATGGCTTTTATACTATTAGTCCCCAAGGGTCCTTTGGTACTGCTAGTAAAGTCGGTTATTCACATGCGAGTCAGGCCAAGGGCCCTTCGCACTCATTTTATCCCCAACCGACTAATGGAGTTATCGAGGTCTTCGTGCTCTCTTTCTCTTCGGATGTGGGACTACAAGAAGTCAGGGCGGTTGGATTACGTGAATAGTACGGACGACACCTACGGGATCGTTAGTATAATTGTAAACTGGTCGTTTGTGTAACGCGTGTTTAGAATAATTCACCATGCGCAATAATCCGACGTCGCCTGGAATCAATGACTTCACATGTCGCGATGGTACAACAACTACATGGAATTCAAAGTGTTAGGAAAACATCGGGTTTTTCCTAGGGTTTTTCAATACATACAGTTTCGAAATGTACACAAGTTTAATAAACACTTTTTACAACTATAGAAACAAACAAGCATACTCATGGATCTTCACAAACTTTTTCAGAAACTCTTTTCAGAAAATATCGGATTTTCTGGTGATTTTTAAAATAATACAAAACGTTGCTTTTCAAATACCGCTTATGAACTCACCAACATTTCATATGTTGACGTTTTTCAAAATACTTGTATTCTTAGGTAACAAGTAAACCGAAGGAAATGTATTCAGTGATGGCTTGCAGTTAGTTTATCTATGATCGAACAATTTTATTTTTGGGAATGTAATATTAAAACAATTTACTCAGTGTAAACCCTATCAGTTGTACTATATTAATGCATGGTGATGAATGATTTTATGTTTCATATATATTCAATGTTAAGGTATTCAATTAAGTCACGACAGCCCTTGGACGTTTCCGCCGTCTGGTTCGGGGGTGTGACAAAACTCAAACATGAAATTCAAAATTTTTGTCCAAAAATAATAACCTTGACTGAAAACGAAAATTTCTAGACCGAAAACGAAGGTTTTGGACCCAAAACGTAATTTTTTGAGCAAAAGTTCAATTTTGGACCGAAATCATGAGGCCTCTCAACCAATCCGAGAAGGCTCGCACTGAAATCACTTAAGTGGACGAAAAACAGCTTGACCAAGAACTGCTGACCGAAAACCCCGAAGTTTCAGACTGAGAACCTGCGAGGCTGAAGACTTAGGACCAAGATCTTGCGAATCCGACCAAAAATCACCCAAAACTTGCCAAAAACACAAAATTTGCTAGTTTTAAAACCAAATTCGATCAAAACTCCAAAAGTATGAAGCACGAAGAATAATGGCCAAAATTTCATCCAAAATAATTCAAAAACACCGAGAAATCTCAGAAAAATATCCAAAAAACTCTTAATATCTTACCAATTCGATTGATACCAATCCAAGCTCTGATACCAATTGTAAAACCCAAATTTTCCTACATATCAATCGGATTCACTTAGATGGTACGGAATCCCAATCAAATGAATAATGAAAGATATAATACAGAATAAGAACACGATAATTAATCTTCAATGCACACTATTATTGAATAGTCGGGTACATAAGATTCTTGATTACATTTGGTTCTCTCTTGTTTCACTCCAAAATCATGTTCTAAGCAATATGGTAGCCCCCAAAATGTCCCTCTCTACTATCTAGGCTAAAATAACATTATTTATACCTAGACCTAATAACCAAGGCCCAACCTAAAACCCAAACAAAACAATATCAAGCCTAACTAAAATCACATGTGATTTCGGTCCAAACAACACCAAAACATGGTGTTCTTGGTCCTAGACCGAGAACTCTAATCGCTTATAAAAAGAAAAGTATAAACCACAATTTATGACCTAACATTTATCTCTTCAACCCACACAAACCACATCAAAGAGACCATAACATGACATAAAGCCTAGATCTGAGGAGAAAGGCATTAAAAGATGGAAGCTTGAGGACATACAAAGAATCCAAAATATCCATACAAGTGAAGGAAAGGCTTATTTGTTGAACCAAGGCACCAAATCTTCTTCTTCCTTTGAAACCACCAAGAATTTACAAAATGATCACAAAAGCTTCCAAGAGGGTTAGTGTCACACCCCGCTAAAGCGGAAACACGAGGCATGGCAGTATAAAGGGTTTCATAGCAAAAGTTAAAAGACAACACCAACCATAGTACTAAAAATCATTACAAATTTACAATGGGTTTGAACAACTTTTTAAAAGAAACTACAATGTAAATTGAAATACAACACATGCGAATGCTCCTAAAAGTGAAGTGTCCCTAACTGCCACTTACACGATGATTCCTGAAAAAGCATGTAAAACGAGCGTCAACTATAAAAATAGTTGGTGAGTACTCACAGATAAACAAAATAATATTGGTTCCAAGAATTGAAATAAAAGTTTTGATAAAAGCTTCCAATAATAAAATTATATTGTTAAAAAGAGTAAATAAGTTTGTAAAAAAAACAAAGTTCTTTGTCATCATGAGAGATAAAGTATGTTTCCTAAATGAGATGCAACGTTCATATTCTCATGGAAGATAAAGTTCGTTACTTAAACGAGTAAACAAGTTTCATTGCTAAAACGAGCAATAAATTTCGTTGCTACAAGGAGCAAACAATTTCATTGCTAAAACATGTATATAAGTTTCCAGTAATAAAATTTGTTGTTATAATGAGATACAAAGTTTATTGCTATAATAAGTAACGAGTTTGTATGTGTATGAGCAAACAATGAGTTCTCAACCAAGCCTATGATTGAAGCCCTATCAAGATCTATGCTTATCGTTCCATACATTATATGGTATCATGCACTCCAGCAATCAGGGGAGTGAGGAGTTGTCGATTCCTAATAGCGCTATCCACAATGACCATTGGCTCAAAGAGTTAATGGTTAGAGAAAAATGTAAGGGGAGGGCCTTAAGACGATAAGTTCTCATGTTTCGTGTTGCATAGACATACATAGAGAGATATAGCAATAAAATAGCAATCATGTTTGATAGAAATCAATTTAAATACAACGAACAAATAATAGTTTTCTGGGACATGCTTTTCCACCCCAAAACATAAAAACTGAAAATAGGGGAGTGCGTGAATACTCACAATATACAAAACATAGCAACCAAGTTTATACGATTCAATTATAAACACAACGAATATAATACTTTAGGACATGCTTTTCCACACCAAAACATTTAAAAACCGAAAATAGGGGAGTGGTGAATACTCACAATACATTGAGATGATGCAAATGGTGCCTTGACTACGCTCTACTCGTACCAATATCGATTCCTACAATAATAGTATTCGCTAGTAAGTCTCTAATCAAAAGTTAACACTAGTATACTTACTACTACAATAGAATTATGCCAATAACGTGTCAAAATTTTATATTGATAAGTTACAAACATTTTTCTGTGAAAATTAAATTTCAATGAATCAATTGTTATATAAGAATTTAAATGGAAATTTCCTATTATTGAAATGCTAATATTTAACATTTTAAGTGGTGTTCGAATGATTAAATATTCAAAAACTAAATCAATTTAGTTCTAAAATTTCTCAAAATTTTCAATTTAGTTTTAAATGAAGTCAAGGACCTCAAGATAAATTTTCTTGAATTTTTGATTTGTCTGACTATTTTTCACGTTTTTAGTTTCTTGAATAACCATAAAATCATAAAAAAATATTAAACGGTTGATAAAAATTACCAAAATTCAGATTTTGGTTCAAAATGTATTAAAAGAGTTCTAGAAAAAATTTCATGGATTATGGATATGCATAACCATTTTTCATATATTTAATTATCTAAATAGATACCAATTCATGAAGAATAAAATCAGTTAAGAAAATACCCCTAACATTTTATAATAATGTAATTACACATACTTAAGCTGGGAAAAATATACAAATTGGTTTCTAAACTGTTTAACCCAATTTTATGATTTTTGAGCATTTATTCTAATAAAAATTGAAATAAATAGAAACTAGTTTCCAAAATTTCCCAACATTTTTTAACACTGTTATTAAACATTATAAGCTGGAAAAAATATTAAAATGAATTTATAAACTGTTTAACCCAATTTTATGATTTTTGTGTATATATTCTAATAAAAATTAAAATAAATAGAAAATAGTTTCCAAAATTGCCCAAAAATTTTCCAACAGTGTTATTAAACATTATTAAGTTGGGAAAATTATTAAAATGAATTTTAAAACTGTTTAACCCAATTTTATGATTTTTGTGTATTTATTCTAATAAAAATTTGGGTTTAAGTGTATTAAATCTTGGGAAAATAGAAGAAAAATAGTATACAAAAGCGAAAAATCATCAACATTTTTATGTAGGATCGTCATGTACTACAAAGGTGTTCTGGTAAATTTTCATGAATTTTGGATGAGCAGAACTATTTATTATGTTTTTAGGCCATTATAAATACAAAAATCAGAGAAAATAAGTAATGCATTATAAAAATTTTGAAAATATTTTTCTAAGTCTTCCACAGAAATTATAAGCTGCGAAAATTACTATATACCGTTTTCAAATTATCTGAAGTGGTTTTATGATTTATTGGGGCTAAAAAAAAAAAGAAAATTCAAAACCACACTAAACAGTAACAAAAATCGATGAAACTTGATAAGAAGTCTTTATTTAGCATAGGGGTCATCCACTAATTTAACTAGGATTTATAGACCCCAAAAAGTATTTTATAAGATTTATTTCCCTTATTTCTTGCATTAAATATAATAATTCGAGAAAAACGAATTATTTTCTGAAACTTTACAGATGATCTTATATTGTTGGTTGGATTATGGGAAAAATCCGATCTGTTCAGAAAAAGAGTTTTAGATATTTATTTGGAAATAAATCATTCATGAACATATTTGAAAGCTTTTAACAACATACTTTGATGATCTAGCATCTAAGCTTGAAGATCATCACATGCATGTTTGTTTGAAGACCATTTATGAGATTGAAATGTTAAAAAATCATTTTTGATAGAAAACTTTGGATGCATGTGGTGTTTTTCACCCAAAACATGTAAAAAAGTGCATTGTGTTGAGTTTGACTTAGGTTTTGGTCCTTGGATTTCACCATTTCCAACATGCATGTTGTTTTTGGATGAAATCCTACCACCATCATCATCAAAACCGTGAGTAGGTGCAAGTTTTCATGATTTTACAATAGAATGGA
Source organism: Lactuca saligna (assembly GCF_052625555.1). Taxonomy (NCBI): domain Eukaryota; kingdom Viridiplantae; phylum Streptophyta; class Magnoliopsida; order Asterales; family Asteraceae; genus Lactuca; species Lactuca saligna. Next base: position 57,627,684 of record NC_136419.1, on the reverse strand, counting down.
GTAGAAGAAAAAGAAAGTGTAAGAAAAATAACAAAACTTTAAAGGAAAATAAAAGGAAATCGTGTTCTACCTTAATAAACACCACTAGATGATGAAGATTTGAGTATCTTGAGTGTTCTTGGACTTATTTTCTAGAGAAATTTCATGGGTATAGAGAGAGGAATAGAGAAAATGGAGTGGTGAAGGTAGAGAGAAATGAGAGAGAAAGTGGAGTGTGAGAGAGAAAGAAGTGATTATGTGTTTTGGGAAGAGGGGAGGTGTCTTGGGAAAAGGGTGGACGGTTTTGAGAGTATTATGCCCTCCTTCCCTTTTAATTTTATAAAAAAAATTCAATTCTTTTATAAAAATATCAAACTTTTTATACAATATACACCCTAACCAAGTTTTTGCTCATGAAACCTTGATTTTTGACTTATAAATTAAGGGTAATTGTTAATGACTTAAATTTTATTTTCCTTAAATGCATTTTCATAATTTTAATTATTATAAGATCATATTATAAGTTTCATAATCATTTTTATAGAAAATTTAAGGTTAAAGTTTATAAATTTAGGTTTTTAGGGCATTTAGGGTTTTTGAGATTTGTAAATCTTTGGATATCAAAATAAACTGAATCTTTGAGACTTCCAATTATTTTTGGGTTTCCTAACTCTTATTCAAGTTAGAAATAATGTTTGTAATTTATTTTTTTATTGATTTATTGGCATTCTATGTAGTGATTCCGAGATTCAAACGAAATTGAGGAATCAAGTGTACTAGTCCTAGTCTTTCAACTTTGATATAAGTTTCTATGAGACTGTGACCAAATTCTACCACTAGGTCAAGTGCATGATGTGTGTATACGATTCATGAAAAGGTGTTCGAGTCAAAGAGTGACGCGAATATGGATAGCCTCTACAGTTAAGTAGTAGTAGAATTCACATACCAATGTGAAATCCAAGCATATTATCCATTGTTTCTAACTGTTTCTAAGTTTCTGATAGGTTATATCTTAACTTCTAGTTACTAAGTCTAGTATGTGTCATGCCTATATGTGCAACTAAGTTTATTCAAATCTATAACCGACTCGAATTTTGACGGTTGTCACAGTTAGGGTTTGGACAAGGAGTGAAAGACCCCAACTTTCATATTTTTGAAAGACCCAAACTTTCATACTTCACAATATCATTACTCCAAAACATGCTATTTGCATATTCATATAAGCAATATTTTACATTGATAAAGGGAATTACAAGTATTGGATACAAACCTTCTATTACAAAGTGTTATATATATTACATAACTACCCAGGATATTGTAATTTATACAAACATAAACTGTAGTACAAAAGTACTATTACAAACTATTCTACATCTTTCAATAGTATGTAAACATACTAGTTACTTATCACCTGCAATTGTTAAACATTGATAGGGTAAGCGGTGACGCTTAGTGAGTTCAAAAATAGATACAATATAATGTTATGCCATATATATACTTCAATGTGGAAAAAGCAAAGAGGAACAACAAGATGTATGTGAGATCATGTGACAAGCATTCATATCAATCAAAGACTTTATTCAAATATATACTTTTCAATTCTTGATATACATCAATAAAGCTTTGGCCCAAATGGCATAGAAGACATACAATTTCTGATTAACATCTTGTTAGATTTCAAGCTTATAGTCCTGTCTAACCATTTGCCAATGCTATAGAATAGAAGTCATTCTCTTACAGAGACATGCCCTACATGGCCAGAGGCTACGTACCAGTACCAATGTGAATCTAAGTCCTTTCACTGATCACATGGTCAAAGGTATTACAATTGCTATAAACATAGCGAATAACACGAGAAAATAACTCAGAATAATAACACTGAAAAGCACACAGCACATATAACACATAACATACAATTGTTCCTATATATTGAACTCACCTTAAGTTAACCAGGGGTTAAAATAGTAATTTGGACAACACTTCAGCTTTAAATATGTCTTTCTATGTTGAAAACCAGGAGCTTAATTGAAAACCGGGCTCTACGAAGGTAGGGCTTCAAAACCGAAAAGATAAAATTTCCGGGCTTATCGGGGGTCTCGGGACGTGTTTTGGTTGCTAAAATTGATACCGGGGCTTCGGGGAAAGTCAAAATGAAGAAAATATGGAAAGAGGGGCTAAAAGTGGCAATTTTTTAATTCTAGCCGGTAGGGTTCGCACCCTCCTATTTATAGGCAGAGGTTCGGAGTCGGCTGGGAAGGAAGATGTAACACCGTGATTTTCAAGACAAGATTTTTCTTTTAAATAATCAATTTAATATTAAAAACACTTGTTTAAAATCTTATTCACATTCGAATTACAAAACATAGTTTCATTTTCATTATAATAGAAGACCAGGATCCTCCAAAACACAACTCTTTCTTCGGTGTGTACAATCGAACCGTTGCCATCCCGCGTTACTGTAAGAACCTGAAACAACATAACATAAACAACGTAAGCACGAAGCTTAGTGAGTTCCCCAATATACACCTTACGCACGTACGCCTTTCCAGGCCCTGACCTTCCGGTCCACTGCACAATGCCTTCCGGCCCATGAGATACTCGCCTTCCGGCCCATAAGATAATTGCCTTCCGGCCCATAAAATAATTGCCTTCCGGCCCATAAACATATATAACACATAATACAAATACTCTAACACATAAAGCACATATATCATATATCAACCTGCCTTCCGGCCCGTAACATACTCTAACACATAAAGCACATACATCATATATCATACCTGACCTTTCTGTCACATAATACTTTGCCTTCCGGCCCATATATAAACATGTATATCACGCGTAGCAGCTAACTTTCCATTTATAGCATATAAACATAACACATAACATACTTGACCTTCCGGTCACACAATCAAACCCTTCCGGGTGAAGTATAGTGAGAAGACTCACCTCGCGGACGCTGGGAGATAGCAACTCCTGAAGTCCCTTGCACTTGATCCTCCGAGCTACAAGCTCCCTGTAACATCATATATCTCTTATTAACACTTCTACTTTCCACGTTAACTGACCCTAAGAAATCACACCGGTCATCTCTGGTCAACAGTCCATTGTCAGCTCGACTGGACTCGGCGAGTTCCCTGGCGACTCGGCGAGTCTGGTCGTCCTTCAATCCTCTAAGAGTCCCCTTCTACTCGTTGAGTATCCTCTTTGACTCGACGAGTCACTCCTGGAAGAATCGCGGGGCCACCCCGACTCCACTCGCCGAGTCTGAAGAACAACTCGGCGAGTCCCAGTGATCTTCAAGCTACTCGCCGAGTCTGATCATCCGACTCGGCGAGTCCACGCCATGCAGTCGATCAAACTGCTTCCTGAGATACATATCTTCCCGAATATACAAACATAGGACCTTCTGGACCTCTAAGGGTACTAATACAGGGTTATAAACGTTGGATAACAACACAACAATCCATCTAATCTCCAAATGGGTTTCACAAACCCTAAATCCATGCACACATTCACATAACAGAAAATAATCAGAAAGGTTACCTGAATCATGCACTCTCAGTGTCCCCAAGCCTCAAAACGTGATTCCCTTGCTGTCCCATTAGCCAAAACCTTCTCCTTCTTGGACAATAACTTCCTCAAATCACCAATGATCTTCAATCCTTGTTCTGGATGCCCACAACCGATTTAGGATCCTTCTCAGTCGGCCAAAAGGCGAACAATGGCGGCATAAGATCCCTTATATACATCCCAAACTGAACAGCTAGGGTTTTCCACTGAACAGCGCCGACTCGCCGAGTCCATACCTGGACTCGTCGAGTCCAGCCACGAACCCGCGACCACAACTGCGACCCTACTCGGCGAGTCTGGCTCCAACTCGCCGAGTCCCCCCTTTAAAACACCCCAAAATGCTATTAAACAATACTTAAGATTTTGGGCTGTTACAATTCTCCCCCACTAGAATTAGACTTCGCCCTCGAAGTCTCACTCTGAAAATAGTTCTGGCTGCTGCTCCCGCACCACACGTTTCGGCTTCCCTAGACACTTCCGATCTCTTCCGCGGTTGCCACTGAGTCAATACCAGAGGTACCTCCTTGTTCCTCAGAAATTTGATCTTCCGATCCCTGATGGCCACTGGCCTCTCGGCGTAACACAGGCTCGCATCCACCTAATCGTTCTCTAGTAGAACCACTGCTGACTCATCTGCTATACACCTCTTCAATGGCGACACCTAAAAGTGTCATGGATCCATCCCAATTCCGTTGGCAACTCCAACCGGTAGGCCACCTTTCCTACCTTCGCACCTTCACACACAGACCCAACATACCGAGGCCCCCACTTACCCCACTTCCTGGATCGAAACACCCCTTCCTAGGGAGAGACTGTCAGGAATACGAAGTCGCCGACCTGAAACCCATGCTCGAAACGGCGTCTGTCAGCATAACCTTCCTGTCAACTCTAACGATCTTTAACCTCTGGTTAATCCTGCTGCATCTGCTCTGTCGACCAAAACACGATCGCTATACTGTCCACTGCTTCCTGCAACCGAGAATTACCCAAGACGCGACTCTGATCTAAATTTCAATGATCACACGACCCATAAGGGTTATGAAACTCTGAATCACCGGTTCCCCGTTCCTAAGCCCACTTTATCCATATCGGACCACTGAGGGACCCATTCTCAATTCTTAGGGCAACTCTCACGAGTTCTCCTCTTGCAATCGTATACACATGCTGCACTCGCCCCCCACGTACCTTTCTCTTCCCTTACCTAGGAAATCCGCTTGACGACCTTGTCACTATTCCATGTACCGCACCCGTTCCGGATCTGCTCGCAAGGACTCTCGGGTCCATGCATTACCTTTCCTCAACGAACGAGATTCCGACATCACCTTCCATGCAACAGCTCAAAGGGCGGCATACTAATGCACTAATGATGGCTGTTAATATGGAACAACTCAACCAATGATAATTACGTACCGCGGCTTCCTCCGACAGCTAATACACATGCCCGAAACATGTCTTCGAACGTCCGCATCGTTCGCCCTCTCTAAAGTGTCCTCAGATGTCATCATGATAAGCTCCTTTCCCATATTCCTCTTCAAGACTAAGTACCAGATCAACTTTTGGCTCCACCTCTGAGCCCCCAACGGTCACCCATATCGCGATCCAAATATTCCACTAACTTTTCTCCCCGTGACCACTATCCCGACCCAGTGACACGTAAGTCACAAAATCTTCCTTTCCTCGTGAGAGAAAATACAATCTCACCGAGGATCGTCTCAACTCTAATCTCTGGTTTCTGCTGTGCCTCTTCCTTGCGTATCGCCCCGCATCTCCCGACAGAGACGAAGACCTCCGTCTCGCCCCCGACTCAACATCCAAGCTCCAAAGACTCAATACCAGGGCTACCCAAACTCGAAACTCTTCCACCTCGTACGCTGCTCGAAAATATTCCAACATAAAAATTCTCTTGTCACCCAGTGAGTACTGCAACTCCACGCAGTATCACAACACCCTCTGATTAGTGAGTACTGCGACTCGAACATCCACCACAGACTATGGAGGCAATCAATATAATGAACGCCCATCTTGCGAAAATCCATCCTCTCAATAATCTCCCTAAATGCCCATACTCGAAGACTCCTACTAAATCCGCAGATACCTAATATGCCACACGTCGATTCAATTCGGGATTCCCAAATAACTCCAAAATAAGGATATCATACCCGAATATCCCAGAATACTACCACCACCACTGATCCCCTGCACCCCATAATTAATCTATATTTTCCCCGCCTTACAACCTTGGTGCATATAATTTCTTGATTGGAATGCGAGATAACGTTGACGTACGAAATGCGCTGATAATTCTCCAATCCCTTTTTCCCGACACTCCAAATCCAAACAAGGATACGCATACCGACTCCAGAAGTTGACTGCCCAATCATTCTCTATCTTCTTGCAACAACACCAATCAACTGTCATGAATACGTTCGTTCTCCTCTTCAAGTACTTCCCGCATTAACTCACTCTGACCCCTTTACTCGATCATCGACACCTCTGGTCTCATGATTTCCTACTGCATCTCTATACTCCACTTATAACTACTCTTGGCAATTCTTTGTTTTCTACGTACTGCACCCGGTTCTCCCCCACTAGGGTTCGAACCGTCACTAGTTAGCATACCATCAACCCACGACTATCTTTCACCAGCGAAATCGTACCTGCTCCAGGAAAGTGCTATGCAACGCCCAATAGTCCCTCCCCTTATAAAGTCGATCAACCCTCTATACTCTGAACCTCTGGTTAACTCTCCAAGAACTTCTCATCACGGCTGCCTCTAATCGTTCCAAATCCCATACCAACCTAATACTAAGCATCTGCACTGCTCGATAACGTCTTTGACTCGTAGACTGCACCGCAAAATCATCGTTTCTCTCATCTCAACTCATCAACCCATATCCAACGCCGGATTTGTCCCAAGGACAGGAACTCACTCTCAACATAGACGAAACTCTCTGCACTGCAAAACTCGACTGAACTCTTCACGGCTACTACTATAACACAACCTATTATTCTCAATTAGGTGTGGTGTGGTTCTCGACTACCTCAGTCCCAACTGACTGTCTGCTCACGGTAAATCACTGCCTCGCGACACACCCGCCACCTGATGCTCTGAGGGAAATCATTATCGATAACTACCTACAGGGTGTACTCCAATCCAAAACTGAAACACCAGACCTCTCGTGTCTTGCACACGAACATAAATGGCACTACCCACCTAGAAGGTGACCTCTCCTCTATCGACTGATTTCTCGACTCAGACCGAAATTTCCTCTCCTTTTAACTCCCTACCACAATACTCTGATAGGTACTCGCCTTTCCCCTCAAGGAACGCCTCTCCATCCTCAATCATGATCTACTGGCCTAAAACCCATAGCGTCCGATCTTTACCTCATCGATCATAACCGGATAACAAGATAGTCACCAGCATCATCCACTACGAACCATGGTACTCATCCCATGACATCCCTTCTCAATTTGCTTCGGTGTATGGTACCTGAACCATAGCATCACTCCTCAATCTGCTCCAATGTATAGCACTCGGACCACAACATCTATCTCAATCTGTTCCGATGTATGGTGCCCGGACCATAACATCACTCCGCAATCTGCTCCGATGTATGGTACTCGAACCATAACATCACTCCTCGTTCCGTTCCTTAGGACCTTCAGAATGCTCCCTGTATCAAGTATGGGTCCTCTGCTTTCAGTAGTACGGGCCCATACTACCTGCCACATCTACCCATACTTTCTACACGGACCATCCCAAAGTTCCTAAGTAGCTGATCAATCTACTCTTTCACCAATCCCATCGCGCGTGCTCGCTCTCCAGCAAAATCCTCTACTCTACCAGCGCACTCATCTGGCTAGGTTTACTCCTTAGTCCCTTTCGCCATCCCCCCCACTTCTTTGCTATCAGCTGCTGAAGAGTTCCTAATGATGCCAGCCATCTACCTCCTGAGTATCGTCATACTCACTTAGTAGCTGACTCCCATCATCGAGAACTCCACAAAGCACGAAGCAAGCAGCATTCGAGCATCGAAGCATACATAGGACTCCCTATCTGTGATAGCTCCACCTTCTCGGCTCATCCTCGGAAGTACCACTGTACTCTGTAGCTTTACCCCTCGTGCGTTCTAACTAGATACCCTCACTCATCACATACACACAAAAGCATAACGCACATATAACAACCAACCCTAGACTAAGGCATCACAAATCAGGCCACTCTAGTCCTAAGATATGAAATACCTAGCCTGTCTCTAGCATGCAATAATATCTCATAAAGTGCATAATAAATATTTCATAACACAAAAGTAAGGGTATTTTGGGAAATCACCGTTTGGCTCTGGCTGATTGTACACACTGCTCTTTCTTTCTTTCTCTTTGAACTCTTATTCACTTTTAGAAAACCATTTATTTGGAAAACGTTTTCTTACTTCCTCAGTTTGAGTCCAGATTTACCCGTAGGCGCGTCCGAATCCCTCAAACCAAGGCTCTGATACCAATTGTAACACCGTGATTTTCAAGACAAGATTTTTCTTTTAAATAATCAATTTAATATTAAAAACACTTGTTTAAAATCTTATTCATATTCGAATTACAAAACATAGTTTCATTTTCATTATAATAGAAGACCAGGATCCTCCAAAACACAACTCTTTCTTCGGTGTGTACAATCGAACCGTTGCCATCCCGCGTTACTGTAAGAACCTGAAACAACATAACATAAACAACGTAAGCACGAAGCTTAGTGAGTTCCCCAATATACACCTTACGCACGTACGCCTTTCCAGGCCCTGACCTTCCGGTCCACTGCACAATGCCTTCCGGCCCATGAGATACTCGCCTTCCGGCCCATAAGATAATTGCCTTCCGGCCCATAAAATAATTGCCTTCCGGCCCATACACATATATAACACATAATACAAATACTCTAACACATAAAGCACATATATCATATATCAACCTGCCTTCCGGCCCGTAACATACTCTAACACATAAAGCACATACATCATATATCATACCTGACCTTTCTGTCACATAATACTTTGCCTTCCGGCCCATATATAAACATGTATATCACGCGTAGCAGCTAACTTTCCATTTATAGCATATAAACATAACACATAACATACTTGACCTTCCGGTCACACAATCAAACCCTTCCGGGTGAAGTATAGTGAGAAGACTCACCTCGCGGACGCTGGGAGATAGCAACTCCTGAAGTCCCTTGCACTTGATCCTCCGAGCTACAAGCTCCCTGTAACATCATATATCTCTTATTAACACTTCTACTTTCCACGTTAACTGACCCTAAGAAATCACACCGGTCATCTCTGGTCAACAGTCCATTGTCAGCTCGACTGGACTCGGCGAGTTCCCTGGCGACTCGGCGAGTCTGGTCGTCCTTCAATCCTCTAAGAGTCCCCTTCTACTCGTTGAGTATCCTCTTTGACTCGACGAGTCACTCCTGGAAGAATCGCGGGGCCACCCCGACTCCACTCGCCGAGTCTGAAGAACAACTCGGCGAGTCCCAGTGAATCTTCAAGCTACTCGCCGAGTCTGATCATCCGACTCGGCGAGTCCACGCCATGCAGTCGATCAAACTGCTTCCTGAGATACATATCTTCCCGAATATACAAACATAGGACCTTCTGGACCTCTAAGGGTACTAATACAGGGTTATAAACGTTGGATAACAACACAACAATCCATCTAATCTCCAAATGGGTTTCACAAACCCTAAATCCATGCACACATTCACATAACAGAAAATAATCCGAAAGGTTACCTGAATCATGCACTCTCAGTGTCCCCAAGCCTCAAAACGTGATTCCCTTGCTGTCCCATTAGCCAAAACCTTCTCCTTCTTGGACAATAACTTCCTCAAATCACCAATGATCTTCAATCCTTGTGCTGGATGCCCACAACCGATTTAGGATCCTTCTCAGTCGGCCAAAAGGCGAACAATGGCGGCATAAGATCCCTTATATACGTCCCAAACTGAACGGCTAGGGTTTTCCACTGAACAGCGCCGACTCGTCGAGTCCATACCTGGACTCGTCGAGTCCAGCCACGAACCCGCGACCACAACTGCGACCCTACTCGGCGAGTCTGGCTCCAACTCGCCGAGTCCCCCCTTTAAAACACCCCAAAATGCTATTAAACAATACTTAAGATTTTGGGCTGTTACAGAAGAAAGTAGCAAAGCAGCTCGGTGGCGTCAGCAACGAGGGGCAGGTGGCGCGAAGGCGAGGCTCGTATGCGAGGGTCGGAATAGCTCGCGTGCATGCGAGGCTCGGTCAGTATGGTTCGGATGCGAGGTTGGTAGGCGAGACGTGTCTCGCGTCGGACTGGCCACCGATGCGAGACGTGTCTCGTTCCTGCTGGACCTCGGCCTCGGCGAATCAGAAGGGAACACGCGCCTGCTTCGGATTTGGCCACGTCTCCAGTGATGCACCTGCTTCGTGCGAGGTGACGTGGCCGGTACTATTCATGCGAGATTTCTCGATTTTCAGACCCCAAACTTCTAAAATCCATAACTTTCATATACGAGCTCCGTTTTTGACGTTCTTTATATGCACGCGTAGCTAAAATTACGCTCTACAACTTTCGTTTAGACTTTGTCGGCTAATTTTGAGTTTAATTTTAATATTATTATTTTTAACAGACCGGGACAAGAAAATCCGTTAAAAATTCATAACTTCTTCATCCGACATCCATTTTTGTCAGACTTTTTACCGTTGTACTACAAATGACGAGACCTTCGATTCTCGTTTAGGTTGTATCGGTCAAATATCGCTCGATCTAAAATTCGAGTTTTTAGCTGTCTACTACTAAGTTGAAACTTCGAAAAATCATAACTTCCTCATACGAAGTTAGATTTTTGCATTATTTTTATCGAATTTCTTGGTTTAACGAATACTACGACTTTCATTTAGATTACTAAGGTTAAAAATTAGTTTATCAAAAACTAACTTTTTACGTCATTCGGTGTTGTGCCGGTTTTGTCACGGATCTTCGGTTGGTCATAACTTTTTCGTTATAACTCGGACTTTGACGAGGTTTTCGCCTACAAGTTTCTAACGAGATTCTCTAAAACATAAAATAATAAAATTTTACTTATTTAAGATTTTATATTTTCGCTAAATTTCACTATTTGGCTTTTAATTGGAATCTCATAAGACTTCCAATATTTTCTGAGTGATTCTAAACATAGTTTTACTTCATTTCTTAGTAAAAACCATTTGTTAGAACTCAACACTCAATTTCACATAGTATTTCAGAATTTTATTTATTACAAAACACGATTTCAAAACGTGTATGTTATATATACCTCCTCCTTTTGAGGATTTCGTCCCCAAAATTACATCAATTAAAATAAATGGGGATATTTTGCTTTTATCTCATTCTTATTCTCCCAAGTATAGTTTGGGCCACGATGGTGTTTCCACTTGACAAACACCAATTCTACTTCTTTATTGCGTAGCATAGTTGTTCTTTCATTCACGATTTCTTTAGGCTCTTCAACATATCTTAACTTATTATCCAATTTCACTTCGGATAATGGAACTGTCTCATTGTAGATGCTCAAGCATTTGCGTAGATAACTTACATGAAACACATCATGAATACCTTCCAAATCTTCAGGCAATTCTAAGCGGTATGCTTGCTTTCCAATTCTCTGGATGATTTTGAAAGGGCCAACAAATCTAAGACTCAACTTTCCTTTCTTCCCAAATCGCATAAGGCCTTTCCATGGGGATACATTTAGCATCACGAAATCACCCACTTGGAATTCTATAAGTCGTCTTCTATTTTCCGTATAGGACTTCTATCGATCCTAGGCCGCTTTCATTCTTTCTCGTATGATTTGAATCTTGGCGGTGGTGTCTTGAATCATTTCAGGGCCTCCAAGGATCTTTTGTCCTACATCACGCCAACATAACGGCGTACGACATTTGTGACCATATAATGCTTCATATGGTGGCATTTTGATTGAAGTGTGGTAACTGTTATTATACGAAAATTCGACAAGCGGTAAGTATTTATCCCAGTTACCACCGAACTCCAAAACACATGCTCGAAGCATATCTTCTACTGTTTGGATTGTTCTCTCCGTCTGACCATCTGTCTGGGGAGGATAAGCAGTGCTGAGAGCAACTCGAGATCCCAATTCACGTTGCATACTCACCCAAAAGTGAGAGGTGAAGCAAGTATCGCGATTGGAAATGATCTTTATTGGCACCCCATGTCTTGCAACAATTTCATCCAAGTATACTTGTGCGTATTTCTCCATTGGAGCCGTTTCACGCATGGCAAGAAAATATGCACTCTTAGTCAGGCGGTCGACGATTACCCAAATACTATCATGCTGTCTAGCAATCTTTGGCAATTTGGTAATAAAGTCCATGGACAACTATTCCCACTTCCATACAGGAACACTAAGACTTTCTCGGGTTCCATAAGATTTTTGGTGCTCTGTTTTGACTTGTAAGCATACTAAGTATTCCTGTACATATCTTCCAATGTCTCTATTTAATCCAGGCCACCAATAATCAGCTCTTACATCATAGTACATTTTACTTGTACCAGGATGTATTGATAGCTTAGACTTATGAGCTTCATCTAAAATCTTCTGTCTTAATCCACCAATATTTGGAATCCATAGCCGATTCTTAAATACTTTTAATCCTCGTGGATCATCAAGTAAAACATTGGCATAATATACCATTCATTCCTTCTTTACATTTTCTGGCTTTAAGGCTTCAACTTGCCACTTCTCTAGTTCATCAAGAATGGTGAACTTCACCGTAGTGTGAGTAATGGTATAACACATACTATTACGATAAACTTTCCTGTTAAGTGCATCTGCAACCATATTAGCCTTTCCAGGATGGTACAGGATTTCACAATCATAGTCTTTGATTAGCTCAAAGGCTCATTGTTGTCTCATATTCAGAGTTTGCTGACTGAATATATACTTGAGACTCTTGTGGTCGGTAAATAATTGGCATTTCGTACCAAAAAGGTAATGTCTCCAAAGTTTTAGGGCAAATACTACTGCAGCGAGTTCAAGATCATGGGTGGGATAATTCTTTTCATAATCTTTCAGTTGACTTGAGGCATAGGCTATCACTTTACCACGCTGCATCAACACACAACCGAGTCCCAATCTTGAAGCATCACTATATACGGAGAAATCATCATCACCTTCTGGGAGTGATAAGATGGGAGCATGAGTCAAAAGATCTTTTAGAGTTGAGAAAGCTTTTTCATGAGCTTCACGCCATTCGAATTTCACTCTTTCCGTGTAAGACTTGTGAGAGGTAAGACTATACGAGAAAAGTCTTTAATGAATCTCCGGTGATATCCCGCGAGACCTAAGAAACTTCGAATTTCGGAAGCATTACGGGGCACTTCCCAATTTTGAATGGCTTCGATTTTGATGGGATCTACAGATACACCATTACTAGAAATAATATGGCCGAGAAATTGAACTTGACGAAGCCAAAATTCACATTTCGAGAACTTAGCATAAAGTTTCTCCTTTTGAAGAAGTTCTAAGATTTCACGAATATGAGTGGCATGATCGGCTTCAGACTTGGAATAGATTAGAATATCGTCAATGAATACGATGACAGAATTATCGAGCATTAGGCGGCACACTCGATTCATCACATCCATGAATACGGCAGGAGCATTTGTCAAACCGAATGTCATGACAAGGAATTCGAAATGCCCATAACGAGTACGGAAAGCAGTCTTCGGTACATCTTGCTCTTGTACTTTCAACTGATGATATCCAGATCTCAAATCAATCTTTGAGAAATAGCTAACACCCTGAAGTTGATCGAATACATCATCGATGCGGGGTGGTGGGTACTTGTTCTTGATAGTTACCTTATTCAGCTCACGATAATCAATGCACATTCGCATTGATCCGACCATCTTCTTGACAAACAATACTGGAGCACCCCAGGGAGAGGTACTCGGTCGAATGAAGCCTTTTTCAAGTAATTCATGCAGTTTGATCATCATTTCTTTCATCTTGGCTGGCGCAAGACGATAAGGAGTCTTTGCAATCGGAGCAGCACCGGGCACAAGGTCAATTCGGAATTCTACTTATCTATCCAGAGGAAGTCCAGGCAGATCATCAGGGAAAACATCGGGATATTAGTTAACAATGGGAATATCATTTATAGTTTTATTCTCCTTTCTTGAGATGTCAACTGTATAGGCCAGATAGATAGGACAACCTTTCGATATGAATTTACGAGCTTTGAGGAAAGAGATTATTTTTAAGATCCTTTGTTCACCGTAGACATGAATAGGATCTTCCCTTTCAATAGGAATGCGTACCATCTTTTCGTAACACAAGAGTTCTGCATGGTTCTTGTTTCAAGTATGAGCCTATTTTGAATGTTTTGGTTACATTCTTGTGTGCTCTTGTAGCTTGAGGAACTCCAAATCTTAATGTGGTGCTCATTTGGTTATGAACGTTTGAACTAGTGAGAAAAAGGTCTTAGCTTGAGTGTTCTTAGCCCTGTGTTTGAGTTTTGGTCATATTAAAGACTTAATATATTTAGGGCTTAAGATCTTATCATATGGTGAGGCCCTAATGGATAAAATTGGAAACTTTATCCATTAAGTCAGGGTGGAGTAGTAGTTCTAGAAGTACGGGCTTGGATCCGAAAGCGCGGCTGCCTTGTTCTCGGTAGCCAAGGAGGACAACAACATGGCAATGTCCTACATGTTGACTACTTGACTTTTTGACCCCCACGATGTGGTCAAGGAGGGCCATAGAATGGCGTTGACCTTGATCTGTTTTGACCATTAACTTTTGTGACCAGACTGACTTTGTGTCAAAATTGAGGGTTTTGGACTGTTGATTAAGATTTACCTTGTTTGTGATGGGTTTTGAGCACTATAACATCCCTATGGTGCACATACAACCCTAATGCTTTGGATCTAAGTTTTCTCTAGTTGCACATGCAATAAACAATTTTCCAAAACATGAAGCCTAAACTAGCATACAACTTGATATTTGAATCATAAAAACTAGTTAGAAGATGAGTAGTGCCCTCATTTTAGGCCAAGAGTTTACATATATATATATATATATATATATATATATATATATATATATATATATATATATAGTGTAGAATTTAGAGGGTTATATGTAAACCATAATTCTTACACTTGGGCTTGTAATGGACTAACACTATATGGATACTTACATAAGCTTAGCCCATCACTAATCAATCACGGATTATTAGCCCAACCAATATATATCTTTTATTTACAGAATCAGCTCCTTTATATTTAATTAGTCTCTTTTGATCACTAAATCAATTCCAAATTAATTCTTGATCAATATGAACTAAATAATATGATTCCTCAATTGATATATTATTATACTTATAATATATCAATAAATCATAAATAATCTCTTCCTTAAATATGCTTCCTATCAGGTTGTTCTAGTGAATGCAACCCAAAATGGACCATGCTACTCTCGGATCAAGTACATACTAATTATAGTTATGGACTTAGACACCTAATCCAACAGTCTCCCACTTGGATAAGTCTAATAACTATAACTGCAAGTACGACTTAAAAACTGACTAGCAATCGTAGCTCTTAAAAGCCACTGTCGAACTTTGAGCGCCATTTTAGATAATGGATCATATAATCCTCTATTCTTCATGATATCATGCAGACAAATACATGGAATATAGTCATACTTATTATCCAACAATTTGTTTCCCGGTTTCCGATTTGTTTGACATAGAACTTAATTGAACACATCAATTAAGTCCTGACCGGGCCCGACACATAAGTCAAAACATAATCATCGAGGGGCCCAAGATATCTCTTTTCATCCTTCAAGGCTAAAAGGAACATATAAACTTCGACTTATATGCTTGTACTAACTACTCGTTAAATCATACACAATAGCATGTTTTCTAACATCAAGTTACTGATGCGTTTTCGCACTATCAATGTTCAACCAAATCATAGTCAATAACTCATATATCTCGGTTTGAAGACTATATGATATTATTGTCTCACAATCACTCGTGATAAAATCCTTGAACTGATTCATGTGATCGTGGGTTTAATCCAATACTCAGACCTTATGAGCACTCATGAATGTTGTAGCAATCGTTTCCTATGTCTAAACACTTTAGACAATCTACAAGCCAAATTCATGATAGTCTTTCCTCAATACCTACTTCCAAAGTATGATTGACTGTGAAATAGTAAACAATTGACACAAGATAGTAACTTTACTCATAAATAAAACTCCTTTTATTTAATCATCAAATGTATATTACATTTTATCTATCACAATATTCTAAACAACTATCTAATCATTAAAACTAGTATCGTCCTTCATCCTAATGCTACTCGCATGCTGCAAGTGCTTAACCCTACTCAGTCCCTTCATAAGTGGATATGCTAGGTTCTCCTCTGATGATACCCTCTTGGCTACGAGGAGTCCTTCTTCTATCCGATGTCTTATGAAGTGATATTTTCTCTTGATGTGTCTAGATCTGCCAAGATCCCTCGGTTCCATAGCTAAGGCGATGGCACTCTCGCTCTCATAGAAAATCTCCATAGGCTCTTTTATAGTTGGTACAACTCCAAGATCTCCGCTGAAGTTCTTCAGCCATATCGCCTCCTTTGACGCTTCGCTTGCTGCTATGTACTCTGATTCACACATTGAATTAGTTATATTCTCATGATTGGAACTTTCCAAGTTATTGCTCCTCCATTTAGGGTAAATACCCAGCCCAACTAAGAGCATAAATTATCTTTGTCAGTCTGAAAGCTGGCATCACTATACTCTATCACTCATAAGTCATCACTCCCACCGAGGGTAAGGACCCAATCCTTAGTCCTCCACATTTACTTAAGAATGTTCTTTACCACAGTCTAGTGAGATTTACTAGGATTCCTAAGATATCTGTTGACCATGCTCAAAGCAAAGGCCGCATCAGGGCGAGTACAAGTCATAGCATACATGATCGACCCAACTATGGAAGCATATGGTACTCGACTCATCTCTGCTATCCCGGCCTCTGTACTTGGACTCTGAGTCTTACTCAGCTTGGTATTGCTTTGGATAGGTAAGTCACCTTTCTTGGAATTATCCATGTTGAAACGCTTCAACACCTTGTCCAAGTAGGTACTTTGACTAAGTCCTATTAGTCTTTTACTCCTATTTCTCGATATCCTTATCCCTAGAATATAAGCAGCTTCTCCAAGGTCTTTGATAGTGAAACACTTCCCAAGCAAGGACTTAACCTCCAGTAAGGTTGGGATGTCATTTCCTATGACAAGTATGTCATCCACATACAACACCAGAAAGCTAACTATACTCCCACTAGCTTTGACATATACACAGGACTCATCCCCGCTTCTCGAAAATCCAAACTCTTTGACTTTCTCATCGAAACAAAGATTCCATCTGTAAGATTCTTGTTTTAATCCATAAATGGATTTCTCAAGCTTACACACTCTATTAGGGTACTTTGCACTGACAAAACCCTCTGGCTGACTCATGTAAACATCTTAAGGCAACTTCCAATTAAGGAAAGCGGTTTTGACATCTATTTTCCATATTTCATAATCATGAAGTGCATCTATGGCAAGCATAACCCTTATAAATTTAATCTTCTCTACTAGAGAGAAGGTCTCATCATAGTCAACTCCATGAGTTTGAGTAAATCCCTTCACAACCAATCGCGCCTTATATGTGTGTACATTCCCATCCATTTTGGTATTCTTCTTGAATATACATTTGCATCCACCTATCTTATGACTTAGTACATTGTCAACGAAGTTACAAACTTGATTGTCATACATAGACTGAATCTCGTTGTCCATTGCCTCTTTCCATTTAGCAAACTTAGGCCTGCCATGGCTTCCTTGTAGTTGTTAGGTTCATCCAAATTTATCGGTGTGCTATCACTGATAAATGTATCACCATCTGTAGTAATATGGAAACCATATAACACAAGTGGACCACTAACTCTACTGGAATGCCTCAAAGGTAAGGACTCATCAACTAGTTCAACAGGAGTTTCCTCCTCAGGTTAAGCGCTAGTGTTTGAGGTTCCTTCATCACTTAACTCTTGAAGATCTTCAAGGTCAATTTGCCTCCTACTGTCCTCTTGGCATATGAGCTCTCTCTCTCGTAAAACCCCTCTCCTTGCAACAAAGACAACCTTGTCACTCGGTCTATAGAAGAGATATCCAAAAGACTTATGTGGGTAGCAGATGAAAATACAACACTCACTATGAGGTTCGAGATTGTCTTGAGTCTCACGCCTCACGAAAGCCTCTCAACCCCAAACCTTGATGTGTGCTAACAAGGGAACTTTCCCTATCCACGTCTCGTGAGGTGTTTTGGAAACCTTTTTGGTTGGGAGTAAATTAAGGATACGGGTGGAAGTCTCTAAAACATACCCCCAAAATAATATAGGTAACAAAGCTCGACTCATCATGAAACGAACCATGTCTAACAAGGTTTGATTTCACCTCTTAGCCTCACCATGAATTTGTTGTATCCTAGGTGGCGTCAATTGTGAAACAATTCCACATTCCTTAAGATAGTCTAGGAACTCGATACTAAGATACTCACCACCCCGATCGGATCAGAGCATCTTTATCTTACTGCCCAACTGATTCTCCACTTCTTGTTTAAACTCTTTGAACTTTTCAAAGGTTTCTAACATATGCTTGATTAAGTAGATATAGTCATATCTGTTGTAATTATCAGTAAAAGTCACATAGAAGCGGTTAGCATCCTTTGTGGTAGATCTGAAGGGTCCACACACATCAGTGTGTATGATATCCAACATAACCTCACCCCTTTCACAAGTACGAGTGAAGAGTGACTTGGTCATCTTTCCAAGCAAACAAGATTCGCAAGTGTCATCCGACTTTAAGTCAAATGACTCCAAGACTCCATTCTTTTGGAGTTGGGCTATGTGCTTCTTGTTGACTTGTCCATGAGGAAAATGCCACAAGGATGCCTTATCCAAACCATTGGAAGAATCAATGTGCAACACATTATTTCCTACGTTGTCTACAACCATCACAGTTTTATATACACCATTACACGGCAATGCTTTAAAATAAAATACACCATTATAAAAATCATTAATAAAACCAATTTCATTATCAAATCAAAATCCAAAACCTTGTTTGTACAAACCATGAAAGGAAATAATGTTTCTCGCCATATCGGACAAGTAGCAAAAATTATTTAAATCTAATTGTAACCCACTACTAAGCAATAAAGAATAAACTCCAAACTTGGTGACAGACGACATTTTCCTATTTCCCATGATCATGTTCATATTCTTGTGCTCCATATCCCTACTTCTTCTTAGATCCTGCAAATCAGAACAAATTTGGAAACCTCAACATGTATCAATGACCCAAGAATTATAAAGTGATGAGTTATTAGATACAATATTATACATACCTGCATGGGTGGGCTTTATCTTCCAATCTTTAACATCCTGCAATTATTTAGGGCAGCTTCACTTCCAGTGCCCTTTATCATGACAATAGAAGCACTCTACTTCTTTTGGATTGGTAGAGGGCTTAGCAGAACCGGCTTTGGTCCCACTAGAAGAGGATCCATCATGAGACTTTCCCTTACGGCTCTTAGAAAGAGCCATCATCTTTTTCCCTTTCCCATGTCTGATAGCCAGGACTGGGGCAGTAGCAGTAGGAGTAGGAGTAGATACAACAAATTTTCCTTTTAGACTACTTTCACCAGTTCTCACAAGGCCTTGAAGCTTGCTAAGAGTGACATCCTCGTTGTTCATACGAAACTGGTCATAACAAGGAGGCAAAGAGTGTAGGATAATATCAATGGCCAACTCGTCATCGAAGTTAACATTCAACTTCATCAAGCGGTCCACAAACCTTTGCATTTTCTGAAAGTGGGCCGTGATGGAGTCTCCATCCTTCATTTTTTTTGTTATCATGGAGGCAATGGTTTCATACCTTTCCTGACAAGCACTCTAATGATATATTTCCATTAAGTCTTGGTGCATCTCGAAAGGGTAGTAGTACACATAGGACTATTGAAGTTCAGTTTTCATAGAGGCAAGCGTGATACAAGACACCTTTGTGGCATCCTTCTCATGTTCCATATCCTCAGCAACCTCTTCAGGAGTAGCAGTGACTTCATCAATCTCCTTGGCTCTTTATCGAGGACATATTCCTTGTCCTCGTTGCGAGTGACCATCCTAATGTTCCGAATCCAATCATTGTAGTGTTGGGTTTTGAGCACTATAACACTTCTATGGTGCTCATACAACCCTAAATTCTTTGGATCTATGCTTTCTCTAGTTATACATGCATATTTTCAATTTTCCAAAGCATTGTCCTAAATAGCATAACAATTTTCAAATCAATAATACAACTAGTTAGATGACTTACCTTTCAGAAGAAATTGTAGTTCTTGACCTTTGAAAGCTTGAGCACCCCAAGTGTGATGTCTCTAATGGTTCACAAACACAAATATGCAAGAGGAGGCTTGAGAGAATAGGTTTCCTAGCACAAAATCAACTTCACTCTCATAGAATGAAAATGGTTACGATTTTGGCACTAGGGGGTTTATTTATAGTGTAGCAAATGCTAGGGTTACACTTTGTAAACCCGAATGCTCCATGACCTTCAACATTCTTATTCTCCTTTGGTTTAACCTCTATGGACTATCCATGGATTATCTCATTGGTTTAGCCCATCTAGATAATCATGGATCATTTGCCCACACTATAAGAATCATTGATTTACATAATCAATCCCCATATATTTAATTAGTCTCTGTTGACCACAAAATGAATTCCAAATTAATTCTTGATCAATACTAACTAAATAATATGATCTCATATTAATATATTATACTTCTAATATATTAATAAATTAGAAATAACCTTAATCTCAAAAGTCCATCCTATCAAATTGCATGAGTGAAAGCAACCCAAAAGGACCATGCTACAATCGGGTTAAGTACATCCCAGTTATAGTTATGGGTTTAGACACCAAATCCAATAGTCTCCCACTTGGTAAAGTCTAATAAGTATAATTGTCAATGCAACTTCAGGATCCGACTTAGCAACCGTAAGTTTTCAAAAGTCGTTGTCGATGTCTGACATAGTCAGTGACATGCCCTTCAGATAAGGGATCAAATATTCCTCTGTTCTCAAGATATCTGTGGACAAACACATGGAACATGGTCATACTTATTGTCCTACAATTGGTTTCCCGATTTTCGATTCGTCTGACATAGAACATAACTGAACACATCAATTTACTTTTGATCAGGCCCAAAACATGGTCAAAACAGAATCATCGAGGGGCCTAAGATATCGCTTTTAATCCTCTTAGGATAAAAGGGAACATATAAACATCGACATTATATGCATGAACTAACTACGCATTAAGTCATACTCAACGATATGTTTATAACATCAAGTTACTGATGCATTTTCGTGTCATCAATGCATAACCAACTTGTAGTCAACAACTCATATATCTTAGTTTGAAGATTATATGATATTATCATCTCACAATTACTCGTGATAAATCCTAAGAAGTAATTCAGGTGAGTGCGGGTTGAATCGACTACTCAAATCTTATTTCAGGAGCACTCATGAATGGTGTACCAAACTTTTTCTATGTATAACACCTTAGACAGTCTACAATCCAACTCATGACAGTCTTCTACATACTTACTTCCAACGTATGATTGACTATAGTTGGTTAGGATAATCTTATTATTCGGGGAGTCAAAGCATGCAAAGTGAAACACAAGAATAATACTAATCCTATATGGCCCCAAAACTTTTGAGTGTAAATAAAACACATTTTATTTAACCAGCATATTGATTACACATTATTCATTGTATATTGTTTCGATTTATCAAGTAATACTTGAATTAAAACAATAGCTATCCCATGCTCCAAGCATGCACATTATTTTTTCCTAAGGGCCTTACTTTGCGAAATAGATCAATTGTAAACATTTCCAATGATACTCGTTTCAAAATTCCAAATCCTTATCGTAAGTGTAAGAATACCAAGTGCTTGCTACATACTGTAATTTGTTATATTCTAAACTTATATGCAGTGATCCTTTTATAATGACTATCTACACAAGTCACAAAGACTTTGTCACTTATAAAATATTCCATTGGAGATTGTTACAAGACAATTCCATTGATCTGAAGTCTCATATTCAAAGCACATTCCTTTGAACATCCTTCTTGCATAAAAGTTTCTAACTTTCTCATAGATTCTTGATATCCAACTCCCATTATGGAAACATTTCCATATTTTCCATATGACAACTCATTGTTAATAGAATCCTGTCTATTCATAATAATGTCAGTATGGTTCATCCATTACAATACTTCCAACTATCCATAAGCAACCAATCTTTGGTGACCCTTGGATTGCTCTTAGAAATTGTAATAACTTTATTCATATCCAATTCTAGTCCTTTTTCCCTCTTAATTCCCTATGCATTCAGAAAATTAGAACACATGAATATTATAGCATATGCAATCGATCCTATACCCGAAGCATATGGGATACAATTCATAATGTCTTACATAAAGACATGATACTTGACCAGTCTTTTGCTATAATATTTTCATATATAGAATTTCCAATGTTGAAGCATTTCAACATGGTTTTCATATAAATGCATAAGTAGATTTGATTAAAATCTCAATCTAAACTTTTAGAATTGAAATAAAGTATAAGTTCGTCTCCCTTAATTATAGCAAAACAACTTTTAAACCCTGCAACTTTGCGAATTGAAACCTTTATTTTCTATAATTAACATTGGTAACTTGTAACACTTACCATAATAATTATGCTCCCACTAGCATAACAATTATTTTGTTACTTGCATAACATTTATGCTCCCACTTTCTGTGTCATAAATCCAGAAATCAGTTGGACTTCTAGAAATCAATACTTTATTGACTTCCTTACCAAAGTTCAGATTTCTGACATGAGATGCTTCGATAAGCCTTTATCTAAACTCACACACCTTTTATTAGAAAGCTCATATGTGTGTCTAAACAATTTCAGAACTTACAACAATAAGTTTCAAATGTTTATACCTTTTTCCTTTTCTCACAATCGAACTATGAAGAGGGATGCCGTAATCATAATCAACTTTGAGAATGAAAATATCACAATTTCTAACTCTTTAAAATCTACTTAGTGAAAGAGTTTCCTCACAATCATTTTCATGAATTGGAGAGAAACCTTATGACACTTGGATTTTTTTATGGTGTATGTGTTCCTATCCATGTGAATTTTTTCATAACCACAATCTTAAGACAAGGTTAGTGACAAATCCAAACTCATATGGACTTAAGACAAGGTTAGTGACAAATTCCTTGCCACTTGGTAGTACCAAAGCCTACCATGTCTTCAAAGTTATTGAGCATCTCATCCTTATTGGTCAATGAACTTTCACCGACCAAGGTGATTTGCCCTATGCAAACAATTGAGAACTCTTCGAACTCACATGCATAATCAACTTTAACTGGAATAGGCATAAAAATTAAGAATATGTCAACATGATAGGTTATAAACATCAATTCATGTGCTATTAAATAACAATAGGTTGACTCTTGATTAGTTCTTAAAATTTTTCAAGATCTTTAGGACTCTCACTGACCTCTTGACATATAAGTTTCTCTCTGTCAAGAAACATTCCTTGACAAGTAAATATTCAAGAGTTAGTGCGGATTATTATCAAGATAAAATCTTCACACAATTGGTCTTAGTTGGTCTTTGTCTTATCCAAGACATCAGAACTACCAATTACAAATGTACAGGAGTAAGAAATATTTTTACTCTACATTTGCTGATGTCACTCAATGTACAATCTTGGGGGATGACTCTAAGATTTGATTTTGGAACAAAGTATGATTCATCTTAATTGATTTAACCATTTTAACAATTCCTGATTCCTCTTCTTAGCCAAACAAATTCACTAAGGTGTCCTTAGAGAATCCAATTGTGATATGGTTTTCATAATCCTTAAGATGATCATAAAACACGATACTCAAGTACTCTCCCATCTTTTCAGATTGGAGAAACCTTTTTCTTTCTGCCGACTTTGATTCTTCGTATTCAATCTGCTATACATTGAGACTTTTTAATGACCCAGAATAATACTTAATCTTGTAAGCATAACCATATTTACTAACTTTGCTAAACCATAACGAATAGTCTTATTGTTCTGTGTGGTGGACCTGACCAACGCACAACCAAGTGTACCCGATCCTCTAGTCCTTCACTTAACTCACCTCTGTATATGTATAAGGAATTAGTCCTAATTTCCTAAATATGAAGTTTCCCATTCATCATACAATACATGTTGCATGATCCCAAGTTTCTGTCCAATTGAAACTTATGTGATGAGAATCTTTCCTTATTTGATAAATTTAGACACTATCACAAATGAAATAATCAAATCAATTTTCACATATGTCATTGCAAGGAAATATAAAATAAGATAAAATAACTTTTGTCTTTATTTATATAATTATGGAAAAACTTTTCCTTACAATGAAATTGCAAATGAAAACTATGTTATTACAAATTTCTAATCAATCTATCATAACTGTTAAGAGCAGCTCAAAATTTCGATCATCGAACCATGCAATCGAAATCCATCTCTTCGCGATCAGATTTTGCATGCCTTTCCTTTAAGCTTCCTTTGATCCTTAAAAACATCAAAATGTAATCTTATCACATCATGTATTAAGAATCTACAGATAGGAACTTAATAGAGTTAGATAATGGACTTACCTGAAGCAGAGTCAACTTTTTGACCTTACCATTCTTATGATCCTTCATGTAGATACGACAGCTTCATAACCAATGCCCCTTCTCTTGGCAATAGAAACATATGGACTCTTTGAGAATGGTGCACGTGACAATCTCAGACTTAGCCTTTCCCTTTCCCTTGGAAAGAGAAATCTTTTCTAGACTTCCAATGTTTCCATTGTCAATGTCCATGGAAATTTGGGAAGTAGATCTTCTAATCAAATTTGTTTTACCAATGCGCCAAACATTGAAGACTCAGCAGCAATAAGCAAATAGGTAAGATCAATAAGGGTCACGTTACGGTCTGTCATCTAGTAGTCTTTAACAAACTGACTATACGACTCAGGAAGTGACTGAGGAACCAAGTCAACAGCCAACTTCCTTGAGACATCGACTCCTAACATTCCTAGTCTGTCAATGTGTGACTTCATCTCCAAGACATGTGCACAGACAGATCTTCCATCTTCATGTTTTCTCACCAATAAGGTCTAATTAACCTTGAACTTTTCAAGTCTTCGAACATGTGGGTCAAGAATAATAATTGGAGGAGGTGGAGGAAGTAAAGTATGATATTGTGGAATATCATCTTCATATGGAAAGCCTTTTCCAATAGATTTGGGAAGACCATAGTTGTCTGACCTAGACATCTATAAAGGGAGAAATTCAAGTTAATTGATTTAAATCCTTACTATAACACCCAAACGAAATATTAAGGCTAGGACCCAACACAATATTTTACAATTATGAAGAGGGATGTCGTAATCCAATTGTAAAATATTTGAAGGTAGGTAAATGACGATTTACCAATTTTCACTATGAAAAATGAAATGGATAATTAAGTTTTAATTGGATTGAAATTCCTAAATCCATTGAGATTCATTGAACTTTTCAATAGCATGTTTAAATCATGATTGTGCCCTTCAAGTTTGTGACTGGGATGCCGATGATCACCATGCAAATGAGCTTGGTACATCCAATGTTACAAATCACCTAATCAATGTGCCGGTTAACCACACACACTCTATTGATCTATGATTAACATCAAGCAACCCTTTGCCACACATGGTAAGTCCTAGATTAGTGTGTCAGTTAACCACACACGCTCCACTAATGACTTAACAAGGTGCAACGTGCAATTTCATGGATTAGCACCATTTTCACATTTTCCTAAAGTAACTAAGATTTGGAATTTAATATAACTTTAGTTACTTTATTTATTTTTATCACTATACTTTTAATGAGGGAGAATTAATGTCCTATCCTACCCGATCAGCTAACGACCCTCCACCAGTCAAGGAAGCGATGGGTGAGAGTGAACACCCATTAAACCACTATTTTATAGGCAATAACCTTATACATACATACATACATATATATATATATATATATATATATATATATATAAGTTTTTGTATAATAAAGTGTAAGGGTTGAATTTTAACTTTTAAAACTCTAGGGTTTGGAATTAAAGTTTCATTAGTGATACTTTACAAATTCCAAAACTTGAGGGCAAGTTTTGAAACTTGTCAAAACTCTTCAATTCTGTAACTTATGAATTAATGTTGTTTTTATGAAAAGACTCTTGATTTTCCATAACTTGAGGACAAGTTATGGAGTTCATTTAAACATTTATGATAAGACTTTTCATGTTCCAAAACTTGACGACAAGTTATGGAATGCATTTAAAGAACATTTAGATCAATTCTAACAAGGAAAATTATCATATAATATTCTATTTATCTAATCTAACTCATATAGTAGGTAATTCATATCAAATAATTAACCAATTATCTTAATATTTTACAATTGTCCTTTCATTTCCATAGCTTATGAGTTTAATGTCATTTTAATGTACGAGACTTTTCATTTTCCATAACTTGAGGACAAGTTATGGAGTCCATTAAAGGCATTTAGATTATTATTTTAATTAACACAATAGTCAAATAATTCATCCATAATCTAGTTAAACTCATAAGAACAAGATAATTCATATCAACAATATTCAAGAAATTATCCTAATCATATAAACTAACACAAATCTTGAAATTATGACAATTATATTTTTAATTGGATAAGCATGATCATTACCATATCAAAAACAGATTTCATGGTTCAAAAACAGTTTGGGGTAATGATCCTAATCCAATTCTGGCCAAAAACTCGAAATTATACACAAAAGAGAACCAACTAGGTGAGTACATGCACTGGACTCGTCGAGTTGTTCTATTACTAGGTGGACTCATCGAGTCAGCTAGTTCACCAGTCAGAAGGCAGAAAATCAATTTTTTTAAGTTTGAAAAACAATAGGCATCACGTATAACAGAAAACAATCCTAGGCTCTAATACCACTATTGGGTTTTGAGCACTATAACACTCCTATGGTGCACATGCAACCCTAAATTCTTTGGATCTATGTTTTCTCTAATTATACATGCATATTTTCAATTTTCAAAAGCATTGTCCTAACTAGCATACAAATTGTCAAATGAACAATACACTAGTTAGATGACTTACCTTTTAGAAGGACTTATAGTTCTTGACCTTGAAAGCTTGAGCACCCTAAGTGTGATGCCTCTAATGGTTCAAAAACATAAATATGTAAGAGGAGGCTTGAGAGAATAGGTTACTTAGCACAAAATCAACTTCACTCTCATAAAATGAAAAGGGTTACGATTTTGGCCCTAGGGGGTTTATTTATATTGTAGCAAATGCTAGGGTTACACTTTGTAAACCCTAATGCTCCATGACCTTCCACATTCTGATGCTCCATGGGTTTAAACTCCATGGACTATCCATGGATAATCTCATTGGTTTAGCCCATCTAAATAATCATGGATCATTGGTCACACTACAAGAATCATTGATTTACATAATGAATCCCTACATATTTAATTAATCTCTTTTGACCACAAAATTAATTCCAAATTAATTCTTGATCAATACTAATTAAATAATATGATCTCATATTAATATATTATACTTGTAATACATTAATAAATCATAAATAAGTTTATTCTCAAAAGTCCATCCTATCAAATTACGCTGGTGAAGGCAACCCAAAAGGACCATGCTACAATCGGGTCAAGTACATCCCATTTATAGTTATGGGATTTGACACCAAATCCAACATGAAGTTCGAACCATCAAATATGACCCTCCCACACAAGTTCATGAGGGAGAAAGAACCTGAAGGGTTTGAGCCAGAAGCAGTGTTAGAAGACATCTAAAAAAGAAAGACAAAGTTTAGATTGGATAAGAATCCTTAACATAACACCCAAATGAAATATTATGGCTAAAACCCAACACAATATTTTACAATTTGGAAGAGGGATGTCGTAATCCAATTGCAAAATATTTGAAGGTAGGTAAATGACGATTTATCAATTTTCACCATGCAAAATGAATTTAAATATTACGTTTTAATTGGATTGAAATTCCTAGATACTTTTGAGATTCATTGAACTTTTCAATGGCATGTTTAAATCTCGATTATGCCCTTCAAGTTTTTGATGTGGATACCGAGGATCACAAACAAGGTGTGAATAGCCATGCAAATGTGCTTGGTACTCTTGATGTCATTTATCACCTAATCAATGTTTCGGTAAACCACACACGCTCTATTAATCTATGATAAGCATCAAGCTACCCTTTGCCACCCATACTAGTCCAAGTTAATGTATCGGTTAACTACACATGCTCCATTAACAACTTGGCAAGGTGAAAAGTGCAATTTCATGGAATAGCATCATTTTCATATTATTCCTAAAGTAACTAAGATTGGGAATTGTATAATACATTTAGTTACTTTATAATTACCATTATACATTTAATGAGAATTAATGTCCAATCTTTCCCGTTTGGTTAACGAACCTCCACAAATCAAGGAAGCGGTGGGTGAGATTGGACACCCATTAAACCACCATTTTATAGGCAGTATCCTTAAACCCCCTGTATAGATTGGCTTTGTGAATGAGGCCTACTAACGGTAAGACTTACTTGTCTTATACATTTATATAATTATTAAACTTATAATATTATAATAGTATAAGGGTTGAATTTTAAACTTTTAAAATTCTAAGGTTTGAAATTAAATGTTTCATAAGTGAGACTTTACAAATTCCAAAACTTGAGGGCAAGTTTTGAAACTCTTCAAAACTTTTGGGTTTCCATAACTTATGAGTTAATGTATTTTAATGAATGAGACTCTTGATGTTCCATAACTTGAGCACAAGTTATGGAGTTCTTTAAAAAACTTTTAGATCAATTTTAATTAATAAAAGTCATATAATTTATCATTGATCTAATCTAACTCATAAGGCAAGGTAATTCAAATCAAATAACACAAATAATCAGCTTATTATCTTAAAATTTGATAATCCTTTATTGCAGCTTGTTGTATTTGGCCTTTAAGAACTTAGCACCTCAAGTTTGATGCCTCAAATCATTCACAAAACACCACTAACAATTGGAGAACTTTAGAGAGAGGTTAGAGGCACTCAAGAATCGGCTATTGTATCTCTAGGATGACTAGTGTCCTCATTCTAGGCCAAGAGGTTAGATATATATGGTGTAGAATTTCGAGGGCTATATGTAAACCCTAATTCTTACAATTGGGCTAGTAATGGACTAAAACTATATGGATAATTACATAAGCTTAGCCCATCACTAATCAATCATGGATTATTAGCCTAACCAATATGTATATTTGATTTACACAATCAACCCTATATATTTAATTAGTCTCTTTTGATCACTTAATTAATTCCAAATTAATTCTTGATCAATAGTATTTAAATAATATGATTCCTCAATTGATATATTATACTTATAATATATCAATAAATAATAAATAATTTTTTTCTCAAATATCCATCCTATCAGATTATTTTGGTGAATGCAACCCAAAATAGACCATGCTACTCTCGGGTTAAGTACATACCAATTATAGTTATGGGCTTAGACACCTAATCCAACAGTTTGGTAATTACTTGATTCGCAGAAGCTAGAAGTATAGAAATGGCAATGTGTCACATTGTTTTTGAGTTCTTCGATTAAGGTGAGTTTTCTCACTGTACCCGTGGTTCGAAGGCACCAATGTCGGCCCACTACTTTTGGTTATCATTTACTAGAATAATTCCCTAGGCGTTGTATGTAGCAATGTAGGATAGACTTAGGACTCTTGATGTAGGCTTTCTCTCCTATTCCTTGTTTGGTTATGGCTCTAGAATAGGATCGTATGTTTGGGTGTCTATATCACCTCAGGATACATATGGTTACACATGCTTTGTAGATTTGGTTATGTATCCTTGTGTATGGGATGTTTCTATGATGTAGTAATATGCTAGATTTATATGTATATATATATATATATATATATATATATATACCCTGGTGTGGTAGGATGCAGTAGTAGTGGTCTGCTGGTTAGAGTACTAGTAGGGTGGTTATCGTCTATTGAAGTGCCATAGGGGCTGTATCTAGTCATGTAAGATAGCCTGAGAACTCTTAATCTAGGATTTCTTGCCTATTCCTTGTTTGGTTGTGGCACTGGAGTAGGATCATCCGTTCGGGTGGCTATCTCACCTCTGGTTACTTATGGTTACACATTCCGTGGAGGTTAGCTGGTAGCTGAGGAGTCTACTGTGAGAGATCTAGTGGGCAGTAGTAAGTTGTGTGATTGATAATTGCTTATATTATGTGCCTACTTGATCCTTGATTGTTTATATGTCAACATATGGTAGTGGATATGGTTGAGGTGGTCCTGCTGTGTGTTGTAGGCAAGATATCTGGTGCGGACCGGTTGTAAGACGTAGGCACGGAGGTCACTTATGGTTACACATTCCATGGAGGTAAGTTGGTAGCATACCAGTGTACTGTAAGAGATCAAGTGGGCAGTAGTGAGTTGTATGATTGATAATTTTATGTATTATGTGCCTACTTGATCCTTGATTATTTATATGTCAACATATGGTAGTGGATGTGGTTGAGGTGGTCATTCTCTATGCTGTAGGCCAAGATATCTGGTGCGGGCCGGCTGTAACATGTAGGCACGGAGGCTCGGGAAGAGCGGTTGGGTTGGATCGGTAAGATAAAAAACCCAAGGTTTTCCAATCTGATGACTGATTGGGCTTAAGTGAGCCAATCTAATAACTGTGGACCCAATATGCATGCTAGTATGTTGGTTGTATAGGGTATTTTGGGGAAACTCACTAAGCTTTGTGCTTACCCAATTGTTTATGCTTTTCACAACTAACATTTTTAGCTAGGAAATTCTTTTTTCATGTAAACATCAACTATTGTAAGACTTGTACTCTAAGTGAATATCATACTATCTGCTAAATTGAAATCATCCATTTGAATCAAAACTCCTGAGTGAAGTTCAGAACCTAATACAATACATCTCATATATTTAACTATGGGTCTGAAACCCCAAATTTTCTGGTTCAAATTTATGGACTAGGAT
Source organism: Lactuca saligna (assembly GCF_052625555.1). Taxonomy (NCBI): domain Eukaryota; kingdom Viridiplantae; phylum Streptophyta; class Magnoliopsida; order Asterales; family Asteraceae; genus Lactuca; species Lactuca saligna. The sequence continues at coordinate 57,596,777 of NC_136419.1, read as the reverse complement.
CCTCTTATTGGGCCTAATGGGCCAATAAACTTTTAAGTTGGGTATGTTAGGCCAAGGAACCCTATTTGGGCTCTAGTTGGACCTACATTCGTTAAGCTAAAGTATTTTGCGCCATGTCGAGCCTAAAATGACTCACTTCATCTTTATAGGCCTTAATGGGCCATAGATGTTTTCATGAACCTAAATGAGCCTAAAACCCATTATGTTCACTCTTTTGGGCCGTAAACCCCTAAGAGGGGTCCAATGGGTCGAAAACTTCGTCTTTGGACCTTGTAGACTCAAGTATATTCAATTCTGGCCCTACATTTCTTCTCATCCTATCTCACTCTCGGTCCAATATATATATAAAAAAATGGAAAATCCTTATAAAGACACCTCATTATTAACTAGAGGTCTTCCAAGTTAATTACAACACATATAACTAAGTCTTTACACTTTAATCTCTCATGTAATAACTAATTCTCTCTCTCTCTTTTTCTTCTTCTTCTTCTAGTCTCAGCCCACCCACTCACCATTACACACTCTAATTCACTTCTAAAAACTCCTCTCTAAATATCTAAAGAACTCTTCCATTCTTTGTTAAGAAACCGTGTGGTGGTGTGGGTGTTTCTTCAAGTTTTCAACAAAATCCATCCATTCTTGGTAAGTTACTTCTCATCAAGGTGTTTAACTTCATGATTATAATAAACTCACTTCTCTTAACATCCCATTTCAGTATCCATATTTCCTTAAAACTTCATAGAATTCGAAGATATCATCAATGAGTGAGCTAGGACCAAAAACTCCTCTAACTTCTCCAAAAACCAAGATCTTCAAAACAAAGTGAGTTCATACCCCTATTTTCGATTTTTACTTTGTTTTGAAGAGAATACAAGTTGTTTTGTGTAGATCTATGTGTGTATGCATGATTTTGTGTGTTTTTCTAGTTATATATGTGTTTAAGTGTTGTCAACTTCATGAACTTAAAGATCTACCAAAAGATGATGATATTGGTATAACATAACACTTATTTCAACTTATCTTACAAAAAAAGGTTTAAAATACACATAAATTACTTAAAGCTAAAAAACTTCATAAAAGGGGCTAAAAGTGACAAAATGACAAAATAATGGATTATTTGTAACTCAAGGCTAGTAAGGGGTTCAAAAGGATTTTTTGCTAAACATGGCAAATTTCGATATTTAAGACTTTACAAGGACTAAAAATGTAAACATTTTCATAAATGGGCCTTATTTTGGCTTCTCATGGTTTTGGGCCCCAAAATTTTGGATCTTTTGTGGGCTTAAGTGTCACTTTCAACAAAGTTGTGCCAAAAATGTAAAATTTTGCTAAGAAAGGTTAAAGATGTGAAATTATAAAAATTTGGGCCAAAAAGATGAAATTATCTATAATGGGCTGAAAATACATATTTTTATAAAAATCAAGCCAACAATGATATTTTTGACAAAAGTGAGTTAAAAATGTTATTTTAACAAAAAACTAGCCTTAAATGCAAGATTTGTTCTAAAAAGGGGCCTAAAATGTTATTTTTACCAAAATTGGGCTTTAATTGTAAATTTTTGGCTTAATGGGCCAAGAATGTCATTTTTACAAAAAGTGGGCTTTTTATGTCATTTTGGTAAATAATTGAGCTAAAACTAGCAATATAATAACAAACGGGCTACTTATGTGATTCTCATGGTTATTGGGCCTTGGTCTGACCCATTTATACGCTTGATAGGTCCTGAATACTCTTTATATATTTATTGGCCTTCATTGACCCGTTAACATGCTCGACGGACCTTGAATACTCTTTGCATGCTATTTGGGCCTGTAAATACCTTACATGTGAAATGGGCCTTAGTTGTCCTTTTACATATAGTTTGGGCCCATGTTATATAATCTTATTCCTTTTGGGACTTACAATGACTTACATGTTTAGTGAGCCTTAGTTGTTCACCTACATGGTTCATTGGGCCTAGAATGTGTTTTATATGTTTCTCTTCGCGTAAATTCGATGAAGAATCTAGTGAGATGTGTCGGTTGACACCTATTGAGTGTACGATCGTAGCATGTAGTTATAACCAGAGTCTCTTGGAGGGAGAGTGGGGCTTTGTGTATAGATCTATATGAGGATGACAACCCACAGCTAAGATGTTCGCTACAATTAGACTAAACCAGTCTACGGTGACGAAAACCTTATTCTATTTTCCGTCGGCGTTCAACAACGCCAAGACAGGCGAAATTGTCATCATCTAGTATGGTTATAACGACTCACTTAGAGAAATTAACGTTATAAATTTACGAGAGACCATTCTCTTTTCTAAATGGATTACTCGGGAACATACTCGCGCTGGTACTCAACCTCGGGGGTTGGTATACCAACATTCTCTTTTACAGACAACATAGGGTTGTCTGGGGGCATTCTCTGTACATTCTCTTTCTTTTTCTTCATTTTCTTTTGCATACTATTAAATAATAACACACATGTATTAATACAAGATCAGACACAAACATACTGAGCTGTTTTAAGAAAATACATGATTTTTCTGGAAATACAAAGTCATACAAATCATTTTTACAAACATACTAAAGAGTAAATTACACAAATGGTCCCTATGGTTTGGGGTAATTTGCGCGTTTGATCCCTAACTTATTTTCTAACTTGGAAGGTCCTTATTATTTGCTTTTGTTACACGCTTGGTCCCTACAGTTTGTTTTTGCTATGCACTTGGTCCCTGTCTTACCTAGAAAGACTATTATTTAAATAGGGAAAATTGATGGAGTAGTAAAGGTAAGGTGAGCGGATGGGGTGGGGTTGGGGGTGTGTTTATTTAAATAAATTAAAAAATCAAAGGCAAAATAGTCTTTTTAGTTACAACAGGGACCAAGCGCATAACAAAAACAAACAGTAATGACCTTCCGAGTTAAAAAATAAGTTAGAGACCAAACGTGCAAATTATACTAAACCATAGGGACCATTCGTGTAATTTACTCCATACTAAATTGTTTTCAGAAAATATAGGATTTTCTGGTGATTACACAATTATAAAAATCATTTCTTAAACATGCTTATGAACTCACCAACATTTTTATGTTGAACTTTATAAATTAACTTGTATTCTCAAGAAACCGTTGAAGCAGATAAACTTATTATATTTTGATTCATCATACTTTAACTATTTTGGCATGTAATATTCAAACACAATACTCGATGTAAACAATGTATGTTGTTATATTACATGTGTGATGATGATGATCTTATGTTTAAATTATATACTATGTGATGATACTACAACGATGATGTCATGCACAAGCCCCCAGACGTTTCCGTCGTCTGGTTCGGGGGTGTAACAATGCTTCAGGTTATATCAATGATCGTGGGAAAGAGAAGGTGATATTGTACGCATGTATCATCAGCATTGAGGATTCCACATTATTTATATTAATCTGATTTTCGATGAATGTATTTTGAAATAAACAGTTTTTCTTAAAATAGATTTATAATTGATAAGTTTTAGCTCAGTAAAAATGAAATTTTTTGGATGTGAAGTTGGGACATTATAGTGGTTGGATTACAACAACTATATGGAATATCAGGGTCTTGTCCCTTGCAACGGAATCAGGGTTACGTCGTATACTCCCTAGGGATGGTCCCGTTACACATTATATATGCTTATGAATAAGAGATTTGTTTGCTCGACGCTAGAGCCGAGATCTTGTGTGGATGCATTGTATATATTATGGAATATGTGGTATACTAGGGAACTCACTAAGATTTAGGCTTACAGTTGTCGATTAAACATTTTTGGAGGTCGTTCGTGAGAAGAGCTCGACGGGGCTATACACACGTGTCGAAGATGTTTGTTTCCACAATTTTGTAAACTTAACTCTGATATTGTAGGATTTAAATCAAATGAATGTTATTTGATGGTTTTTAAACAATGGTTTTAAATGGTTATTATATTTTAAATTTTGAAAATTCTCTTTGTAATTTTTGTGACGTTACAATAAATATATTAATAAAAAAACATTAAGGAAAAAAAATAGCATTTTCAGGTATGGCAGGGATTAAAGCCGCAATAAACATATATAAGGACTGTCCGAGTCTAAAAAAATAGTTATGGACCAAATCGTAGATTACCCTAAGACACTAGGACCATTCATGTAATTTACTCAAGAATATACTTTAATTTGAATTAATCATAAGTGTTTATTCCAATTAAGTTTGAATAAAAAAACCATGTTTTCTATAAAAATCCAAAGGATTTTAGAAATTATGATTGGTAAAATCTCGGTCTTAATTTTAATATTTTATGATCTTAAGATCATGCATACGAAAAGCGATCAGATTCATACAACAATCCATCTTAAGTTGTATCTATAATGGGGTCTTTGGATCTCGATTAGCTAGACTCTTGTGGTGTCTATAATGGGGTCTTTTGATCCCGATTTGCTACAATCTTAATATCATACTCTTGTAAAATAGAATGTTTATTATATAATCGAGCCTATAACATTCATCAACTTAACTTGAAAATTGGGCATCAAAGGTCACAAGAATGAGCTAGATCATCATGACTTTATCAACTCAACTAGCATCAAAGTTTTTATTACATAGCAGAGCATCACCCCTTGGATCATACATTTATCTTGAATGAGCTAGATCATCATGACCTTCATGTTAGTCCATTTATTATGTCATGTCTTTCATGTTAGTCCTTTTGTTATATTATGTCTTTAGTTATACATTATCATGCTAATGTTGTTTCTTCTTATGCTTAAGTTATTTTTATTCTCTCTATTTTCAAAATAGAGAGGGTCTACAATTGATGACTACAAGAATAATGGTCTTTGTTTAAAAAGTTATAGTTGATTCAACAATAATCTCTTAATCAACATCAAGTGATAATTGGGTGTCGCACAAACAAGTCCTTACAAGTGAATTCAAAGAATATATTATTTTGGTAGGATCTTCTAATTACGGGTAGATCTGCGATCATAATCTTGCAGTTTATAAAACAATATAAGGTAAAATGTCAATCTTGACAGCTTTGTTAGAAATGAATCAAAAATTTATCAAAATGATATTTGCATTCATTTATCATGTTTGGTTTCATTGGAAAAAGTTATTTCTTAGGTACAAATAAAAAACTGAATAAGATCAAATTAAAAAATAATATAAAAAAAATTATATATCATCTTATTTTATTTTGTTTAAACTATATATTAAATACCCTTTGAATTATTTAAAGAGGTTATTTATCATCAAAATAACTTTTTCGAATGAGTTGGAACATTCATTCATTTGTTTAAAATTTTGCATCATTTTCGGGTAATTTTTGCAACTCTTTTGAGATTGAGAGTTTAAATCCTATATAAGTTAAAATTATGAATAGTTTAAAAGTAGATCAGATTAAAAAAAAAATTTTAAAATAATAATAATAAAATAATGAAGTTCTAAACTTTTCTAAAATGATTAGTATTATTGAGAAGTATATGAATATAAATAATTTGGAATTATAATATATTATTACATTCCCTTAAAGAAAAAAAAAAAAAAAAAAAAAAAAAAAAAAAAAAAAAAAAAAAAAAAAAACATATTTACTTCATGGAATGAAAATCTATTCGGGAAAAAATATTGCTCAGTTTTATTCTTATGTAATAAACTAACAGAACTTTTTAGAAAGCTAATTAATATCATTCATTCTTTGATTATTTTATAGCAGACACTACCAAGTCATATTAAAAATGTAGAAGTTTTAGCACACAACTTATGTGTGTATTTATATATCATACCCACGTTACTTTTGTTTAAAATTAATGACAAAAAGGACAATATGATATAAGACACAAGCGGTACCATATAACAATGACATGTCATCTTTTTTAGTGCAAGTGGATTTCAAAATATTTAATTGTTATAAGAAGACAATTTCAAATATTTTAAACCACCTTCAACCGATTGATAATATAATTTGTACTTCAAAATGGTGCAATATTTTAAACAAATGAACGAATCAATTCCAACTCATTAAATTTTTTTACGCCGTAAATATATTTCAAATGATTTTTTTCCAATTAAAAAATTAAAATGAATATATTCGAAACATAAACATTAAATTTAATATATATTATTACATAGTATAATCAGGCAACACTCAACTTCCCTCTTCATACACAATCTTCCTTGTTCTCTAGCGATACTCTACCTTCATCTTCTTTGTTGGAACATTCAACCTTCCATTCTACAAACCACTATTTCTATTTCCATCATTATCTAAAAAAATATATCTTTCTCGTTAAAACATCCATAGGGTAATTTAAAACAGTCTTTTATAAAAAAAATTACCGAAATCTAAAGAGTTTTAGAATTAGGTTTGCGGAAATCTTATGTTAGTGATTTAGTGTTATCAATATATTTTAGTTTGCTTATTATTAAATTTGAGATAGACTGAGTTCTGTTTATCCACCGAGATTGTAGGTGCGGAGCACACATTCAGAGTGATAAATGTGAGCTCGGGAATAAGGGCTCGAGGGCAACGCTCCTTGGTATAGGGTTTCAAGGAACAACGCCTCTTATAGAGTCCAAGGGGCAGAGCTACTGGTGGTGATTTTGTTGAGCGGACGGGGTCAAGGGGCAACACCACAAAACCTAGACGAATTGTGACATCATTATGATGTAAGAATCGGTTATGTCTTATACTGATTTTTCTAACTACAGTTTTGGCGCCAAAATGGATTTAACCACTTTTAACCAACTTTCTCTCCTGTATAAGAACATGGTAAATGTTTAAGAAAAAGGTTGGACTCTCTATACTCGGAAATTGATCATCGGATTCTCTCTATCTCTCAAAAACACAAAATAGCAACGTACTTTCTATGTTTTGAATTTTGAAGTGGACTTACTTCTAAATTGTCCTTTAAAAAATTAACACTATACTTCCAAGGGTCCCTAAGCAACCAATCTTTGGTAAACCTTAGATTGTCCTCGAAAATTGCTTAATTATTTTAGTCATATCCAATTCTAGACCTTTTCCCTTCTTAATGCCCCAAGCATTTGGAAAATTTTAGAAACGATGAATAGTATAGCACATGCAATCGATTCTGTACCCAAAGAAAATGGGACACGATTCATGATGTCTCACATAAAGACATGATTCTAAACCAGTCTTTTGCTACAATATTTTCTATTTGTCATGTTCTCAAAATTTGACTATGAAGTGGGATGTCGTAATCATAATCGAATTTTAAGAACGCAATATGTAGAATTTTCTTAAGTTGAACCAAACCAACATAAAATTCATATATATATATATATATATATATATATATATATATATATATATATATATATATATATATATATATATATATATATTCTTGACTAAAAATGATTAAAATCTCAATCTAAGCTTTTAGAATTGAAATGAAGTATAATTTCCTTTCACTTAATTATAGAAAAACGACTTTTCAACCCCTACAACTCCACGAATTGAAATTTTGTTTTCTATAATTAACATTGCTAACTTGCGACTTTTATCATAATTATCATGCTCCCACTAACATGATGATTATTAGCATAACACTTATGCTCCCACTAGCTTTGACATGTACTCAGAAATCAGCTGGATTTCTAGAAGTAAATACTTTACTGACTTTCTTACCAAAATTCAGATTTCTGAGATGAGATTGCCTTGATAAGACTTTATCAAAAGCATACACCTTATCTTAAATAACTCACAGGTGTGTCTAAAAAGTTTTAGAACTATGAAAAGGGATGCTGTAATCATAGTCTAAGTTGTTTAGATCTTTGCTATTTGCTCCAAATCTACTTGGTGGAAGTGTTTCCTCACCATCATTTTCATGAATCAGAGAGAAACCTTATGACCCATAGATTTTATGGTGTATATGTTCTTATCCATGTGAATTTTCAAAAACATAGTCACATGACAAGGATAATGACAAATCCAAACTTATATGGACTGAACTCAATCTTATTTTCTTGCCACCTGGCAGCTCAAGGGCCTACTATTGCTTCCAAGTTGTTATGAAACCAATTGAGAACTCTAAGAACTCATATGTAAAGCCAACTTTAACTGGAATGGGCACAGAAATAGAAATATGTCAACAATATATGTTATTAACCTCACGTCGTGTGCTAATGTTAAACTACAAGTTTTTATTCTTGATTAGATCTTGAAATTCTTCCAGGATCTTTAAGACCCCCACTATCCTTTTGACACACAAGACTCACTTGCAAAATATTCAAGAGATAGTTTTGATTCTTTATCAAGAAAAACACTTCACACAATTGATCTTAGTTGGTCTTTGTTTTATCCAAAACATCACAACTTACCAATTTCAAATATACAAGTGTAGGATACTTCTACTCTTACATTTGACTAGTGTTAAGAAACCTTCCTTTAAGATATGTCTCTCAAGTTACAATCTTGGAGTATGACTCTAAGAATTGTTTTTGGAACGAAGCATGACTCATCTTCTTGGTTTAATCATTTCAGCAATTCAAGATTCCTCTTCTTAGTCATAAGAACACACTAAGATGAATTTAGAGGACTAATTGTGACATGATTTCTAAATCATTAAGATGATCACTAAAAATGATGCTAAAGTACTCTCTCATCTTTTCAGATTTGAGAAACTTTTATCTTTTTGCCTAAGTTGATTCTTCTCATTCGTTCTGCCATACATCAAATCTTTTCCAATGTTTCAGAATTATACTTTAAAATTGTAAGTATAACCATATTTACTAAGTTATAGTAAATCATGACGAATAGTCTTATCGATCTTTTGTGGTGGGCCTGACCAGTGCACAAGAATGTGTACTCGATCCCTTAGTCCCTCACTTGATTCACTTAAACAGGTAAACAAGGAATTAGTCTTAATTTTTTAAAGATGAAAATTCTTATTCATCATACAACTTGCATGATTCTAAGTTTCTATCCAACTGAAACTTGGGTGATGAGAATCTTTCCTTGTTTGGTAAATTTAGACACTACCACAAATGAAAGAATCAAATCCACTTTCCAATATTGCTATCAATGGAATCATATAAACAACAAATTTTCACAAATGTCATTGTAAGGATACTTAGAATAAATAAAACCAAAAATATTAATTTAAAACTTTGCGAAAAACTTATCCTTACAATGCAAAAGCATATGAAAAACTTGTTTTTATCTATTCCTAAGCAATATTACATAACTCCTATAAGTAACAACTCAAAATTCGAATCACCAAACCATGCGATCGAAATCCATCTTCACGATCAGAATCAACATATATTTCCATCTTCAGTTTTTCTTTGATTCTTAAAACATCAATATGTGACCCAGTCACATCATGTAATAAGAATCTCATAATAGAAACTTAATAGAGTTTGATAGTGGACCTTACCTGAAGATCTTTTAGGTAAATTTGGCAGCTTCGTAACCAATGCCCCTTACCATGTACCATTGTCAATATCCATGGAAGTTTGAGAAGTTGATATTCTAATCAAATTTGCTTTACTAGTCCTCCTAATCATTGCTGATTTAGAAGCACCAAGAAAATAGATAAGATCATTAAGGGTCATGTGATAGTATGTTCCATAGTAGTCCCAAAGGAACTCACTATGTGACATAGAAAGTGATTGAACATCCAACTTTCTCAAGACTTTGACACCCAACTCTCTCGGCTTGTCAATGTGTGACTTCATCTCCAAGATGTGAGCACACATAGACTTTGCTTGCCAATAGGACTTGAGTGACCTTGAACTTGTGGGTTAGGGAGAATAATTGGAGGAGATGGAGGAAGTGAAGTTCCAAGAGATTTGGGAAGATCATAGATGTCTGAATTAGACATCTTTTGGGAGATATTCAAGATAGTTGATTTAAAGTCCTTAATATAACACCCATATGAAATATTAAGGCTAGGACCAAACACAATATTTTATAACTTGGAAGAGGGATGCCGTAATCCAAGCTATAGACTATTTGAAGGTAGGTGAATGACGATTCACCAATTTCCACCATGAAAAATGAAATAATTTATTAGGTCTTTATTTGAAACTCCTAGATCTTTCGAGATTCATTGAACTGTTCAATGACATGTTTCAATCTCGAGTGTGCCCTTCAGGTTTTGTGACTGGGATGTCAAGGATCACAAAACAAGGTGTGAAGTAACCATGCAAATTACTTAGTACTCTTAACTGTTTACCCCTCAATCGATGTGTCGGTTAACCACACACGCTCCATCGATACTATGATAAACATTAATTTACCCTTTGCCTACGTTGTTAAATACGAGTTAGTGTGCCAGTTAACCACACACGCTCCACTAACCGACTTAAACAAAGTGCAAAGTGTAATTTCATGGATTAGCACCTTATTCACAATTTCCTAAAGTAACTAAGATTAGGAATTATAAAAAACATTTAGTTACTTTATATTTATCATTAATACTTTTAATGAAGGGAGAATTATAGTCATTGTCCTACCTGTTCGACTAACGACCCTCCACCAGTCAAGGAAGTGGTGGGTGAGAGTGGACACCATTAAACTGCCATTTTATAGGCAGTAACCTTATCCCCCCCCCCCCCCCTCTTATAGACCGACTTCGTGAATGAGGCCTACTAATGGGAAGACGACTTGCTCTTTTATATATATATATATATATATATATATATATATATATATATATATATATATATATATATACACACACTAGTATCGTACCTGCACGATGCGGCGGCGACGATTTCTTTCATTCGAGCGATTAGTTTCCAAATGAAAGTTAGTGTCATTTTGGTGGTTGTCAAATTCTTTCGTTTCGATTTGTTTCATTCTGGCGATTTGTTCCTTTCGGCGATCAGTTATCTTTTGACAGACGATAAATAGTAATTTCCGTGTATTACTCTTTATCTGACAACTAAAAAACAACGATTAGTTTTATTTGTTTAGATGATGATAAATTTCCATTTTGAATTGAAAATGTAAAAATTTGTTATATTAATCACAAAAATATTGAACTACGTTTAAAATAAAAATGATAACTTTTTTTGCGAGACTACACATTACATGTTTAAAATAAAAATGATAATTTTTTTGCAAGACTACACATTACATTAACATGTAAAAAGTTAAGTATTATAGTATATATCGTTTTTCTCTTTTTGTCATTCTTTTGGGTTTTGTTTCCGGTATTATAAAATTCATTTCTTTTATATTTGCATTAATAAGACTTATTATAATGATTTATATAAACATTTAAATAAAAGTGTGTTGTATAAATAATATATTTATAATAATTCATATTGCACTAAAACAATTAAACTTAATAAAGGACTATTAATAAGTCATATTTATAATAATTCATATTTATAACTATACTAATAATTTGATTTTTAAAAGAAAACTTTTCTAATAATAGATAAAAGCAAATTTCGTTTTATCATTATTGAAAATCAAATATATTTAAATTCGAATTACGTGAAAAATAATAAATATAAAAAAAGATTACAATTTAATTTTCAAAAACATCATCCATTTTTATAATAAAACTCAAATCATTTCGAACAGTGGTTTGGTGAAGCAAATAGTAACATCGGATATAGTTTAAACATTTTCAAAATATTTCTTATTAAATTAAATATATTAAAGATAATAAAATTTTGAGAATATGAATTAAAGTAATATATATATATATATATATATATATATATATATATATATATATATATATATATATATATATATATATATATATATATAAGAAAACATATGAAACCAAACTTTGAACGATAAATTGTATTTTAATAATTTGATAAAATGGAAAATAAGTTAAAGCCAAAGTTACTAAAACAATGAATAGAACTTTTAATGTTGTTGTGAACCGGTAATGACAACAGGATGTGTTTAATATATACCATTATTTATAGTTATTATTTAAAGTCTTAAATTTAAAATATATTTAATAAAATAGTGACTATTTTGAAATAGAGCATATTGATAGATTCTAGTTTCAAATAAAACTAAAATTAAATAAAAAACCATTTTAGATTCTATAAAAAGTTAGAGTTATCATAACTGGAAGTCTTTTCTGTATTGTCCTTTATATAATATAGTGAAATCAATGTTTTTTATAATTATAAAAAAATTATTAAAGCCGACTATCAAATCAATAACAAAATACATATACAAATATATCATAAATACGATTCATATATAACTTATAGTACTTTGTATTTGTCCATGATATATTATTTTAAGTGCCAAGACTTGTATGAGAATTTGAAAATATATTTTTCATAAATAATTTCAAAGATATTAAAAACACAAATATAATGTTTTATATTTAGATGTAAATGTTAATTCAAATAAGAATGATTAATACTATAATATAAATTTAAAATACTCTATTTTAGTGTATTTTAGTGGAAAGTTAAATCCAAGTTTTTAATTCAACTACTAAATTGGCACCTTTTACCATTTGAATGGTCATAATCAAAGCTTATTTGTTACTTTTTTTTTTCTTTAATGCTTTTTTGTTTCTTACAGGAGATATATAGTTTTTGAATGTATCTGTCTTCTGTACTACCTATCCCCTATCAAGCTTTGGTTTGTTTGGGTAAGATTTCCTTTTACAAAAAAATATGAAACTAACTCACTATAAAATCGCACACAAACAACCAAAAACGCGGCTCGAAGCATAAAAATTAAAATCACAACGTAACTTTTTTGTAAATTATAAAAAAATTAAATCATTACTTTCGTTTTTTATAAATTATAAAAGAATTAAATCATTATTTTTGTTTCTGAAAGATTGAAAGAAAATAAAATTAATGACTTTAAAATTATTTATTTTGTCTACTGTTTACTAAGACAATCCAAAAAAACTTCATAAACATTTTAATTAAAACACTTAATCATGCTCAAGGAGATGCAATAGACTTTCATTGGAAAACTATAGATGATCTCTCCACAAGAAGCTAAAAACTTCATGCTCAATTTTTTTTCAATTCTTAGACATAAATTACTTTTATACCAAGATGTAAAAAAACAAAATATCCATAAACCCCATACACCAAAACAAACAATGGCCAGACCTTGAAGATTCTATTTTTATTCATGTATAGATAGCTTTTTATTAATACATGAAAACAAAATATACAAAAAAAAAAAAAAAAATCAAGTCCAAGAACATATCCAGGAACAGAGGGTGATGAAGTCAGTTAAATCTGAAGGAAAAAAAAACATGAGCCCTGTTAGATACGTGTATTGACCCATGTACAAAGATGGAGACAGAAATAATGCAAACATGGTTTAAATCTTGAAAAATAGAGAGAAGAAGAAAGAAACATATTTGTAAAGAATTCAATGTTTTAAAAGTCATTGCCTAATCTGCGTCTACTTTCTTCCATATATTCCTTGCACTCTTTAGTAGAATACAGAGACATGGGCAAGAGGGTTAGGTTAGAGTAGAAATCCATAAGAGAACAAACAAAAAACATACATAAAAACTCAATAAAATAAGGAACTTCTAACCAGGTAAGACAAACATTAACTGGATCTAATAACCTTGCTTTTGTGTCACGATATAGGAAACTTGATTTATGTGTGTTGGTGCATAGATATGAGCAACTACAACTGTGTTGGAGCAAGGCAGCAACTGTGGTACATGTAAGAACACAAATAAAGACAAATGAGTAAAAAATGAATCTGCAAGAACTTAAATACAACTTTTCGGAATCATACATGTAAGAACACAAATGAGTATAAAAAAAATAAAATGTGAAATTAAATAGAAATCTAAACCTAACATATTTGGTAGAAACTAAAATCGAACCCACTAATCTTAGGATGGATTTGTCTTTACATCTAGGGTTTTGACAAGATCTGTAACGAAGAAGAGAGAGAAGCTCTTCGATGTGATAAAGGGAGTGGAAGAGATCATGGTGGTTCTTAATGGTAGTTTGAAGAGGAGCCGACATGCAGACGACTGGTATTGACGTTGGCTGATGTTGCAGATTTTGAATGGGGAGAGACGATGGAGAAATGAAAAGAGCAGATACTATGGGTAGATAGTGTAAGGGGTGTTGGTGTCGGCCGTTAGGTTTTGTTTCGAGAGTATTGGAAATGGAGATTTGTTTGAGGAGGGGTTATACGCAGAGATGAAGACGAACAACAATGGGGGCGATCCGTGTGCTTTCATTTTACATCGTGGGATGGTTGTAGCAAATCAACGGCCCAGTTGGCTATCCGTGTGGTTTATTTCTTTGTAGATTTCACCTGTTCAACATTCACGCATTCGGGTTACACCTCTTTCTGATTCGTTGTTTTATTTTGACAAGGATTACAATATATTAAATCCTCACCGTTCATTTTGGATCCAAAGGTTCATAACTTGTTTCCTTGAGTTTTAAGACAATTGTCTTAATTTGTAAAGGATCCATATTTATAAACCCTTTATAATATGGTGTATATATATATATATATATATATATATATATATATATATATATATAAAATTAACTTATAATATTATAAAGTATAAGGTCGAATTTTAACTTTTAAAATTCTAAGGGCTTAACTTAGAATTAAAGTATTCATGGGAAAACTTTACAAATTTCAAAACTTTAGGGAAGTTTTTGAAACTATTCAAAACTTTTCATTTCATAACTTATGAGTTTGATGGTTAATTAAAATGAAGACTCTTCATTTTTTATGTAACCTCTTGTTCTTTAATAACACTTTTAAAGAAGTGTCTCTTAACCATAACTTGAGAACAAGTTATGGAGTCATACTACTATTTAATGAAAAGACTCTTCATTTTTTATGTAACCTATGACACTTTTATGAGTTTTAAGATTCATAAATGTGACCTTTTATGTAACTTGAGGACAAGTTACAAAAACACATTTTATGAACTACCTCTAGATTAATTAGGATTGAAAACAACTAAAACACAATTTTTTTCCATTAATCTAAACTATCTCATAAATCAAGGAAACATAAAACTTTTGGTAATCCATAACTTATGGAGTTAAATGCTTGTTTTATGATGAAACTTTTCATGTTCCATAACTGAAGAATAAGTTATGGAGTTCTTTAAAAACATTAACACCAAAATTTGTAACTCCATAAAAACTTTGAATCAATTTTTTTAAAACCTTTTCATATCCATAACTTATGGAGGTTTAAAAAAAAACTATTTAGATCAAACTTTTAAAACTAATAAAATAGTCATATCATTTTATATTTTACTAAATTTGACCTAATTCAACTCAAATAGCAAATGATTGAAATCTTACACATAATTAGTTTTTCACAAAAACAAGTAATTATCTTAAAATTTGACAAACATCATGTTTTTTTTTTCCTTTTTTTTTTCAATTTTGAAAATAAAACATTTGCATCAATATAACAGAAAACAACTCATTGCTCTGATACCACTGTTGGGTTTTTGAGCATTCTAAAACTCCTAAGTGTACATGCAAACCTAAATACCTTGGATCTATGTTTTCTCTATTATACATGTAAATATGAATATTCCAATGTATTACCCTATCTAGCATACAATCTTTTGATACTTGGGTAATATAACAAGTTAGAATACATACCTTGTTGATGTAGCTTGACTCCATGATGCTCGAGAGCCTAGTGCCCCAAGTGTAACAGCTAAAATGGTTCACATAACATCATCAACACTTGAAATAACCATGAGAAGAAGACACTTCATGCTCAAATCGGCTAGCCCTCATATATGTATCATTAGTGCCAATTTCTTGACCCAAAGGGTCCTTATATAGTGTGCACATTAGGGTTACACCATGTAACCCATGACTTTACCCATTCCTTATGCTCCATGGGTTTTAACCTCCATGGAGTATCCATGGGTCACCATATGGGTTAAACCCAACATAAGGAATCATGGATCATAAGCCCACATATATAAGAATGAATGGTTTACACAATCAATCCCCATATATTTAATTAGTCTCTTTTTGATCACTAAATTAAGTCCAAATTAATTCTTGATCAATACTAATTAAATAACATGATCTCATATTAATATGTTAAAACTTATAATATATTAATATGTCACAAATGTCTTCTTCTCATAAACGGTCTATCCAAAAGTTCTGATGCCATGCAACCCAAATTGACCATGCCGATTCGGGTTAATTACATGCCAATTATAGTTATGGACTTAGACACTAATCCAACAATATCAAGTAAGGAATAACCAGGTAAGATCATATTGGAGATATGGTCTATTTTGTATATAGAGTATAGTGTTTGGAAATCCAATTTTATACACCTCACTAAATGCAGCCTAGACATCACTCCCATAATTAGATCAGT
The DNA here is from genome assembly GCF_052625555.1 of Lactuca saligna. Taxonomy (NCBI): domain Eukaryota; kingdom Viridiplantae; phylum Streptophyta; class Magnoliopsida; order Asterales; family Asteraceae; genus Lactuca; species Lactuca saligna. The sequence continues at coordinate 57,580,434 of NC_136419.1, read as the reverse complement.
CAGTAATATGATATGGAATCATTGACAAATCTTATTTATAAAATTCATAAGAATGACTATGAATATAAATATAAGTTACATTGAAAGAGATATGAGTGGCTGAAGTTACAAATATTTCTAGCGAATATCGGAAGATGGCACTGGTAGAACTTCGACTTTAGAGTTCCTACTATTCGAGCATCTAGCTATCCAATATCTCCCTATTTATACATATTTTAGGCATTATTTTAATACACTTTAAGCTATATTTTGGTTAAATGCAAATATATTTGGTACTTTGGGCATCCACAATTCATTCAAATTATTAGATTTTAATGGATTGACACATCATCATTTTATTTTTAATACAACTCTACATTGCTTTTTCTACAATGCATTAAACTCTATAAAGTTCAATGAAATATATTTTTAAAAGTTAAAAAGTTTCATTTTTCCCATTGAAGAGTTCAATGGCCATTGAACCCCATATCCGTTAAATTCCAAAATGTTATCTCACAATGGTAGAGTTTAATATATTGAATGCCAATTAGGCATGTCATCTAATTCAACTCTCTCAGTAAACTATATATTATGGATGATCTTATTCAGTTAAATTACAATTTGCAATAAAAAAGGACACTCTTGGAGAAAAAGGACTGAAAGTGATAAAAGCTAGAACGTGGAAGGATTGGAGCTGAAGCTGCGAGCTTAATAGAGCTTAAAAGGAATAAAAATCATGAAAATACAGTCCACGCGGCGTGGCTAGAGAGTACCACAGTGTGACTCTTTGAAAAGTCTCCATCATATGTGTGAACTAGAAGTTCACGATGTGAGCCTTGACTATTCACGTCGTGAGCATGATTATTCAAGAAGATAACTACACAGGGAGAACATTTCCTTGTGCATTACGAATATCTAATAATCTCACAATGTGAGACCATAAAGCTCACAACGTGAGCTGCATTATTAGTGAACTATAAATATAAATTAATAGATCGACTTTGAGAGTGACTGGAGAAATATTATGGAGTTCTAAGTCGATTTCAGAGCCAGAAAAGTGCGAAAAAAACCCTTTGGAAGAGAAAAAGATTGGAGATTAAGAGTTTAAATATTAGACATTACATTTGCTATGTATTAGATTAATCATGTATAATTCTTATGTGTTTTTGTGTTTATTTTCTGCCATGAGTAGCTAAATCATTAGTCTTTCGTTTAGTGTAGATAAACCCTAATACTTAGAGTTAGATACATACTTTCATGGATTTTGTGAAGTTGGTTTAGCTTATGTTTGATTTATCATACCTAGCATGTTAAAGTTATAGTATTTTTTATTTTGATTCAAGTTAAGTGTAGATGAATGACCATTTTGATTGCATGAACTTGATTATCTAGTACTTTATGATCATTAAATTGCTAGAGCTAGGATTTACCAAATCTTAGATTAGGTAATAAAGGTAATAAATTTATATATGTTAAGAGCATAATTTGATCATAATTGTGTTTGGTTATTTGTCTATATCATAAATAATAATAATCTTAGATATTTCTCACATAGCCTAATTATCTTTAATAATCAATTATGTGTTTACTTGTGTATATTCATTACATAGTAGTACATGAATTGTTGAAAATATTAAGAGATAGAACCACGACTGCTAATTATATTTATATTGGTAACCAAGTGAATTAATCCATGTTTAGAAACTAATCATAGGAAAAAGGGGGATTCAAAGTTAAACGAAAGTGTCTTCATAATTCTGATAAAAAATTTCTTATTTAAGTTGTTTACCTAGTTTTTAGTAACTTGAATACTTTAAGTTAATCTGAACTTGCGAAATCAGATAAAACCCCCATTTTAGTTATTGTTGTGAGATTAATTTTAGTAATTATTTTATTAGATGAATATCATTCCCTACGTTCGATACCCAACTTACTTTACTATACTATAAATTGACTAGGTACACTTCCTATACGTGTATTAGTAGAGAAGTAGTTTGCTTTATAAATTTAAAAGTTGATAAGTATATCTTTTGCACATCAAGTTTTTGGTGTCATTGCCGGGGAACAGTGATTTTAGTTGTTAAATGAATTGCTTTAGATTAATCGATCCTTTTTGTGGTGTAAAAACAACAGTAATTTAATTTCTACATAATTTTGTTTTTTCTGATTTTACAGAGTTCACAACGTTAGAACTACTTCTCACGACGTGAAGTCTGAAGTTTTTAGTTTTTGTTTTTTAGTTCGTTTTTACAATTTGTTTTGTTTTGCTTCAGTAATTTATGACCAGGGGATCACAGTTTCCTATCGTACCACCACTCGAAGATCCAGAATCCATTTTCCATAAAATGTCAGATAAAAAGGTTGACGAAACGAGTAGCAGTTTTCAAACAGACAATGGTTTAGAAAGCTTCAAGAAAAGTCCTAACGAGAAAGGCATTGAGCATGAACCTGATTAAAGGACAACATAAAGAGCGAGGTCGAAGAAATGGCATATAATACAATGAGGATGATGTGGGAATACAAAAATAGGATGCATAATGACAATGGTCTTGGTCTTGTGCTACCTACAATACTAGTTGCAACGGGTTTTGAGCTCAATGGACATATCCTTTCAATGCTCAAAGACATACCATTTTCCGAGATATATTATGAAGATGCTTTCAAACACATGGATGAACTCTTAGACATTGAAAATTACTTCAATGTTCGAATTGTTTCAAGAGATGTAGTTTTGTTGGGGATGCTTCCAGTGATACTAATTGTAAATGCAAAAATATGGTTGAAGTCGTTAGCACCTGGAATTATAAGAACTTAGCCCAACCTTCATGAAGCATTCATAGAGAAATGTATTCCTCCTTCGAACATAACCAAACTTAATAAGAAGATGGACAACTTTCAACAAGAAATTGGAGAGTTCTTATATGAAGCTTGGCAAACATACAAGGGGTTGCTAAAAAATTTCCCTCAACATGATCTAAATGTGCAACAAGAAGTTTCTGTCTTCTATGATGGGGTGAATGTGACAACAAGGCAACTCCTTGATTCTCAAGGACCAATGACTAAGAAGAATCCAACTACTATAAAAGAGTTAATTGAAGAAATCGTGAAGCACCTACAGAATAACATAACCCACGAGAGGATGTGACAAAATTTGAAGGAAATGGAGACGGATGAAGTGAGAGCTTGGCAGCTTTGATGACAAAACTAGAGAATATGGACCGGAGGATGACAAAGATAGGTCAATCGATTCATTCTATACAGGTGGGGTGTGATAATTGCCATTAACCATACTTAACCAAAGATTGAGATTTGGATGAAAATTGGAACATAAAAGCTCAAGTGTGTTATTCTAATGGTGACTGATTTGATGAAGTTTGGATAAAGCCTAAGAAATAATGGTTTCCTTATGAAGAATAGAAGAAGCAAAAAGAATAAAAGTATCGGCAAACTGGATGAGGCTTCTACCAAAAAGAACAACCACTACCGAAGAAGAAACCCAACTTTGAGTTAATGCTTAATAGTTTTATGGAAGCCTCTAAAAGGGCATGATGTTACTGATGTTACAATTAGAAACCGACAAGCTTCCATCAAAAACATCGAGACTCAACTTGGGCAATTGACAAAGCTAGTTAACGAAAGGTTACCACATAAAAATCCTGATTCAAAACCGCAACCTCACATCATGGCCATACCCACTGAAGAAGACCATCATTATGAGCCTTTAATGATCCACAATGAAGCCTCAAAACAGCCCTAGTACAAAGCCAAATAGAATGAAGATTGAAGAAAAAGACAAACTGGTGCCCAGTTCTTACGATGCCAGCCACTACCTCTCACGTCGCGAGGCCAGTCTGATCAGAAAAATTAATCTCTTGTTAGGAGAATTTCATTTATATCCATGGAAACTTAAAATATTACTTTTATATCCTTACAAAATTTAAAATTATATATATATATATATATATATATATATATATATATATATATATATATATATATATATATATATAGGGGAGCGTTCAATCGAGAACATTTCTTATTGCGAGAACATTTGAGAATAAATTTGGACCACCACCAACCACCACACCCACCACCCCTATCCACCAACATGCACCACCACTCTTCACTACCAACCACCACTACCACCTTCATCACCGCTCGCTACCACCACCCCCACCCATCACCCACCACAACCATCAACACCTACCTCCACCACCCATCACCACCACGCTACCCACCTCAATCACTTATCATCACCACCCGCCACCATTACCAACCACCACCACCGCCTTTCACTATCCACTAAAACCACCACCCGCCACCACTATCACCACCTACCTCTACCACCCATCACCACCACCCCTATCCACCTTAATCACCCATCACCACCACCCGCCACTACCACTAACCACCACCCTCTGCCACTAACCACCACCACCACCACCACCACCACCTATCACCACCACCTCTACCAACCATCACCACCAAAACCACCACCACCAAAACCACCACCCGTCACCACCATCATCACCCACCACCATCACCAGCTACCACCCAACCACCACCACCCACTACCACTACCTACCACCTACCACCCAACCACCACCACCCACTACCACTACCTACCACCTACCACCACCTCCACCACTCGCCACCACCAGTAACCACCACACCCACCACCACATACCTACCACTATGCACCACCACTCATCACTACCAACCACCACCACTCATCATCACCACCCACCTCCACCACTATTTGCCACCACCACCCCCAACAAATCACCCATAAAAACCACCCCTCACCACACAATTACCACCAAACACCACCACTCATCACCACCTTCCCCACCCACCTCAATCACTCATCACCACCAACCATCACCAGCACGTACCACCTACCACCTACCAAATATCACCACCCATCACCACTTACCACCACCACCCACAAAAACCAGCACCCACCACCACCATCCATCACCACTGACCACTACCACCCACCCACCTCCACCACCCATTGTGATATCCCCAAAATCACGACTAAAAAAGACCGGTTTAATATATCCTTTTAAAATAATTTCAAAGTAAATCTATTGATTTAAAAGAGTTGCGAAATTTGTCCCCAAAACATTACATGATAAAAATAAGATTTATCAAAGCATTTCTTAAAGAAATGTATTTTCATTATATATCAAAACTCGGGATGTCATGTTCTGATACAGACACAAAAGCATAAACAATAAAACATAGACATTACACAATTTTATACAACTACAGGTCTATAAACAAAAAGATCTTCATAACTTCCCCAACTCATGCTCTCACGACAGTACCTGTAATACAAAGAACCTGAGTGGGTTAGGCTTGGGAGCCTAGTGAGCATATAGGGTTTTCAACCCATAATAAATAATTATATTTCCCGTTATCCTCACTTTACGTCCCTATGACAACAACTATTACAAGGGACCAAATCTAGGATTTTCATCGGGACGGACACTACTGCAGAGGGGTTTCCTCAATAATTAATATCCTAAGGCAACCATGAGGGGGATAGGATACAGCGAATGAACACCCCAGTTCACCAACTCTTACAGGTTATAAGCTTGCCAACATTCCACAGAACTATCTAGAAAAGTCTGTGGCCATCATCCATATTCTGTTGAATGACTAGATCACAATCACATCGAGGCCTATCATCATTTTATCACACATCAACTATCTACCCAAGTTCTACCCAGAATTTTTGTAGATAACAACATACATATGCATTCATATGCAAACTTAAAGCTGATAAGATACTCATTTAATGCTCATTCCAAATAAACATATAACATATATATACACGTATATTTATACACATGTAACACGTATTCTAAAGTAGATACTTCATATCTATGTGTTAGAAGAAAAGGAATATACACTCACATGATAAGACGATGATTGGACAGCACCTTGTCTCTTAAAATAATCTTTTCTAATAAAACCAGGACGTTTTCTCCAAAAACCGGGCTTTACGCGGGCAGAGTTTCGGCTCGGAAACTTTACTTCTCGGGATCCTTGGGGCTTCGGGAATTGCTTCGGGTCTTGGGAATAATACCGGGGCTTTGGGGGTAAAGCTTGCATGTAAAACGAGGTAAAATGGGAGAGAGAGAGAGAGAGAGAGAGAGAGGAAGAAATGAGCAACAAAACTCATCTACCCATGACCCCTATCTATAAGGGGCTGAACATTGGATTACGTTGGGCATAATCTCAGAGTACGTTTGGCGTACTCCTTCTACATGCAGCACGTTGGGCGTACGCTTTGAATCAGGCCTAATGCATCATGGCTTACGGACTCATGCACTCGAGTATTGTGTCAGGTCGACATGGTCCATTTCAGTTCATGCATACGGGTAAGCTGGGCGTACTCCCATTTCTCAAACTTCAAAAATTTGTATATTTCGCATATGCGCTCCGTTTTTGGCGTTCTTTATATCCACGCGTAGGTGGGACTATGCTCTACAACTTTCATTTAGACTCCGTCGGCTAATTTTGAATTCATTTTTATTATATTATTTTTAGTAGGCCAGGACAGGAAAACTGATGGGTTTTGAGCATTACATCAATCCTATGGTGCACATGCAAAACCCTAAAACTTTGGATCGAGGTTTATCTAAATGTACACGCAAATTATCCAAAGCTCATAAACCCTAGATCTAACATACTATAATCGAAATCACATATGAAAATAGGGTTTAGATCTTACCTTGATTGTTATGTAGCAATAACAATCTCAAATCCTCTTGATCTTGACTTCTGAAAGCTTAGTGCCTCAAATGTTGCACCTCTAATGGAGTCACAAACACCATAAGCAACAAGATAAACAAAGAGAAGTAGAGAAGGCACAAAAATGTCCAAGAACCCTTAGGGATCACTTCACCACGTTTTTAGGGCCTTAGGGGTTCCTTATATAGGTAGGCTATTAGGGTTTTCAACTAGGAAACCCTAATTTGACTGCTTAGGCCCTAAGAAGCCCATGGACTCCCTCCTTAGAAGCCTTGGATGAATTCTAATGAGTTTTCCCATAGATTTCATCCACTCCAACTTTTATGGAGTCGATTATCCCAATATTCAACTATCACACAATTGATAGTTCTAGTCCCCTTTATTTAATTAATGTCTTTTAGTCACAAAATTAATTCTTATTAATTCTTGACTAATATTAATTAAACAGTATGATTTATCTTTTAATATATTATTCATATAACATATTAATAAATCATAATTAATCATCTTTCTCCTTAGTTCATCCTATAAGTTGGTTTGGTGAAGGCAACCCAAAAGGACCATGTTCATAATCGGGTCAAGTACATACCAAAATAGTTATGGTCTTAGACACCTAGAAACATACAAACATCAATTTTCCATAAATGCCATGTCAAAGAGATATAAAATAAAGTAAACCAAAATTTTATTTATTTATAAAATGCGGAAAACTTTTCCTTACAATGCAACTTTAAATGGAAAGTATGTTATTACATATTTCCTAGCAATCTATCATAACTCCTAAGTAGTAGCTCAAGAATCCGATCTTCGAACCATGTGATTGAAATCCATCTTCGCGATCAGATTCAGCATACTATTCCTTTAAGCTTCCTTCCCTTTGCTTGATTCTGCCAAACATTAAAATATAACTGAGTCACATTTTGTATTAAGAATCATCAATAAGGAACCTAAAAGAGTTAGATAGTGGACTTACCTGAAGCAGATTCAAACTTTTTGACTTGACCTTTCTCTCAGATCTTTCAGGTAGCCAGGACAGCTTCACAACCAATGCCCCTTCATTTGGAAATAGAAACATATGGACCCTTTGGTAATGGTATATGGGACTATCTCAAACTTAGCCTTTCTCTTTACCATTTGGTCAACCGAGTTGACTATGGTAGATCCCTTTCCATTGGGAAGAGAAAGCTTTTCTCGATATCCAATGTTATCATTGTCAATATCCATGGTATTTTGGGAAGTTGATATTCTAATCAAATTTGCTTTACCAGTGCTCTAAATCATTGTTGATTCAGCAGCACTAAACAAATAGATAAGATCATTAAGGGTCATGTCATAGTCTATTACATAGCAGTCCTTAAAGAACTCACTATGTGACTTAGGAAGTGATTAGTCAACATCCAACTTCCTCAAGACTTTGACACCCAACTCTCACGGCTTGTCAATATGTGACTTCATCTCCAAGATGTGAGCACACATAAACCTTGCTTACCAATAGGGCTTTAGTGACCTTTAAATATTCAAGAACTTGTGTGTTAAGGAGAATAACTGGAGGAGGTGGAGGAAGAGAAGTATGATTTCCATGACATTTGGGAAGATCATAGTTTTCTAAACCAGACATCTATAATGGGAGAAATTCAAGTTAGTTGATTTAAAGTCCTTAATATAACACCCAATATGAAATATTAAGGCTAGGATCCAACACAATATTTTATAACTTGGAAGAGGGATGCCATAATCCAAGCTATAGAATATTTGAAGGTAGGCAAATGATGATTCACCAATTTCCACCATGAAAAATGAAATAATTTATTAGGTTTTAATTGGATTTGAAGCTCATATATCTTTTGAGATTCATTTAATTTTTCAATGGTATGTTTCAATCTCGATTGTGCCCTCTCAAGTTTTGTGACTGGGATGTCGAGGATCACAAAACATGGTGTGAATAACCATGCAAATATACTTGGTACCCTTAATATTTATCACTTAATCGATGTGTCGGTTAACCACACGTGCTCCACCGATCCTATGATAAATATTAAGTTACCCTTTTCCTACATTGTTAAATCCAGGTTAGTGTATCGGTTAACCACACATGCTCCAATAACTACTTAAGCAAAGTGCAATGTGTAATTTCATGGGTTAGCACCAAATTCACATTTTTCTTAAAGTAACTAAGATTAGGAATTTATAAAAGGTTTAGTTACTTTATATTTATCATTATACTTATAATGAGAATTATCATCCATGTCCTACCCATTCGGCTAATGACCCTCCACCAGTCAAGGAAGCAGTGGGTGAGAGTGGACACCCATTAAACTGCCATTTTATAGGTAGTAACCTTATACCCCCCTTATAGACCGGCTTCATGAATGAGGCCTACTAACGATAAGACCGACTTGATCTTATACATATATATTGTTAACTTATAATACTAAAAAGTATAAGGGTTGAATTTTAACATTTAAAACTCTAAGGTTTGGAATTAAAGTGTGTGTGAAACTTTACAAATTCCAAAACTTGAGGGAAAGTTTTGAATAATTCAAAAACTTTTCTATTCTATAACTTACGTGTTTAAAGTAGTTTTTAATTAAAAACTCTTCAAGTTTCATAACTTGAGGACAAGTTATGGAAGACTTTAAAGCATTTGCAAAATGAGACTCTTCATTTTTTTATAACTTATGGAAATCTTATGAGTTTTAATAATCATAAATATGACTTTTCATATAACTTGAGGACAAGTTATAAAAACACATGTTATGAACAACTTTTAGATCAATTTGGATTGAAAACATATGATCATATATCTTTTCTTTTAATCTAAAACCACTCATAAGAACAAGATAATTCAAATCAAACAATTTTCATGAAATTAGCCTAACCATTAAACTAATACAAAACATCAATATTTTGACAATTATCTTTGAAATTGGATTAGCATGAACATTACCACATCAAAAATAGGTTTACAAGTTCAAAAACAGCTTAGGGTAATAATCCTCAACCAATACCAAGTAAAAACCCCGAAATTCTGCATACAGGGACAACACCACGTTGTGGTAAAGACTGCCACATCGTGGTGAGCAGTCAGATGCACGAAATGCAGAATTTTGGAAAAATATCGTAGCATCAAGTATAATTGAAAACAAGCCTAGGCTCTGATACCACAGAAGGGTTTTGAGCATTCTGATACTCCTATGGTGTACAGGCAACCCTATAAACCTTGGATATATGTTTTCTCTATTATACATGCAAATATTTCACATTCGAAGGTTTCATCCTAACTAGCATAATATGTAGCAACTATACTACAAAAGCCTAGTTAGATGACATACCGTTTGATGTACCTTGAAGTCTTGAACTTTAAGAGCTTAGCCCTAATAGTGTGGAAGCCTCAAGTAGAATCACAAATCACCAAAAACACATTGGAAAACTTGAGAGAATAGCAAGCACACTAGAAATTAGCCTACTCTTGTTTACACACATACTAGTGCCATTTCATGTGCCAAAGACCTCTTTATATAGTATGGAGGATTAGGGTTTCATCCATGTAAACTCTAATATCCATGACCCTTCATTTCCATAGGATCCATTGGTTAAAAACTCCATGGACTATCCATGCAAGCTTAGCCCAACCCAAATGAACTTGGCCCATACTATATATAAGAGTCCATATGTAATTAGTTCCTTTTATTCACTAAATTAATTCTAAATTAATTCTTGATCAATACTAGTTATATAATATGATTCCATATTAAAATATTAGAACTTATAATATATTAATATAAATCATAAACATACTATTCTCAAAAGACTATCCATATAAATTGTTCCGATGAAGTGCAACCCAAATGGACCATGCTAAATCGGGTCAAGTACATACCAATTTTAGTTATGGACTTAGACACTAATTCAACATGAAATTCGAGGGTTTCATGCATATTATAGGACCTACTTGAACAGTTGGCTGATCCAACTCGTCGTGTAGAAGTTGATAATGTCGCGTGAATTATGAAGCCTACTCGACGAGTTAAACAAGCCAACTCAACGGGTTGAGGCTGTTTAGTGAAAATCAAATTTAGGTTCTTGCACCATATTTAAAGAGCTTATAACCTATTATAGCCTCCCTCATCGTCATTTCAACCATAGAAAACCCTAGATCAAGCTTGGTACCCTCATGAGTGTGTTTGAGAGCTTAAAAGGTAAATTTTGAGGAGTTTTGAAAGGAGACTTGAACATTGATAAGATTGGATCAAGAAGATGGTTGTAGATCCATCACCTCCTGTGTATTGGCGATCAAACTGAGCTATAAAGTTAATGCCTTGACTTCTTTATACTTACATCTTCTATTGGGAATGTTTATGGCTATTTTTGGGACATAATGGAGCTATTCTCAAGTTTGATCTTGTCACAAGGACATGGTTTCATATCTGGACTCCCATAGGCTCCTATAGTCATAAAGTCATCAACTTGATCAAGCTTTGGCCCTTCTCCATGCCCTAAACCCCTTCTTGAGCTTAGTATTGGGTGGTTTAGCCTTGTGAGGCCTTCCATGTGCGTAAAGTTAGCAAATTTACGTGATGACTTCATCCTAGGAGGTTGGATACGAAGTTTGGAGCATTGGAATCGACTTGAATGAGCTTAATGTATAATGGCTGAAGAACTCGACGAGTTGGGCATCCAACTCGACGACTTGAGTCGAGTTTTCCCGTTTTTGGATTCCGAGTGAACTCGATGAGTTGGTGGGACAACTCGACGAGTGGTTATGATTTTTCCCTGATCTTCTAGACACTACATGGACTCGACGAGTTGACCAGTACCTCTTTGAGTTGATTCGAGTTTTCATGTTTTACTGAGTTCCGAAGGAGCTCGACAACTCTATGAGTTGCACTCAACGAGCTAACTGTTGACTTCGTTGACATTGGGGTTCTAGTCTAGTTGTGGAATTTGCAGGCCATGTGGGGGGGGGGGGGTAAATACTCTTTTCCCTTTTCTGAGATTATTAGAGAGACTTAGCCAACATTTTGAGGATGTTGATAATTGATTTTAATTAGAGATATATGTGATATATGTTAGCCAGAGTCTAGACCATCAGTTCGAGTACATGATATACTGCTTTACTTTATGAGGTGAGTATTCTCACTATACTTACCTAAGTGGTAATTATTGTGTGATTGGAGGGTCTTATCTGAGTTATTGACCGGAGCATCTTATGTGCTTACTGAGTTATGTGATATTATGCATTTTGGCTTTGTGATTTATGTTGTATATTATTCTGTGCCTTATTGAGTTAGGACCAAAGGGTCCAAACTGAGTTGTGAGACCAGAGGGTCTTCACTGAGATACTGGACTGGAGGGTCCAACCCGAGTTGTGAGACCGGAGGGTCTTCACTAAGACACATGAACGGAAGGTCCTTATCGATATATAGCCTTGAGAGGCTAATTATTTTTGTGTGGTATTTTGGGGAACTCGCTAAGCTTCGTGCTTACCGTGTTGAGTTAAATGTTTTTTAGGATGCGTGCAATCATGCCTTCGCCTTGCCACGATCATCAGAATTACCTAAAAACATTGAAATAAATAACTATAAGCCAAGGCTTAGTGAGTTCCCCCAATATACCCCACACAACAATACATATACAATACATGCACACTGGGCCTACAACACAAGACTAGACCCCCCCCCCCCTCCTTTTGAGCCTACAGCATAAAGTTGGACCACTACCTAGGCTAAAACATAAAGCTGGACCGCTCCCGGGTTTATTCTCCTACAACACAAAGTAGTAACACCACAACCCAACCATACCATATCGACATATGCAAATAATAATCAATAACCAGCAAGTATAGGTAATCATACAGATCTGCCAAATCTAACTGATCACTACAATATACCAACATCCACACATAAGGACACATACTGCAGTAGAAAGTATAGTGAGATAACTCATCTTGTAGTATAGAGGATATCAACAATGATCACAGATCTAATAATCAGCACTACAGATGACCTATACAACAAATAGAGAAAAAATCTCAAACTATAACCCCAAACCCTAAATTAGACCTAAACTCAAACTTGGTCAAAAAGTTAACGGTCAAAGGTTAAAGTCAATAGTCAAAGTTACTCAGTTAGTTGGCATGACGTGGATAAGCTTATGCCATGGCATGGGGATTGTAGGACAAAATTGTGACAACCCGAAATTTCTATCATTTAAAGCCATTCAATTCAATCACAAGTCAGACTTGTTTCTACTACCTTTTAGCATTGTTAGAGTTCTGTTTAAGTGTTCTAAGCCTAGTACATTCAAGTATTCGGTGTTAGGAAGTATCTACTAGAGTTCATTGTGTAGTATTCAAGCCGGAAAACTCCAAGTCTTGGAGTTTACGGCCGTAAACTAGGGTTCACGGCCATAAACCCCTCCTTGGTCGCGAACTCCTCCTATATATATATATATATATATATATATATATATATGTGTGTGTGTGTGTGTGTGTGATATTACTTCTTTTTTCATCATTTCCAACTCAAGAAACTCGATTCTCTCTCAACTATCATCAAGAGTTCTCATCTTGATCTTCAAATATGTAAGTGTTTCTTCCATTTTTTTAGTTGGTACCTTGCTTAATCTAGTGAAACCCTATAATTTCATCCATTATTTCATTTCTTTTGGGTAGATCTTCAAATCTTCATCACTTACACACGGAACACCAAGAACACATACTAGTTCTTGGACCATGAACACCCCCTTTTAAGCTTCAAAACATAAGTATCCTTCCATATACTAGTTATCCTATAGAAGCTATTAACACCCTTGAAAACAACCATTTTCCAAGAACAATAAGAGTTTACGGCCATGAGCATCTCCCTTGGCCATAAACCCTTCTCAAGATCATCATTGACCATAAACTCCCATGGCCTTGAACATCTTTGATTGTAAACATCTTTGGCCGTAAACACAAGCCTTTTCATGTGTTGGCCGTAAACTCCCTTGACCGTGAGCACCATGGTCGTAAACACCATGGTCGTGAACACCCTTATGTGACCGTGAACCCATTTAATGCAATCATATGTGATTGTAACACTTCAATTCAAGTGTTTCCTAGTCCTTAAGGTGTTTCCAGTACATTATTAGTTGTTATACACTAATTGTATGCCTATATATGTGATTATATGTCTAATAGGATCAATTTGTGCTTCGAGACTCCTTTTGTAACCTCAAGCATCCTATATCTATCTTCCATTCGAATCACTCACTACAGGTGAGTTCATACCCCTAAACTTATGTTTTAAATGATTTTAAATGATTCTATGGGGGGGGGGGGGGGGGGATACAAGTAGAAAACATTATAGTTATTGTATCAATCACATGTGATTAATAACTATCAAACAGTGGATTTCTTATACTTCAAAACTATGTTACCAAACAAACAAATTCAAAACATTTGTAAACTAACATCAAGTCATTTGTAACCATTCAAATGGTTAAAATTCCTTTATTCTTTTATATGCTAAACTTTTTATCAAATTCTTTTAAACTTATATATTGTGAAATCATGTCTATATAAATATAGTTATATAAATAAGGTTGAAAGGACTTAGGACTGATAACTCACTGTATTTCTTTTTCCTTGTTTGGTTGTGGACCTAGGGTATCGGTGTGTCCGAGTCTAGTTTGAATCTTAGTTATATATTACGTATATGTATGTAGATATAAAACTTCTTCCAATTAGTTCAATACCTTCGGGTAGCAAAGGTGTACAAACATGATTAGTCATTCAAACAACAGTATTAGTAAACTATAATAGGTATAGTTCAAGAGAATAATACTTACTATTTCTAGAACAAATAAGCTTACAAGAGTCAGTTCATACATGAGTCATCTCAAACATACGAAAAAAGAATAGAAAGAAACATACGATAACAAGAACAAAAAGAAACTTACAATAACAAGAACATAAAGGGACATACGATAACAAGAACAGAAAGGAACATACAATAACAAGAAACAGAAAGGAACATACATCCTTTTACAAGAACAAGATAACAATAATGTGAAACTACTTCACGGCTTTGCAATATACTTGTTAGGTCGTGTTTTGTAACCAGAGTCTCCTGGTGGGAGAGCAGACATTATGTGTATAGATCAATACGGGACTGACAAGCCCACATCCTGACTGTTTGCTACAGTTTGGTCGGCAAGGCCAAGAGGTGACAAATGTCACATCATTTTCTACACCAATAGGTCATCGTGTTAAACACTTGTCAATCAGTATGGTTATAACCATATCACATTTTAACCTTAATTAAAGAAATTGGTTTTTAGGTAGTTAGTGTTTCAGTAGTTATTTATCACAACATTACTATACTCTGACATTTTTCCATTACATTCATATAATGATCTTCTCACATAAAAGGTAATGTAAACTATTTTCTAGTAATAATAATCATTTATTGGGAAAACACTCACATTTACAAAAGAACAAACATACAGAACAGTCGGGTCTTGGTAGAAGGCTACATTTCATATTAAAGTAGAAAATATAGGATATTCTAGGGGATAGAACCTTTACATCAAACACTGAAAAATATTTACAAAAAACATTGACAAACACTTTCATACAAAACAATGAAACTAAAATACTTATGAATTCACCAGCTTTAATGTTGGTCTACTCTTTCAAAATAACTTGTATTCTCAGGTACACTGGACCAGGTTTTTGAGAAGACGGAACGTGTTCAAGACTCGTCTTTTATTTTGATATATATATTTTTGGTGTCTTACAAATACATTCAGAACACACTTGTTTTAACTATATTATTAATGCAATGGATAATGATGTTGCTTGTTTTACTATTGTGCTTTGTTATGATACTGAACACGACGTCCTCCAACCCCGAATGTTTCTGCCGTTCCGGTTTACGGGTGTGACAGATTGGTATCAGAGCTTTGTTTATAGTGAGTTGAGTATATCAACCCATAAAAGATATAAACTATAAGCATATCGGGATTAAAATACACTGACCAAGAGTTTATACTTTTAAATAATAAAATATTTAACCAAAGTATACATACCTGCAGTCATACTAAAATCAGTGTCTTACTAGGATAAAACAAAAGTATTGTGGTTGTTGAACCGCGCAAGTAGGCTTGGGGACACATAATCAGATCTAGGAGTGATATAACCTGATCAACTATATCTTTCCGATAAGTGATTAACATGTGCCTAGGAATGGTTGTGGTATTGCAGCAAATCTAAAAACTTACCAACATTACTACAATGAAAACTTTAGAACAAAACATAAACTTAAAATACTATAGGAGTATTTTGTATTACTATAATTATTTATTTGAGAACTAAAAGGTCTTTATTAGTAGGTCAGTAGTTGCTGAGTAGATACACTAAGGTTATATGTGACTAGGGTATCATAGACTTAGAATCTGTGATCTTTTCTTTGCTTCCTTTTCCGTTTTTGGTTGTGGATTTAGAGTTAGGATCACTTATTCGAAAGTCTATCCTGTTTTGGTTACATATGACCGATATGCACTACGCAAGTATTGAAGTAACTGAGAAGGATCATCTGATAGTTATCTTAAGTAGTACGTCTATTATATGATTCTTACATCCCTTTCCTCGCTTAGACAACATGGAAAGATTCAATCTCCCTGGCGACCCGTACTTTCCCAATCAAGGAGTCTGAGGATGGCTTGAAGCTAAAACCGAGGACGAGAACCTGGTGGTCCCAGCAGAAGAAGACCCCAAAGAGTGTTCTGATGATGAGGATGAAAAGGAAGTCCAGGAAGACTCGGACTCAAAATCGGAGGTCTACAATCCACCCCAAGTTGTTGAAAATCCTAACCCTCGTCCGGCTTTTCAAGGCTTGACGCCTTTGTGGGCGGTGAACTTGGGGAGGTGGAGTCATGAGCAAGGACAACCCTTACCCTACAACGGAGACCGGAGTTACTATAAATTAAATGAGGGATGCTCAGCAAACAGAGTCCTTCCTATCTTGGTGCGACGTATTTCTCGCAATGCTGAACAAAGAAGAGCGAACTTCGACCAAGTCATGGAGACCCGTGTAACTACGGAGTCAACACAGTTCATCTTCTTCATTTGACCGATGACCAGGACTTTGAAAGGTATCGCACTAAGGCCCTACAGGTGGAGCAGAATGCATGTCGTTCTGAATCAAAGGATCTTCATCAGAACCAAGTGCCACTGTAGAGACGAGTTTGGGAAACAGAACAACAGTTGGCTAAAGCCAGGGCTGAATCAAGTACCAACCAGAACCACTCCCCCCGCGGTAGAGTCTACTTTACTTTGTCTTTTGTATATAATCAGGTCTATGTATAGACTCTAGTACTGACTTCCTGCTTAGGTTAAGACCTTGGACTTTCAGTCTATTAGGTCTTGGTACTGTCAGAACTTTCTTATTCTGGTTGGATGTAAGACCTACTCCTAGGTTATTTTCCTAAACTTATTACATCTTTAATACCAGTAATATTGTCTAACATCAATAAATCGAATCACGAAATCTCAATCAAGGGTGATTATTTCTCAAAATTCATAAGTCTATTTTAGGTAGACTATATTATGAGCTACCTTCAAATCTTTTCGAAAGTTGGAACATGATATCCTCCAACCAAATATAACTTAGTTCAAATGACACCCGCCTTACGACCATTCTAGGAAATTCCTTCTACACCTTACCAGGACTGCATCATAGGGATGTAGGTGGAATTATCGAGGATAGTATAACAAAACGAAAAATTTACATTCACCTAAATGATTAGAATACAGCTAGAGCCAACCATAAACGCTCTCGAACTCATTTCCTTATCATGTAACAGAATTATGCCTTCTAAGAAACGTAACCAACCCGCTGGAAAAACACCAATCCTTCAGATAGATACATCTACTTTTCAACCTGTGGTCATAACTGCCATTAGAACTATCATAACTCACCTTAACACCAACAAAGCAAATGGTAGTGGAGTTGTTATTGGCAATCCCAATCAAGGTAATAACCAAGTACAACAACAAGTGCTTACTCGAAATGACACTCCGAACCTCCAAATGAAGAACAAGAAACGGATGTTCTGGGATAAGAAGAAGGGAAAATCACCTCAAAAGTTAGCCAAGAGACAACAACCAGTGGCAGCCTTTGCGGCCACGACATCTGTTACCCCTACTATTATTTCTACTAGTATCCCGGTTACCCCTACCCCAACAAGGTAGTATGTTGGGAATCTATCCAAGTGCAAAAAGTGTAGCTTCCATCACTTGGGAGTCTGCCGAGTAATTCATTACAAGAACTGCAACAGGAACGGGCACACTACCCGTTTCTGCAGAGTCCCAATCCAGCACATTACGTCGACCACCAATGTTGGAATCAATCCAATATGCCACCTTTGCGGTGAAATAGGTCATTTTAAAAGATACTCTCCAACAGAGAAGAATAGCCGGGAATCAGGACGAGGTTGACCCCAGAATGTGGGGAAGCATCAAAGAACGCTGCTATAAATTTGGTACGCTTCCAAACCCTATTATTAAATTATATATGACTGGTGTGCACCAAACAGTTATAGAGAGATCTAGTAGGGATCATTTCATGGAAGTTCATTTCTTCAAATTATTAGAACCCTCGTTAGTTGTATTTATTAATTTGACAAAATAGGGTTCATAGTAATCATTTCTTCTTCCAATTAACATAATATCTTATTCATCAAGAAGTCCCAACATCATCATCCGACATGGTTTGGTTTGGTCCTAACCATGTGAAATTTCTATTCTACGTAAAAAGAACTCTTCCCTTAAATCAACCATAAGATGAAATTCTTCCGATCCATAATGCCAACCCTTATCACTTTTCACTTCAGAACTTCAGAAGTACCCATACGAGGGGTACCACGCCCTTCTAACCTACCCAATAACTAACAACCTTGAAGCGAAAAACACCAAAGAAATCTTAGAAGTCAGTAACCACCCGAAGTATACCCAGTAAATCTCTGAGAAAGACCACTTGTACCGTAAGCCAAGTTCAAGAAAAGAGACTAAGAACTCATTAGATTAAATCTATCATTGCTAAGTGTATACGCAAGAGTGGTATATAATTTAGACTTAACAAGATTTAGGATGTGTGATTCCGCCCTATCTTCTGTTCCTTGTCTGGTTGTGGACTTGGGGCAAAGCCACCCATCCGAACGTTTTGTCAATCTAAATTATATGCGACTTGTATACACGAGGTAATGGTGGATGACCTAGGTATAAGTCTTATCATGAACTTCAGAGAAAAACCTCGTAGGCTCATTACAAACCACCGGAGATACCTGAGAGGAAGTTGTGGCGGATTACAAGAAGCTTCATAATCAAGTTAACCAAGGCAACGGGTGGACTTGATTGCCATTTTGGGTGATCATCGACAGATCAGCCAAATCCGTACCCTTCCTACAATCTTAAGGAATCAGGAAAAATAGAGAAGTTAACTAGGACGTGAGTCTGAGAGATTTGTTAGACTGCATGATGTTCCAATATCTGTTATCTCAGTTTGAGATGATGGAATCATCTCCCGGTTCAGGCAGTCAGTTCAGAAATTATTTTTTTATTTTTTTATTTTTTAGAAACTTGGCCAGTCATGATGCATAGCCTACCATCTTCAAAAAAAACATAAAGGATGATAGAATGGTTCAATCATTAGAAGTTGTGCAGAGAACATATGTGATAGACTTTGGAAGAGCAAGAATACCCAATTATCCCCTAGTCGATTCCTTGACCATGCTAGCACTTAAAGTTGCCCCTTTCAAAGCCTGATTTGGTCGCAAGTACAAATCCTCTCTGCACTGGGTTAAAGTAGGTGACACACAACTAGCTACAGGTCCAATTTCCAGGCATCACTTTTGCTGGTCCGGAATTCATTCGAGAAACTACCGAGAAGAGAGTACAAATCCAGGAGCGGTGTGAAGCTCTCAAGGTTAGGCGGAAAATATAACGCCTTCGATAAAGGGAAACACTTGGGAATTCCGGGTTAGTGACCTCGTCAAAGTAAAGGTCTCATCTGGAGAGGCAGAATATGCTTCAGAAAGCGTGGAATGCTAAATCCAAAGTACGTAAGATCATTAGAGATTCTTACTAGAGTTGATCCAGTAACTTATAGACCCCGACTACCTTGGAAATCCAATAACATACACCCTACTTTCCACATCTCTAACTTGAAAGCTGGTCGTCCGAAGAGACTTTTGTTATTCCACTCGCTTTGATTGAGGTCAGCAAGAACCCCAACTTTGTGGATGAATCCGTAGAAACCCTAGATAGCGTAGTCGATAGGAGTAATCAAATCCCTATCCTCTTATTTTTTCTTAGTTATTTGTAATTGCTTAATTGATTAAACTCTAATTTCGGGACAAAATTCTCTCTGAAGGGGGGATGATGTGACAAACCAAAATTTCTATCTTGTAAAGCCATTCAATTCAATCACAAGTTAGACTTGTTTCTGCTATATTTTAGCATTGTTAAGGGTATGTTTGAGTGTTCTAACCCTAGTACATTCAAGGATTGGGTGTTAGGAAGTATCTGCTAGAGTTCCTTGTGCAATATTCGAGCCGGAAAACTCCAAGTCTTGGAGTTTACGGCCATAAACTAGGGTTCACCACCATAAACCCCTCCTTGGCCATGAACTCCTCCCATATATATATATATATATATATATATATATATATATATGATATTCCTTCATTTTTCAGCACTTCTCACACTTCCAACTCAAGAAACTCGATTCTCTCTCAACTATCATCAAGAGTTTTCATCTTGATCTTCAAATATGTAAGTATTTATTCCATTTGTTAGTTAGTACCTTGCTTAATCTAGTGAAACCCTATGATTTCATCCATGATTTCATCTCTTTTGGGTAGATCTTCAAATTTTCATCATTTACACCAAGAACACCAAGAACACATACTAGTTCTTGGACTGTGAACACCCCCTTTCAAGCTTCAAAACGTAAGTATCCTTCCATATACTAGTTATCCTATAGAATCTCTTAACATACACCCTTGAAAACAACCATTTCGCAAGAACAATAAGAGTTTATGGCCATGAGCATCTCCCTTGGTTGTAAACCATCCTCAAGATCATCATTGAACATAAACTCCAATGGCCCTGAACATCTTCGACCGTAAACATATTTGGCCGTAAACACAATCCTTTTCATGTGTTGGCTGTAAACTCCCTTGATCGTGAACACCATGGCCGTAAAAACCATGGCCGTGAACACCCTTGTGTGACCGTGAACCCCTTTAATGCAATCATATGTGATTGTAACACTTCGATTCAAGTGTTTCCTAGTCCCTAAGGTGTTTCCAATACATGATTAGCTGTATACACTAGTTGTATGCCTATCTATGTGATTATATGTCTAATAGGATCAATTTGTGCTTCGGGGCTCCTTTGTGACCTCAAGCATCCTATATGTATCTTCTATTCGAGTCACTCACTACAGGTGAGTTCATACCCTTAAATTTATCTTTTAAATGAATTTATATGCTTTTAGGGGGGGGGGGGGGGGCGTACAAGTAGAAAACATTATAGGTATTGTATCAATCACATGTGAGTAATAACTATCAAACAAGTGGATTTCTTATACTTCAAAACTATGTTATCAAACAAACTATTTCAAAACATTTTATAAACTAACATCAAGTCATCTGTAACCATTCAAATGGTTAGAATTCATTTGTATGTTAAAACTCTTTCATATGCTCAAATCTTTATCAAATTCTTTTAAACTTATATATTGTTAAAATCATGTCTATATAGATATAGTTATATAAATAATGTTGAAAGGACTTAGGACTGATAACTCACTTTATTTCCTGTTCCGTGTTTGGTTGTGGATCTAGGGTATCGGTTGTTTGTCCTAGTGTCATGTGAATCTTAATTATATATTATGTATATGTATGTAGATATAAAAGTTCTTCCAATCAGTTGAATACCTCTGGGTAACAAATGTGTACAAACATGATTAGTCATTCAAACAACAGTACTAGTAAACTATAATAGGTATAGTTTAAGAAAAAATACTTACTATTTCTAGAACAAAGAAGCTTACAAGAGTCAGTTCATACATGAGTCATTTCAAGCATACGATAACATGAACAGAAAGAAACATACGATAAAAAGAACAAAAAGAAACATACAATAACAAGAACAGAAAGGAACATACGACAACAAGAATAGAAAGGAACATACAATAACAAGAAACAGAAAGGAACATACATCCTTTTACCAGAACAAGATAACAATAATGTGAAGCTACTTCACAGCTTAGCAATATACTTGTTAGGTCGCATTTTGTAACCAGAGTCTCTTAGAGGGAGAGCGGACATTGTGTGTTTAGATCTATACGGGACTGACAAGCCCGCATCCCAACTGTTAACTAAAGTTTGGCCGGCAAGGCCAAGGGGTGACAAATGTCACATCAGTTTCGATGCAAACAGGTCGTCGTGTTAAACACTTGTCAATCAGTATGGTTATAACCATATCAAATTTTAACCTTAATCAAACAAATTGGTTTTAAGGTAGTTAGTGTTTCAGTAGTTATTTTTCACACCATTACTGTACTCTAACATTTTTCCATTACATTCATATAGTGATCTTCTAACATAAAAGGTAATGTAAACTATTTTCTGGTAATAACAGTCATATATTGGGAAAACACTCACATTTACACAAGAACAAACATACAGAACAGTCGGATCTTGGTAGAAGACTACATTTCATAATAAAGTAGAAAATGTAGGATTTTCTAGAAGATACAACATTTACATCAAACACTTACAAACGTTTACGCAAACACTTTCATACAAAACAATGACACTAAAATACTTATGAACTCACTAGCTTTAATGCTGATCTACTCTTTCAAAATAACTTGTATTCTTAGGTACACTGGACCAGGTTTTCTAGAAGACGGAGCGTGTTCAACACTCGTCTTATATATATATATATATATATATATATATATATATATATATATATATATATATATATATATATATATATTTGGTGTCTTACAAATACATCCTGAACAAACTTGTTTTAACAATATTATTAATGCAGTGGATGCTGATGTTGCTTGTTTTACTATCGTGCATTGTTATGATACTGAAATGACGTCCTCCACCCCCAAACATTTCCGCCGTTCCGGTTTGGGGGTGTGACAAAAATAGTCGAGAATCTTCCAAACGCCACAATTTGGAGACCATACCTCCATGTCGCAGGACATGACTAGACCAACTTAATCCATTAAGCTTTTAATTCTTTTCCCCACCCATCCATACTTTCCAGAAGGCTTTCACACTCGTAAAAGATTTAAAAACTGTAGATTTATAGACATGTACGTCCAATTCATATCTTGAACTCAAGCTAGGTCAAAATGGTTTAAAATAGGCTCAAGGTCTCACGCAAGAGTTCAAAACTCTATCAAACTTCAGATCCATCACTTCTAACTACAAAAGGACTTTGGGGATCCATAAAGTTGGCAACTTTATGGAACCTCAATACTCCAACTAGCTTAAAGATGAAGAAAAACACATGAAAACCTAGATCTAAGCACATAGGATCATAAAAGCATGGAGCTTGAATACTCACAAAGGTCCAGAAAAATGTGAGAGAAGATGGTGGTAAGCCTTGCAAGTTGAGATAATGCACTAAACTCTTTCTCTTCTTCTTGGCTAGAAATCACTCAAAAAGCTCACGAACTTCAATAATGGAGGCTAGATTTTAAATGAGAGATGGGAGGTGATGGAGGTTGAGGGTGTTCAAACCCTAGCTATCACTTCCCTTAAATATAGCACAAAACCCGGAAATTAGGTTTTCTCATTAAATGGTTGCCACGTCGTGGCATCCACTTAACATCTGCGTATTCTTTTGCCATGGCCACGTCGTGGGAACTCGCTCATCACATCCTGGCCACCAGAAATCCAAAACTTAAATAATAAAACTTTTAAAAGGGACATAGAAGAAACCTGGTGTTACAACGATATTACAATAAGTGCATTTTTCTAATGTGATATGTGTTGGGGTTGTTTGATACGTGCACCGATCAATCATTTTAACCGCATCACCAAATGTTTTCTACACTAGTGTTCCTTTTTCTAGCTTCTTGTTAGTCATATAAATTTCTTCCGTTTAAAAAAAGTAACATGTATAATAAAAAGGCTATATGCAACGAATATCATCAACTTGATATCAAAATTTCATCAGACGATATATATAGTTTTGGTCCTTATGGTTTTGTTAGATTCGTATTTTCAGTTCAATTTTTAAAAATTTAAAAAGATACATCCATATATTTTTAAAAAATTACACTGCAAATCCTAAGTTCATTTAAAAAGACCAATTACCCTTACTAATATATTTTTGTTATATATATATATATATATATATATATATATATATATATATATATATATATATATATATATATATATATATATATATATATATATATATATATATATATATATATATAGTTTAATTTTCGGCTTATATTTTTTTTTATTTGTATTTTTTTATTATTTAGATTTATTTTTTATTTTTTAAGTATATTGTTTATTGTTTTCTACATTTAGTTCGTTTATATTTGTTTTTATAATTTTTTCTAGTTTTTTGACATGTTGTTTAAATACATATTAATTTATTTTTACGTTTTGTTTAAATTTAGAAGATTAAAGAAATCAATTTCAATGATTCATTATTTTTCTTATTTTCATAAAAATCCAAAATTCCTAAATATTTAGACCTTTATATTTAATTTTTTTAATTAACTCAATAATGCATGAGTCTTGCACATAGTATATGATATAAATATTTATCTAATTCACACGTGTAGGTACCTACCACTTACGTACATACGAACGCATGCACACAATACATAGACAAACATATCGTATACATATTTATCTAATTTCATTTCGGAGTAAGATGTTAAGCTCGAGATGTTCATTTCTTCAAGGGTTATGATTGTTAATACGGAAATTTATCCTTCGGAAGAAAGAAATTGTCTTAAACGTCCCTAACGAGAAGCTAAAGTGAGCCAGTAGTACAAACCATCATGTTTGCAGTGAACATTGCATATTTTTGTATAAAAAAAGGATATTTTTTTATTTTTATTTTTACACTTCGAGAGGATCCACAACGATGTTAGTGCAGTTGCTTTAACCACGTTTGCCTTCTTTGTGGCATGTGTAGTTGCATGGACAGTCGAGTAAATCTGATTGACGTTCTAAAACCCCATCAATTGTAGTCACATAGCACCACTTAGCAATACAGGAAAAGGTGTTTGTCTGATTCTTCATCGATTTGCATAAAGAGAAATGTATCAAGTAAATGCAAATCCCAAACATACTCCAAACATTTTTTTGGGTATGGGACAAGAGAACAATAAAAAACAATGCCTTTCATCAACACAGATTTCATAAAAAATCATTACGTTATGAAAAGTACTTTTATTTAACCATTTTAGATACAAAATAACTACATATAGTATACCAACTAACTAATAATTTGTAACAAAACACGAGTCATGTTCCCATCACATTAAAGATAATATCAATTCACATTTTCATATTTCATAAAATTCCCACCAATGGCAAATTGTTTAATCCCAAAACAATAAAATTACATAACCCAAATAGAGACAGATTAAAAAATTTTTCATATTTCTAAATCAATAAAGAATAGTTGATATATTGAAATGAATGGTTGCAAAAAAGATTTCAAGAAATTGATAAGTAAATTAAAAACGAAACGAATTTATTTCATTTCGTTAGGAGCGTAGAGATGAACAACCTTTAACATGTTTCTCCTTTAGATAACTCCTACTTTTTTTTTTGTTGGATATGCGATGCATTCCATCTCCAATTATTGTTCTACGTGTTGAAGATCCAATTTCATGAAGTGGAAAATTTTATGACATACAACATGGTATATGATGTTTTGGGGCCTATGAAACTAGTTTATTAAATGAAAACATTACTCAGATAATAAGATACATATTTACATAACATATTAACATGGACTAAAATTTTGGGCTCGTGTGGTTGGTTGCCCATATTTTCTACCATATGGGCCGAGCCTGCGCTCAAAGTGAAGATGAAGAGGTTAATTTTTAAAGGAAGTTTTTCAAGCTATAGCTTCGACACAGACACATTAATTTTGATAAGAATTAGTTATTTCACTTGCATCTTTTTTTTTTTAGAACGGCTAACTCCTAAACTACTTATGCGTTATAGACTTGAACCTTCGGACTTCAAACATCTTAATCTTAATCACAAATATAACAATCTTTCGGATATATTTTTTTAACATAAAAAACATTTTTATCTTGCAACCACAACATCCAAAATTACAGCTTGGGTCTATGAGGGCTGATGAGCATGTACTTTTATGAAACTTGTTAAAATGTCATTTTATAATACGAAATAAATAAAATTGTATATGAAAATTGAATGATGGTATAAATATAAGAATAACAAGGGTAAATTGTAAAAAAAATGTCACTATATTACAACAAAATTTTGAATTTGACACCAAAGTATTTTTTTTAGTAATTTTGTAACTATATTTATAATTTTGTTACAATAACAATCAAATGACCGGTTCTCCCGGTAACCACTTTTTTTTCCGAATTGCAATAAAGTTATTATGTTTATTGAAATTATGATTTTGACACTGTTTTTTTCTCATTTATGTCAATATATTTATAATTTTATTAAAATATCAACAAAATGATCGGTTACCATCAATCTAACACATTACCAAATAAATGACATAAAAGTGAGGTGCTAAGAAATGTATTACCAAAGATATTGGTGTAGGTAAATTTGAGAAAATACTCTAAGAGAAGAAGGGTAATGTAATTTGGGGTTGCCACATGTTTAAGAAGAGACATGTGATGCAAATGGAAAGTACATTACTATAATTTAAAATATTTGCATAATGCAACACGACCTTTAGGAGCTCATGACGTGATAACATGTTTCATTTTTGTACACATGTAATGAGTGAGAGACACGTGCCAGAAGGAGAATGATGCATGGCAAAATCTAGGAGAACTGTAGTGTTGCGACGCAACTTAGTCCATGTCGCAATACGAGGTTGTTGAATACAACCACTATAAATATAGTTCAAAGGCTTTTGGTGGTTCTTTTTTCAAAACGAGAACTAGAGCTTAGAAATATGTTTTGTAGTTTAACAAGATAAATCTTATGCTAGTATATGTGGGCATGATTACCGAGTAAAGTGAGGTATCGTCTTATCTTGTTATTACGTAATTATGTTTGTGTAGCGCGATTACGAAAGGGCTGTTAGAACCCGAGATAGATGTTAATGTTTATAATATGGAACTATTATGAACACATAGGTAATCTTAATGATTTTAGCCACATAAATGAGTATTATGTATAAGATAGAATTATAGACTTGAACACATAAAGGAGATATTTTGAGTTGTGATATTTAAGAAGGGAAATCTCCAGAAAAGTCTCAATATTTACGGAAAAGTTATATTTTAGTCCATTTTTTTTTAAACTAAAAAGTCCTTAAAACCAGCAACAATTTTCATTTTGACCCTTTTTGACCGGGTGGAACCGATACCAAATTAATTTAGAACTATTTCGTAAACTAACTCAAAGTATTGAACTTGTTTGATGTTTTGGTGTGTTTATCTTTAATTTGTTTAATTAATGTTTTTCAATATTGTGGTATTATAACTTCCCAAAAACAGTAAGGCAAAAATTTCATTTTTTATTCAACCATAAACACCATTTAGCCTTTTCAATCATTCAAAAGTATATCATAAAGAAATAGTTATCAGAGTACAATCCCAATATCAATAAGTTGCGAAAAAAATGGATGGATGCGCTGCGATCAAAATAAGCCCTTCCCATTCGAAACGGAAGTACCTGAAACCATAACCATGAAAATCGTAAGCGCAAAACTTAGTAAATTTCCGAAAATACCACATACCATACACATCATTAGGCATAGCCCGCACATTGGGCCCAACCCACCATAATGGGCCTAGCCCTTCCAAATCAATGGGCCCAGCCCAACATACAGTGCAAGAGTCATAGAGATAGCCATCACCCTACATAACATATAGTGGGCCTAGCCCTTCCTA
Source organism: Lactuca saligna (assembly GCF_052625555.1). NCBI lineage: Eukaryota > Viridiplantae > Streptophyta > Magnoliopsida > Asterales > Asteraceae > Lactuca > Lactuca saligna. Next base: position 57,552,514 of record NC_136419.1, on the reverse strand, counting down.
GTCCATAGGCCTAGCCTAACATATAAATGGCCCTAGCCCATCATATAATGGGCATAACGCAACATACCATGCAAGAGTCACAAAAACAACTTGCATAACATATACTAGTGGGCCAACATTGGTGCCTTCGACCCATGGGTACAGTGAGGAGACAAACTTGAATAACCAAGTTGACCTCAACTAACTGCTCTCCTGCTAAAAGACGGGTGCTCGACACCTCCTATCAATCCACACAACGTAAACCGTTAGTCTAACTTCTAAAAATAGAATCTTGACCAAAAGTCAAACCAAGCCAAAAGTCAACGGTCAAAGTCAAAGACAACAACCCATAATGTCAACTATCCACCCTCACGTCATGAGATCTCACATGGTCTAATTCTAACTCATCCTGATTCACCCTGGGCATCTTAGTTAAGAAAAGTCAATGAACCTGAGCTCACGATGTGAGTTCCAAGAAACTAACCAGAAATGCGGCCATTCAACCCTCACGTAGTGAGAATAGTCTAAAGATAGAAGTTCAACTTTTAAGTCCTTAATCCATTAAGCATTTCACTCAAATTATACATAAGGTATTTGTAACAACCCGAAATCCAGGTAAGCTTTATGACCCTTTTATTTTGGAGAGTTGGCAAATTAATCCCTTAAAGTTGTATGGTGGAGTAGTGAGTACGCTGGGCGTACTGAGGTGTACACCACGCTTACTCACGCGCTTAAATTGAATTTGGACTCGCCCGGGTACACTGGGGGTACCCAGGGGTTACGCTGGGCGTAGCGAGCCCAGATGCAAACCCTAATTTCTGGCTTTTGCACTATAAAAGGAACATGTAGTCCTTTTCCCTAGCCACCATATCCCCTTGAGTGAGTCCTTACAGAGCTGAGATCCATGCTTTAGCTTGTGTGTGTGTTTTGAGCTTGAAGTTATCTTTTCAAGGTAAAGAGGGAGCCATTGTTGGAGCTAGAAGTGGAAGAACAAGTGTAGATCCGATTTCTACAGTGGTTAGAGATCCTTTCTGAGGTAAAAAGCTCAAAGCTTTCCTTGTTCTTCATAATTTTTGCTTTTTGGACCATTTTTAGGGTTTTTGGTTCGAAGTTGGAGACTTTGTGTGCAAAAAGTCTCCATGAGCTTAGATCTGACCTTTTCTAGTGTATATTGTGTTGAGGATTCATAAAAATCCAGTCTTGGACGTGGATCTTATGTCATGCATGAGTTATAGTCTCATTATGGAAAGAGGAAAGGTGTTTTGAGCACAAAGTAACCTTTACAGCCATGCAAAGGCTTAAAGGTTTCAACTTTACGGATTAAGTCACATTAGAGGAGTCAGATCTGAAGTTTAGATGCAAGTCTTAACCGATTAAGACCTGAATGAGATGGATAAGGAAACTGGGCATTACACTGGGCGTAATCCCAGTACGTGCGGCGTAAGGGATTGCGTACGCCGATTCCTGTGAAGGCTTCGGGTACGCCCAACGTACACGTTTGGTACGCGCAGCGTAACCCGAAGGGTTGACGTTTGTTGACTTTTAGGGTTTGGTCAAATTTAGTGTAATTGAGCCGAGTAAGGGGTAAAATGGTCTTTTACCTTCCTGAGAGTGATTAGAGGGAATGGTCTAGCCTAGGGAAATGTGTTGATGTTGAGTGTTATTTCATATGATTAGGCGGAGGCTAGATCTTATCCCACGGATTCCGAGATTTCTGAGATTTGCGAGTTACCAAGCTACACGAGGTGAGTCTTCTCACTATACGTTACCTAGAGTGGTATTATGTGTTGACCAGAGGGTCTTATGTGTTATGTATGAGATTATGTGATATGTGATATATGTATGTTGTATGATTTTATAGATCGGGCCGGAGGGCCCAACGATACAGACCGGGCCGGAGGGTCCAACGAGCTATGACCGGACCGGAGGGTCTAACGAGTTACGGGACTGGAAGGTCCCGCTGCAACAAATCGACCGGAGGGTCATGCTTTAGCCTTGAGTTGCGTATGTGTTGTATGCGGTATTTTGGGGAACTCACTAAGAATTTATGCTTACGGTTGTTGTGTTATGTGTTTCAGGTACTAGCGAGGGCCGTGGAAAGGCGTCGGCATGACCCGTACACACTAGAGGATGGATTTGATTTTGTGATCTTGGGATATGTTATGTTTTGATAACTATGGTTGGATACTTTTGAGAATATTTTTTTATAAATTTGTTTGTTGAAAAATGAAATTTTTGTTTTGAAAATTACGTTGTTACAGTATTATAACTACTTAATACACTAGAAATTTAATGTTTTTAAGACATATGTCTAGCTCTCATTTGGGTCAAAAGTTGAACAAACGACAACCAACTTTCATGCAAGGTCCCAAAACTCAACCATTCCCTAGATCAGAACTTTAAGTCACTCCTACAGCCCTTATAACCCATAATGTTGCCAACTTTATGGTTTCCATTCGTTCAAACTTGCTCAATCAAGGAGAAAAGTGTGACAAAACTTAGATCTAGCCTCATATAACTATAAAGATAGAAGCTTTGACACTTACAAATATCTAGAAACAATGTAAGGTGATGATGATGATGATCCCTTGCAAGCCTCTTCAAAAGATCACCTTCTTCTTCTTCTTCTTCTTCTTCTTCTTCTTTTCTTCTTCTTCCATACTAAAAAAACGCTCTAAAATCACCAAAGATCAAGCAAGGATGGAGACTAGGGTTTTTCCAGAGGTGAAAGAGGGTTTGGGACTGATAAGAAACCCTAAAATGAGGTTAGAGATGCTTAAATGCGAAGGAAACCCTAAAAAAAATCATGGGCTTGGGCGGCAGCAGCTCTCACTTCATGAGCCTCTATGTCTCATGTCGTGAAACCAGTCCCGAATAAGAGTTTTTCATGCAACCCATCTCACATCGTGAGCCTCTAAGTCTCACGCAGTAAGGCTTCCTTTTCTTCGAAAATCTAACATTTTGTCTCCTTAAAACCCTAATTTGATTCGTCCAGGAAAACGAGTGTTAAAACTCTCCCCCAGTTAAATTTGATTTTGTCCTCGAAATCCTTTCTTACCACCCTCTGGATACGCCAGTCAACCTGAATAATTCTTTCACAACCCCGATACAGACTCAGGAATCAACTCATGCATACATCAGCATTCCAAAACTATGACCAAACCCATACTTAGCAGGGCTCACAAACTCTGATGATGAACGGGTCCTTGCCTCACTAGCGTTAACCACTGAAGAATAATTATCACTACTGTGCCCGAAAACTGAAATCCCAAAACCTTGTCTGACTCCCCGATACACAACCTAAACTGAAACACTGCCAATTCATCTCCACTTCGTATTCCGAACTGAGCATAAACTCATCCTCCCTCATCTTGTATTGACCTACCAATTAACCGATATATCAGATTTCTAACCGATTGTTAAGTCTAATAGGATCGTATAATCGTACCACGTGACTCTCGAATGAAGGTCTATATGGAAGGAGTTGTCCTATCTTGCTTGTCATAATGGCTCCAGCAGCCCTTCTGGTCAAACCAAGGATAGCATAGCCAACCATTCATTACTGTTGAATCCTTTAATTGAAATCAAGGTTGGCTCCTAACGCAAGTCTCAACCCCCTAAATACCAGACCAATCTAAAAACTCATATCTTGATAACCAAAAAAATTAGCAAACTCATTATGTCCAAGATCTCCTGCCTCCATGTTGACCTCCCATTAAATTGAGATATAAACTCCTCAATCGACAATCGAGATTAGAAGTCTCACACCTGATCCCACCACTGACCATAGAGTCATCCCATTCTAAATGTGATCAAATATCTGGCTCAATGAAATTTCCACCAGTTCTCTCCCTCTCTATTATAACCACACAAGCCTCGCCTACGGGTCTTACCTAGTTTGCACAATCGAACGGGCCATGCCCACAGGTCTCACCCAATCGAGTGCTATATAGGCCTAACCTCGCCTCGGATCCAATGATCCTCATACCATAACAAGGAGAAGTACTCGGAAATATTGTCTACCTCAACCTAGACATATGTTGATTCTCTTTCAGCCTAACGACCACTCCTACCATGGCCTACTTCATTTTGGTGAATGTTGTGACTACCTTGCATACTTACAACACTTCCCTACCCTCCTATCATCCTTTTCCATGCTACAGCTTCCCCATAGTCTTACAACACTTCCATAGTGCGATGGACCCCACCCATGGTTTTACTATCCATCTACCATACCAACCATAATCATCATGAGTCGAAACCGCATCTGACTATACCCCGTTCAGGTGTTCGGCTCATGCTTCAAACCCCAAAGCCTTCATCAGAAAATAACACGCAGAGAGGCTCTAACACAACCCCAAAAACAGAATCCATCCACAAGTTAGACATGCATTACTACGAATGTGCCAACATGTCATTGAAAGCATTTGAACATCCAACCTTGTGAAACCTTTATCCAAATTGCCCCTTGATTTGGTTTCCCCTTCGACTAGGATGTAGAACTTTTCATGGTTCACCTAATTATATCCCAAGAAATCCAACCGGTTCTCCCCCATATGGATTTAACTACGTTTTTCCAATCCACAAGAGTGGATGAATTTCCAACTCATCTCACATCCTTACAATTCAATCTGTCGACATTTTGAGCTTACAAGAACTAGTGTTCCATTACTAGCCAATCTTAACGATCACACACACATTCCAAACCAAATGAATACTTCCTGAAATCTCTGCAACTTTAATAATCCCAAGCACTTCCCATGATACATCTCCAAATCTTTAAGTTATTTCAGCTCGTGACAAAGAACTATAACCCTTGATCGGAATGGATGGATCACCAATCCAACGACCCACTCACTGAAGGATCTCTTCATTCTAACCATATTCAACCAATACGGTTTCAAAAATTCCTTTGTCATATCTGGCATCTGAACAAACCCATATGACCTCCATCATTATCCACTTGCTACCACCCCTTCCCTAGTAACGATAGCGATCAGACCCCAAGTCCTTTCATAAACATCTTCCATCCCTATTGTGCGAAGCAACACTTTTGAACTCTGACTTTATAGTCGAACTAATCACTCTAATCCAACTACTGATCTTCTAACTGGTACCCCTAAATTTCTTTCACCAATGTCTTATAACAACTATTTGACAATCCATTCCAACTCCACTAGATGTGACCTACTCCTAACTCTTGGCATGCAGACATGGCATATAACAATCTTTGATAATATCAACCAGGCTATTATAGAGAAACTAAACCGAAGACAATGCCTTACATAAACAATCACATGATTCAAGGGTACATATATATGAATAATAATGCATGAGGAAAACAAAAGAAAAAACATACCCACGATGACATCTGATGAAACTATGGCATCCCCTGTTTGAAACTGCAATGCTCGACTCCTCACTGCTTAGGCTCCCGCCCTGACCTCACGACCATCAATGATCCTCAAGGTAACTAGATAAGGTGCAGTCACTACTCCACCCCTCAACATCGAATAATCTGTCTGCTTGTAGTGAAAACACATCGGAACTGATCTACGGGGGCAATCCTTACTGAAATGACCCATTTGACCATGACTGAAATATCCCCTCACCTATCTCCCTACAACCTCCATCATGGATCCTCCCAAACTTGGCGTAACGGCCCCAACCCTGTTGGCTTCCCAAACTTGAATCCAGAGTATTGGGCCTCTTCGCCTAGCCCACTGCGATCTGAAGTTGCTATGGATTCTTCTTCCCGAGGTGCTCTAAATCGATCTCTCACTCTCAAGCTATAGCAGTCATATCATTCAGGGTCTCACACCTTGACAAACTCATAAAACCCCCAATGTCATCGTTCAACATATCATGATACCTTACCTTCTTCATCTCCTCATCAGCTGCACATTGTGGAACCAACAAGGCCCTCTCTCAAAACTTGGCAGTGATTCTGCCATAGTCTTAATCATTTGGCAAAAGTTCTAAATCTCCTTTTCCAACTGCTGCACCTCAATAGGTTGTGCAGACTCTGCCCTAAATCGGGTCACAAACTCTTCTCGTGTCATCGTGTACTGGGCTTCGCCTCCTAAAACGAAGTCTATCTCTTCCCACCAATCTCGAGCTATGTATTTTACAAGACAGGAAGCAAATCTGACCATCGACCCTTTAGGGTAGAAACCCATCCGGAAAAACGTTCACCATATCCGCTAACCATCTCGTACTAGAAATGGGGTCCTTCTCGTCAAATAACTTGGGAGCTCCACAATCATGAAAATCATGGAAGGAAAGAGTGTGAGCTCCCACAATAGCCATAATCTTAGTGCGGAACACACCCACACGCTAATTCAAAATCTCCATAATCCCCTTTTGGACCGTTCCGAATATTATAGGAGCCTATTCTAAAATACCGCGGGTGATCTCCGATGAGCTGAAGTCCTACATCTGCTCATCAATCGACTCAGTCTCTACACCTAAGCCAGAACCAGAACCTGAACCTCCCTCATGTGTATTGAAACAACCCAAAAACACAAGCCAAAATTTTCGTTTTCAAAATCATTTGTCAAACATATATATCATTGCCATAGTGTAAACCATAAAACATGTATCTTGAAAACTCATAAAATCTGATAACATATATGGTATTATGACAAATATCAAAGTAAACTCCCAGGCTAATCAATTGTGGTGTGTGTGTGTGCCATGCCATCAGCTAGAGCCCTTCCTTTTACTAGCTGAAGTACCTGAAACCAAAATTGAAACTGTAAGCACAAAGCTTAGTGAGCTCCCCCAAACTACCACAGAACATACAAACAACAAATAGAAAATAACATAGCTCTGGGACTCTTCCCAACTACATTGGGACGAATCCCGACATCGACTTACCTGGCATCGGACTCCTGTCCGGCATCGGGGTCACCCCGACATCCGACCACATCAGGCATCGGGCTCACCCCGGCATCGAGCTTACCTCGACACATACTCAACATAACATATATATATATATATATATATATATATATATCATAAACATATAACATAATCACGTAAACTGCATCGGGCTTGCCCTAGCATCAGACCGGAGTCCGGAATATATAACACATAACTAGCATACTTCGGGCTTACCCTGAATACATAATACACAACATAATGACTAACATACATCAGCCTTGCCCCGACATCGAGCTTACCCCATAACACATATCATATAACATAGTCACATATATTGCATCGGGCTTGCCTAACATCAGACCAGAGTCCAGAACATATGACACATAACACATAAACATGAATGAATCACAAAGTTATCAAGCATACATATCTACTTCTTGGGACCGCCCGACATCGGACCGAAGTCCGGAAACATACAAATTGCATCGGGCTAATCCCGGCATCGGGCTCACCTCAACATACTCTACTACTTAAACGAACCGGTCTTGGTGCCTTAGACCCGTTCCTACTGGAGGAAAACTCACCTTGTATGTCTACCTGTTGAAACTCTAAGTGTGAAATCCCTGCCTGCTACTCCGGTAACGGTCCGACTATACTTTCCATAAAAATACTAAGTCAAAAACTGATAACAGATCTTAGGGTAAAGTGACCAATTTATCTCTGCCTAAAGTCAACATCCTGGTCAAAAGTAAACATCCATTTGACCCGACTCGCAGAGTTGGTAAGCCAAATCACCGATTCCTTATTCTTTTATTTGCCTCCAAACCGAATCTACTTGTCGAGTCTAGCAAGAACTCAACGAGTTCTCCTTCAATATATATCGGGATAATCCTCAACTGACTCGCTGAGTTCACCTTGAACTCGTTGAGTTCATAATCATCATAAGTGCTACTAGTCTATGACTCGCTGAGTTGTATGAACAACTCGTCGAGTCCATCTTCATGGTTTGGGAGATTGCCTTAGACTCGCTGAGTACCAAGAATGACTCGCCGAGTCAACCATTTTCCAAATCCATTACTCGATTTCTGATGTACAACTCTGATCCAAAAGGTAGATCTGGGATCCTTAAGACGATATAACATGTAAAGTTATGAACTTTACATACATGCATGGGACTTTTAGCTCAAAGGATTCAAAAACCAGGTCTATAGGATGCATGGGGCTATCATGGCCATAAAGCTTTCATCTTTATGCCATGTACTCCTCCCTAGAACCTAGATCTTAGATATGAACCACTTGGGACGTCCCAACCATCAAGGACCAAGGTTTTGAGCCAAAACCCTCTTAATATGGGGAGAAATAGATCTAAGAGGAAGAAGACAAAGTTGTAAGCTTGATTACCAGAAAAGATGGAAAATGAGGTGTAGCTTCTAGATCTACTCCTTCTCCCTTGGGTCTTCTATTTTCCACTTCTTGCTATAGCTTCAAAACACACCAAGAAACACTCAAAACAACCAAGAAAGCTCAAGATCACTTACGAAGGATTAGGGTTTCAGGTGAAATGCTCTGGAGGTGATGGATGTTGGGGTGGAAACCTCATAAGATGTTTAAATAGGGTGAAAACCCTCCAATTTAGGGTTTCACCCAGTCAGCTCCTAAAGCCGATCCTACTCGACGAGTTGTACCCCCAACTCGCCGAGTCCAACAGTAAAATATGGAATTTCACTTGAATTTTAATGTGTAACTGAGACCGGGTGTTACAGTTCTCCCCCACTTGTCTTAGACTTCGTCCTCGAAGTATACTGTCTTGGGAAACAACTCTGGGTAGTGTTCCCTCATTTCCTCCTCGGGCTCCCACGTCCACTCCGAACCCTTTCGGTGTCGCCACTGCACCTTCACTAACTCTACCCTCTTGTTCCTCGGCTCCTTCGTCTTACGATCTAAAATAGCCACAGGTATCTCGATGTAGTTCAGGCTATCGTCAACCTGAATGTACTCAAGAGGTATCACTGCTGAATCATCCACCAACACTTCCGCAACTGACAATCATGGAACGTGATGTAGATCTGGTTGAGCCCTACTGGAAGGTCTAGACGATACGCGACCCGACCCACCCGGGCTAAAACCTTAAATGGACCAATAAACCTAGGTCCCAGTTTGCCTCGTTTCCGAAACCTGATAACACCCTTCCAGGGTGACACTTTCCGGAGGACCATGTCACCCACCTGAAATTCCAAGTCCGAATGCTGCTTGTCGGTGTAACGCTTCTGCCGGCTCTGAGCAGCCTCGAGCCTTCTCCAAACTTGTTGAATCAGTTTTTTGGTATTGAGTACTACCACCGTACTCCCCATGACTCTCTGACCGACCTCACCCCAACAAATTGGGGTCTTGTACTTCCTCCCGTAGAGCATCTCGAAGAGAGGTCGGTTTGTACTGGAGTGATACTGTTGTTATACGAAAATTCCGCTAACGGAAGATACGTATCCCAACTACCATTGAAATCTAGCACACATGCCCGAAGTATGTACTCGAGAGTTTGAATTATCCTCTCGCTCTGACCGTCCGTCTGAGGGTAGAAAACGGTGTTGAAATGGAGACGAGTACCCATCTCATTGTGAAACCGCTTCCAAAACCGGGAAGTGAACCAGATGTCTCGGTCTGACACCACCGAGACTGGCACTCCACGACATGCCAATACCTCTTGCACATAAATCTCGGCCAACTTCTCGGCTGAGATGCTCTCCTGGATCAGTATAAAATGGGCGCTCTTGGTCAATCGATCCACAATGACCCATCTCGAATCAATCCCACGTGCGATCCTGGGAAGCTTACTATTGAAATCCATAGTGATATCTTCCCATTTCCACACGGGAATGTCTAACGACTGCATCTTGCGATGAGGCCTCTGGTGCTCTTCCTTGACCTTCCTACAAGTCAGGCATTTCTCCACATACCATGCTACATCCCACTTCCTGCAGGACCACCAATAATCGAGTCGAAGATCTCTATACATCTCCGGTGCCCCTTGATGGATGGAGAACCGAGACTTGTGGGCCTCATGCATCAAAAATTGTCATACTCCTCCCCAGTATGGTACCCAAACCCTCCCATGCAGAGTCAACAATCCTCGGCTGTCAAAATCAAACGAAGCCACTCGGCCCACTATCCTTTCGCTCTTCTGGCGCTCCTCCTTCAGGCCCTCAACATGTGCCTCTCTAATCTACTCCAGCAGTGGAGTAATCAATGTCATCCTTAGACATATATCATGGATAAGAGCCGCTACCGCCCTATGGCTTAGGGCGTCGGCCACTACGTTGGCCTTGCCCGAGTGGTAGAGGATCTCATAATCATAGTCCTTTACTACATCTAACCACCGACACTGCCTCATGTTCAAGCTCGGCTGATCCATGAGGTACCTCAGACTCTTGTGGTCCGTGTAAATAGTACACCAGACCCTATAGAGGTAACATTGCCAAATCTTGAGGGCGAACACTACCACCCCCAGCTCTAAATCATGTATCGGGTAGTTATCCTCGTGAGGCTTCAACTGTCTCGAGGCATAAGCTATCACATGCCCCTGCTGCATCAACACTGCTCCCATACCTGTGATCGAAGCGTCACAGTAGACTACAAAGTCATCCATTCCCTATGGCAGGGTGAGAATCGGCGCCTCGCACAGTCGTTGCCTGAGCATACCAAAGGTTGTCTATTGCTCAGGACCCCAACGAAACACTACCAACTTCTTGGTCAGTCGGGTTAACGGAACTGCTATCTTGGAGAAATTCTGGATAAATCTCCTATAATACCCTGCCAAGTATAGGAAGCTTCGAATCTGAGATGGAGACCTCGGGACCTCCCACTGCATCACTGCCTCTATCTTGGTCATATCTACTAATATACCCTTCTGGTTGACACGGTGCCCCAGAAATTGCACCTCGCGCAACTAGAACTTGCACTTGGAGAGCTTTACAAAAAGTCTCTCCCTCCTCAAGGTCTCTAGCACCTCTCTCAGGTGTTCCTTGTGATGTTCCTCAATCTTGGAATAAACCAAGATGTCATCAATGAATACTATTACAGACCGATCCATCATCGGTCTGCACACGCGATTCATGAGATCCATGAACGCAGCTGGAGCATTGGTGAGACCAAACGGCATCACCACAAACTCATAATGACCATAGCGGGTCCTAAAATTGGTCTTCTGCACATCATCATCTCCGACCCGCATCTGGTGATATCCGAACTTAAAATCAATCTTGGAAAACCAAGATGCTCCCTGAAGCTGGTTGAACAAATCATCTATCCTCGAGAGTGGGTAACGGGTCTTCACCATTACCTTATTCAACTCCCGGTAATCAATGCACATATGGTGCGTCCCATCCTTCTTCTTCACAAACAGGAACGGGGCTCCCGATGGCGAACTGCTCGACCTGATAAAACCCTTGTCTAGCAGCTCTTGCAGCTGCGTAGACAACTCCTGCATCTCGAGAGGAGCCAACCGATATGGCGCCTTGGCTATCAAAGTTGCACCAGGAACCAACTCAATCCGGAACTCAACCCGTCTCTCTGGAGGTATCCCAGGCAAATCCTCTGGAAATACATCTGAGTACTCTCGTACCACTAGTACGTCATTGACTGTCTCCTTACCCTTATCCCCGGTATCCATGACATATGCGACATATCCCGCACACCCCTGCTAAATGTGACATATCGCTCTCGCTGCAGAGCAGAAAACTGGTCCGCGTTGTGGCCTCTCGCCCTGAATCACTAACTCTCCCCCACTAGGAGTGTGAACTCTAACCAACTGTTGTTTTCAATCTATCACTGCCCCATTGGGGCTCAACCAATCCATACGTACTATGACCTTATTCCCACGTAATGGAATAGGAACCAAGTCCATTGGGAACCGCTCATCAAATAATTGAAGCGTGCAACCTCTATGAACTCTCGTGACCCTGACGGTCCTGTCATCCGCTATCTCGACGTCAAGTGGACATTCTAGCTCCCCCGGAGCTCTGCTAAACCGCTTGCTAAGAGCGAGCGACACAAAAGATCGGGTAGCCCCCGAATCGAACAATACCATAGCTCCAATGTCGTTCACTAAGAACGATCCTATAAACAACACACAACCATGATACATATACAAAATCAAATACATAGATAAGAGGAAAATACATACCCGTCACCAGGTCAGGAACTGCTCGTGCCTCCTCTGCAGTAAGCTGGAAAGCCCTGCTCTTCACCATCGGCACCTCAGCCCGGCCCTGACGGCCATCTCTAATCCTCAAGGTGGCAAGAGAATGTGCTACCACCTTCCATGTTGCTGCTAAACTCGGGCACTAGGACCGCTTGTGTGCCCTATGATTGCACTGAAAGCAAATAAGATATGATGTTGGTGTGGTGGTGGTAGTAGTTGTACAATCTCGGCTCATGTGTCCAGTTCGGCCGCACTTATAGTAGCCCAAATTCCCTGCCTTGCACGCTCCCTCGTGTATCCTGCCACACTTGCCACAATGACTGTGGCCCTGTTGAATTTGAGATCTATGATCTGATACCTTGGGATTCTTTCCCGAACTCCCCATATGAACTCCCTCTGGCTTCCTCTTCCTCTCCATCTCTAAATCCAACTACCTCTCTCGAGCCCTCGCTATCATATCTTCCAGCATCTTGCATCTGGATCATTTCACAAACTGGCAGATGTCACTCTGCATCATCTCATGATATCATGCCTTCTTCATCTCCTCGTCCGTCGCATACTGTGGAACAAGGAGGGCCCTCTCCCTAAACTTGGCGGTAATCTCCGCCACAGTCTCTGTCATCTGCTGTAGATCCTGGAACTCCCTGGCAAGTTGTTGCTCCTCAATAATAGGTGCGAACTCGGCTCTGAACCTGGTTGTAAAATCACTCCATGTCATAGCATCCAACATAGTGTCATCTCCAATGGATCTCCCCACCTCCTCCCACCAATCAAGTGCCCGACACTTCAGAAGACAGGATGCGAGCCTAACCTTGTCCCCCTCAGGACATCTACTAATGCGGAATGCGTTGGCGACATCTGCCAACCATCAGGTAGTAGCAATGAGGTCTCGAGCCCCCTCATAATCAGGAGCTCCACATGCTCTAAACTCTCGGAATGTGAGTGTGTGCAACCCCATCATGGTCAACACCTCAGTGCGAAACATAGCCAAACTCTCATCCATAAGCTCCAGGATACCCTCCTTGATCGAACTGAAGATCACAAGAGTCTGCTCAAGTATGCTACATGTGATCTTTGAGGAGATAAACTCCATAGTCTGCTCATCCAAGTGCTCAACTCCACAACCTAAACCTGATCCCTCCCCGGTACCTAAACTACCGACTGCTGGTCTCGGGCGTAAAACCACCATTCTGAAACACATAATGACAAACGTCATAATACTAATATAACTCGAGGGATTACATATATCACAATTTCTTTGGTCTCATCTCAACCTTCCTTGATTCGAGTATGGATCCTCTGATTTCATTAGTATGGCCCCATACTACCTTCCACATCTATCTATACTTTACTCAAGAACTGCCTTGACTCCACTAAGTCCCTTCTACTACTATTGCTCTCTACTACTCTCATCCTAGGCTTTCCCTAGGGTAGTCACCAATTCACTCTACGCCATCAGCTGCACAAGAAGTCCCCGCTTTCTTCCACTAACTAGCTCGCAAATACTATTACATATTACTCAAACTAGATAATCCTTCGAATGAGAGATCCTACCCTACAACAGTTGGACTCAAACAAGAGCTGCACAATAGATCTAGACCTAACCTTCTAAAATTATTTAATCCTTGCTATATGTAACGTAACATATTCATTTACTAGTTAGTAAAAGATAACTAAGACTCCTAAAATTACAAAGCAAGCAGCATTCGAGCATCGAGTACACATAATCAAGCATATACTACTCTGGCTATCATACTGTTATTTACGTACTTAGCATGTACTTCTCATAAAGCTGAAACATATATAACAGGAACATAAGGCATCGGGACTCTTCCCAACTGCATCATATTGTTAGTGAGCTCCCCCAAACTATCATACTGTTAGTGAGCTCCCCAAAACTACCACAGAACATACAAAACACAAATAGAAAATAACATAACTCTAGGACTCTTCCCAACTGCATCGGGACAAATCCCGACATCGGCTTACCTGGCATCGGACTCCTGTCTGGCATCGGGCTCACCCCGGCATCCGACCGCATCGGGCATCGGGCTCACCCCGACATCATGCTTACCCCAACACATACTCAACAAAACATATATATATATATATATATATATATATATATATATATATATATATATATATATATATATATATATATCATAAACACATAACATAATCACATAAACTGCATCGGGCTTGCCCCAGCATCGGACCGGAGTCCGAAACATATAACACATAACTAGCATAGTTTGGGTTACCCCGAATACATAATACATGGCATAATGACTAAAATACATCGGGCTTACCCCGGAACACATAGCATATAACATAGTTACATATACTGCATCGAGCTTGCCCGACATTGGACCTGAGTCTGAAACATATGAGACATAACACATAAACAGGCATGAATCACAAAGATATCAAGCATACGTATCTACTTCTCGGGACCACCCCCACATCGGACCAAAGTCCGGAAACATACAAATTACATCGGGCTAACCCCGACATTGGGCTAACCCCGACATCAGGCTCACCCCAACATACTCTACTACTTAAATGGGTCGGCCTTGGTGTCTTAGACCCATTCGTACTGGAGGAAAAATCACCTCGTATGTCTGCCTGCTGAAACTCTGTGTGCGAAATCCCGACCTGGTACTCCGGAAACTGTTCGGCTATACTTTCCATAAAAACACTAAGTCAAAAACTGATAACGGATCTTAGGGTAAAGTGACCATTTTACCCCTAGCTAAAGTCAACATCATGGTCAAAATAAACATCCAGTTGAACCAACTCGCCGAGTTGGTTCGCCAACTCACCGAGTCCTTATTCTTTTATCTACCCCCAAACCGACTCTACTCGTCAAGTCTAGCAAGAACTCAACGAGTTCTCCTTCAATATATATCGGGACAATCTTCAACTGACTCGTTGAGTTCACCTTGAACTCGTCGAGTTCATCATCATCATAAGTGCTACTAGTCTGTGACTCGCTGAGTTGTATGAACAACTCGTCGAGTCCATCTTCATGGTTTGGGAGATTGCCTTGGACTCATCGAATACCAAGAACGACTCGCCGAGTTCACCATTGTCCAAATCCATTACTTGATTTCTGATGTACAACTCACATCCAAAAGGTAGATCTAGGCTCCTTAAGATGATATAACATGTAAAGTTATGAACTTTACGTACATGATTGGGACTTTTAGCTCAAAGGACCCAAAAATGAGGTCTATAGGATGCATGGGGATATCATGGCCATAAAGCTTGCATCTTTATGCAATTTACTCCTCCCTGAACCTAGATTTGAGATATGAAGCACTTGGGACGTCCCAACCATCAAGGACTAAGGTTTTGAGCCAAAACCCTCTTAATATGGGGACAAATAGATTTAAGAGGAAGAAGGCCAAGTTGTAAGCTTGATTATCAGAAAAGATGGAAAATGAGGTGTCACTTCTAGATCTACTCCTTCTCCCTTGGGTCTTTTATCTTCCACTTCTTGCTATGGCTTCAAAACACACCAAGAAACACTTAAAACAACCAAGAAAGCTCAAGACCACTTATGGAGGATTAGGGTTTCAGGTGAAATGCTCCGGAGGTGATGGTGGCTGGGGTGGAAGCCTCACAAGATTTTAAATAGGGTGCAAACCCTCCAATTTTGGGTTTCACCTATTCAGCTCCTACTCGCTTAGTAGGTCACTAAATCCCCCGATCCGGAGCCGATCCTACTCGACGAGTTGAGCCCCCGACTCGCCCAGTCCAAGAGTAAAATATGGAATTTGACTTGAATTTGAATGCTTACCTAAGATTGGGTGTTACATGTGCGCATCATTCATAAAAAACAATGATACAAATGATCATAATATTCCCTAGAATCCTCATCCAACAGGATTCCTAGATTCTCCGTGACTCTCCTTGATTCGAGTATGGATCTTGTGCTTTTAGTAGTATAGGCCCAATACTACCTTCCACACATATCCATAGTTTCCTCAAGAATTATCCTGAATCGTCAGCATCACCTTCTCAAACTGGTACTCCAAGCACTCACTAAACATCGTAACCAAACCCACTACAACACTTCCTAGGCTCTCCTAGGTTCCTAACCTCACCTTGCCATCAGCTGCTGAAAAACTCCTAATAATGTCATTTAACCACTTGATGAATACAACCACATGCAACAAATCTTAGGTAATCCTTCGAGTAAAAGACTCAACCTTACAACGGTTAGACTCAAACGAGAGTTGTGCAATAGAGGCAAATCCATCACTCTGAGATTATTTAACCTTTACAAGATGTGACTTGACATATTCACTTAATAGTTAACTTACATCACATCAGAGTTCCACAAAGCACACAACAAGCAGCATTCATGCAGTTACACTCCAAGGAAATAGTTCCCAAAAATATGGCATACCATACATATCATTTGGCCTATCCCGTATATTGGGCTCAACCCACCATAATAGGGCTATCCATTTTAAATCTATGGGCCCAACCCGACATACAATGAAAGAGACATAAAGACAACTAGCACCCTACATAACATTTAATGAGCCTATCCCTTCCTAATCCATGGGCCTAGCCCAACATACAAATGAGCCTACTGTCATATAATGGGCCTAGCCCAATATACCATGTAAGAGTCACAAAGGCAACTAGAATAACATATCCTAGTGGGCCGACATTGGTGCCTTCGACCCACAGGTACAGTGAGGAGACTCACCTGAATCACAAAGCTGATCTCAGCTAACTGTTCTCCTACTAAAAGATGGGTACTCGACACCTCCTATCAATCCACACAAGGTAAACCCTAAGTCTACCTTCTAAAAATAAAATCTTGACCGAAAGTCAAACCAAGCTAAAAGTCAGCGTTAAAGTCAAAGTCAATAACCCATACTATCAACTATCCACCCTCACGTCGTGAGATCTCACACGGTCCGATTCCAACTCATCCTGACTCACCTTGGCCAACATAGTCAAGAAAAGTCAATGGAGCTGACCTCATGTCACGATTAGGCTCCTCTCACGTCGTGAGCTCCAAGAATCTAACCAGAAACGGGACCATTCAACCGTCATGTCATGAGACCCAAGTCTCACATCATGAGAATAGTATGAAGCCAAAAGTCCAAATTTTCATTCCTTAATCCATTAAGCCTTATACTCAAACTGTCCAGAAGGTCTTATAACTTCTTAATACACTAGAAAGTTGAAGCTTTTAAGACATATATTCCCAATAAATTTCTAGCTCTCGTTTGGGTCAAAATTTGAAGAAAACACATCCAACTTTCATGCAAGGTCCCAAAACTCAACCATTTCCTAGATCTGAACTTCAAGACACTCCTAAGGCCCTATTAACCCATAAAGTTTCCAACTTTATGGTTTCCATTCATCCAAACTTACTCAATCAAGGAGAAAAGTGGGAAAAAAAACTTAGATCTAGCCTCATATAACCATAAAGATAGAAGCTTTGACACTTAAAAATGTCTAAAAACAAGGTAAGGTGATGATGATGATTCCTTGCAAGCCTCCATAAAAGATCACATTCTTCTTCTTATTTTCTATTTCTTCTACACCAAGAAAGGCTCTAAAATCACCAAATATCAAGCAAGGATGGATTCTAGGGTTTTCCTGAGGTGAAAGAGGGTTTAGGGCTGATAAGAAACCCTAAAATGAGGTTTGAAATGCTTAAATACGAAGGAAACCCTAAAAGATCATGGTCTTGCATTGCAGCAGCACTCACGTCATGAGCCTCTATGTCTCACGTCGTGAGACCAGTCCCGAACAAGAGTTTTTCATGCAACCCATCTTATGTCATGAGCCTCTAAGTCTCACGTCGTGAGACTTCCGTTTCTTCAAAAATCCAACCTTTTGACTCCTTAAAGCCCTAATTCTATTCTTCCAGGAAAACGGGTGTTACAAGTATGATGTTTCTCTTGATTTTTAGATTTTTGCAGAAGTGTTAGCCATTCGTTGGTATTAAGTTCAGTTGTTAGGACAAAATGCAGTTTTGAATTGATTAAAACTTTCAAGAGGCAATCCATCAACCAGGTGTGGGGTCATATACTTACACAAATAAGGAATTAAAGAGTGCATTTAAAAGATATTGCAAGAGAAAAGAGCATACACGAGAGACGAGAAGAGTGTTTCCCTAACACAACTTGAGTCAATTACAGTTTAAGCCGAGATACACAATTCACGATGAGAAAATTTTCCAAAACATAGAAATCCTATTTACAACTAGAAATAGCGTCACAACTATCTATATCATGCTGCAATCACTCTTCAAAAAACTCAATAATTAGCAACATTCAGAAAGATTCATTTTTGAAGTTCCTAGCTAACCATAAGGAATACGATGTAATTGCCATGTGACGCATCTACTTTAGAGTCCTAATGAGAGTGGAAGAGACATGCAATTCAATTTCAATATTCCAGGATCAACCAAGCACCAACAATTGAAGAAACCCATTTGAGCTGGATTTAACCTCTTTCACAGGGGAGACTATTCCTTTTCATCTCCCTTATTTGTTCTTTTATTTATTAAGTATCTGTCAAGGGCATTGTATGATTTAAGTGTGGGGTAGGAGGTTTCATGTGAAATAAATGATTAAAAATGTTTAAAAGGTATATATAAGAAATTTAAGTCGAAATAAATTAATTGTTAAATGAAGTTAATAGAGTTACGTAGGATAAAGTGAAATAAATCTTAAGGTTTTATTTATTAGATATGTTATAGTATATCTATGGCTTTCTAGTTTTATTGAAATCATGAAACAAAAATGTGAACTTATGTGGTTTGAGGGATACTATATATTTTGCATTGTTTGTTGAAATAAACCCACACCTAAAAATATATTTTAACCAATAAAAGTTGATGTCAAGTTTCCAATTAGGATATAAAGGAAGGAAAGAAAAGTTCCAAATGTGAAATAAGTAAACTGTGGAAATATTAAAACTTTCTAGGTGAGCACAAGAGGAGAATTTAGAATGTAGCCTTTATAATTCGAGATAGTAAACCCTTAAGGAAAGTTAATGTTTGGTGTCAATGAACCATCTAGTAAATGATCATCGGGTAGAATTATCATTAAGTGGATTATATCAAAAGTCATGGACCTCTTTTAGTGGCCTTTGGGAAAACAATAACACGTATCTACAAGTCTCTCATAAGGTAGTAAATTTGGTAATATATACGATAAAATTATATCAAGGAGAAAGTTATGTACCAAGGAAATATGGAAAGTGGTATCTCAAATATAAACATCATTATGGGATAGCATCTAAAGTATGAGAACTTGATAAAAATACCTTGAGGTTAAGGAGTTTTTAATAAGGGTACATTTGAAAGGATGCAAAAGTTCATATTGTTCATACTAAGTGGGGAGCATTTATGAAGATTGTGAGTATTTAAAGTTAGGATTTTTTTTTCAAATTTAAGCACAGGTATGCATATCAAAGTTGAATAAAATTGGTGGTTTTATAATAGAGTTATCATATGTATTGAAAAAATATAAATCTAACTTAATTTATTCTATATTTTTCCTGAGGATAAGCAAAAGCCAAGTGTAGGTTATTTTGATATGCCCTAAATTATACATATTTTAAGAGACATTTTATGGGTATTTTTATAATTAAAATAAGAAAAAGGTGCATAATTCATTTATATTTATATTTTTATCTAAAAATTTCATGTTAATGGATAGGAACCGAAATGGGTTAAAATGAAGCTAAATTGATAAGTGGTATCAAAACAAGAAAATGCTTCCAAAATTATAACTTGGTTGATGGACCTCTCTGAAGTGTTTGGGCCATATCTTCCAATCTGTAATTCCGATTAATGATATTACATATGTTTTGGAAAATAGACAACATTTCCTACAACTCATGTGAGGGCAATAAATTTGCTAATTCGGCTTTTATCTTGTCCAAAATCAGCCTAAAAGTAAGACCAATAAAGTTGTAGCAGATTTTGAAGATATTTTTCTGATTTAATTATCGTCGAGATTTAAATCTTGTCACAAAATAAGTCAACTCTAAAAAACAATATATAGAATCCCAAATTCGTTCAACATATGCAGGTAATCAGTAGGAAAATTTCCAAAAACCCTAAAAGGGCATAAACCATCCAAGGAGGCCGTCTTGAGAGTCTAGAAGGCTATATCAGCCGACATACTAATATAGATGTAGAAATTTGAAGATCAATAGAAGAAATCATCAGGTTATCAGTCTGTTTACTTTTCTGTCTATAATTAGTGAACTTTTTGATCTCCTACATGTTCTTGTTGAGATTTAGGATTAAAACCCTTTATGAATATTTGTTATTTGTGAAACCATAGTATGTTTGATTGATTTAAATTTGTTATTGAGAGTTATTTATTTTTATATTTTTGCTCAATTAAAGAATCATGCGTATTAATGTTGATTTTGTTATGTTTATGTAACTGAGTGCATGATTTATGATTAAGTTTAGATTATGTATCTTGAATCACAATGTTTATTAACTTATCCAAGCTGGAAAACTGAGTCAAGAGCATAGGCGGTGGCTACTAGAGGAAAGTTATGTCCCTAGGCTAAATATAATAGAATTAAGTTGATGTTCATGATTGATCCAATAATTTGGACAATTTAAGAGGTTGCCACTGATCATAAATCGATCAATACCAATTGACTCATTCATAAAACAAATTAATAGACCGAGTCTAAGAGATCTATCCTTGTTGGTAGACAACTTAGAATCATAGAATAAATTAAATTAACATGAAGTTAATCAATTTAGGAATATGTGTATAACATACCAATATCATTTAAAGGTTGTTTATTAATTGAATTAGGATGAATTAAATACAAATATGAGTACCTTCATATTATGTTATCTATGCAGTTAGTCATGGTTGTTATGCTTGTTTGATTATTTATTTGCTATTTATTTGAGTGATAATTACTCTCCTTTATATGTTTTCTTTTGCAATTAATTAATAAAAAGATACTGATATGTTAGTATACATTTGTTCCCCATGTGTTCGACACCCTAATTTACCTAAGCTATGTTATTATTGATCAGGTCAACTGCCTAGTGTAGATAGTCAGTTTGGTTTGTTAGGAAATATAAACGTAAAACTAGATTTGTATTTTCAAGTCTATTTATTTTATGTCATTAAAGCTTTTGGCGCAATCATCATGATGGAATGATTTTCAAGTTATCTAAAGTTTATAGACTATCAATTACACATATACCTATACACGCACATATACATATACATATATTAAAAATAAAAATTTTACAAGGACTTCCCTAAGAAACGAGAAGGAAATTCCAAGAGACTTCTTAGGAAATTTTTTATTTTTCTATTTTTTTTTTTAGATTTAAACGTTTTTTCTGTTCTATATTTTGTCAAACTTTGTTACACATTAAATATTTTAAGTATTACAAACATGCACGTGCATGTATACATGTATAATTTCACTTATTAATTATAATATATAATTAATATATAATATTAATTATAACATGCACAAACATGCCGGTTCAAAAAAAAATTATAATATATAATAATAATAATAAAATAAAAATATATCCTTTAATTTGTTGATAATATATATATATATATATATATATATATATATATATATATATATATATATATATATATATATATATTTTCATAAAATATATTTTTCTTTTATAAATAATAATAAGAACATATGTAGAAAATGAAAATACATTGACTTTTGTGAGGCTTTTCAGAGGATTTATTTTTGGGATAATAACTTAAAAGGGTAATGTATTTTTTGGATTTACACGATTAGTCACTGATTTTTATTTTTGTCCACATTTATGCTTTCAACTTGTTAAACTGTACACATTTAGTCTTTATGACCGTCAAGGTTAGCCGGTAAAAATAACTTAATAGGGTAATACATTTCTCACGTTGTATACATTTAGTCCTTAATATATATATATATATATATATATATATATATATATATATATATATATATATATATATATATATATGTGTGTGTGTGTGTGTGTGTATCAAGGTTGCAAAAATCGCTCGACGTTAACTAGTCGATGGACTGGGGTCAAGAGATTAATCGGCTAGGCGGAGATTAATCGAGGGATTAATCGTGTACCATTAATTGCTAATTTGTTGAATTTTAGAAAAAAGAATATGACTAATATCATATCAAAGTTCGTAAATACCACTAATATGATAACAAAATAGGTTAATATGATTAATACAACACTAATCATGTCTCAAATAGTTTCCATTGAGATAAAATTTCTTCAAAATGTTAAAATTTCATCGTTTTATAATGTTTCACTCATTATGTATGCAAAGATTAATCGCTAGGCGCCCTCTAATCGGTCGAGTAGTGCGTCGGGATTAATTGGAGATTAATCGGAGATTAATCGGGACCTAGTCGGGATTTTTACAACAGTGATATATATATATATATATATATATATATATATATATATATATATGTATGTATGTATGTATATATATATATATATGTATGTATATATATATATATATATATATATATATATATATATGTATATATATATATGCAAAATAAATCATTTTTCTTTTTCTACTAATTGAGTACTTATGAATGTTTCTTTAGGTTTTTCTCACGACATCTTACGTGGGATAGTCATATGGTGGTAGGATAGGTTAAGGTGGTCCTGCTATATCTTGATATATGTTGTAGGCCAAGATACCTGGTGCGGGCTGGCTGTAAGGTTTAGGCACGGAGGCTTGAGAAGAGCGGTTGGGTTAAGGCGGCATGCAGATAAACCTTGGATATTCTAGTCTGATGACTGATTGAACCTATTGCATGTTGGTATTCCAGTTCGATAACTAACTGGGCCAAGGTATTCCAATCTGATGAGTGTGGGCTCGTTATGCATGATGATACGTTTATTATATCGACTATTTTGGGGAAAATTTACTAAACTTTGTGCTTACCCAGTAGTTTATGTTTTCAGGTTCTATCATTGATCGCGGGAAGACGAATGCATGATTGTACACACTCATCAACAATATTGAGGATTCCGCGTTTCTTATATTACTCTGATTTTTGATAAATGTATTTTGGAATAAACATTTTTTCTTAATAATGAATTTATAATTAGGGACTTTTTCCTTATTTAAAACTGAAAATTTTTTGTTGTGAAAATGAGACGTTACAAATAAACATCAACAGCCCCAAACATACTTCATCAATGATTGCCCACGTAAGATGTCGTGAGAAAAACTTAGAGAACCCACTCATAAGTACTAAATGAGTACAAAAACAAATTACTTATTTTGAAACAAAAAAATATTAAGGACTAAATGTGTACAAAATAAGTAATATATTACCCTATTAAGTCATTTTTCCCGACTAACCTGGAGTAACTGGTCATAAGGACTGAATGTGTACAGTTTAACAAGTAGAAGGGGTAAATGTGGACGAAAAAAACTCAGTGACCAAATGTGTACAAATCAAAAAATATATTACCCTTTTAAGTCATTATCACTTTATTTTCCTACACCATTCTGAGGAAAACTCCAATTAAATGGGTTATTGTCACTGTAGCCCAACAATCTTTAGTATAATGGTTTAAATGGTCCATCGTGACATTTATTTGCCTTTAAAGGGTATCAACTTGTATTTACTGATCATTTTGGTACTTTTACCTACATTAGAAGGTAACACTGCTTTGTCAAGTGCCAAGTAAGCATGTGAGTCAACAATATCCCCGAAATTTTGAAAACCTGCAACAACTACAATCAAACATAGTGTGACACTTCTCTAAAAATCTATACCCACAAGTCGATCAATCAAACCCAGATTCATATTCTTGATTTTCATCATCAAATCCTTTTACCTCTATCTATGTACCCATCACTCGAGACCAAAGATCTCACTAAGAAACTGTTCCCGGAAAATATTCAAAGCCATGAACAATTCAGTCGTTGTATCCAGATCCCAAGTCGAATATTCCATTTCAGTAATCATGAACTTCACCAGACATCGAATCGCTTTCATGGTGTGCTTCAGAGCTAATACGAAACCGGTTAGAGTCATTTTTTAGAAATAAAGATTTACAAGACGCGATAAAGGGCCACTCGAATTCAATCGCCTCTCGATCAATTTGTTGTCCCTTTCAGCTTCCTCCAATTTCTCCTTCAAAAACACAATCTCAGAATCCTTGAATCGACTCTCGTTCTCTAGCTTCTTTCGTGTTAATGACCCACGTCTCCTACCTCTTTCCTCTTGTCTGCAAATCACTAGCAATATAATGAACAATCTCGTACCCTTCCTGCCGATTCAAATGGCCATGTAACAAAATATAGATTCAAAGCCATAATACTATTAATTAGACCTAAAATTAACACTTCAGGACTTCAATTTCATTTCTAGATTCATCAATTTCAAAATCAAAACTCAACAATCGGTTGCGAAGATGGAACGAACTTCTTCAAACATTTCACTGGAAGATGACTTACGGAACGGAAACGAAGAGAAGAGAAGCATGGAGGAGACGGAGTTGGTGTTAGTTGTGAGGTTATTCCAGAGCAGGAAGGTTCCGCCATGACATAACCAGCTTAAACTTCATGCTTTTGTCTTGAGTTTTATTTTGGGGATTTTGTTCACATGCATCATTATGAAGCTTAATCTCATAGACGGAACATAAACTTCTAACCACAGAACACGTCGTTTCATAGCAGATCAAGGAGTAAGAGAACCACATCACCATCAAATAACATCTTGACATCAACACCACCGGTACCGACCACTCCTACCACTCCGACTTTTGAAACATCCAAAACGAAGAGAGAGAATTATGCGTAGACTACTTCTTCATCCTGAGACACGACTTCGGAAACTGGCGTCGTTAATATTTTACTCATTTCAACATGTCACATATTTCTTGGATTTTGCATACAAGAATGTAACTAACATTGTAAGTGAACTGTAGAAGGGGTAGATATTTTAAAAATTAGATGCTCGTGCTCCAAATGTCAAAATCATCATTATAAGGCAAGAGTGTCGGTTCAGTATCATCTACATACTAACGGATTCATGCCTAATTATTCGATATGGTATGCACATGGTGAATCATTTCAGAAGCAAGACGTGGGACAAAGCTGAAACCTCGTACCGATGCAAGATGTGGTGTTGTTGGTTTTTTTTTTTTTTTTTTTTTTTTTTTTTTTTTTTTTGGCTTAGCTTACTTCTGGTGTTAGCTTTTTATATTTTTATATTTTTTGTTCCTGCTTTGCTTATTGTATTTGGCTTAGTCTTAGTTTTGTTTGCTTAGCTTATTGGTTCTTTCTCTATTTAGTGTTTGAACTCTTTTGTTTTTATGCAAGCTTCCCATTTATTTTAATGTTATTTGATGTCGTTCAAAAATCTGAAAATATGTATATGTGTTTTAACATTTTTTAGGTTCGAGAGTTGGAAGAAAGGCAAACCCAAATGCAAACCCAAGCTGAGCAATTGCAAACCCAAACTAAACAAATGCAAACCCAAGCCGAATGACATGCACAACTGAAAACTCAAATAACTGAAATCACAAGACAACTCCGTAATAACAATTCACCTAATGGTACTTAGTTATTGTCGAAAAGTCTTCTACGTTTCTTAGATATTTTAAATTGTATTTGTGAATTTAGATGTTTGTTTAAACTTGTTTGGTTATGAATACATTTTAAGTTTATGTTTCTCTTAGTGAAATGTATTTGGGTTATTTGTGTTTCTAATTTTTCTGCATTTTGAATAAAGAGAATCTGGATTTTTGTGAGCTTTTTGTTTTTTTTAACTGGTGTAGGTCTTCTCAGTTCTCACATATCCCTAGGAAAACACTAGGAAACTTTGTTGCAAAATATATCACAAAAGTGTCATAAAAATTGCCATCAGGGAGGAGAGGGTCATTTCCTTCCAACCCACTGCCACATCAGTTTTTTTTTTTTTTTCATCTTTTCCAACCAACAATATACGGAAATTCTATCTTTTTCAATTCACTCAACCCACTCAATTAAAAAAATACTAAACAACTAAGGTATAAATCTTAAAATACATGGTACAAGAGAAAGTGAAAGAGAAAGTAGAGAGAAAGGATGAAGTGGGTTAGTGAAACCAATTAAACAGTCTGTTGAAGATGGAGTAGTACCGGTAGTAACTCTATTGGTAATTAAGATTTTACCTTGATTGTTTTGTATTTTTTTTAATTGAGTGGGTTGAAAGAGATTGGGTTTCCATGTGTTATGGGTTGAGAAAGATAAAGAAATATGAATTAAAAAAAAAAAAAAAAAAAAAAAAAAACCCTGATGTAGCAGTGGGTTCAGTGGGTTGGGAGGGAATGACTCCCTCCTCCCTTATAGAGACTCCCTCGGAAATCCCTAGGAAAACATTCCCTCGGAAATCCCTTGAAAATAAATTCCCTTGGAAATCCCCTAGGAACGTGCTTCCTTTGGAAATTTTCCTAGAATAAGCATTTGTAGGAAAGTCCTTGATATTTCCTACAAAAATATTTTCTCAGATATGTCTAGGAAAGGTTTTCCTACGAGGGTTTTTCCGAGAGAGGAAATTTCCTCGAAAATGCGTAGGAATTTTCTAGGGAAAATTTCGTAGGAATAACTATCCTTTTCTGGTAGTGTTATCTTGTGGTCTTCCAAATGTCAACCAACTCTTTATGAACTATGTTGGCTTCAAAATTTACTATTCGAGTTATATATGTCCACTCACGGATCTATTATTCGTCGCTAATACGCTGAATGTTGCCGTTAATACGCGTCTTTCCGCTTTCCTCAACAGTCGTTAGATCGAAAGCAAATCGGACGGATGGGATGAAAATGACACGGATCACTAAATCAAAGCATTAGCGGCGACACCTAGCAATAGCAGCGACATGTAACGCGTCATTTACATGTCGCCGCTAATGCTTTGATTTCTTGTAGTGTAATGTATATTGCAATTGTTTTATCTATCACTCAAGCTTTGTAATTAGACTATGATTGCAACTTTCCATTAATCCGTTTAGTCTTGTGTATATAATGGAATGATTGAAGAGGATATAAGGTAAGCAATTAACGATTCAGTTATAACTAATGTAGTTAGCATAATGAATGTGTCATGTCACTTAGGGAAGGGAGAATGCGTAATTGTCTGATTATGTAATATTTATTTTTGTAGAATATTTAAATACGCTTCCGTTATTTCTCGTTTTCGAAATTATGTACCTGACATCTCACTAAAGGCTTGAAAGGTAATCTTATTCTTGAAGCTAGCTCGTGACCATGATAACGCTTGGTGCTAGCATGTGATCATGCAATTATTGCATTATGTTCGACTGAAATTGGAGTTCGAATTGATCACATCTAGACCGGTGATTCAGTAAGTTAAAGCTCGTCATTCATTACATGTAATTTGGGTTTCTCTTGACGAACTATTGCAATAAAACTACAATTTTCGGCGTTATTATATTGAATTGATCTTTGTACCTTCAAATAGCTTCATTATGTCATCAAAGTATTTAAAAGATGAAAATATTGCTAGAGACATCAAGTGCTTTGTTAGATTATGTCTTAATTTAATGGAGATAGATCTTATTTTTGCCAAATATGAGCCTTTTGTGGCTTAATTACAACATTTTGCTCCTCTAGCCTTTTGTGGCTTGTTGTTCAAAAAAAAAAAGATGCGAGTGTTTTGTGGCTTAGATGAGTTAGCCTTAATGGGCGGTTAAAAAAGATATCAGAAAATATCACTTTGAATCCTTGGTGACAAGGTTGTAGAAGTTTTATGATAAATGAACTATTGACAAAAACGGACTACAAGTCCCTCATCTTCGAGGCATATCATCTACACAACTTAGAATTAATTTCTAAGTTGAAAAAATAAAATAAAACAATCATTTAATTTGTTGATCATTTACCGGATCCACCATCTATCACAATCATCATCACTTGACCCACTCGTTGAACAGAAACTGAAACTGAGCAGTTCCCGGCCGAGCTCACAAACCATTCGAGGTCCTGCAAGAACATCACGGCAGAGGGGGCATGTAGTGTGTCGATATTCAACACATCGGTCCAAACAACCCTTGTGAAAGAGATGATCACATCTCAATACTCTAATCTCGTCATCTTCTTCAATGGTCGACAAACATACTGCACAATCTACTGTATCCCCACATCCCTTGTTCTGGTGAAATCTGCTTATACCAAGCTCTTGACCGATTACAGGCACTTCAAGTTGCATGCAGTGGTTGAAGAAACATAGGTGAATCAAGAGATCCCATGCCCATTTCAATTGGGTAACAACCGATGTAATGTAACTCCATGTCATCAATCTTGAAAACATTTTCAGTTCTTAATGAGAGAGAGAGAGAGAGAGAGAGAGAGAGAGAGGTGGAAGCTTAGGTTATGGTCCTTTACCCACTTCCCCGGAGTACCATTTATATATGTAGAAATGGTGAGGGTGTGCAAAAGCATGGTGACATTCCGAGCATCCTTTTGTTGACTAATAAAAAGAGGAAGGTGAAAGGAACCAAAGCGAGGCAACTTTTTGTCGTATTAGTCAAGTGTTGGCTTGTTGCAACGCCGATAGCCAAATATTTGTGCCTTCTCCTTTTAACTTCTACTTCAAGCGTTAACACTTAACAGTACCTTTTTATGGGTTTGGATAATTTTGTCATATATTATTATGAAAATTAAATATCCTTGCCTATTTCTTTCTATAAATCATCATACCCAATTGAATAATGATATGTATCATTTAATGATTTTTAATAGATTAATATAACATATTTCATCATTTAATTAGATAAAGAGATTTGTAGGAACAAAAGTATGAAAATATTTAATTTCTTATTTATTATTTTGTTGTAATTTTGAAATATTTATTTTAGACTAGTTATATACTTCATTTTTTATTTTTCAATCTATCATTAATTTAGCTTCCATTAATTAAACATACTATAATGACTATATTAATTTAGTTTTCATAAATTATAATTACTATATTAAATTCCAATTTCAAATTACAAATTACAAACTTTAAGTTCAATTTTAAATAAATTTACACTTTAAACCTTCGTATTTAATATTTTTTTTATAATTAACATGTTTAGTACATGAGTCTCACAAGTAAATACATAATTTTAATTTATTTGTTTTGCATTTTTTTCTCATAAATTTTATTTATTTCAGATTTCAAAATCAAATATTCTTCCAATTTAATAATTCTTATTTAATGTTTTGTTTTAATCAACTCGTATAGTATACAAGTCTCACAATTAATCTAAAATATGTCTAAAAATAAATTACAATTTTTTTAACTTTTTTTTTTTCTATTTACAGGGACTAGTAAATTAGTTGAATTAAAAAATATTTTATCTCCTAAATCATAGAATCCTTTCTCTTATTTATGTTAAATAGTGACAAATATGTCATCCTACGTGAGACAATCATTAATAATGTTTTTTTGTACGAGGCTCCTCCCTCATTTATATCAATGACCTAATTCACATATCGCTCAAATAATGTTGGTGCCTTAGGTCCCGTTTGATAGTTGATGGTTGAAAAAGTGCTGACTGGGAAAGGTTTGTCTGAGTAAGAAATTATGACTGACTAAGAAACCATGTTGTTTGATTGTAAATCTGACTAATGAGCTGACTGGTGAAAAATAACCATTTTACCCTATTGCTTTACACGGAATTGACAAAGTGGTTAAAGAATTATAAAAACATACTAGTATTTGTTATACAAATATTAGCTCACACTTGTTTCAAATCAACATCCTAAAACATAAATATCCAACACATTGAAATCATCACAAAGGTATAAAGTTTTTTTGAAAGAGAAAAAAACTTGTTTGAAGCATCACAAATGTATTCAACAGATGATATCTTGGGAAAAAAAAACTTGTTTAAATCATCACAAATGTATTTAACAGATGAATTATCAACTCTACAACTACCCTTCTCTATTCCCACAGACCATCTACACCACTATCACCCATCTTGAACCTCCACCATAACCCCATCCATCCATAGAACCTCTACCTTACCCCCACAATTCCACCCTTTTCTCCATATCAACCAACAATTTCACCAACCTTCATCTCCATTAAAACGTGATATGTATGTATGTGTGTATGAGCAAAAATCACCAGCCTTCAGGTATCAAAATCAAGATTAACATGAAACACCCAAGAGCAAAAATCAATTGCAACCAGTTTCATACCAACATTCTCAATAAGGTTCTCTAATTGAATGTAAATAAAACAATTATTAATAGTGGAATGAATCTCATTAAGGCAAATCAACAAACACTTGGAAGATAACTCTATTGGAGTCCATTTATATAAACACTATATAATCATTTGTAACCAGTTTGAACTACTTACGTAGGGATGCATAGTTGATTAATGTTTATAAACATTTTATAGATTTTTGGAGAGGAACCAACAGATGAACCCAATTGTTAAATAACAGAAAAAACAAAAATTATGGAAGAAAATTCTTTTACTAACCTCTTTGAGAACAATTTCACCATCATTAACAATCTTGGGAGGACCATACTTGTTCTGCAACACTACATTCCTACTTCTTGGACCCAAAGTAACTCTAATCAGCTCTGCCACCATGTTTATGCCTGCCTACACCAAAACCCCGCAAAATTCATTACACATCGAAATCTTAAATGGTAGAAATATTGCAATTTGGCAACAATCGAATCCCAATTTCATACCTGATGAGAAGAGGCACTCGATGGAGGTGTTATTCTGGAGGAGATCGTAGGTCGATGAATATTACATAAATCGTCAATACTATCGGTTGATGTGTGGCTATGGAGGCTCTATAAGATTCGATGGAGAAGAATGATGACTGAACGATGAAGGCGTTGAGAAACAGTATGGAAAGGGTAATGATGGAAATGTATCCTTTTTTCTCAGTTAGATATTTTACATCTTATATCTGAATCAGACTTTTCTTACTGAATCAGATGCTAATAGATGGATTATCAAACACGTTTTTGCTAACCAAGTCAGCCAAAATCGTCTGATCGGACTCAGTCAAACGCATATCAAACACTACCTTAGTTTTCTTCAAGAAGAAGATGTTTTCGACTTCAGTTTCATCTCTCTCAGTAGAAGACAACGAGATTATTTATGGTTAATTTTTCCCAACTCGAATTGACATTCAAGACAAAATGACACAATGAAAAAAGTTTAGCGTATTCCCTAATTCCTTGGTATGTCAATTTTGATCATTTTTTAGAAAATAGAATTATTTTTTCTTTTCAAATTGACCCTAAATTTTGAAGATGAGCTTGCAGTTATTAAAAAAGAGGTTCTCTGTCTCAACCACCTTGAATCGTAAATCCCTTCTTAATAATAAATTAAAATAATTTTATCACATATCATTCTCTCATACATTATGTTACATGTCATTTTGTTATAATTTTGAGATATTTATTTTCCATTTGTCATTTACTTCATTTTTCATTTTTTAATTTATAATAAATTTAGTTTCCATAAATTAAAGATACCATAATGACTATTTTAATTTCAAAGTTCAAATTTCAAGTTACAAACTTCAGTTTCAATTTTAAAAAAATGTACATTTGAATTCTTCGTATTTAACATTTTGTTATAATTAACACGTTTAGTACGCGGATTTTACAATTAAAAACATAATTTTAATTTATTTGTTTTGCATGTTTTTTTTTCTCATAATTTTTACTTATTTCAGATTTCAAATTCAAATAAACTTCGTGTTTAATGAAATATTAAAACCTTAGAACGATTAAGGTTCTGTTGTGAGGACTAAGGAGACATATCATGAACTTCTATTAAACTAATAAAGTAACAAAATGAATCCCCAATAAACTCTCATGTCAATAACTACTATTAATTTATGAACATGGGCATTATTTCCAACAACAGAAATCATTATGGATAATATATTTTCTTCACTTATGTAGATTATTCAATAATGATTCTTAAGCACATAGATTCAACATCCACTTTCCAGACTAGCCACGTTTGAAAACACATCATTAATGATTCTCCCATATATGATGTCATTTGAAAAAAAACCTTAAGAAACTTATCATAAAGATTGAATATATATATATATATATATATATATATATATATATATATATATATATATATATATATATATATATAAACAATGACTTATGTTGCAAAAAAAAAACATTAAGGATTAAATGTATACAAACTAAAAACTTAATCTCGAGTAGTCAATCACAAGGACTGAACGTGTACAACAACAATAAGTTTAAGGACTTGTTTTAGAAGAAAAAAAACAAGAAGGACTAAACGTGTATAAAACGAGAACCATTTTACCCTATTAAGTCATTTTCCATTTTTGTATATATTTAATTAGTTTTTTTTTTTTTTATTTTCGGTATACAATTACCATTAAACTCACATTTTTTGTTGAAATAAATAGCATTTTTACTGTTACTATAGATATAGCCACTCTATACACTAAAAAAAAAACACCATTAAACTAACATTTTTTATATAATCGACCATAAAATTAAATTTTATACATATTTAATGACTTTCATCCTTTTCAGTTATCATCAATTTTTGGTTATCTTATAAAGCCGACACAATTCCAAAGAAAAATATAAAACCACTTTAAATGTTTATTTTTTGAAAGCATTACAAAGCTCACAATCTCTTTATTTTCCTAGCCGGTGAAAATGGCACGACCCCTCCACTTATTCATGTCGCCACTCACACCTTTCTCTACTCTTATCTCTCTCATGATATTTTGTTAAAAACACTCTATCCCCACATCCATATCTTTTGCCCTTTTCTTTTTGACCATATGTCAACATTAACCTCATCAGTTTAAGGATTTTAGATTACTTTTCATGGTGGTGGTAGTAAATGAGGAGATAGAGGTTAGTAAATGAGGAGATAGAGGGTTGTGGTGGCAAATGGTGGTGATAGAGGATGTTGTTTGTCGTTAAAGATGGATGATGTTGGTGGGAGATGGATGGTAACGGTAGGTGTGGATGATATTGCTTGTAAATATGTGCAGAACATGACTTAATGGCAAATTTGGTGTACAAAATAGTTTAATAATCATATACAAAAAAATTAACGTATAAAATCCTATAAAAATTGTAGATTTTACAGCTTATATGAGTTTTATGATAAATTATATACAAATACTTAAACAAATAAATATAAAAATACAAAAATAATAGTTAATTACTTTACAAATTCATTTTGGCCCATTTGAAAACTAAACTAAGAGAGAATCTATAGACTATCATTGTCTAAGGTGTTATTTGTTTTTTTAACAAAACCTCTTCAAACCAATTTTTGTTGTGTGATGCAGCACACATGCAACACTTTACCTATCACAATAGTTTATTTTTTAGAAGACTTCAGACTACAAAACCTCTGTGCGTCTGATGCGTGGCGCAGCACTTGACATGCCTCTTCAAACCTCTGCAACTTTCATTTTTTCCAAGTGTTTTTTTTAGAATTTTTGGTGTAACTTATTTTTTTTTAAAACTTTTATATATTTTTGACAAAATTGCAAAATGGTCCTTGTGGTTAAGTCGAAATTGTCACTTATATATTTTTTTCAGTTATTTATTTATTTAAATACTTTTATAATTAAAATAAAAAAAAAAATACACATCTCTTTCTCTCTCTCTCTCTCTCTCTCTCTCTCTCCCTTCCTCCCCCCATCCATCTCTCTCTCTCTCTCTCTCTCTCTTTCTCTATCTCTATCTATTTCTCTCTCTCTCTCTCTCTCTCTCTTTTCACACACTAGCACACAAATCCACCTTTAAGAACATGAAGAACGCCCAATACTCCCCTCCCATCTCCATCAAAGCAGATCCTCCGGTCACCACCATAACCATCGCTACACCACCAAAAATACCAATTGCTCCCAGAAAATCGAGCCTTCACATAATCACAATCATATTCATCTTCAACTCACCACGAAAAATCATCACCATCGAGAACACATCATCCCCATTTTCCTTGTTCTTCCATTTCTCTTCTGATCAAACTGCAACTCAAAAATATTAAGAAAGAAGAAGGTTGAAGAATTGAGGGGTTGTGATTGAACATAGAATTATCACCTGCGATCGAACAAAAAAAGGAAAAAAAAAATAAAGGGTCACTTTATTCATCCTCTTAAGTGTGACCTGAAATTGAGTTTGAAGAAGGAAAGAAGGAGACACAGACGACATTAATGGAGGTGATCGGAGATCGAAGCAATCGGATTTAGATCTTCTGTAAGTTGATGATGACAAAGGAAGATGTAACATCCCGAAATCCAAGTATATCTATTTAACGCTTCCATTTTATCAAGTTTTCAAAATTGGTCCCTTGAGAGAGTTCTTGTAGCAAATGAGTACGTTGGGCGTACTAGGGAGTACGCTGCGCGTACTCATACACTTATTTTGGATGCGGACTCGGCTGGGTACGTTGGGCGTACCCAGGGTTACGCTGGGCATACCCAGGTTTACGCTGGGCGTAATGGGTCCAGATACAAACCCTAAATGTTTGGCTTGTGCACTATTTAAAGGATGCTAAGGCTCATTTCCCGGCCTCCATCCAGAGAGTGAAACTTTAAGAGAGAGCCTTCCATTGTCCATAGCTTGAGTGTGTGTATTTTGGAGCTAAAAATGTCTTGGTGTGTTAGTAAAGAAGAAGGAGAAGAGCTTGTGGAGGCTAGGACTTGAAGTGCAGGGTTGGATCTGAGATCCTCAGAGAAAGGAGCTTCATTTAGAGGTATAAAGTTCAAAACTTTCCTCTTTATTTGGTTTGATGTTGCATGTACCTTTTTTAGGGTTAAAAGTCCCAAAGGTGGAGACTTTATGAGTGTAATGTGCTCCATGGACCTAGATCTGTCCCATTTCAGTGGTATTTGTGTTATAGATCCATAAAGTTTCCATCTTGGTCTTTGAAACGAGGTCATGCTTGAGTTATGAGCTTTCTAGAGTTGGGAAATGGAATATTATGGGTGTTAGTGACTTGTCCAGCCATGCAAAGGCTTAAAGTCACCAACTTTATGGATTAAGAGGTTTAGAAATGGTCAAATCTAGAATTTGGACGTGGGTCTTAACTGTTTAAGACTCCAAAAGCTTAGAGTCTGAAACTGGGAGTTACGCGGGGCGTAATCCTAATACGCGCGGCGTAAGGGGTCGGGCACCCTGTTTCTATGAAGACACCGGGTACACCTAGCGTACATGTTTGGTACGTGCAACGTAACCCGGAGAGTTGAATTTTGTTGACTTTTAGGGTTTGGTCAATTTTAGGGTCTTGGAGCCATGAGGAGGGTAAAATGGTCTTTTACCCTTCTGAGACTACTATGAGAGGGAATAGTCTAGCCTTCAGAGATGTATTAATTTAGAGTGTTTATTTCATATGATTAGGCGGAGGCTAGACCAGATTTTTACAGAGTTCAAGATTACCGAGTTACCCAAGGTGAGTCTCCTCACTATACTTTACCTAGAGTGGTAATTAGAGTTATGTGATAGAATATTTGTATGTTTTGCATGATGAGATTTCTATGTGCTTTATGCTATGTATGTTACAGAGTTTACAAAGTTTGGACCGTAATTTCGACAGAGTTAGGGCCAGAGGGCCTTCAGAGTTATGGGACCAGAAGGTCCCACTGAGACACATTGACCAGAGGGTCAAACAGAGTTATAGCCTCGAGTGGCTAATATGTGTTGCGTGTGGTATTTGGGGGAACTCACTAAGCATTTATGCTTACAGTGTTATGTTATGTGTTTCAGGTACCAGTGAGGATCGCGGAAAGGCATCGGCTTGATCAGTACACACTTGAGGAGTTTTTAC
Organism: Lactuca saligna; assembly: GCF_052625555.1. Taxonomy (NCBI): domain Eukaryota; kingdom Viridiplantae; phylum Streptophyta; class Magnoliopsida; order Asterales; family Asteraceae; genus Lactuca; species Lactuca saligna. The sequence continues at coordinate 57,516,582 of NC_136419.1, read as the reverse complement.
ATATTATGATCTTGGGATGTGATGTTATGAACTGATTATGTGATACAATGATGTTTTTATAACAATTATGAATGAAAATGTGTTTTTAAAATGTAAAAAAATTATTTGAAAATTTTGGGTGTTACAGAAGCTCTGGAAATTGACACACACACTTAGTTCTGGATTGGGGAGAAAGATCATCAAAGTCAATTTCATCTCCTCTCAGCATCCTTCCCTCCTTTCTATTTAGAATCTAGATCTTGTTGTTTTTTTTGGTTCGAGTTTCACACACAAAAATCAATTTAGATTGTGGTGAAGGTCAGTTCATTAGATCCAAAAAAATGATTTTTGGGTTCGAGTGTCATACATAAAAATTGATTCGGGTGGTGGTGAATATGAAAACATGTTTGATTTCCTACTTCTCCGATATCGAATCGTTAACCACCAACAGATGCAAACTCTGATCTAGTTCCTAATCTTGTTCCCACTTCTTCCTTCCTTATATTACATCGGAGACACCACTTTGAGTTTTTGGAAAACTGGTTTGAGTTTTGTTATTGATTTTGGTTTAGTTTGCTCCCCATTAACCCTTTCAATTTATCCATAAACTGATAGTCGGTGGGGAAGAATTTGGAGTTAATATTCACAATTTAGTGTTCATTAGTGGGTGATGGTGCAGGAGAATGATGTTTACAAGAGAAAGAGAGGGAGAGGGGAAGGAGGGAGAGAGAGAGAGAGAGAGAGGGGAGAGAGAAAGAAAGAGATGTATATTTTTTATTTTTATTCTAATTATAAAAGTATTTAAATAAATAAATAACTGAAAAAACAAAATCCAAGGGCAAAATCGGCACTACAAAAAAGTTTAAAGTAAAGTAGACCAAAGTGGCAAGAAAATGAAAACTTTTAGACCATAAGTTCTAGTCCAAACCTGGTTAGCCCAAAGTGGCAATTTCGACCTAAACATAGGGACCATTCTTGCAATTTTGTCTATATTAAAAAAATAAATAAATAAATAAAAATAAAAAATAAAAAATAAAAAAAAAACTTTGATTTCTTTAAACTTTTATTTACGGATTTGATACAATTTCTTTTTATAGTACCCACAAATTTTTTTAACTTGATTTTTTTTTTTTTTAAAAAAAGTGATTTTTAAAATTTTTTACCGTTTCTGTTAGGACTAATATTATAAAAGCCCTAAATTTTTAACGCGTAATTAGAAAAAGCCCTAATGTTTTTTTTTTTATTATTGCTACAGCCACAACTTTCTCGCACAATTATCACTCTAGCCCACTTAACGAATTTCATGGTTAAGTTGGTTAACTTTTTTGCCAAATCAGTCCTAAAAAGTTCAAATTTAGTCCCTAAGGTTTGCAAAAAACTACACCATATGGTTTTTTAACTTTTTTTTTCGTTTTTTTTATACTTTATTTATTTTTGATTTTTTATAAATATATATACATTTTTTATTTTATATATATATATATATATATATATATATATATATATATATATATATATATATATATGTGTGTGTGTGTGTGTGTGTGTATACTTTATTTATTTTCATTTACAACTTTTTTTTTCAACAATTTTTTTTTCACCTTTTTACCTTTTGTTTTCTATTTTTTAGTGTATACATAGAGTATATTAGAGTTTTTTTTTAGGTTTTCTCATTTTTCTTTTCGTATTATATTTTATTTTTTCATCTTTCTATTTTTTTTTCTTATTTACTGAGAATTAGTGTTTCAATATGTTATATAACTTGGAAATTAAATCATATTTCAATCTATGATATCAATAGATTAAATTCAAGATAATCTTTTTCAAATTTATAATAGACTAAAAAAAATAGTCGGTCTGTATAAAAAAAAAACTTGTTATAGTAATTTATATTGAATTCAAGTTCGTTTACTTGAATTAAAGTAAATAAAAACATTAGAAATGCCATAAATAACTAAAATAAGAAAAAAAAATAGAAAACAAAAGGTAAAAAAAATCAAATTGTTGAAAAAAAAGTTAAAAAATGAAAATAAATAAAGTATATAAAAACAGAAAATAAAAAATGTATATATATCTATAAAAAAAAACCCGAAAATAAATAAAGTATACAAAAAATGAAAAATATAGTTGAAAAACCATGTGGTGTAATTTTTTGCAAACCCAGGGACCAAATTTGTACTTTTTAGGGCTGATTTTGTAAAAAAAAAGTTAACAAAGTTAACCATAAAACTCGTTAATTGGGTTAGAGTGATAATTATGCAAGAAAGTTGTGGTCATAGCAATAATAAAAAAATATTAGGGCTTTTTACAATTACGCGTTAAAAATTTAGGGTTTTTATAATATTAGTCTTTTCTATTAATAATATTTTCAGTTTCAGTTGTATCTTTTTTAACGTGTGTAATTTTTTACGAATTTTGTAGACATCGTTTGCAATACTTTCTTCATTTTTTTTTTATTATTTTTTTATGGTTTTTACAATTAGATTTTTTCTAGAATAAAACTGTTAGCTTCTTTTATATTTTTTTAAGTTTTTTTTTTAATTTTTATTTATTTATTTATTTAAGTTTTAGATTTTGGTTTTTTACATGTTCTTTTTAGTATTCTTTCAATATGTTTTAAGACTAGAATTATTAAAATTTCAGTGTTGAGAACTATTTTCACTTTATAAAATTAGTTTATTAAAATTTCAGTTTACTGCAGCAGTCTGCAGATGTTAAAAAACAAACATATTTTTTATTATAGTCTGCAGCCTTTTGTTCCACATTTTCTGGTACAGAAGATTGTAGAGGTAGTCCGTAGACTTCATAAATTTTCTCTTCGAAAAAACAAACAGCACCTAAATCTAATGGGTTTATCTTTTGGTTTGCATTAAACCCACACATATACCATAGCACCGGTAAAAAACTAAAAACATATAATTCATAATTTCGACATTTGCAATTATTATTATGTTGTTTTAGGGTGGAGTGTATTTATCATGTACAACTTATTTGTAACATTAGTTTCAAATCCGTTTTCCTTCTCTTCTTTTATCTTTTATTTTCTTTTATCCTATAACATGTGAAAACCTATTTTTCTCATCATTTTCAACTCGTTCAATTTTTTTTATTATATTTAACTTTTACTAATTTTAAACAAAAAATATTATAAAATAAAATTAAAAACAAATTTTAATTAAAACAACACACTACAATAAAACATAAATTTAATCCTAAAAGATCATTTAAATTGAAAAGAGTACTTAAAATACTACAAGCGGTAAACTAAAAGACAAACCGATAAACCGAATCTGATTACAATCACATTTAAATTCTAAAAAATGAAGGGTGATATTTTAAAATAATACACACCACCGCGTAACGAAAATTTGTCATGTTATAGTGTTCATGATGCTTATTTTTTGTTGTGTTTAAAACCACGTCGTCGGAAACTATGGCCTCCCAAATATTTGTCTTGTGGGTGAATTTCACATAAAAATCATACACTTCTGACTGCATATGTTTCCATTTGGTAGCAATTTGATGTGTTGAATGATCCGAACCCCCAAATTGTTGTTCAAAATGATCTAGAACTATTCACAAAAAACGTGACGATCTATCTTGAGTAACCAGTCTATTTCAAGAGTGTCATAGGAATAACATCTATTTAAAAAAAATGAAATGAAATGAGAAGGTAATTTAAAGATTAAAAAAGAATGGAATCGAAAAGAAGAAGAGACATGGTTTTGAAAATGTAACATCCCAAAACTTTCATAATTTTTTCTTTTTTAGATAACCAAAACATTCCTATATATGTGAAATCTCACTAAAAAGTATTTTCAAAATTCAAACATCAACATTTTATTTAATATATCAGAGAGTCCCAAAATAAAATCGTCGGAGAGAGTGTACGCCGCGCAATCAATTCGGGCCCTTGCCCTTAGGCTCTGAAGTACCTGAAACAAACAACAAATTGTAAGTTAACACTTAGTGAGTCCCCCAAAGCATACCCCACACAATCCACATAATCACATAATCCATAATAGCTCTATCAGCTACGCATAACACATAAGTCATGCATACAAGCATATAAAGATGTCATGGAAACCTTCCAAGGTCTTATACCAAGTGCTACTGGAAACCCACATGGTCTTAACTATCTGCCATGGGAACGCCCATCCCCCCCCCCCCCCCACACACACACATGGTCTTTGCTAGCTGCCACTGTAACCCCCACGTGGTCTTGGCTACCTGCCGTGGGTTGTAACATACACGTTTTAAAATCGTGTTTTGTAATGAATAAAATTGTGAAATATTATGTAAAATTGAGTGTTGAGTTTTAACATATGGTTTTTACTAGAAATGAAGTAAAACTATGTTTAGAATCACTCAGAAAATATTGGAAGTCTTATGAGATTCCAATTAAAAGCTAAATAGTGAAATTTAGCGAAAATATGAAATTTTAAATAATTAAAATTTTATTATTTGATTTTGTAGAGAATCTCCTTAGAAATTTGTAGGCGAAAACCTCATCAAAATCCGAGTTATAACGAAGAAGTTATGACCAACTGAAGATCCGCGACAAAACCGGCACGACGCCGAATGACGTAAAAAGTGAGTTTTTGATAAACTACTTTTTAGCCTTAGTAATCTAAATGAAGGTCGTAGTATTCGTTAAAACGAGAAATTCGATAAAAAGAACGCCAAAATCTGACTTCGTATGAGGAAGTTATGATTTTTCGAAGTTTCAACTTAGCAGTAGACAACTAAAACTCGAATTTTAGATCGAGCGATATTTTACCGATACATCCTAAACGAGAATCGAAGGTCTCGTCATATGTAGTACAACGATAAAAAGTCTGACGAAAACGGATGTCGGATAAAAAAGTTATGAATTTTTAACGGATTTTCCTGTCCCGGTCTGTTCAAAATAATAATATTAAAATTAAAGTTAAAATTAGCCGACGAAGTCTAAACAAAAGTTGTAGAGCGTAATTTTAGCTACACGTGCATATAAAGAACGTTAAAAACGGAGCTCGTATGCGAAAGTTATGGATTTTAGAAGTTCACGGCCCGAAAATCGAAGAATTTCGCATGAATAGTAATCGGCCACGTCACCTCGCACGAAGCAGGTGCGTCACCGAAGACGTGGCCCAGACCGAGCTGCCTCGCTGCTTGCTTCCGGAGACCGACGCGTGCCGCTCACCGATTCGACCGAAGTGCGAGCCAATCAGTTTCCGACGCGCCTCGTTGTGGTGTTCGAGTCTCGCCCCTCCACGTCGTGCCTACCTGCCTCGCATCCGAGCCTCCCCTCTCGCGCCACTTGCTTTGCTCCGCTGCTGCCACCGAGCTTCGCTACTTAGCGGACTCCGAACCTCGGCGCTATTTAAAGGGGGCTGCGAGATCTTCCGACTAACTTTGAAAATTTACCACTTTTAGCCCCTCTTTCCATATTTTCTTCATATTAACTTTCCCCAAAGCCCCGAAATCAATTTTAGCACCCGAAACACGTCCCGAGACCCCCGAGAAGCCCAGATTTTTTATTTTTTTGGTTTTGAAGCCCTACCTTTTTGCAGAGCCCGGTTTTCAATCAAGCTCCCGGTTTTCAACATATAAAGACATATTTAAAGCCGAAGTACTATCCAAATTACTATTTTAACCCCCGGTTAACTTAAAGTGAGTTCAATATATAGGAACAATTGTATGTTATGTGTTATATGTGCTATGTGATTTTCAGTATTATCATTCTGAGTTATTTTCTCGTGTTATTTGCTATGTATATAACAATTATAATACCTTTGACCATGTGATCAGTGAAAGGACTTATATTCACATTGGTACTGGTACGTAGCCTCTGGCCATGTAGAGCATGTCTCCATAAGAAAATGACTTCTATTCTATGGCATTGGCAAATGGTTAGACAGGACTATAGGCCTGAAATCTAACAAGATGTTAATCAGAAATTGCATGTCATTTATGCCATTTGGGCCAAAGCTTTATTGATGTATATCAAGAATTGAAAAGAATATCTTTGAATAATGTCTTTGATTGATATGAACGCTTGTCACATGATCTCACATACATCTTGTTGTTCCTCTTTGCTTTGCCACATTGAAGTGTATATATATATATATATATATATATATATATATATATATATATATATATATATATGGCATAACATTATATTGTATCTATTTTTGAATTCACTAAGCGTCACCGCTTACCCTATCAATGTTTAATAATTGCAGGTGATAAATAACTAGTATGTTTACATACTATTGAAGGATGTAGAATAGTTTGTAATAGTACTTTTGTACTACTTTTTATGTTTGTATAAATTACAATATCCTGGGTAGTTATGTAATATATATATATATATATATATATATATATATATATATATATATATATATATATATATATATATATATAACACTTTGTAATAGAAGGTTTGTATCCAATAGTTTGTAAATCCTTTATATCAAATAGCATGTTTTGGAGTAATGATAATGTGAAATATGAAAGTTTGGGTCATTCAAAAAATATGAAAGTTGGGGTCTTTAGAACCACTACACGGTCTTCCATAACCATAGAAATACATACGAACTAAACATGTAAAGTTACCAGGAAGCCGTGGAAACCCTCCAAGGACTTATAACAAATACCATAAGAACCTCCTCATGCTCTTAGCCTACTGCCACGGAACCCCCCCCCCCCCCCCCCCCCAGGACTTCCATACAAATGTCGTACCGACATATCACATAATCAACTAACAATCCATATATCATATAATGGGCCAACCTTGGTGCCTTGGACCCATTGGTATGGTAAGAATACTCACCTCTCAAGAATTGTTGAACTGATAAGATAAGTCCCAACTTACAGCTCCAACTCAAATGTCTACAATCATCATGTGATTAGCTTGTCAAAATCCGGAAATACCTTGAATACCCTCAAAGTCAAACTTGGTCAACCCTAGACAAATTCAAAGTCAACAGCCAAGGTCAACAGTCCATGTTGACCTCAACTCGTCAAATACATTTAGCTACTCGTCGAGTTCCTTCAGAGTCCATAAAACTGAAAACTCAAGTCAACTCGCCGAGTTACCTGAGTGACTCGTCGAGTTCTTTAGTGTCCAGGGGACCGAGAACTCGAGTCAGGAGACCAAAAACTTGAGTCAGGAGACCAAAAACTCTAATAAACTCACCGAGATCACTCAGAATCCCGAAAACGGGTAAACCCTACCCAACTCATCGAGTTGGCAAAGCAACTCATTGAGTTCCTTAAGCCCTTTTCATGTTCAGTCATTTCCAGTTCTATCCAAGGCTTCAAACTACAGATCCAGCCCCCTAGGGTGTAGTTACCATGTAAAGTTGTCAAATTTACGTGCATGCAAGGCCTCAAGAGGCTAAAACACTCAAAACTAAGCTTAGGAAGATGCTTAGGGCATGGAGAATGGCCAAAACTAGGTAAAGTCGACAACTTTATGACCATGGAGCCTAGAGGAGTCCAGATCTGAGACCATGTCCTCATGACAAGCTCAAACCCGAGATTGACTCCATTGTGCACTAGAAATGACCATATTCTTGCATCAGGGACGATCTAAGAAGTGGAAAGCCAAGGTAAGACTTTTTACCTCATAAAGGTTGCTAACACAGACTAGATGTCGGATCTACTGCCTCTCCCTTTGCTACAACCTCTTCAAGCTCCAAATTCCTTCACAACCACACCAAAATCACTCTCCAAGGCTCTCTTACACACACACTCAAGAAGGTGTAAAGCTCAAACTAGGGTTTCTCTAGGCTGTAAAGACGATGAGGGAGGCCACAATGAAACATAAGTTCCTTAAATAGTGGTACAAAACCCTGAAAATTAGGGTTTTCCTTTACAGCTCCTACTCGTCGAGTTGGTCCCTCCAACTCATCGAGTAGATTCTTCATTCCACGTCCAAAATAATCCCTACTCGACGAGTTGTGGCTCACAAACTCATCGAGTACCGATCCAAAACCCTAAAATGTTTGAGAGGTAAATGATACCTAAAACAAGCGTTATATAAATGGATTTGAAGGGTATTTATATGGAATTTAAATTATTATTTTTTTAATGTTACCGTTTGAAGAAGAGAGAGAAAAGGAGAAATACAGGTTCCATAACCTACCGAACACACAAATTGAAGTATTATCTTCTCGCAAGAATCGTGACATTGCACATTGGCGTTGTGTTGTGGCAGTACCGCCGATCTATCCTAAGCCGCAAACCACACCCTTCACCAAGTCTATTGGGAAGCATGTTAATTACTAGGCAAATACCATTCAAACAATTTGGTATTTAAATCTTACAAATATCGTTAGTTTAGACATGTTTATGTCATATTCAATTATTCATAGAGATTCCATGGCACCAAGTTGGTTATAAAAAATAATTTTGGAATAATAGATCCTATATAATAAATAGTCAAGTGTACAACTTTTGTAACTTCCAAAACGTAATTAATCATATTTCTCTGTTTGAGTAATATTATAATTCTTATTTTTAGTCATCAGAATCAGCGACACATTGTATATATTTTTTTTATGTATTTCAACATAATTTTATATTTTATTTGAGTAAAAAATAATTCTTTTTTTGGAAACACCAAATTTATTAAAGGCACGTGAGGCAAAAGAAAAAACAAAAACAAGAAGCAACACTAAACACTTAAGCAGGTTAACAACCCATTCACCCCAGTCGCATTTACACGAAATACCCCTGAATTTGACACACCGAAAAACCATAGTCATTACCATATCAGCAATTTTTGTATAAGAAATGTTTATATTGTTGTACATCATATCGTTTCTCGTCTTCCAAATGCATGAGAACACTCATACATGATTGCAATGACAATCTTTTCTTTTTTTTGGGCAATGTGCCCAATTTGCTGCAAAGTTTAAGGCTTCATCCACCTTTGAGTAAACCTTGTCCATACCACAACAACGCTCCTTTTACAATAGGGCAAGCCACCTACAAGTAGGGCTGTAAACGAACCAAACGAACACGAACAAGGTCTTGTTCATGTTCGTTCGTTTAAGTTAGCCAAACAACAAACGAACACGAACAAGATTTCTTGTTCATGTTCGTTTGTTTAACAAATTACTTTGTTCATGTTCGTTCATTTATGTTCGTGAACATGTTAAACGAACATAAACGAACAAAGATAAAAAAAACACAATTGAACATATATGAACATAAACGAACATATAATATAGCAATATAATAAAAAATAATTGAATATAAATAAACTTAAATGAACAAACATAAACGAACGTAAAAGAACATCATAAACGAACGTTCACGAAGATAAATGAACGAACGAGACCATTGTTCATGTTCGTTCATTTAACTAAACGAACGATAATTTTTGTTCATGTTCGTTCATTTATTAAATAAACGAACATAAACGAACTTCCCGCCGAACGTTCAATTTGTTTACAGCCCTACCTACAAGTGATCTAATGTCTCCTCATCATTGTTAAAAAGAGCACAGTTGGAAGTACATACCATAATACTCCTTCTGCTAAGAGCCGTGTGAGTTGGGATGCGCCCATTGTCGCCCTCCACACAAAAAATAATATCTCATGTTACAAAAATCTCGTCTATATCAACCAAAATACTGGTTAAGCTTGAACGTCCATGTGGCGATTGGCACCATAGCATGTGGATTTTTTTTATATATAATAATGTTAATCTACTTAATTTATTTACATTTTTAACTATCTAATTTCACTTATAAATCTTATTATTATTATTATTTCTTCAACTCGCATAACAGCACCACTATCGCCGTTAAACACACCAAAAGTCCAAAACCGCATTACAAAATCAAATCAACAACAAAACTTAAATCAACCACCTAATTAAATTAATTTCCTCACCAAAAAAGCATAAACACATAATCAAAATTAAATTTCTTTTTATCAGTTTACATATAGTCTAATCATCAGTTTATTATGGTTCTTTTGTTTTAAAAGTTAATAGCAATATATATTATGTTTCTTTTCGGTGGTTAAAAAGGCTATAGCTCTCTTTTAATTCTAAAGCAGATTTGGTAAATTACATTACAATTAAAAATTAATGTAATTACCCACAAAATACAAAAATAGAAAGAAACAAAAAGCCTCTTTACATTCATCGAAACGCGCGTTTCTCCATCCATAACCAGTTCATACTAAATTAATTTTTAATGTATATCGAGTGCAACTCAAGTTGAGTATATAATCCTTGTTTATTGATAAAATAAGTTACCAGATCAGATCTTATAATAATTTATAAATTTGAAGTTTAGATTCTATATTTAACTAACACCTAAAAATCATATAAGATATGTGAATCAACAAATTATTCATTATCTTGATATGCTTCATGATACTTCTACGTATAGAATCTAATTTGGAGATCGTGTCTATATATACTTATTTTAATTTTATAGGAAGTGGGAAGATGCTAAAGTTAGTTTAATTCTCAAGTAAATTAATTGTAGTCACATGTATTAAATCAAATTTGTATACATATTTCTAAGAATCACAAAACAACAATCGTACATATTTGATTTTATTGTATTCCATTTTAATTTTTTCTTTTAGTGAATAGTTAGACAATTGCTCAGTTTTTTTTTTTTTTTAATCATTTAACAATTTCACATATATACAATGCTATCAAATTAAATAAAAATATACGACCGTATATAATATATTAAAGGGTTGAAGAAAAAAAATTTAACAATTTAAAAAATTTAAAATTAAAATATCAGTAAACTAGAAAGACACTATAAAAATTTTAACTGTGGTTTTTTAAATACCATTGTATCCTTCAATAGATCTTTCTTCAAATCATATAGAGTAGTATTTTAAAAACAAAAATTAAAATTTATTATATTTTCATAGTATTTTAGTTCAATAATATTTTTAAAACACTTTATATATTTTCGTTACATTTCCTAGATTTTTTTACTTCATAGTTTCGTTTTCACATTTTATATTTTTTATAATTTTTTAACACACACACACACACACACACACATATATATATATATATATATATATATATATATATATATATATATATATATATATATATATATATATATATGAGTATGATCAAATGAGAATACCTAAAAGGTTGAGAATACGAGAACGGATCCAGATCATCTAAATATTCAAATCTAAAAATATTATCAGGCGGACTATTTATGTAAATTCTGAAATTTATTGGTATTAAAGTGTATTTTTGAAATGGTGAAAAGGGTATTACAGTAATTATAGCTCTAGAAACATTAAATAATTCATATAGCCTCTCAATCACTCACATATTTCCTTTAATTTCCCATCACTCTCTTCATCTCTCTTTGAAATCTAGGGCACACCACCATCTTTATCTCATAACACAATCTGTCACAACCATCATCGTCCCTCCACCCTCATCTAAATGTCATCACTAGCATATTTTTGCTTCCCTCTCTTCTTATCTTCTCGTTGATGCCTTATGTCCTCGTGCCATCATCATCGTGAAAAAAAAATAAGCAGAATAAGGTTAATGGGGGGGGGGGGGGGGGGGGGGACTGCTTCGATACATAGAAGAAACAA